>NC_137469.1:21709358-22440371 GCF_964235325.1 Thermobia domestica | reverse complement strand
GGCATGTGTTTCTAAGGATTAGAGTGAGGAACTGGATTTCTGGGCTTTCGGCATCTGTGACCATGTTAGCCCGTCACATATGAGGGATGACGATCCTCGCTGATCCCACTATCCGAGGAAAGGGAGGAAGGAAGCGGTCTGAGACCTGTATGTTAAGTAACATCCTGGCATTTGCCTGGTATGAATGGGGAAAAGCCTAGAAAACCTCACTAAGGATGACTGGCGTGTTCGACCGAGTGTCCCCACTGGGAATCGAACTCGAGACCGCTCGCATTGAAGGTGTGGCGTTAGCTACTAAGCTATGCGGGGCCACACCATAATGTTCTATAAAACACGAATAGAGCTTGAACGTAACCTCATCAACCAATGAATAATCATAAATTCCCCATGCAGGCGAAAGTATTTAAACTCAAACCTATTTGCATATGCTTGTGTGTCAATATGCTTAGTTATAGAATTTCCAGATATATATATATATATATATATATATATATATATATATATATATATATATATATATATATATATATATATATATATATATATATATATATATATATATATATATACATATATAAGGTTACGTTGCGCAAAAAAATAATAATAGAGTTCCAGTATCAGCTTTGGGATCTCCTTAATTCTTAATAAAGGAAATATCGCGGTAAAAAAGAAAAGCACGAAAAACTAATAATTAAAAATCTCACTTTTATACTAACAATAAGCCATATTCTCAGAAGATAAATACCAAAAATTTTATCAAAATATATCCAATGAAGGGAAAATAAATAATCCAGAAGAATAAAGGGAATCAAATATAACAAAACAATGAACATACAGTAACTGAACAAACAAGTAGAAATTGAAAAGTCACGTTGCAGTGCACTCACTTCAGGCTAAATGAAAGTTGATGGTTAATTCAAACGGATTGTATACACAATAATATTAGTGTTTAATTTTTCTTGTCCAAAGATGGAACACACGAGAGTGAGACAAAAATTACAAACAATTTTGGAATAACTCTTCTTCCATTGTTTATACTGACATATGTCGTTGTTTTCTTTATTGTTATGCTGTTGAGGTCATGTTATTCAAAATTTGATTCTAATTTCACCATTTATCTTCCTTTCGTTACAGATAAATCATGGCCGCTAGATTAGAAGTTTCCAGCAAAGAGGAACAATGATCAGCGATCCGGTTTTTGTGGTCGGCAGGTGTATCAGGGGCTGCAATCCATCAAAGACTTTCGGCAATACGGGAACAGTGTCTTGCCCGCAGCGAAGTGTCCAAGAATCGGTTGAAAAATTCAAAATATATTCACACAAGTGTTTCGCATGAAAAAGGGGCGGAACGACCATGGCATGTCCACAAATGATGACAACGTTGAGTGACATGATTCTGTTAGACAGAATAGTAGCACATCCAGTCCCGTATCCAGGAGGGTCTAGGGGGCGGGTCCCCCCCTAAATTTTGGCTGACCCCCTAAAATTTTCACGATAGACTGGCAAATGAACTACAGTTTCTAATATGGTGATGAACTATAATATGGTTGCATCGGCCTCCCCCTAACTTCAGCCGAGCCCCCCCTACATTTTTGGGCTGGCTACAGGCCTGAGCACATCATCTGCAAATTATTCATGGTTCCTGATATACCTTCGGACCACAAAAAGCAGATCACTGCTCGGTACAAACTTCTAACGGAGCGGCCATAATCTATCTGTAACAAAAGGAAGATAAATGAAAGTATTAGAGTCAAACTTTAATCGTATGACCACAATGAAATACACGAAACGAGGTCCGTATGAACAATGTAACAAGAGTTATGTCAAAATTGCTGATGATTTTTGAATTACCCTCGTACCAATCCATGAGTCTCATTAAGCCGAGCGAATTAATATATGTGAGTGTAAGTCCTCATGCGTAGTTTCGGAGAAAATAAAAATAATAATTTGTTCATAAACCTAGTAATTGGTGTTACTCATGACCGATGCCACGTGTTAAGATAAAATTGATCTGAATTATCCACACTATATGAACTTTTCCATTATCACACTATCAAAATGCTAAGTATGGTAATTTAGATATGGCCAAAAAATTGTGACTAACTCCAAATTTTTTTAGGGTCAGGGTCAAGGATTAGATTTCTGGGTTTTCGGAAATTATAGCCATGTTAGATGACTTCCCTCTGCCATCACACTTTCCGGAAAATTGGAGAGGAAGAAAGAAAAAAGAAAGAAGCAGCAGCAGAAGATCACTATAGTAGATACCGTCCCGGCATTCGCCCGGTATGAATAAGGGAAAAGCCAGGAAAACCTTACTTAGAATGCGTGGCATGAAAAAAACTGTGTGCTATACCATTTCGACAGAGTGTCTCCGTTGGGAATCGAACCCGGGACCGCTCGCACCTAAGCCGCAAAAAAATAGATTAGCCTTGTCATAGAGGACGACTTACGAAGGACATACAAAGCTGAATGTGCTTAGACTAGGGCCAAACAAGCATTTAAAAAAAAAAATCAATTTACAAACTACATCTTGCCTTAGGTGAAAGGGCTGCAGCAAGTAGGAAGGCTGAAGAGGTTGTGACAGGTTGTATTCCTGGTGCTGAGTTTTTAAATTGTGAATATAATAAATTTCCATTTGATCTTGCGAAACTCCTAAGAATCCTTCTTCACACTTCAGAAAATTTAAGTATAACCCAACGTTAGCTGCCATGGTTCGAATATTGAGTAGCTCACCTACAACTGTATCAGGATTTCCTGCCATAGTACCGTAATGTGAGTACCATCATTAGAAAGAACTACTTCTCCCTATCTATCTATTACCGATTTTTGTCTACAGTAATCAGTGTTGAAACCGGAAATCGTAGATATTCAGCACTTCCGGTTTGAATATAAGGGTAAAGATGAACATGCTACTACTACTTCCGTACAGAGATAACGAGCAGAATCTATTATCCGGACGCTGAATCGATTGCCCAAAACCATCTCTCATCATTTTTATTGTTTTCACTCTAGGACTATTAAGGTTTAAAACGGGTAGTTTCTACTACTTCCGGTTTGAATAAAGTATTAACCTTCAAACACCGGAGGAAACAACTGCTGCGTCAAGGTTATTCGCCTTAATAGCTCAGCCCCTAATTAAGTTAGAAAGATAATTTTGCTATCAGTGTGTTCCTGAAGGATGAAGCTTGCCGGCGATATTCATTTTATGTATGTGGGAAATACTATGGCAGAGAAGAGCGAGGGTAAATTTCGTGTTTTTTGCATCAAGTTTTCTTTTTGGGGGGAACTATTTCCCTCCCTGGGTGTAAAGTCGTAAAAATGGTATGTGAAACAATAAGGTAGTTTACTACACGCTAATACCCTGCAAAAGTACTTGTTACTTATATAAGGGAGTAGGGGAGGGGCAAAGTTGGCAAATTTTTTGTCTCAGTTTTTTTTTTACGTACATTACATTTATTTTCTGGACAGTTCCATATAAGACAAGATATCTTTCCACTGAATTGGTCTAGAAGAATAATTCCAATGATGTATGAATTATGACTCTGTGATAATTAGGAAGGTCACCAGAGTTTACAATGTGAAGATCTACAACAACTCTTCGAAAATGATATACAGGGCATTTTCATAGGAATTTTGTTCTGATTTTTTTTTTTTTTTATCTCGCTTTGTATTGCAGCAATAGCTACAATTTTTGATATTATTGTCACAAGTGTATCGCCTACACATTAGCATTATTTTGTCAGTGTAGAATGACCGTAAGGGTTGCCAGGATCCCCCAAATTATATTTTTTTCATATTTTTTTTTTACGATTTTTGTTTCTTCTTCTTCTTCTTCTACGAATAGGGTGAGAATTGCAGAAATGTTACCTCGTTAGTGTTCTACAAGCTTTCTATGAATCATTACTCTGTAATAATTAGGTGCGTCACTAGGGTCCCCAACGTGAGTGGCTACGATTTCGTCCAAGTCCCTGCCCGGTGTAGACTATAAAGGTTCAGAGAGAAGATAAAAACTTTTTTGGGGCAACGCTGTTTACCTATAGGTAGAAATTTCATAAAAGCGCTTCTTGCCACCTTCTACCGTTTTAAATCTGATACTTATCGACAGATAGACGGAAGGAAATAGCCGTTCTACATGATTTTCGAAACTTATTCATACCATAGTTTGGCAGTCTAATAAAAAAAAAAAGAAAAAAAAGAAAAAGAAAAAAGAAAAATATTTATCTTAAGTGTGATTCTCATATTAACCATAACAGTTATTAACAACGATGAACTGACGTTATGTTCGCTAAATAAAGGATTAAAAGTGTCCTTGTAGAAGAAAAAAGTACTTCTAAACCTACAGAAAACATTTTGCTAGAACAAAACCTACTTTGAAATATTCTCAGTGAGAACTTGACAATCATGCTTTCCGTAAGTAACTTTTTTTTTTTTTTTTTTTTTTAATCTCTAAACCGTCATTGTTAATGAAGCGGAAAGTAGCTCTTTCTTCCTTGAACAGTATGCTAAGAAACACCCGTCAAAGCATTATGAGAAAATATGGTATTTATAAGTCAGCAACCTACACTGAAATTCTCAAGGAAACATTCTCTAATAAACTAATTTTTATGCATACAATCTTCTACACCTTACAAGTGACGTTTTGTGTACCAAATATAAGATCAAAGAGTTTTCTCAGCAGGCAATTAACAGTCTTTTCTCCCTGAATTTTTTTCTTATTACCTGATGTGTAACGTATGTATGATATTGAACAACGATCCGTGTAGACGATAATGTTTAATTAATAGACGTGGTTGTATCAAAAGCTTTCTACCTCCACCTTTTCGTTGCTTATATTGCCACAGTATCGTTGCTAGGCAACGGAATATACTGTGTATGTGTATATTTTCTGTGTGAGTGTATGTGTGTTGTGGCTTTTGCATACATTTAGGATCAACCGTTAGCTATTGTGAAAGAGCAGGGTATACAGTGTTTGGTTTGCTAGAATTGGTAACACTATAGTTGCTTTCAATTTCGCTGCGTCAGTTGACAGTCCGCATCGTAGCTGCTGTGTATACATGAAATAGCCCTCGGCGGATTAATATTTATGAGATTTTTCACGTGCAGTTTACATCCACGTCTGCCCATATACGTTATATGTTCCTGAAGCTTAAGTGTTCCATTTCTACATACCTATAGCAAGAAAACACTATACGATATTACTAACCTCATGTAGATAAGTCGATTTCGAAATTACCGGTTTTAATGTATATGGCATGACTCATATGGTAAGCATGAGTTAAAAGATCGCTTGCATGGTCCAGCGGTCTATAGCATTATAGTGATCCAAAAACTTTTCTATCACTGCTAAATTATACTGTCAGGATACTAGTAAGATGACAGTATGGTAATTTAGATATAGCCCAAAATTATGATGAACTCTAAAAATTTTAATTTTTGTTTAATAATCTGTTCAAAAATGAGTGATGAACTCTAAAATGTTAATTTTTGTTTAACCACATGTTCAAATACGAGTGATGAACTCTAAAATTTTAAATTTTGTTTAACCATATGTTCAAAAATGAGTGGTGAACTCTAAAATTTTAATTTTTGTTTAACCATATGGCCAAAAAATGAGTGATAAACTCTAAATTAAAACATAAAATATATAACCTCTGATCACATTGAGCTGAAGAAAATGACATGTTTTATTGTAAATTCTGATGGGTAGTTTTCGAGATTGAGTGTTGAATTCTGTTGTTTCGAGAGCATTGTGTATTGTTTTTTTTTTTTTTTTTAAATTTCATTTCATTAACATCAACCATGGCTTTTACTTTCCTTTCATCTGAAACCCAGATTGCTGAAACGCAACACAAAGGTAAATAAATAAATAAATGGTGAGGGCAAACGGGTCACTATGTCTCAGAACTAGTTGACCAGGGGCGTCGACAAAAATAATAATTTTGTATTAGGAACATCAAATACATTAACTCAATGATTATGAAATAGAGCATCCTATATAGGCCCTATATATATCGAGTCAGGGCTGTACTGCAACCCAGGGGCCCACTCACATGTATTACATCCTTCTCCCCCGACAAAAAAGGGAGTCCGAGTGTCACTTTTTGCTCTAGGATTCTGTAACCAAAGGGGGGATTTTTAAAGTTACTGAAAAGATTTTCGGCATAAAAGTTTAAAAAAAACTTGACATGAGTCACTCTTATATAATTCATGGACCCTTTTGAATATGTTGAGAGGGCCCATCATAGAAGTTTTTGATGGGGCTTCACTTGTATATTCCCACTCTAGGACCCCCAATGGTAATAATCCGACCCTGGATATTTACTATATGGCAAACAACGGTGGTATAAGTGCAAATTATTATTTGGTTTCAAATTATGGCATCATTTGAGGCTTCAATTTACCTGAATACTTCAATATTAGCAAAATTATAAAGCAGAGTGGGAAATCGGGAATCTTTCAAGGGTTGAATTACAAAAAATATGAAAGGCTGTTTTCGCAACATCATGGGCTGGCAACGTTGATCTGCGATTAGCTGACTGTATAGCTCAATGTGTTATTGTTCTCCAGTCTGTTAATCCCGTATGCGAGGAGTGCGTGAAGTATGCCTTTTTGTACTATACAGCTACTTACAATACGAAGCGGAGAGCCCACTAAAACAAATCACCGTCCAGGGCCCATCGGGAATTCGAGTTTTCCCCTGGCCAGTACAACCCTGTATCGATTGTTTTAAAAGTGGCGCCCACGAACAACATAGCGCTATTCTACAGGTCAAAAATAAAGCGGAAATGCCATATAATGGTATACCCTCCGGGCTCTTCTTCAGCCACTATGTGGAATCAAAAATTTCACTATGTGTCAACATTGTAGATTAACTTGGAATCATTGGCATTGCTCTAAGAATCCATCAAATACTTACGTTGATTGTTATGCTAATAGATGGAGCTAGTGTCAACGTCTATCGACTTTAACTGCCATCTGGAAAGAATCGATGTAAACTATTTGATTGATTGGTAGATTTATTCAACGGTTCTTTATCTGCGACGTTGCCAGACAGTGCAATTTGCGTCTCAGGGGAGGACCCGAAAAGTATACAACTATATATATATATTTGCTTTTTTTTGACTTGTATAATTCTCTATAGTTCGTGGGCTCTATTTTTAGAACGTCGAGTGTATATATATAATTTCAAATCTGATTTAAGAACCTTCCGGATTCTTTAGGGATATATGCAATTTTCGTAGATATAAAGGGCAGGTGTTGAAGTCACAAGAGTATAAACACAACATTGAAGTATAGGTTGGCCGCAAAAAAGGTTTGCTTCTCTGGACTGAAATCAGGGGCGTCATTTCGGAGAGCACGGGGTAATTGTGAGAGTTAATGATGTGGTGAGAAATGGTGGTACTATGAAAGTTAATACTGCAGGACAGTCTGTCACATGCTAACTGCGTCGTATTCAAGTTCCAGTTATGTTTCTGAGGCCACATTAACAGTAGGACACGTCCTTCATAACCCCCGTATTGTATAAAGGCGCCAGACAGAAAGACCCGATCTCGTGCTTTCATAATAATAGTAATAATAATAATAATAATAATAATAATAATAATAATAATAATAATAATAATAATAATAATAGTAATAATTGGGAACGCGTACTGCTTGCATGCACAGAAAATGACTATTTTTTTAACACACCCTATACATCTGCCTACATTGCAAATACTATAATCTACGTAGTGTAGCAACCAATTTATTATTTACCGAGCTCTTAACACAAACTTTTCTTAGAAACGAAAACAGTCTTTTCTGCAATGAACTTCATATTTTTACCTTTGATCTTTCTATATACGCCATACGCGTATATATGTAGATGTGTGATTACTATCTGCCCACACACACATGCTTGAAGCCTACACATATGTGACGAAGATAGTTTTATAATAAGCATACGCTGCGAAAGCATTTCCTGTGCCAAATGAAAAAAGCAAAAACAGCTTCCGTTTTATAAAGATCAGATATCTAAATTATTATGTAATTCTGTCCAAAGACGAGCTTTTTTGTTCATTTAGTGGCCTCTAGGTGGAGCCACAAACTCAATAGAGCACTGGTAAAGTGACCAATTCCTTTGTTGTGTGGTTTTAAAGTGTGTAAGTAAAATTGGGGGCTAAAAATAAACAAGCTGAGATTTTTTTTAATGAAAAGAAATTAAAGTTTCATGTTTATACTTTTTCGGCTAAAGGAGACATTATTAATGATGGAAGTAAATGATAATGAAAGAATTTGTGGGCTACCTACTATTAACACAGCAGTATCAAAATTAAGCGGCAGAAAGTGGTCATAAGTAGATAGATATATCTACAACAGTATTAAGTCATAAGTCACGGTACAAAAGATGTATTTGAAATGAATTATTTATCAACCACGAAAATATGAAATTAAAAGTTATATTATAACATTAAGTTACTGTAGATTACCTAAATAAAGTATGGAGAGCTGACTAATTACTACTCTAGTCAACAGAGAGCTCAATGATTACTACTCTAGTCAATTGAGAGCTCAATAACTACTAGCTTAGTCAATTGAGAGCTGAGTAAATACTACTGTAGTCAATAGAGAGCTTACTAACTACTATTCTAGTCAATAGAGAACTGACTAACTACTATTCTAGTCAATAGAGAGTAGACTAATTATTAATTTAGTCAATTGCGAGCTCAATAACTACTAGTCTAGTCAATTGAGAGCCGACTAACTACTACTCTAGTCAACTAGGAGGTGTCTAACTATTCTAGTCAATCGAGAAGTGAGTAACTACTCACCTAGTCAATTGAGAGCTAAGTTACTATTACTGTAGTCAATTGAGAGTTCAGTAAGTACCAGTGTTGGCCACTTATAGCTCACATTGTCTATATGTATGGTATATTAACTAGAAATAAAAATACTGGTAGTTTGTATTTTCATCCTTTTAAGGTGTATATTTTAAATCACAAATTTTACGTATGATAAATGAATTTAAAATACCAAAGCCAGTGAGTCCAGCCTGAAAGTTATTTCGTAACTAAAGAATCAAAGGATAAGTTTAAAACATCGTTCTCAGAAAGGTAGATAATTCAACGTTGTGTGCCCCTGCAAAGTAATCTTGTCAAATTTAATTAACCGTTTACTTTTACAAACATTTTAGAGCGATTATACAAAGAAGTTAAATGAAAGAGGTAGTATAAAACATATTTTAATGCAGAATTTAATTATGATTTAATTCCCAGAGGTCACATATTCCTTTGAGAACATTTTTCGTAGAAGATGGAATATATAGAAGTTTTATTATTTTTTTTAGCAATTGAGCAAAACGTTTTCCTTTTTTTAAAAAAAAATCCTCCAAAACTGTAGTTAAAATGTTTCTTTTTCTCCAACTGTAATTCTTTCAATTACATTTTAAAATTTCCTTTTATACGAAGGGTGAAGTAGAGAAAATTTAAAGAAATAAACAATGACCTCCGTGAAGGTATCACCACCCACATAAGCACTAATTAGAACACATACAGCCCGGAAAGAAAATTAGTGTTCTTACCAGAAAGCTGGTATTCCAGGTTTTGTGTGGGTGGGGGCTGTCTTGTATCACTAGCCTTTGGGAACTATGTAAGAAATAGTGCTACATTAGTACTATTGGGGCACAGTGGTTCAGTGGTAGAATGCTTATCTCTGGTGTATGAGATCTCTGGTTCGAGCCCCGGTCAAGTAAGCTTGTGGATTTTCTCGGGGTATTCCCGTTTCCTCCCACTTTCTCATTCCACCAATTCATCCATTATCATTCCCTTGCTTTAATCATCCGTCTCCCTTAGCCTAAAGGGCATAATCGTGGGACGTTAAACTCAAAGATTTTCTTCTTTACATTACTACTAATGATATCGCATGGGAATAAAATTAGTGCTGATTATCTCATCATGAAAATTAGAGTTCAATTTTTTTTTTTAAAATTATGATATCGTCATCTGATAACTTTGGTATATTTTTCGGCTTTCCGCTAAGAGCACTAATTTTTATTCTATACGGTATCGTCAACACTAAATTAGCACTAGTTTTTGAAATACTTTCCAAAACTAGTGCTCCATTATTAAATGTGGGTGGAATTATCTTCACGTAAACGAAAAATAAGGAATACTGGCTTTGTGGTAACAGCACTAATTTTCTTTCTATGAGGTATTGTAAGCACTAAGTTTTGACAAATATGTGATAATTAGTGCTCGTGTAGGTGGTGGGTGCTATGTTCACGAAGGTCGAGCAATGAAAACATCTCGAAACAGAGGGCAAAAATGAACTAAAATATTTTGTTTTCTTTCAGTGTTCAATATATAAAGGCTTTATGCAAGTAAATCTTAATTTAAATAAGCATGAAATCTGATCAAATTAGACAGCGTGCTACAGTTTCGGCATTATATCATTGTCAGTGGCGGATCTAGCAGGAGGCCGGTGGGGCCAAGCTCTTTATTTTTGACTGACAAAAATAATTTAAGCTATTATTTACATATGTTTGAAAGTTTATTGTACACTCATCATATTCCTATTATATGGGTTCTGGGTGCACTCTTCCCCAGTTTTTACCTTTTAAATCCACCACTGATCATTGTCCTCACTAGACACTATATCAAAGTATATAATCAAAGGCTACAACTTCAAATTTCAGAGAAACGACAGTTCACTTCTAACAATTATTAATATTTATTTTAAGAAGTGTCCTCCCATTTTTCGACATTTTTACACCATAGCCTTGGATTATATCCTCATATAGTTTCTCATAAGGACTATGATATAATGTGGAAACTTGTAACAGAGAAACCAAGGATGTTATAAATAGATGATCTGCCCATATGTATCGTCATCCTATTAAATCGATGAAGCCAAGAAAACAACCGAGCATCGGAACGTCTGATTGGTTACTCTCGTTTCTTCCATCGTCTGATTGGCTACTTTCGTTTCCGCCATGATTGTTGGCTCAAAACATTGCGTTCCTATTGGGCGGAGTGGGCAGAGTAGGGGTGGCGAAACTGTGACATATGGCTTCAATATTTTGTTGTAAGAGCAGATCCTCTATTTTATAAGATCCTTGAGAGAAATAATCAGCCATTTTTGGAATACTGTAGAATGGTGAACACGAAAAATGGCGATGAACCGAAAGGAAATGAAATATTTCAGTTTAACGTCCCACGATTATGCCCTTCAGGCTAAGGGATGATTAAGGCAAGAGAATAATGATGGAAGAATTGGTGGAATGAGAAAGTGGAAGGAAACGGGAGTACTCGCGAGAAAACTTACGGATACGATGTTGTTCACCGCAAATTCACTTGCCCAGGAATAGAACCAGAAACCCACGCACCAGAGATCAGCGTTCTACCACTGAGCCACCGTGCCTGTTCCCCCGTGTATGGGGATGAAAAAGCAAGATTTTCCTTGTTTTCGAGTTACAGAGGGGAAAAGAAGAAACGATTCGGTTATAATGGGGAATTAATTAATTTTTTGCAATTTCCATGCTGGATTTTCCAAAATATTCTCACACTTAGATTCTACCAGTAGGGGAACTATATGGAACTTAGAAGCCAGGTCCCCTACTCGAAACCTTGACCCTTCTGACGCTTCCTGCTGTATAGTGATCATATTGCTACTAACGAAAATAATGAAAACTGTAGTTCTGGTTGATAAATATCTATTTTGTACTATCAAACTATTTTTACACAACTATTTTGAAATGCACTCCCAGCTATGGTTAACTAAACCTTTGAGTTGAGCACTAGAAAAAATCGTTTATCACAACGAGTCTGAATTTCAATGATAGATATAAATTTATATTTTGTGTGTTTGTGTTGGACAAACACCGCGTGCATATGTTCTCTCCAGGTTCTTCCATGTACTCCTTTTATTCCATTATTTCACTCATTAAAAGTTACCGTCTCTTAGCCTTGGAGCATAAAGGCGGAGGGCTAAACTCGAAAACAAAAGAAAAATACTTTATTATGATTCTTTTATCTATTTGTATCTCTATCTCTATCTCTATCTATATCTATACCAATATCTATATCTATATCTATCTACATCTATATCTATATATAGGGCCGGATTTAGGGAGTGCAAAAGGTGCACGTGCACCCCCCTTCGTTATAAATATACACTACCTAAAGTGAGAAGTTAACAGTCAGTTTTGCAAAATCAATAGTTTAAATCAATTTTTTGAAGGTTGAAGGAAACGAATTCATCGAGCGCAAACACTTAGCATTTCCAAAGAAATTCCTCTTTCACATCACAGATGCCTAAAGGCATTTAAAAAAAAACTCAAATTTAATTCAAATGTACTGGTAGTTATTGGTGCAACTCCCTCAGAGAATCCTGGATCCACACACACACACACACACACACACACACACACACACACACACATATATATATATATATATATATATATATATATATATATATATATATATATATATATATATATAGTTAGATAGATAGATATAGATATAGATACATTTCTATTGGAAAGTATTATCTGATTGTTTAAATAGTGAAGGCATTTCAGAGTTCAAGAAAGAACGCAAACTGACTGTATATATAAATTAATGCCTGAAAACCCTGGGAATTGTTCAATATAAATTATAGGTATAAATTAGTATGTGTTCATGTCAAGTTATTTTTTCTTTTTCAGTAAGCGTGTTACGCACAATGGCTTCCTCAAATTTTTCGTGACCCCTCACTGCCCCCTCCCTCAAAACATATTCGTAGTTAGTTACTGGATACTACACAATCTTCGTTACCACATGTGACTTTTATAATATTTTTGTACACGAAATTTATTAGAACGGTACATTTACAAAAATAGGAGGGGAAAAGGGTAAGTGTTTATAAACCTATTCCGAGGTTACTTTGGCGATTTCTGTCCTAGAACTTACAATAATTATTTTACTAGGCCTTGTTTTCATATTATCAAACTAACACTGAACAAGGCTATGTAATTAACATGTATAAAAACACAAACCCTAACAGTTTCAACACAGTAACTGTGTCGCCATCAGATTTCCACTTCTTCTGGCTACTTGGGAGTTGATCACTTCTTATATTCCTTCCGGATTTAAACTTTTTAATAGGCTGCTTCCTATTCATTAAAAAGTAACACTTGTGTTTTCCCATTTTCACCTGTTTAGCTGCATACTTGTTCAATTAAAAATATACCTCTTTGCTGGATACATTCTTGTCCTTTAATTGACCATGTTTATGTTCCCTTATTTATTTGTTCTCTTTCTTTCTCCTTCGTTGTTTTCTTCTCCTCTTTCATTATTTATTTATCTCAAATCCTCCATTACAATTCATCAACTGTCTCCGGCTTTCATGATTTATCTCGTTTCTTTCCATTTCCTGGTGTATGTAGTACATGTTTGTGATTTCAATGCTAATCTGAAACTCCCAATGTTTCCCCCAAAATTTATTAACATTTACACCACCCAGTAGGACAGATAAACAAATAAAAATGTTTGGCCAAAGAAATAACTATGAAATGTATCTACGATATCATTCAAACCTTGAGGTATAACCCTTGAATTGCGGTCCTTTTAGTGATGTACTTGGTAGGCGATTTCATCTGGACGTCGCAATCATCGAGAAGAGCTGCAGAGAAAACTGGAATCCTGCAATATTGGAGGATTATTGTTGGATTATCCGACAAGATGCTTCGCTGACAGAATACAAGGAAAAACATAGCAAAAATGGAGCAGAATTTCAAGCAGGTGCGTGAAGTTCTGCCAATAGAAAGTTTATTTCATAAGTATTTCTTTGACCTATCATTCTATTTGTAATTCGTCTATCCTACACAAGTATGTATTTGTTGATGTTAAGAGTATTTGAAAAATACGTAAGTTGAGATCTGCTAGATCTCTCATTATAGGTTTCGAAAAATGAAAAAAAAAATGACATGAAATCTTTAAGTTTTACGTCCCACGGTTATGCGGCTAGGCTAAAGGAGAAGATGATGATGATAAATGAAAGAAATGGTGGAAAGAAGAAAGTGGGAGGAAACGGGAGAATCCAGAGAAAACCCACACACACAAAGTTTGTCCAGCACAAAGCTCACTTGGCGCGAGCTGGGATCAAACCGAGGACTCCATCCACCAGAGGTGAACGCTGTACCACTGAGCCACTGCGATCATAGGTTTCAAAATGCTTGGGGAATTTATCCTTTTTCCCCTACTTTTGTAAGTTTTCACACTTCCCCTCGAGTAAAGTGGCACAAACTTTGTGAACTAAAAAAGAAAAAAAGTACTATGATATATTATAGGTAGCTATGATAAATATGTAGAATTTCTGAAGATAATGTTTGTTCTGTCATGAAAATCACAAAAATTGCCAGATTTCGTCATAGAATTACCAATAATTTCTATTTTTCGTAAATGTTCATACTTCCAATAAAACAGCATGGACGTTGAAGATAAAAATAGTACGAAACTCTAGATTTGGATTTGAAGTTTTGAGCTTACGTGTTAGTGTCCTTTTCAGCGGATCTACAGCTTAACGCGTGATTCGAACTACATAAGCTTCCGTCGGTAATCGAACCCAAGCCTCCCGCGTCGAAAGCGCTTACGCTAACTATAACGAAGATGCAGATTACGTGGAGTTTATCAATGTACGTGGAAGTTCCACTATGGAAATAGGAAAAATTCTGAGATTTCGTCTAGATTTAAACATTCTCACCTTTTCCCACATTTCCGTTAATTTTTCCATTTTCCTTCCAACAAAATGACATAAACTTTGTGCATAGAAATAGTGCAAAGATACTAGTATACATAGCTATGAAAAACGTGCAGAATTTGTGAACATGAAGGATCTTAGTTATGAAAATCATTAGCACACATCTATTTCCCATTATTCTCTTCTTTTTCTTTTTCTTTTTTCAGTCTGCAACAAAACCGAATTCCGCTTTTCCATTATCATTTTTTTGTGTGTGTAGTATTCTAATACTGTATTATTATTTAACAACGACTCCTTATGTGTCTCTGTTACATAAAACTTCCTAAAATTTGGAAAACATTTTAATAGGTCTGATTTCATTTTGGTTTACGTTATATGTAGTAGCAAAGCTAGGACCGTATTCAAGTAAGCATTTTCTTTAAAGTTTCTATTGTGATACGCAAATCCCTTGTGAAATCCAAAAGAAATACAGTGGATATGTCCATTATCCTTAAAGTTTCTACAGTGACAGACATATCCCATTGAAATTCAAGGGAAATCCTTCGGATACTTCCATCATCCTTAAAGTTTCTATAGTAATCCCATCGAAATCTAAGGAAGGTTTCATAGATATTTCCATTATCCTTAAAGTTTCTATTCTGACAAATACATCCCATTGAATTCCAAGGGACATGCCTGGGTATTTCCGTTATTCTTAAAGTTTCTTCAGTTACAGGTATATCCAATCGAAATATAAGGAAAGTTCCATCGATATTTCCATTATCCTTAATGTTACTACTATGACAAATACCTCCCATTGAATTCCAAGGGACGACCGTGGATATATCAGTTATCCTTAAAGTTGCTACTGTGATAGATACATTCCATTGAAATCCAAGGGAAATCCTGTAGATATGTCCGTTATCCTTGACGTTTCTACATTAACAGGTAGATTTCAATGCAATCCAAACGACATCCGGGGATATTTTCATTATCCTTAAAGTTTCTATTGTGGCAAATACATCCCACTGAATTCCAAGGGACATGCGTGAATATTTCCGTTATCCTTAAAGTTTCTTCAGTTACAGATATATTCAATTGAAATCTAAGGAAAGTTCCATCGATATTTCCATATCCTTAATGTTACTACTGTGACAAATACCTCCCATTGAATTCCAAGGAACATTCGTCTTTCGTCTCAAAAATATGTTTCTTTGGAAAGGACAACTGTTTCATTTCGTATCTTTCCAGAAAAAAAAATATTCTTCGTCCCGTATCGTGGTCAACATTTACACTGGGTAGGGGATTTCTAGAACATTGAACGTCCTGTTGATATGAGGTCCACGATACATTAAAGTTGCAGCAAAAACTTTATTAGAAATAAGGATCTGAATTTTTTTAAAAAAATCGACAGCCCACTTTTTTCGTATTTTCAGTTTTTTCATTCAATTAAGGGCAATTTACTTGCGTAACATTACGGTGTTGTAAGTCAAATAGAAATCCTCTTTTTAGTACAAAATAATTTCAGCTTAATAGAATAACACTCTCGATCTAAATGGTTGATTTCTAACACTTCTGGTTTAAGTAGAGGTTCAAGAAAGAAGATATAATCTATTCTTGGAACACTAAGTTCATAGGTTGAACCATATTCTTGGAACACTGAATCCATAGGTAGAACCTATTCTTGGAACATTTAATCCATAGGTAGAACCATTCTTGGAACACTGAATCCATACATAGAACATATTCTTGGAACACTGAATCCATAGGTAGAACCTATTCTTGGAACACTTAATCCATAGGTAGAACCTATTCTTGGAACACTGAATCCATAGATAGAACATATTCTTGGAACACTGAATCCATAGATAGAACCTATTCTTGGAACACTGAATCCATAGATAGAACCTATTCTCGGAACACTGCATCCATAGATAGAACCTATTCTCGGAACACTGAATCCATAGATAGAACCCATTCTTGGAACACTGAATCCATAGATAGAACCTATTCTTGGAACACTTAATCCATAGGTAGAACCTATTCTTGGAACACTGAATCCATAGATAGAACCTATTCTTGGAAAACTGAATCCATAGGTAGAACCTATTCTTGGAACACTTAATCCATAGATAGAACCTATTCTTGGAACACTGAATCCATAGATAGAACCTATTTTTGGAACACTGAATCCATAGATAGAACCTATTCTTGGAACACTGAATCCATAGATAGAACCTATTCTTGGAAAACTGAATCCATAGGTAGAACATATTCTCGGAACACTGAATCCATAGATAGAACCTATTTTTGGAACACTGAATCCATAGATAGAACCTATTCTTGGAACACTGAATCCATAGATAGAACCTATTTTTGGAACACTGAATCCATAGATAGAACCTATTCTTGGAACACTGAATCCATAGATAGAACCTATTCTTGGAAAACTGAATCCATAGATAGAACCTATTCTCGGAACACTGAATCCATAGATAGAACCTATTTTTGGAACACTGAATCCATAGGTAGAACCTATTCTTGGAACACTTAATCCATAGATAGAACCTATTCTTGGAAAACTGAATCCATAGATAGAACCTATTCTTGGAACACTGAATCCATAGATAGAACCTATTTTTGGAACACTGAATCCATAGGTAGAACCTATTCTTGGAACAATGAATCCATAGATAGAACTTATTCTTGGAACACTGAATCCATAGGTAGAACCTATTCTTGGAACACTAAATCCATAGGTAGAACCTATTCTTGGAACACTGAATCCATAGATAGAACCTATTTTTGGAATACTGAATCCATAGATAGAACCTATTCTTGGAACTCTGAATCCATATTAATAAATTAGTTTTAGTTCTTTTAACTCTGGTATCTGTTAGAAGACGGACGGACGGACATAAAAGTTCTATAACTCTTCCTTATTATTGCTGGAACAGAGGAGGCCATTTCTCCTAGCCCTCACTCACCCTCACCCTCAAAATGAATTGTCGTCCTTCTTCCTCACTCACTTTTACCCTCAAAATAGTTTCTTGCCCTTGCCGTCTCTCGTCCTCACCCTTATTTACTAAAATGAAGAAGAATGAGGGTGAATGCGGCTCTTACAAGAGCAACATGAGTGAGAATGGCCTTTACAAGAGCAAATTGGGTGTGAAAATGGCCCCTACAAGAGCAAACTGAGTAAGATTGGCCCTTACAAGAGCAAACTGGGTGAAAATGGCCTGTACAAGAGAATACTGAGTAAGATTGGCCCTCACAAGAGCAAACTGGGTGAAAATGGCCTTTATAAGAGCAAACTGAGTAAGATTGGCCCTTACAAGAGCAAACTGGGTGAAAATGAGCCCTACAAGAGCAAACTGAGTAAGATTGGCCCTTACAAGAGCAAACTGGGTGAGAAGGGCCCTTACAAGAGGAAAATAAGTGAAGGTGCCCCTCGCTGCTTTGGAAGTTTAGAAAGCAAGGAAACAGAGAAAAAATACTAAAAAAAATAAAGAAATTAAATATGTATAGGTTGATATTGATTTTTGTATCGCGTTGAAAAAAAAATAACCCGCAAGAAAAGAAAAATAAGCGTTGAAATGAGTACGGTACCAAAATGCAATCAAATACATATAGAGCGGATACATCAGGAGGTCACATAATTGCGAACTTCTACGTAATAACACGAGTTGCACTTGAATATAAATGTGTGCACACACATTACGGGCAACCAAGGGCTATATATGTATTGATTAGCAAGTTCCTCTTGAACCAGCAACATATTTCAGGGCGTAACCTTGGAAACCAACAAAAGTTTCATAAAAGGAAAGCTAAATATACGGTTTATTCTCATATGCGTGCTTTTTTCTAAATTATAAAGCATTTTGGTCTCTTTGTAGGGTTTGTATAATGTTTATTAATCGTTCATATAGCCTAGATAGGTCTACATGGATTTGCATAAAAGCAATAACAAATTTGTCTAAAAAAAAATAAACCTATAAAGCAATATAGCATATTAATTCAAAGAATATACAATATATTACACAGACTACATAAATAAACTCACAGTGTCTCAATATACACTATGTGAAGCAGTTAGTTCAGTGTATACAAAATGAAAATTGAAGTTTGAATTTTTTAACGGATCAACAATGGTAGTTTACTTGTTGCTCTCTTGCCGTTAACAAATCCACAACGTTTCTTCCTGCCCGTCCACTCCCCACGCAAGAACTACGATGCACTTGAGAGAAAACTGGAGACGGCAATACGAATTTAGATTGCACACCGCTTCCAGTCCCATATCAATAATACATTTACCCTTATCTTCCATTCCTCACTCAAAAACCTTAGTGTTCCGCCTCCAGTTTCCTTTCAAAAATACATTCCCCTTACTCTCTCAAAAACTTTAGTGTCCCGCCTCCAGTTTCTCTCAACAATGCACTTCTACTCAACCTACTTTCTCTCTCAAAAATTGTAGTGTTCCGCCTCCAGTTTTTTCTCAACAATACATTTCCCCTTACCCTTCATTCCTCACCCAAAAATTGTAATATTTCGTCTCCGACTTTCTCTTAACAATACATTTTCCTTTACCCTCTCAAAAACTGTAGTGTTCGGCATCCAGTTCCTTCTAAACAATGCACTTCCACTCATCTTCCATCCCCCTATCAAAATATTTAATGTTCTGCCTGCAGTTTCCTCTCAAAAATGCATTTTCCATTACCCTCCATTCCCCACCCAAAAGCTTTAGTGTTGCCATTACAACCAATTTTTTTTAATCATATTTAATTTTCAGTAATGATGTGGTATTTTCTTAGTTAATATTGAAACCATATGTGCTAATAGATTAATACCACATCAAGTTTTCCTAAGGAGATTGTAATAAGGATGGTATGAATATGCGTATTCTTGGAATGGTTAATTGTACGTAGAAAATCGCTTTTTGCTATGTATTATCGTTTTTACTTTATAGCGATGAACGTTGAAAATGAAACGCGGTTGATTCCTGCCATTTCCGATTTAAATAAATGGTTTAGTGAGAAAATGGCATCTAGTTTTTAGAACGCTAAAAATTCGATTTATAAAAACCGTATCTCTCTATCTCTGTTCGTTTTTGCTCTATGTAGAACAATATTGAAACCGGAAGTTGTAGTGGATTAGTATCACTTCCGGTTTTGGTACAGAGTCCAGGATGGAGATGAAAGTTTTCTTAAGATTTTTTTAACGGGCTACAGGAAACTGCTTCTCGATACCTATTGTAATTTCTGCTATATAGTGATCAGGAGGAAATAAATCATTTCTAACACTTCTGCTCTATAGTGATCAGAGGGAAAGGATTCATTTCTAACACTTTTGTTCTATAGTTATCAGAAGGGATGATTCATTTCTAACATTTCTGCTGTATAGCGATCAGGAGAAAATGATTCATTTCTAACATTTCTGCTGTATAGCGATCAGGAGAAAATGATTCATTTCTAACATTTCTGCTGTATAGCGATCAGGAGAAAATGATTCATTTCTAACATTTTTGCTGTATAGCGATCAGGAGAAAATGATTCGTTTCAAACAGTTCTGCTCTATAGTGATCAGGAGGAAATAATTCATTTCTAACACTTCTGCTCTATAGAAAATGATTACTTTCAACATCAAGAGAAAATGATTGATTTCTAACACTTTTGCTCTATAGTGGTCAGGAGAAAATGATTCATTTCTAACACTTCTTCTCTATAGTGGTCAGGAGAAAATGATTCATTTCTAATATTTCTGCTCTATAGTGGTCAGGAGTAAATGATTCATTTCTAATATTTCTGCTCTATAGTGGTCAGGAGAAATGATTTTCTAACACTTCTGCTCCATAGTGATTAGGAGGAAATAATTCATGTCTAAATGGAATCTGAACCACTCTGTAACGCTTCCAAACTTTCTCCCCTTGGAAATAGAACACGGCGTGCAGACTAAGGCGTGCGCGCTAGCCACTAAACCAGCAAGGAATGTGTCTGTTGATTAGTGTCAGAGCAAAAATAGCAAAAGATAATAAAAACAAGTTTTGGATACGGATACAGAGTGGCTTCCAACTCTATTGGTAACCTTATGTGGTAGAATTAACTACTTCCGGTATCAATGTTGAATCACTATAGAAGAAAAACGCTTTGAAGAATAGGTTCTATCTCGATGTTGACAATCTCTCTAGAATAGATGCCATTTCTCTAAGAAAACTACGAGTGGAAGATGGATTGGTGTAACTATCATATTTTGTTAGGAGAATCTATGGTCCTTTACTTCTGAAAAAATAAATTGAAATATTTTACATGCGTTCCAACGGTATTCTAGGGGTCACCCGCTGTGTTCTACGATCCCTGGCCCGTTTTGAGTTACGCCTATGGATAGAAGTATCTATTTTCGAATGTCATTCATTTTAGCTTTCAAATTTCTTGTATAAAATAAAAGACAAATTCTGACCAAAGCACATACTAGTCTATTTAATAAATAATTGCGTTACAGTCTCGGCAAAGTATCTTCAAAATCTGATGAAGGCAAAGACACTTTGCTGAAACTGTAAAGGTATTATTTATTATATAGTATATGACTTGGTCAGAATTTGTCTTTTAAGCTATTTTCGGTTTCAATTTCACAATACTACAACAGAACAATTACAGCAACTTCTTGTAAATTTAAGTGGTTTTGGTTTTAACACTACTTTGATTTCTCGTAATGTTACAGCATATTTTGTAGAATTACAATAAATTCCTGTAATGTTACAATACTTTCTTGTAATGGTACAATGATTTTTGTAATGTTATAGTATAGTAAATGCAAGTACGTATAACGGTACTCCAGCAAAGAGGAAATAAGAATCAGTTGTAGTACTATATAAACTATTGTATAATCCCCCGACTATTGGCTACTATATATATTTGTTACTTAATTATTAATAATATTAGAGAAGATATCACCATAAGTAACGTCGTGTAAGTGTAAAGTAAAATTAATATTTGGGTTTACAGCACAGGAAGAGCTATGGCGGCTTGAAGGCTGTTAGTTCGCGATATGCGGACAAAATTCTTGCTTTTTGTGAGATCATCACTTAAACTTCAATAGTTCTTATTTTGGGTTCTCAAGACCAGATATAATGTCCTCTTAATCCAAATATTCTCGAGTTGATTAATAATGCTGGATGAAGAACAAAAAATGCTGCAACTGAAAATTGTACTTGAGCACGAACCTGAAAGAAAAATATTCGAATACCTTCAACATAAACGTTAACTTATGTCTACAGCAAAGCCATGGCATTTTACATACACAACGTATTTATCGATCCAGCTATGCCAGAGAAGGGTCGTATTGAGGAAAGCAGTATTGTTTCTTAGAAAATTCCTGTGGTTTCTTTCTTCAACGGGAATCTCCGTGATAAGCATACCAATCTTTTAGAAATGATCTCACAACCTAGTACGCTTCGACGTAGCAAACCAAAAAGAATGTATAACAAAACACAAAATCTCCTTCTCAAGAAATAAATAAAAATAGCATTGGAATACGATAGTTGCATACAAAAGAAGCATGTACCGTGTAACATGTACAATTTTTCACCCGGAAACACGATAAGTAATTGCAAAATACTTCCACCTATATCTCCAGGGAGAAAAATGATAGAACTAGATTGTTTTTATAAGCAGGCCCGCAACCAGAGGGGGGGGGGGCTAGAGGGGGCCAGGGCTCCCATAAACTTTTCGTGGTCCCTCCAGACGTCAATACGAAATGCAATTATTAATACAAAAAAAAAAAAAATAGATTTTTGTAAGAGAATTTTTAATGGCTTGGCCCCCTTAATATATTCATGCCCCTCCCAAACCTCTGTGGCTGGTTGCAGGCCTGTTTATAAGAGAAAGAGTACAGATGAACTGAAATATCAAATTTTCATGCTATATCAATTATTTTATTGTCAAACAAGTGTAAATTTTATTGAGAAAATGTACAAATGTATGTTGAGTTCAGATGTTTTGGACTGTCCAGACCCCCCCCCCCCTTCTATGGACGCGCCCCTGCCCACCGCACTATCTTGTCTTCTCTAAGTAAGATAGCTTGATTACAGGATCATGTCACTGTCCCGCCTATTACTATTATCATTAGCTTAGTAATAAGACATCGCCTCACGAAAGTAAACATGTTCTTTCTGTTATTACAAGTTCTGAGAATTTAACTCAGAAAATGTGTTTCTTACACACAGTATTTGCGTTCTCGTAAGACAGTAGTAAACAAGTTGATATGTTTTTTTGCTCTCACTTGCAAAGTATACCAATACACACTTGTGTAACATGTAAAACGCATTGAATGAAACTACAAAACCTATTACACACTCAAAAGAAAAGAAAAAGCTGACATTCATTGCACAAAAGCTAACAACTATACATATTAATACATACACAAATGCATATAACCCAGCTGACATACAGCGCGAACGTGGTCATTGTCACATATTTATAAGAGTTTCGTAAGAGCTATCTTCATACAAAGATGAATGCCATTCTCTGTTTCAAGGTCATGCAGCGAGCGTTTCCTTTCATATGTTAAAAAGACTGCTAGCGTTAGGAAATAGGAAACACAAATAAATAAGCAAAAAAAAAAAAAAAAAAAAAAAAAGCTCTTTTGAGAGAATTAGTGATGATTTAAATATACTGAAGGTCTCTAAAAAGTTACCGGCGGAACGAATCTGAAGCATTTCGCACTTACTTAGCATAACACAACAAGACGCTCGCTCGCTCAAAGAATAACACGTCTTTCGCGTTGGATGATGCTTTCATCAGAACGAGTTAAGTGGTGTTAATCTTCCACTTTGTTCCTACTCTCCGCTTTTTTTCCCCTTTCTTTTCCCGTTCCATATCAAATCTCTGAATTTCAATGATTGTTTTGCACTTCAAGCAGGCGCGCATCCAGATTTTTTTTGTTGGGTGGATCCAATAATGGAAGACACTATGTAATATCGAACGGGTGTTAATGTATAGCTGGAAAAAGCCATAAGTAATTTTTTAAGTACTGACACCTAGTATATACTCACGATAAATGATAAAATTAGATTGATTTTTATCAGAAAAGAAATAGATCTAGTACATATGATGAGTAACGTTAAATCTTTGGTCTATATCAATGGTTCTCAACCTTTTCTGACTGACGTCACAGTTTACTGAACGTACCTGACATCGCATACCTGATAAATAACAATAATAATATCCAAGGGCGCCCATCTGGGAGGCAAGGTGAGGCGCTCGTCCCCCCCCTAAGAGGAAATAATACTTGGCAATATCGAAAACCTAATCGAGTTTTTACATTAGTTAC
This sequence comes from Thermobia domestica, assembly GCF_964235325.1. Lineage (NCBI taxonomy): Eukaryota > Metazoa > Arthropoda > Insecta > Zygentoma > Lepismatidae > Thermobia > Thermobia domestica. The sequence continues at coordinate 22,416,348 of NC_137469.1, read as the reverse complement.
AGCAAAATTTGAAAATATATTTGAAACGTCGCTTATACTTGCCCCCCCTTGGAAACCACAACATGGGCGCCCTTGATAATATCTATTATAATAGTAAAACCTATTAGTTTTTTATAATGACTGTATGTAGCACTGGGGCCGCGGTGGCTCAGTGGTAGAGCGTTCACCTCTGGTGCTAGGGGTCTCGGGTTCAATCCCTGCTCCCGCCAAGTGAACTTTGTGGTGGACAAACACCGTGTGCGTGGGTTTTCTCGGGGTTCTCCCGTTTCCTCTCACTTTCTTCATTCCACCATTTCATTCATTACTCATCATCACCGTCTCCTTTAGCCTAACCGGCATAACCGTGGGACGTAAAACTCAAAAATTTCATTTCATTTCAAAGTGTATGTAGCACTGAGCATTATTGCTACCGGTGGAGGTGTTGACTAGTGGTTACAATCTGTCTCGATTTTAACTAAACTCTTCATGAGTTTTAAATTCTAAAATTTCGCGGCACACCTTAGGGGACTGCGTGACACACCAGTGTGTCGCGACACATCAGTTGAGAACCACTGGTCTATATCAAGTACAGAAACAAGTATAGTTTTATTAAAAAAGTGTACAATGTATGTCGAGTTAGGAAGTTTTGGAGGGGAGTACGGACTCGGTCGATTCCCTCGTAGGTGAGCACTGGCGTCAAGAATTCAGAACCGGACATATTTGCTATCACGGCTTTTTTTTTTTTAAAAAAAAAAGAAAAGGAATGAACAACATTTCGAAGATAATTTGGGCTAAGCAAAGGTACTTGTACGAGGCAGCTCACTGAACTTTCCCGCTTTTTTTTTTTTTTTTTTTTTTTTTGAAAAGAAGTAGCAGTGACGTGTACACGCACAGGTACACACAGACTCAAAACGACACAAAAAATGTATGTCTTCAAATTTGGACATACTTTAATGTGTACAAATGGTGGACATAAGGAAATATGTCGATTTTTTGACATTACTGATATGTTCGCCATAAACATAAAAAATGTGAGCAACTATAGCATGTCAAAATGATCTACTGCCTTGTTTTCATTAGTTTTGACAGGTTAGTATGTTAGGTTTTGATCATTGGGGCAATGTTTGAGATGATACAATTTACGTCAAAAATTTATACATATGCGCAGAAACGAGAGGCGGTTGTCATTTGTCTCTTGTTATTAGTGTTACCAATGTAGCACTTTGTCGCTTGATCAAGAAATTTTTAAGGATATTTTTTTATCAAAAACAATTGGTTCATTTATATTGTTAGAATAGAAATTTAGCACCTTTTAAATGTTGTCTAGTGACTAAACTAGTATTATTTCCACTAAAATTAATATTTCTAGCGTTTTCTTACAGTGTGTTTAGTGACTGTATTATTCACGTTGTTGGCAGTGTGTTTAGTATCATTACGACATATGTATGTGCCCTATTACAGACAGGTTTGATATATATTTTGTATGTCATACCTTGTCCTTCGGGCTCTGTGTGTAATATTCAAATCGAAAGTGTAAATAGATTTCTACCATTTCCGTAGAGCGCTTACCTATGGTGTTTGGAGTTCATGGTTCGATCCTTGGCCATTTAAGTTTGTGGTGGACAACATCGTGTTCGTGGGTTTTCTGGAGGTATTCTAGTTTCCTCCCACCTCCTCATTCCACCATTTCGTCCATGATCATTAACTTGACATAATCTTAACCTAAAGGTAGAGATGCAAGGGCTCGAAAAAAAAACGGCTTTTTTGGAAAAAAACTCGGTTTTTTCTGCTTTGCTTTTTTGCTTCGGAAATTTTGGGCTTTTTTCAAAATACTGCCTTAAATTGATAAAACAGACTTTGTTTCGCTTCTCTATAACACAAAAAATCATTTAATTAGTGGTTGATGCTGATAATAATATAAAACATCGAAAATAAACTATGAATTTCGAAAAAATATTTCAAACAATTTTTCTTCAACATATTTACATTATGAATTCCACAGGATTAACCAATGTATATAATAAGAATTTTTTAACCTCCTATATACAAAAGTAAGCAGAGTTGGCAAGAACCGTGGTTGTTTTTGAAAATGCCAAAAACCCGTTTTTTGGGGGATGTTTAAACCAGGCTTTTTTGGTTTAAACCAGGCTTTTTTGACTTAGATTTTTTGCTTTATGTATTTATATTACATATTCACAGAAATAGCCTAAGTTTGTTTCGCCTTGATGTTATTATGCAACAGCGGGGTTATGCCGGAAGAACTCCCATAAGCTTAAAGAAGTGCGGTCAGTAAATTTCTTAAGTTGAGAATCTCCCGCCCTAGCCATTGGGAAAATCCCGTCATTACTTGAAATGTAAGACAATAACGGGAAAATCCTGTTATTGCTTTGCATGTAAAATTTAAAGGTCAACGTACCATAATCAGTACGCTAAAACTGAGGTATTAAATTACAAATTTAGTACCGGTACGTAGATATCATTGAAAGTCCAATCCAAGCTAATGTTGGAAGCTACGTAGGCAATCGATAAATTTTGCCAATTTCTATCAATATATTTAAGCAATATTGGCTTCTTTATAAAACAACACGCATTTAGGCATGTAGAAATATACAATTTGGTTTGTTTCGTATATTTAGGCTTAACATCCTTACGAAATACCGAGGTTATCAAGGAGAAGACTTTCGCTTAAACTGACATCCGAACCGCTACTTGGGTTACGCATGAAAGAAGGATTGTGGTTCGACCGAGAATTGAACATGGGACACCTTGATTAAAAGGTGAAAGGGAAATAAAACTATTGCAGGTAGTTTGATATCTGGAAACGTCACCATGAAGTTCACACGATTCACATTTTTCATTCTTTTTATTTTTGTGGTTTAAACCAGTTATTAAAAAAAAAAAAAGTTGGTGTAAACCAGCCAACTCTAAAAGTAAACACTTCTTTTTAAAGAATACACAAATAACTAGCAAAATAGTATGTAGTATTTTTACTTCAAAATATTCCGTACCCTGTTTTTGAAACAAAATAAAATTAAAATAAAACATAAGAGAAATACTTAGATTTATATGATACACTTAAAGGCTGCACATCTAGAGCTTTTGGTTCTGTATATTCTTGAAATTCTACAGTTAAGTTTTATAGAACCACCATCACAGTTTACCCAATCCTCAAGTTTTCTGAATTTTTAACAAGAGGGATTCAACATATCATTACGGAACTCCCCCCCCCCCAAAAAAAAGACTACGGAATATATTTAAGTTAAGCTAAATACAACTGCACAACAAACATGACTGAGTGATTAGCTTTTGCGCTTCTATCGGGAAGTCCGGGATTCAACCAGCATTCGACCATTCTGACAAAGCTTTTCTTTATTCCATCTGTGAATGTAGAAATAGTGCGTGTACTGTGAGTTGGGCGACTTCCTTTTTTATTGTTTTTAAATTGTTATTATTACTAATTACCAGCAGTGACGGTTTTGCGAAGGTTAGGGGGCGGTCTTTCGGACTGAAGCCCGTTCCCCAAAGTTACGGAATGTCTGCAACAAACGAAATATCTATTATTTATGCCTTTACTCATAAACTTTAAGCTCCCGTCAAGTAAAAATTACGAATGTTTAAAAAAACTAAACATTAGTAAGAAATCCTTCCCAAAATACTTTTCTAAATCCGCCACTGATTCTCAGTATAAAATGATTTTTAAAGTTGTATCCGGAAGATTATTGCTAAACATATAAACGAAACGAAATATTAGTTATGCCTGTACTCATAAACTTCAAGCACTTCCCAAATAAAATTAGGACTTTTTAGGAAACGAAACAATCAGAAAAAACCCTCCTAAAGTACTTTTCTAAATCCGCTACTGATTATTTGTATAAATTGAAATTCAAGGTTGTGTCCGGAAAATTATTGCTAAATCACTTCACAGCTACAGTATAACAGAAATGTGGAAGTACGGTTTGACGGATATATTGAAAAACGTACGCTTTGATGGATAAATAGAAAAACGGGCAAGTTTAACTTTTGCGCTAGAAGCTATAGTACTAAAAGCTCTTAGAAATAAAACACGAATGACAAACTAGAGAAGAAAAAAGATGTCGATAACTCAAAAGTTAAAATAAAGTTAAATAGCCTCTAAAATTACCCTCAAATACTACATTCTTCATGTTAGCTTTAATTCGTAAAACATGTGCTCCATCCATCTTGATGGTGAATTTCAGAGCGAAATATCACATTCAGGTCATGGAATTTTTATCTAACTATAGAATATACTATAAGAAAGCTATTTAGATAGAAAAATCATGAAAATGAAAAAAGCCAAAATTTCCAAAATTCTCGTTTTTTTCCCAAAAAAGCCGGCTTTTTATGTGAAAAAAAAACCATCGATTCAAAAAAGCCGGCTTTTTTGCATCTCTACCTAAAGGATATAATCGTGGGACGTTAAATATTTCATCATTTTCATTTCTACCATTTCCAGTTTTAGTTCAGAGGTTTAGGGTGGAGATGGAATATATTAGGGAGGGGGGCTTAATTGATTACAGAAAATCACATGTGCCGTTTCTGAGAAAATATCCGAAAATAATTCACCAAGAGTAAACTACCCTGATTTTCACCAGAAAATATATTTATCACATATTATAGGATTCTTAATGAAGTGTTTTGTGTTTATGAAATACTACCGTCAATTACTCGCTTCGTTTGGTTAACAGGTTGACTGCCATGAGCATCATATGTGGTGCTCACCTTATTTCTCTTTGGGGCCATGAGCACCATATATGATGCTCATGCTTGATATCATAAATTACTAACCTATTCAGGTTCTTGAGCATCAGATATGATGCTCATTGTCACAAATTACTCTGAGACCATGAGCATGACATATGCTGCTCGGCTCCCATTGGTACATTTTCGGGAGAAGCAAAATGTCGCGACAAAAAATGTGACATGACTATTCATAATCGAGCCAAAGGTAAGAAGAAATTTATGGCCTCCTGGGACCAGTACCCTCAAATCACCTCGGCAGTCAACCTAAAATAAGAAAATATTAGTAATATATTCCGTTAGTCAGTCACTTTTTACTATTACTGAAATGCACTCTCTGATATCAGTCATGTTCGATATATATACACCCCCTCCCTTAGATCTGGGGCTAAATTTGGATTTAAACGGCATCGGAAGTGTCATTCTTTACCTCAGTGACTCCGAAAACTATGGATTCAAAATTAATATCGGTCATTTTCAATCATCTATACGTATATATGAAAATTTGTTGAAAATTTGATTGAGATCGGTCGGGTGATTCAAGGGTTATTAAGTCAAAAATATAGTGACTTTAATTTCTATCTATATAGATAGATAATCGAAATCATTAGAGCCAATTTTAAAGCTGGGTTGTCACTTTACAAAAATCTTGTAGCCGTCATTAAAAAAATCTTGTAACACGACCTTTCTATTTACTGTTTATATATTACAACTTTCTGAAATCAAGAAAGATATCTCCACATATGCAGCACTGCACTCTAGTGGACAAATAGTGAACCTCCTCATTAAAAACACGTATTTTGGCTCGCTTTGCCGCCTTGTCTAGAAGAATCCGTCGTTTCGGAAGCGGCCAAACTGTTTTTATCTTTATGTCAGCTACGGGAGGGCGATAACAGGTAACAAGCAAGTCGACCCAGAAAGTTGCACATGGTTTGGCTCCTTGCAAGATTAAAAGAAATGTTGTATGTCCCTTTCAAGACTATGTTTACATGGATAAATATTGTAGGGATCAGGTACGTAGCCAAGGGGTGGGTCCGGAACCCCCCCCCCATTCGGAACCAGAAAAGAAAAAAGAAGGAAGGATAAAACAAAAAGAAACGAGAAAAAGAAGAATCAGTATTAGAAATATAAAGCTACAACAAGCGTTTGGTTACTCTTTCTTGTGAGGAGCTTTGTGTGGAGGACATCCCCGAAATTTGAAGGAAGAGGAGGGGAGGAGGAGATATATAAAAATAATCGAAATGACCAATGTCAGTGACAAATTCATAGTTTTCCGGGTCTCTGAGATGAACAATGACACTTCCGATGCCGTACCTCGCAACATGGGGAGGGGAGGGGGTATATGAAAATCACCGATATCAAAGAGTGCTTTAGTAATAGTAAAAAGTGACTGACTAACGGAATATGTTACTACTTTTTCTTAATTTAACCCAGCGAAGCGCTATACTAGTAGTAGTACTAGTACACAATATTGGTTAAATAAAGCAATCTCTACTTTGTACTGTTAAAAACTTACCACTTCTTCATACAGTAGTTAGCATGAACTATTACTATGGTAATGAAGTGAAATATTGAGGCACTTGTCAGAACATAGAACAATAAAAACTAGAAAGCGAACAAAAATTTTCGCGCGTTAAATCTAGTGGAGTCCAATAAGAAGCTTACAACAGATCATCACTCATCACTTTGGTGAGAAAACACGAAACTGTGGCTGATTTCGTTGTCGTGACCGGTTCTTTATCTCCATAGTGACACTTTGCTTTTTACGCTAGGGATTGGCAGGTTGTGCCGTAAATATGGCGGGAAAACTAATAATTTCACAGAGGTGAAAACGAGAAACACATTGTGAAATATAGGAAAATTGGAAGGGCCTAAAGAAATGTAAAAGGCGGGAAAACTTTAACTTCGGGGCCTTAAAAGCATTGGTTGAATAGATCTCATTGTTTTATAGATACAGTATGTACAGTGTTACTTAAAGTAAAACGTCCTCACTACCTGTCTTTCTAGAGCTTTTGTATTATTTTCCATACACTGAAGAGAACCTTGGCTAAAGGAAGGGTAAAAGTGGATCTGAAAAGATAGGGAGAGGGATGACGTCACTCCGTCCTTTGTGCCTATCTTTGCCCATTTGTATTTTTTTTTTTTTTTTTTTTGTAGGAAGTGGAGGGACGCAGTAGATTTCTCTGGAAGTGGAAAAAAGAGATAAGTCTCACACGAATAGGTTCTATCTCATCCGTTAATCCACTATTCAAAGCGGAAACAGTAGAAACTAACAGGGCGGCTATTTAAAGCGATCGCAATGCGTTTTCATTGCTCATGCGTACGTTTGGAATACGCTGAGCATGTATTTAAATGTGGATGGCTAATCACAAACGCGAAAGCAATAAAAACACGAAGAAAACGTCAGCTGGAGCGTATTTGGTGCGTTTCGGAACAATAGATTGTCTGCTGTTTAAAAGATGTCAAAAGGAAGGGAAAAAGGAATGAGTGTTTCCAGGCAAGGTGATTTTAGCAGGAAACAGCTGTTTTAAAGATGCTTTGTGCAGAGTACTGCAACTCGGCTATTATAGACATGGACTTGACAAGAAAGACCTGGAAACCCTGACTGGCTCACAGTATGATTTATAACACTGGCAAAAGTAAAGTCACCAAATAGCCACCTTGGTCGCGTTCGCTCTAGAGAGTAACGCTTCGAAAACGCGTTCTCAAGTAACCACAGATTAAAAGTTTTCGGTTTTAACATAGATTTGCCATAGGACAAAAACGGTAGGCTTAACAATTAGCAACAACAATTTTTTTTAAAGTCGATTTCAGCCTCTCAAGGAAAGGTATCATCTTCATCTGCATCTTTCTACTTCAGTGGTTCTCAACCTAATTCCTACCACGACCTCCATTTTACCACATCCTCTTACCAGCGACCCTCCTTATAATTTCTGATTTGTAATAAGCTTATGTAGGATTTTTAATATACATTGCGGAGATCTAATGATATCCATTTATTTCTATAATACGTAGTAGAATCCATTTCTTGTATATAGTGGATCCAGGAACTTCCCTAAAAACGAATGGATTAAAAACAAATTTGGTCATTTTATTGAAAACTATATGGAATCCGATCCGTCATACTGTTTCAAAATGGAGGCCATTTGAAAGTATTAAAACTTCATAGTTCCCTTAATTTTGGGTCATATGATAAAAAAAAGTTGATTTCCAATTTTGGTTTTAAAAACTTCGACAGTTATTAAAGAAGTTATTGATTATTTTAAATGACTTGATAATGAAGGAACCTATGAAATATTAATGTTGCAAATTATTGCATTTTATTAAAAACATTTTTTTCTTGTTTAGACTTCACAAGAGAAAATTAGTGAAAACATAAATATACTTAGTATACGATCTCCTATGGAAAGAAAAGACGGCATCCTGGGTGTATTGTACTACATACTTCAAGAAGCCAGAAATGCATTGATCTATCTTCAATACGTAATGTCTTTAAAAGATTCGTCCGGTATGGCAAAAAATAAATAAATAAATAAATAAATAAATAAATAAATATCTTCTAAATTAGCTAACCAAATTAAAACAATTTTATTAACGGAAATGTACAATAAATATGACCGGTATATACTGTATTGGTAGGTAGGTACAGTATTTTATGAACACTCTATACTATATAAGAATGGTGTATAATAATTAATATATTATTTTATGTTTCATTGAAGCACAGCTGACGTTATCATTTCAACTTCACATTACGTTACTATACATTACATTTATTTTTCTTCTGAACTTTTAACATTTTCCTTAATTGCGTGGGCTTGAGTGATGTATCAGTTTTGAGTTCCACGTTTCTAAACTAATTAGCGATGCGCACCAGACAAGATTTGAGGCTTCTCGTCTCGAAAAGGTGCTGTGAAAGCGATGCCTCGACTCGAAAAATGTATATTTCTCTATTGGAAGAGCTGTGTATCGACTCGAATTTTATCAGGAAAATCATGTCTCGACTCGTCTCGTTCGCATCCCTAAAACTAATATTGGAAGTAAAATTAATGCTGTTGGCAGGTAAAAATATTTCTGATGAAGGACCATTACACGTATGAAGGTAACCAAGAAAGTTCTGTCGCTTTTTCACCTTCGAACATCGATGTCACCTAAGAAGTACTTGGAAGATCAAAAATAGTTCCCACCAGCATCGACGACCTTCTGCCAACGTTCTGGAAGGCCATGGATTCCATCGTGGTAGAAATTGGTGGGCCGTGAAGCGAAGAAGTTATCAAGTGCATTTTCCATCTCTACTAGGAATTTGAACTGCTGTCCTCTAAAGTGATTGTCCAAGGAATGGGACAGGTGATAATCGGACGGTGTAATGTCCGGGGAGTGTGCAGATGCAATAGGTTTCTCACCCAAAGCTTAGAATGGTGTCCCGGATCATCCTAGCCGCGTGGGGCTTAGCGTTGTCCTGTAAGAGGAGGATCCCTTTGCATTTCAGAAGTGTTGGCACCAGAGTTTTGAGTTTTTCTTAAACACGGTTCAACTGCTGACAGTACACAGTTGCATTGACACTCTGACCAACTGGTAGCATTTCTTGATGCACGATGCCGCAAACAGTCCAGCAAGCACACAAACACATAGGAAGACATTCTTCCGGTGCAGTGCTGGTTTCGGATGTTTTGGAACCGGTTCATGGAATGCTAACCAATGATGACGGCGCCTGTAGCTTCGTACAAGGACCCTCTTCTCATCACATGTCAACACCCTGTTCAGAAATGGCTCCTTCCTCAGGCGAGAAAGCAAAGAAACACAGGTGCCTGCTCGCGTTGCCTTCTGGCCCGGCGTCTGTAACGACGTGTAAAATTTAAAACAAGACACGCCGTGGTGCAGAGCAATAATTATCCACACAAAATAATTAGTTTTCCTAGTTTTGAGTAAAAAAAAAAAAAAAAAAAAAAAAAAAAAAAAAAGATGCAATGCAAAAGTATCAAGAGGTATTACTCGGTAATTCCGTAGTTAAGTTCCGATGAATCAATCAAATGAAATTCCATTCTAAAACGTAAGGTAGTAATTTAGTAATCTTTTTGTGGTGGAAAAGTCCAAAATATTACAAAAACAATTCTTCCAACTTGATAAACTAATGAACATATGAACAGTGCAATAGAGTTCTTAGCATCCACTTATAAAGTACCATTCAAATGATGACACTGGGTGTTCAATTAAAATAATTTTTCTCAATATCATCTGTTACTACTGATAGTTCTTTTCGTGATTCGAGTAAAAATTGAATATAACAAATAATAACGTTCAGCTTACCAACATATCCTTGAATCCACAATAACTGAAGGTACATTATATAGACTGATTTATACAATATCTTGCCTTGGAACATTCCACTGAACCTCCAACATGGGCATGCCACATATACTTCAAAATCATCCAAATATTCATATTTCGTTGATTTTAACTGGTTATAACTAGAAAATAACTTCGATCACCACTCATTAAGTCACACACTAAGTTATTTAATAAATATAATCACCACTAATGCCTTTAAACTTTCAACAGAAACATTGATTATTTGAACACTGGCCTCTTTAACTTATTACAGAAGATAAGCACCAGATTCGGCTTATTGCAGGAACATGTGTCCTGTGCCTTATTCAGAATACATAAGGCTTCCCAGTCAGCTGTCTCCATGAACGTAAATTCATAGGTACTTAAACCCTCGCTAAGATCTCAGAGCGCTAGTTGTTAGCAGAAAGGGTCATGAAAGAATATACAGTACAACCCCTCAAATCCGAACCCCGGAAACCCGAAAACCCGGCAAATCCGAACACGTTCTCAGAAAAAAAATAACTACAGCTGGAAAATAAAAAAAAATTGATTTAATCACACAAATTTAGTTTTTTAAAGGTTTTAACATTTTTAGACTTAATGCTTATTAATGCATATTAAGCATGCATTAATGCATATACAAGCATATTAATGCATGTATATACATTCATGTCCAAAATTATTGTGGTATATCTATAAATATGTTGTTGTAGCAATATAACTTGATAACGAATTCGTCCTGTATTTCTTATAATGTTAGTATGTTTATAATCGACAAAGACATGTATGTCGCAAATTTCATGTCAAAAAAGCAGTAATTAAGAATAATAAAACAAAAATAAAACTTTATTGTCCATTTAGCAACATTTTGTTTTACTCACTCTAATTTTCGTATTTATAATTGTATTCCTGTGAAATTTGTTACAAATATACATTCCCGATTATACACACAGTATTAGCATTAAAAGTATCCTGCAAAATCAGTATCTAATTATATTTTTATAAGAAGACAGTTATAGATATGCGACAATCATTTTGGACATGAGTGTACACCCGCCAGTCAAGGTCACTGCCCTTTCGACCACTGGGCCACCCTGTCTAACCTCAGTCGTTGTTTTACCGCCAATTCAGTGACGAAATAAGTACGTAATATTATTTCCCGGGTAATCCGAACCCCCCGAAATCCGAACAGGCTTCAGCCCTAATCAGTTCGGATTTGAGGGGTTGTACTGTACATGCCGATGTAGCCTTAAGTTAATGGTAGACAGTCTGTGGTTGCTAAGATAAACAAGATGTATTGAAGATCTAGAAGATATGTCGTAAGGACAAAGATTAGGAAGATTATAATAGTATATGAATTTGTAAGAGTCAAAGGATATCTTGTTAAAAACATTAAGGAACAAAGAAAGGTACGATGAGTAAGAATAAATTAACAGATTATTATAAAAGTGAATACAGGAGTTTGATTACTAGTGTCAGAAATTACGGATAAGTTTGAGGATAAATTATTATTAAGATACCAACACTAGCCAAATACCCTTTAAGAAAGTAGTACCTTACATTTTATAAAGTATCACTAGTAGTAGCTTCCTCTTTTACAAAGAGAATCTAATTTCCCTCGACATATATTACAAGTCAAATCATGTGGGACCCATCGACCCAACTTGTAGTGCTTCCCACTTTGATGGAGGTGCCGCCGAATGGTTTCTCCACTCACACTGAATTATAGTCCCAGTTCCTCACATGTCGGGGCACAGTTCGCCTCAATTGCTGCCTGAAGATTTTCATTTTGTACATGTGGCACGTGGTGCGTCTTCGAGTGTTTCATCACCGTCCTTAAACTTGTTAAACCACCGCCGCACTATTCGCGTAGTCACGACACCCTCACGAAAGGACTGGCATATCTTCCGTCCCGCTGCAGCGGCATTTGACCCCGGTTTTAACTCGTATAGCATACACGCCCTTACGTATCACGCTCTGTTGAGGTCTCATGTTCACTCTGTCCTTACCCCCCAAGTTCACGGTGTAACTGAACTGCCACATCCAGGTTTTATGTTGGATATATCCACACCAACAACGGACCTTCGCCTTATCTCCATTCGCATTCAACTCACGGTGTGAGGACCAATGGAACACAGACTTCCACAAAAAGCGTCAGAACTTTCCTTGGTTACCTTTATAGTATGGAAGGCTTCAGGGTTTAATAAACAAATAATTAATAAACTGTATTATTATATATAACTCATTTCTTTCCAAAAACATCCTTTTACTTATATGTAAAATTTCTATTCATAAATGTGTTTGGTTTGTTCTTATTTTATACAGGAAACTACAATTACCCACAAGACTTGAAGTTTTTTTGATATTGTTAAAAACATTGGAGATCGACAGCGTTGCCAACCTCGGACAACAAAATTATCGATTTTCGTCCTTAAAATTATCGTATATGTCTATTATTATCGTATGATTGTTATGCACGTGATAATTGTATAAACAAGTATAATACTACTAATAATAGCAATAATATATAATAAACTTATCTAGTAATCTTCAGTTTCGAACTCTACATCGGTGTCACTATCCTTATCATACCTAACTACGCAAAGTAATTACACGATACGTAATTTCACTTGCCACAGAACGATTCTAAATTCTTGTGTTTTTCACATCCAAACAAAGGCGCCAACATTCACGTGAGCCATCATGAACAAACAATATTGCCACCTCCACGTAAATGTGATGGATGCGGGGGATTCAGGGTTACCAATTCTCAAATCGTTGTCGATTTATTTTGGCGAGAATGACTGTTAAAAATGTGTGTTTTATAATTTTTTATTACACACCTACAATTTATCTCCACATTCAAAAACTGCTAAAAAGTGTACGTTCTAAAATTATTGTATATTCACCTATTATCGCAAAGGCATTATCGTATATCGTATTAAGGCTTAAATTATCGTATATCACGATAAATTATCGTATGATGGGCAACCCTGGAGATCGATAATCTTTCTACCGGGTCCCTAGACATCGCTTAAATATACTCGTGTCGTAGTAAACTAATGGCGGTCCGTAATTGCTAATTTAATTTGATTTCAGAGATACTGAAATGGCGGATGAAAAGTAAGAGTTCCTGAAAGCAACTACAATTATCGGGAAAATAATTACTATTACATTTCCCGACAATTGCAGAATGATTATGTGTATACGGTTTGCAGATGATAAGACGCTTGTTGCGGAATCTAAAGAGAAAATTAATAATGAAACAATAATAACTTGCCTGTCGGGATCATTATGAGAAGCGCCTAAAAGGTGCGGGATAACTTTGACTTAAGAGACCTGCAACGGCCGGGCTTGCGGGCAGGCCGACACTGATTTCTCTTCAGGTTGGGCCGGACTGGGACCGATTAATTGCAATTCTTTAATAAATATTGACTTTCGTTAAACGATAATTGGAATAAAGCCAAACGTTGAAGAAGTGTGCCCGTGAAAAATGTTACAAAGAATGCAATAGCTATTTACTGTTTGTATTGCTTAGCGGCTCCACTTTCACTATAGAGGATTGCAGGCATTGCGCGGTAAATTGAGCTCTGACCGTGACCTTCACTGAACCCAAAATATGACAAGAAGGGGTGGGAAAGTTTTGCCTGTCGGTAAACAATATTGCCATCTTCACTTTATGCTAAAAATCAATTAAGTTAGATTTTTGTTACAGGAAATGGAGTTTTTGTTCTCTCGATGACAGGCAAAGTTCTAGGAGGCAATGGTACCATTCGGAAGGCAAGCGTCAGGTTGTGAACCACAGTTTAGAAAATGTTTCTGAGGGTTAGGTCAAGTTTAATACTAAATTTTGAGAAAAATTGGGACTCGAGCTAATTTTTTTAAAAATTATCGGGCCGGGGTCGGGCCAAAACTTTTAAAATTTATTGGGCCCGTGCCGGGCTTGGGCCAAGAATTTAAAAAACAACTTATAGGGCCGGGCCGAAAATATCCAAAACTTTTCGGGCTCGGACTGGGCCGGGTCTAGGTACGTTCGGGCTAGATTGGGCTCGGAATGAAACACATGATATTGAATAGTAGCTATAAGGACGTTAAAGGAATAGATGGTAGAGGAAGGATTAGAAACTAAATTGGAACAGTCTCACCCTAATACGAAGTAGGTACAATCTTCTCCCTCTTACACTTTGGTAATGATAGACGTAGAATTGTAGATTGAGGCGTCTTGATCTCTATCATGAGGACTTGTCCGACAATCGACCAAGGCATCGAACGCCGGACTGAAGGCACAGTGTCCATCTGTCCTCCGAAGTGGTTGAGAGGAAAGGGCCACGATCGAGCTTTCTCAACTGTATTTGTTTCGACTGTCCCTCTTACGTTACGAAGTAAGCGAAGGTGGTGACACTCACTCGATGGCATGTACATAGTTAATTCTTAAATGGACACAACCAAAGTACATATGTCCACATATCGATGATACAAACATAAAGCAGCTATACTTCCTAATAGGCTGATAACATAGTCAGGATCACATAGACAAAAATAGGAAGAGAGCGACTTCCGAGAGTCAAAGTACCAACTACACATCAACAATATTCTAATTCCTTATTGTGTCAATGTTTAACAGGTAGATGATCGGAGCGCGCGTTGTTGATACGAAGTTGGTGCATGACAATGCACAGAGAAAAATCTGTTCTCCGGACAGCTGTATATTTTACAAATATACAGTATTCTCTTGCTTACTATAGAAATCAGTACGGAGCATTCGTTATCCGTATGTTACATAGGTACTGTCCTTAGATGTTACATCATGCCGTTGCAGGATGTCTGACATTTAACAGTTTTCCGTATATCACATACATATACTTATGCTACCTTCGTCAGCTATATGTTATATACGTCCATTTGTGAGATCTGACCGCCTACATTGTTTCATACGGAAAGTACGTAAAGATGGAACACTTATACAGAAAGTATTATAAAACATGCGTTTTCAGTTATACTTCTGCTATATGTTACGTCCAAAAACTATAGGAAAAACCTATCTTTTTAAGTACGCCACCTACAATTTTTTTTCTCAGTGTGAGGGCTCAGTAACAACAAACTTATTGAGAAAGCATCTGATCTAAACAAAACTGAATTTCAGCTGCCGTGTATGAGACTTTAATATGTGACGTAGGGGGAAAAGGTAATGGGAAGTGCTACCAATGTTTATTACATATTATTTACAAATACAAGGACTTCCTTGTGGCAATGCAAACAGTTATAAGTTATTTTTAGTTGAAAATACGATGTCAGCTGGCGATGTCGATGGTCGGTCAGAAGGCGATGAACTACAACAACGAAGCTTAGAAGCAAGGGTGACGATCCTGAGGGGGCCGAGGGGGCCCGGGCCCCCAAAGCTCATGTGTGCCCCCGTATTGTATTTATGAATATACAATATTTGGTATAATTTGAATGCAATTTATCTTAAAATCCTCATATATGCCTTTTACATCTGAAGCCCCCCCCCCAAATTTACAGATAAATCGGCGTCCTTGCCTGGAAGGCTCTCAATGCATGGCTGACTAGAGTTAGATGTCAATAAAGTGGCCAGTTCTGACTTTGCATCCCGTAACAATAAGATGTTGCAAAACTTGGAGAAGGGCTGTGAAGAATATGGGATAAAATTAAATGTTAGAAAGACAAAAGCCATGATGATTGGAACGATGAGGTCGGTGTCAAATATAGAAATAAGAGGGGAGAAAATAGAACAAGTGACAAGTTTTCGATACTTGGAGAGTATTATTATAATGATGTGAAGTGTGAATGTGAAATAAAAGCAAGGATAGGAATAGAGAAAGAAAATACTATTAGAAAGAAGATAATATTATTTAGGAGGAATAAAATACTATTTTGTAGAACCTTGAATAAAGAGTTGAGAAAAAGACCCCCCCTAAAATGCTTCGTGTGAAGTATTGTTCTGTATAGGTCAGAAACATGGACATTACGCAAAAATGATGAAAAATGACTGGAAGATTTCGAAATGTGGGTGTGGAGAAGAATGGAGAGAACTGGGTCAAGCGGAAAACGATTGAAAGGGTGTTAGAAACGGTAGGGGACAAAAGAATAAGAAGAGAAAGAGAAACTTGTTGGGACATTAACTAAGAAGGAACTGTATCATGAGGAACGCGCTAAAGGGTATGGTGGCAAGAAAGAGAGGGAGGAGGTGAAGGAGACTACAATTAATGGACGATATTAAAACAGAAAGATAGTACGTGAAAACGAAGAGGTTAGTGGAAGACCGTGGATTATGGAAGCTTCTCAGTCACGGTAAGTGACATGCCAATACTAGCATAATACCTATGATGTTGTTGACATTTCCCTGAAATTTAAATATCTGTTTTTGTGAAGATTAGACAGAACATAAAAATTCTTATTCTGCCTAAACGTAAGATCGAATTTTGTGCTACAAAGTGCTAGAGGGTCTTTAAAACCGGAAGTGGTAGAAATCAACTGTTTCCGGTTTTAGGATTCTTTGCTACTATACAACAAAAATGACAATAGAAAGCGACAGTCGTTCCTTTTATCGTCTGAAGGAAACATACCATCTGCATCTACATCTTTGTATTCTAAAACCGGAAGTGAAATAGATTTATTTCCGGTTTCAATATTGATATTAATAAAAAAACAAAGGCTTGCGAAAAAAATGTCTTTTTGGTATGAATTGTACGTCCGAAGTATAGCTTTCAGGTCGATCTTTGTTCGTCTATACCAGTGATTCTTAATCTAATTTGTATCACGACCCCATTTTATCACATCCTTTTGCCCGTGACCCCTTTATAATTTCTGGTTTGTAATAAGCTTTTGTGGGATTTTTAAAAAGTATATCTATTGCGGAGATCTCACGATATCCATCTATTTCTATAATAGTAGAATCTTGTATATAGTGAATACAGTAACTGCCCTAAAAACCAATGAAATAAAACCAAATTTGGTCAGTTCATTCATATTACAAATATCGAATCCGATCCGTCATACTATTTCAAAGTGGAGGCCGTTGGAAAATTTTAAAAAATTCATAACTCCCTTAAAATTGGTTCATATGATAAAAAAAATAAATAAAGTGATCTCTAATTTTGGTTTTAAAAACTTGGACAGTTGTTAAAAAAAAAGTTATTGAGTATTTTAATTTTCGAGACGCCGCCACTTCGAGTTATCTCATACTGTTGTGAATTTGGTATATAGGAAAGGAGGGCAAAGCGGATCACTTAACTTCAAGGGCCTCAAATGGCAACTAAAATTAAGACTAGGAAACCAAAGTTTTGAGGAAATATTTTATGATTATTAAACTTTCAAATAACAATACAATAGTAACAAGGATTGCATATACATAAATGATATTGCTTAATTACTGAACTACTGCAATTTATTCACTTTGCCCCACCGGTCAGGCAAAGTGGATCATGATAGTGGGGCAAAGTGAATAAGCAAAAACTCATACATTAAAAGTCAGGGTTTAATACAGATATGCAAAATAGAAATTGTATAGAAGAACAATATATGTGTACACAATCTAAGATAAAAGAATGACACCTAAATGAACTGCTTTACCTACCAGAAGATTAAAATGTTTAATATTTTGTGAGTATTAGCCTAACACATTTAAAAATAAAATTAAGTCTAGACAAAGCTTGCATACACATGATCCCTAAATATGTTTAAAAAGCTCAAGTCCATAGAAGTCTTTTTTCTTATCAAGTAGGCATCTAGTATCTAGTTTCTTTCAATCTATAGTAACCCTAATGAGTACTACCTCCGTAGTAGCAAACAGATTAAAAAAAACAATAATAATAAGGCTTAGGGCTGAATATAATATCACATCACACGCTTGGTTTACACAGATTACAAATGTAAATGTCTTGTCCCTTATAATAATCGGTACAGTTTTCGTGAAACCATGACAGACAAATAGAACACTGAATCCAGTTTTCATTAAGTGGATCTGAATAATATTCATGACATAACTTGCATTGGTAACTACCATCTCCTTCTGGTGATTTTGAATGTTTTTTCTTTGTAATTCCATAGAAGTCAGTAATTCCAGTAATTCCAGATGTACTTGGGAGAGCTATAGCCGCAGCAAAACATTTCTTCATGCAGGAGAACCTTGAATGGTAGATTTCCTTCTTTTCCCTGGTACTTCCTTTACGGAAGTTGCACCAGTACTTGGTTCGGTAGACATAGTAGGCTTGCTATACTTCTTCGCACTTTTCTGTTTTAAACATTCCTTGATAGGGGTAGTCGTTAGTTCCTCTGCACGTAGAGACCTCAAGCTTCCCCCCCTCCCCGAACAAAATTTCACCGTACGCCACTGTAGTCATTAGTACTGAACATGTATGGAATATTTTACGTAAATTGATTCGAGGCAAAAAGTAGAGAAACGAAGAAACAAACAAAGAACTGAAGTTAATTAAAATCATTTTAAAAGATGTAAAATCAAACTAATAGTTTCTTAACAGCGGTATAGAATTACATAGTTTAATATAGGATAAGTTGTGTTAATAACCACTGCGATTATTTAACTGAACTCCAATCCTAACCCAACTTACTACTACAACAAATACTGATGTTACTCTACTACAACTACCACCACTACTACTATTACTACTGCTATGTTTTTGTTCGGCGAGTGTTAACGGAACAAATTCAATATGAATTTCAATATTCAAATTAGCTATGTTGCAACGTATACGTACCGTCAATACCACATTTAATGCCAAACAGATGTTCTAAAACAGTACTGCATCATGCTTGGGGCAAAGTGAATCGCTATTCGCTTTGCCCCTTCTAAAATTATTCTCTTTGCCCCACACTACCACATGAGACAAAAGACTGTCTACATCATATGGACGACGTATTTACGATAATTCTCAAACATGATAACAAAGGTAAGATGTCACCCTGTCCATGCATAGTGTGTTCGCAAACATTCTACGGAATAGTAAGAAAATATTTCAAAATTCTTACCTCTTGAATTTTTTAACAAAATGCGTGTTTTCTTTTTTTCTCCTCTCTCGTCTAAACAACAACACGTACACGCAAAACAGTAACGTCCTTCTCTTCTTTCACTAGTGACGCCATAAACTGGGGCAAACATTTTCTGCCCTCTGTTTTCAGTTGACTGTAAATTGCGTTATTCGCTTTGCCTCATATATCCACTTTGCCCCCCTTTCCTCTATTGTTGTGTATATGTTCAGTATCACCAAAAACTCTTAAAATTTGTTTTTCAACAACTCTGCACCTGTTGAATATGTTTAGTAGATCTAATTTTTGTTGTTCTCAACAGTAGGTATAAAAATAAAAATATGCTTATAAGAACAAAATTCAAAATAATATTTAAAAATATTTTCGGCATTAGTTTCTAATTATGTTCATCTCTTTCGCTTATCTTTGCGACCCCCAGATTGAGAAACCCTAGTCTATGCAAATAGGAAGTGATGAAAATGAATGGTTTACGGTTTGAACACTCTTCGTCGTAGTGAGAATCGATAATAAATAGCGAGAAAAAGTTTTTTTTTCTTCAATAATGAATTAAGTATCAGAACAATAGCTTAGTGTTTCCAACTTTACTACTCAATTGCAACCGAAAAAGGTAGAAATCAACTACCACTTCTGATTATAATATTGATTCTCCGGGCGATAGAAGGTGACAAACTGTTTTGGGTATGAATTCCGAGTCCCAAGAATAGACATAATGTTACCTTTGTTCCTGTACTGAAGTTGGAAGGGTAAGAAATAATAGAAATTGCGGTTCCAGTGTTAATTCCTGCATACAGTATTCCTAGTACTAATTGCAGCGCCGTAACTTATATTTCTTTCTGGGACGGCAAGCATTAATACGCGTGTTTGGGCTCCCTAGAAAAATTGTTTTTCTAATTCTTGGGGCCCTTCTTTCGATCTTTCTCTTGCTCATTATGGGCCCCCGTAGCATCTGAGCCCTCTCGCACGGCAAGGTCTGCGCGGCAATTATTTACGCCCCTGGGCACGTTCCATACAGGACAAATTAATTAAGAGGACAATATTGACAAATCTCAAAACCATACGCATAAATATATATCTAGGACCCCTAATAGTAGGCATTTTTGAAACTGAAATGGGCCCACGACTCATTTTTGTTTTATTTACCTTTTCTGTGCTGTTTTGTTTATGTAATGTAGAGAACTTGTTTGATGCTTCATTTATAATTTCATGTTCGTATCGTACATGGAGCAGTAAAATTTTGTTTTAAAGTGGGCCCCCATCGAAGGGAAGTGTTATGATATAGTCATCGACATTCTGTTGCGTATTACACATTTAGATGCTATAAGATATCATGTTATTCGTATGAAACTTGAGGTGCGATTGGAAGTTCTGTTATTTTTTCATTATAGTCTCTCTCTCTCTCTCTTTCTCTCTCTCTCTCTCTCTCTCTCTGTGTGTGTGTGTGAGTGTGTGTGTGTGTGTCTTAAGCCCTCTTATGTTAGTAACAAAGGTGGAATCTCGTTCAATTTGCGGTCGGCTTAAGACGTTTATGGAGCATTCTAATGTACATACTAAATTTATGATCCTGTTAGATACATGTTATTGTAATATTTTTTTTTAAAGAAAATGAAGAAAAAACAAAAATAATGTTGGAAGCAGACGCGCAGACAGGGATTTTTGTTGAGAGGGGTCCAATACGACAAGACACATCCAAGGGCGCCGATCAGACAAGGGTCTAAGAAGGCATATGAGGATTTTAAGAAAAATTGAATTCAAATTATGTCAAATATTGTATATTCATAAAAATACATATAACAACGAAAAATACATATAAAAGTACATATTCATAAAAATACATAGAAGGTCCGCATGAGCATTGGGGGGCTCGGCCCCCAGAATCAGCGCCTTTGGATACAACGTCTATGTATTATTGAAACAGTGTTATTCTGCACTCCAAAAGACGATACGTAATTGTTAATAAGTGTCATTTATATTGTCAGAAAAAATTATAGAACTAGGTTACTATTATAAGAAACAGTAGACTATAGATGACGTAAGAGCAAATCTTTCATCTACTTAAGTCATTTATCTGCTAAACAAGTATAATTTATTAAGATAGTGTGCAAATATTTGTCAAGTTACGATTTTGGGGGAGGGTGAGGTCTGTAGCCTATCACGAATTTTTTTAAGGGGGGGTGAGGTCTGTACTCGATGGACCCCCGCATGGATATACCGCTGATTGCATGTATAAAGTATAAAACTAAGAGAGACGGCATAACCGTCTGCGGCCCGCCCATCCACGGATGGGAATGAAAGCCTTGTGAAAAAAAAAAAAAAAGTATTCTATAGTTTCTAAATTTTATTGTTAAAGAAGATCGGCTAGTTTTAGTTTTCTTTAGAAAATATTACTAGTACAAATTTTAGTTTGGTCAAATCTAAATTTATAGAAGTAATGCTGCTATGTTCAATATAAGCATCTACTGCCAATAACGGAAGGCATTGGAACTGATCAATGCCGAGTTCCGATTGTCGTGCAAACGAACACAGGAGGCGCTGACATCTAGCGGGCGAAGGACTAAGTATTTGTACCAGAGTTTTAACACCAGAGGGAGATTGGCTTATTGCCTTGACAAAATTGTCTTCTGTGAAACAAGATAAACAAAGACAAAGGGAAGAGAAAATGAAGGCAAAACAAAGGAACAAAAAAGATTTTAAACAAGATAAGATACAGAATGACTCCCACCGTGACAGCAAAGTATGTTATCAGTGTTTTTTAAGCACATAAATTTTCTTATTCACATCAAGCGACAGTAGTGACATCTTTTTTTCTAGAAATAAAGACAAGGCGCCCCTCATAACAAGGTTAAGTGGTGGCAGAAACAAGTACTATTGGAATACGATATCACTGATATTGCAATTTTCTTCGTCTTCAGTAGCAAAACAAATGGCCCTGAATAGCGGTAACGCTCTCGCCTTTAGTGCGAGCGGCCCCGAGCTCGATTCCCAGTAGGGACACTCGGTAGGAAAGATATAGAAAAAACTTTTCAGGAAAGGGATTTTGAGTGAAGATTTTCCTTATCTCTCCAGGTAAATGTCGGGAAGGTACCTATGATAAAGATCCCAGAACAAAAACTATAAATCATTATTGATATCGAACGACATACTCTTCAGTGGCATAAAAATTAGTTTTTTTTCGAAAACTACGCATAAGAATTTATTCTCAAGAATATACGAGGGTAAGTCAAACATTATCCGTAATTTTCACATAACTTTTCTTGCATTATTCATACTAACCTATGTTGTTTGTTTTATTGTTATGCTGTTGTGGCCATTTTATGAGCATTTGGTCCTAATTCCGCCATATGTCTTCCTTTTGTTGCAGATAGATCTTCACAGTCTATTAGAAGTTTGCACCAAAGAGAAACAACGAGCAGCGATTAGATTTTTGGTGGTCGGCAGGTGTATCAGGGGCCGCAATCCATCAAAGACCTTCGGCAATACGGAAACAGTGTCTTGCCGCAAAGAAGTGTCCACGAATGGATTGAAAATTTCAAAAAATGATCGCACAAGTGTTAGAGCCCAGTAAAGATAGACATTAAGTTTAAAATTTGAAATAACAAGCTGAAATTTTCAGGATCAATTCTACTATATCTATATATGAACATACTAGAAGTCCCAAGGAATTCCATTTGAGGAAACGGAGATATGATGTCATCAATATGGCTGCCACCGAACTTTTTTCTCAAATTTCAAATGGCTGTAGATCATTTTAAGATAAGAACTTTGTTTTTGCACCATTTATGAGACAACACACTGAAAAGTGTTTTCTAACATATTTTTTTGTTGCCGCCATTTCTAAATATGGTACCAATTGTATATTCTGAATTCTAATTCTGATGTTTAAGTTCAAATATCTTCGTAACCACTACGAATTCCAAAAAAACAACCTGAAACAGTCATTATTGGATACTTCAAGAGCTTTCCAATGAGGTATGTGGCATTGATATATTTTTAAAACTAATGTGCACTCATGTCCAAAATTATTGTCGCATGTCTATAAATATGTTGTTGTAGGAATATAATTTGATAACAAATTCGCCCGGTATTTCTTATAATGTTAGTATGCGTATAATCGGTAAAGACATGTATGTGGCAAATTAAATGTCCAAAGAACAGTAAATAAGAACAATAAAACGAAAATATAACTTTCTTGTTCATTTAGCAACATTTTGTTTTACTCATTCTAATTTTCATACATTGCCCGATTATACACATAATATCACTATTAAAAGTACCATGCAAAATAATTATCAAACTATTCTTACAAGAAGACAGTTATAGATATGCGACAATCATTTGGACGTGAGTGTACGTAGGTAGAAGATGAGAAATGAGTCAAATGAAGAAAGTGGGAGTTAAAGGGGAGAACCCCCCGCAAAAAACCTACGCACATGGTGTTTGTCCAGCACTAAGCTCACTTGCCGTGAGCAGGGATTGGACCAAGAATCCCATACACCAGATGTGAACGCTCTATCACTGTGAGTCACCGCGGCCCCTCCATGCTTCAAGTTTATGAATTTTGATTTGAAACGTTATACTCATCTTAGTTATTGGATCTTCTGTCTGTATATTGTTCCTAATATCTGCAGATATTAAACATACTTGTAATATCTTTTCATTTTAATCTATACGATTAGAATATGTGTGCTAATATGTTCGTATAAAAGTTGCCATCCTCCGGTTGAATGATACATGTCCTTATATTAAGCTGAAACATTTCCTCTATATGTTTTAAAAGTTACTCAATGATGTTGAGACTCAATGCCCCCTCTCGAAATCGTAGATACGGTGATAATTAAAGCGTATTGACTTTGTTTATTTGTGATAGGTTTTTTTTTAAAGTCTCGTTAATTCCAAACAAGTTTTCTATCGAGAATCTAAAATTTGAATGACTGAAATTGCGTTACAACTGCCATCGTAGGCACCCGTTTTCTTATCGTAAACATTAAATTGCCAAGTGGTAAAGCGTTGGCTTCGCATTCGGGAAGTCGTGGGTTCAATTCCCGCTGCCGACCATCCTGACTGTGGTTTCCCAGGGTTTTCTTCAGTCTTACCAGGCAAATGCCGCGATGGTACACACTAAACAGGTTCTGGTCAATACCTTCCCAAATCCTTCCCATTGTTATTGTTGTTATTAGATATCCAGTATAAAATGGCCTTTGAACAGTATCTGGTGATTGTTAAATAAATAAATAAACATTTATAGATATATTAAGAACAATGCAGACACAAGATCAAAATTACTACAATGAATATCACTTTTCAAATTAAATTCTTGCACACTGGCTCACTGGTAGAGTACTTATCTCTGGTGCGTGAGATGCTTAGTTCGACCCCGGGCCAAGTAAGTTTGTGGTGGACAACATCGTACCAGTGGATTTTCTCGGGGTACTCCCGTTTCCTCCCACTTTTACGTTCCATTATTTTTTATCATCATTCACTTGCTTTAATCATTTTCTTCCTTAGCTTAAAGGGCATAATTAAACTGAAAGACTTCATTTCATTTCATTCCACTTCAAATCAAATTCTTAAATGTGGCGTGGGAGACCCGGGTTCGACTCCCAGCGGAAGCTCATGTGGTTTGGATTTCGCGTTAATCAGTAGGTCCACGTATAATATAGCCTCGCTGCTGAAAGGGACGTTAAACGCAAAATCAACTCAACTCAAATTCTTAAACTTTTTATATGGAAACACTGCGTCTGGTATGATACTGTATTGACAACCTGTTTTACATAGATGCTTGTTGGGTTGCAGAGCGACCAGGCGTCGAAGGACTAGTTTTCGAGTAGCAATTAAAAACTGTAAAATGATTCTGTCTTAAATGATTTACTCGTATATGTTCACATAGTGCATGAGTAATTAGCACAATTACGTACAGAGAATTCTTTGAAGTTTGTTTCGGGTAGAACACTTTACATTACAAGTAAAGTTTCAACAAGAATACCCTGGATATATATTGTCATGTAAGGCAGCGTTTCTCTTTTTTTCAGCTGGTGACCAGGAATACGCCAGATATTTTGTCATGTGGGCAGCAGCATTGCTCCTTTTTCTCAGATGGTGACCAGGAATACGCTATACATATTATCATGTAAGGTAGCGTTTCTTTTTTCCAGATGGTGATCAGAAATACATACGTTAGATATATTGTCATGTAAGGTAGTGTTTCTCTTTTGTTCAGATGGTGACTACTTTTGTAAGTCAGAATGCTCTACGAAACCATCCCCTACTCTTATCTCCTTCGAAAACATATATGTAATGTTTTGAATATTTTAATACCAGTATGCCTATATTTTCAATATATTATTAATTGAAACTGCATTAATTTTATATTTGTATTAACAGAATATATACTCCGTCTGTTTTCAATAATCGAAGGCTAGGATGAAAAGTAAAATGCTTGCATATAAGGTCATTGCGTCGAATATGACCCCCCCCCCCAAGGATAAAATGAGCTCTCAGGCACAGATGCAAAAAAGGATCCCGAAAATCAGTATGCAGTTGCGAAACTTAATACTTCCGTAAATAATATCATTAGGAAACATGAAAAAATACATTTACAAAAAGGCACCATGCACCAAATATAAGATAGGGTAGAAAGGGAGCATATTTCCCAAGGCTGGGGTAATATGCGCACCGTGTGTAATTATGTTTCCAAACCAAAATGTAAAACTACTGAAAAAACAATACATCAAATATCTGACACCTTAATATAGAACCACATTATGAAATCCTACACTGAAGCAATACTGCAAACTTACATTATATATATATAAAAAAATCTGAGGAAACTTTCATGAAAGGAAACCTAAATTTAATTTTTTCTCTTTATAACACAAAAATGATATTTTGTTACCACTGAAGCATTTTCTCTGTATTAATAA
Source organism: Thermobia domestica (assembly GCF_964235325.1). Lineage (NCBI taxonomy): Eukaryota > Metazoa > Arthropoda > Insecta > Zygentoma > Lepismatidae > Thermobia > Thermobia domestica. The sequence goes on along the minus strand of NC_137469.1, from coordinate 22,390,342 downwards.
ATCATAAACGTAGTTCAAAATCCTTTTTTCAAGTGTTATAAGTTCTAACATACGAGTGGAACATCTGAACTGTCTACAAACTCTTGTGTTTGTATAACATGAATTGAATAGTTACAAACAAAATACTATCACAAGAAGTAAAACTATTCTTTGTTTCACCTTATGAAGAATATAAAACGGAAATACGTCAGACGCGTCAAACCAGTGTAGCCAGTAGCAAAAAGTGCACTTTTCTGTCAGAAAAGATTACAAACATGTGCATATAGTCTCGTACAACAAGGTTACGGTTGCCTCTATTCGTGGAACAAGTGGGAAGTGAATGACATAAGTCACTTTATGTAGATATTTATAACAGTATCTTTAATTAAATAACTTAATAGTGTGTGTAATACAATTTTCTGTATGGCCAAACGGCAAAGCAGAATGAAAAGATTTTCGGTTTGTATTAGACCTCAATGCCAATTGAGACTGTTATCATATTACTTTGATTATGACACTATACCAAGAAAAAAAAAGAGTATTTCACTAGCCACTCAACTTAGAAAGCTGAAATTCGCCTTTTCTTTTCTTTATTCTTTTAATAAGCAGATAGCCTTGCAATTTTAGTTGTTTATAATTCCCTTCAGATTCTACACCCTTCTAACATTCAATTTTCTTACACACTCCTTGATAGAAAAGGAATGCAATTCTATCTTCAAATCCAATTCTATCAATCAGTATCAAACAGTACCGTAACTTAGATTTTTTCTGGGGGGGGGGCAATCATTAATACGCGTATTTGGGCCCCCTAGAAAAATTGTTTTTCTAATTTTTGGGCCCCCTCTTTCTATCTTTATCTTACACTTTATGGCCCTCCGGAGCCTGAGGGTACTCCCGCCCCGCAAGGTCTGCTGGGACGTTAGCACGCCCCTGGCTCCATTCCATACATGACAATTTAATTAAGGGGACAATATTGACAAACCTCAAAGCTATACGAATAAATATTATTTCTAGAACACCCAATAGTAGACATTTTTTTACTGAAACGAGCCCACGACTTATTTTATTTATCTTTTGTGTGCTGTTTTGTTTATGTAATGTAGTGAACTTGTTTGATGCTTCAATTATAATTTCATGTTCATATCGTATATCTAGTAAGAAAAATTTTGTCTTAAAATGGGCCCCCTTCAAACGGCGGGGAGCTTCTCTGGGAGGGCAGTTGCACCTCCTGCCCCCTTCACAAGTTACGGCCCTGTTATCATATGTTTATTAAAAGTGTTAGGTTTGCTCATTTATTAGTAGAAAAACGAGCCGGTTTAAAACCAAAAATGGTTTTGGTGAATTCAGTTAGTGACAGAATTTAAAATGTTTTCCAAGATTGTGGTAAAAACAAATTAAACTGTAGAGTTGACTCGCGTGGCAGTTTATAAATTGTTCGAGTGTCCAGCGTAGCTAGTACGTTCAGCTAGCACAATAATATAAGTACTTGCAACCCTAACTATAGCCGATGACAAAAGAAAAGGCATGACGCAAGTAAGATTGTCAAATTTACTCTCACTTAAATATCGGAGTATCGAAAAACTTTTTAAAATGTAGAAACTTTTACAGCAGATAAAAAAAGAAAGTAAGACTGATTGCTAGAATAACAATAGAGGTATGCAAACTCATTCTTTATCAGTTAAACTTCTTACGATAGGGTAAGTTTGGCAACATGAGCTCAGTTGTTGCCACGTCGCTGGTCGTCAGAAGCGCTACGCATGACAGTTTTGATCCATTTTGATCTGTGCTAGTTCAGTGAATTTTTGGTGCGCGTATCTTCTGTTTTGTTTTATTTTGTATATTTTTCTTGTTATAGTTACTTCGTGTGTTATCTATTTTATTATTAGTGTTGTTATTAGTTAATTTTGTGTTTAACTGCTATAGTGCTTTTTTTTTGAGAGAGAGAGAGAATGACTGAAAATTCCCCACATTGTTATAAGAAGCAAAGAAAGAAAGGGAAACCTCTTTCTACTGGTGAGAAAACAATGTTATTAAACGTGTATTCATATTTTCGAAACCAGGCAGTGAAGGGGGGTATTGAAACTGTTTCAGAAGCAATGAGGAAGACCTCTGAAGCAACATTAGTGGGAATCACAACTATATCGAAAGTGCGTCAGGAATTCCATCGCACTAAAGGAAAAGTTTCTACTCCACGCAAGAAAAGACCAAGCGACAATAAAAATACAAGGCTGGAGAAATATGACTCTTTTACCCAAGCAGCAATACGCCGCAAAATTCATAAAATGTATAGAGACAATGAGCTTCCTTCTTTGCGGAAAATTCATCGTATTATTGCAGAGGACGACGACCTGCCTACTTTATCATTATCGACGTTGCATCGCCTTCTACTTGACATGGGATTCAGCTTTATGTCTCGTAAGCGCCAATCTCTGTTGATTGAGAGAGAGGACATTATCGCATGGAGGCATCGATATTTGAAGAATATTAAGCAACGGAGGCAAGAAGGTAAGTGCATTGTTTATACTGACGAAACCTGGGTCAACGCTGGTCACACAAAGTCAAAGGCATGGCATGATACTACTATCAAAACAGCTAACCAAGCTTGGAGAGAAGGTTTGTCCTCAGGTGTCAAGGCACCTTCTGGAAAGGGGGGGAGGGTAATAGTTATTCATGCAATGACTGAGAGTGGGTTAATCCCTGGAGCTGACCTCGTTTTTCGCGGCACAAAAACAGGTGATTATCACGGAGAATTAGATTCAGCAAAATATGAACAATATTTCCAAGAAAAACTCCTTCCGAATGTACCACCAAATTCCGTGATTGTAATTGACAATGCTCCCACACATTCAGTAAAGGACGAAAAAATCCCAACGAAATCATGTAGTAAAAAACAAATTGTGGAGTGGTTAAAAACTAAAGGTGTTGAATGTGATTCAAACTGGAACAAATTTGAAGTAATAGAAATGTTGAATAAGGTTGCTTCTAATATAGAAGTCTCCTATAGAATAGACCGTATTGCAAAGGAAGCCGGACATGAAGTACTTCTTCTGCCCCCTTATCATTGTGAACTCTCTCCTATTGAACTTGTGTGGAGTAAAGTTAAGGGCCATGTTGCTTCAGAAAATAAAACATTTAAATTGTCTGACGTTCAGATTTTGCTCGAGGAAGGGATAAAAAAAATTAGTTCAGAAGACTGTAAAAACTATTTTGAACACATTAAAAAAATTGAGAAAGAAATGTGGGATGCAGATGGACTGATTGAAATTGTACATGACAGACTCATTATAGATTTAAATAGTGATTCAGAAAGTGAAAGTGACGAAGAAGCAGCCAACAGTGTCAATGAGGATCAGGACATGGACCTGGATGAAGACGATTTGGGTGTTTCTTACCTCCGAGAGTAAATTACGTATGGTAAGTACTTATACTTCTTCTTTTACTATTATTATTATTATTATTATTATTATTATTATTATTATTATTATTATTATTATTATTATTATTATTATTATTATTATTATTATTATTATTATTATTATTATTGAGTCGCTTACCGCTGCGCTGTTTGGTTTATGTTCTTGTTTTTTTTTTTCTCTCTCTCTCTCAAATCAGCCGCCTCATACTCATTATAAGTGGCAACGTCGCGCTCGTTGAACGTCATTTCCGTTTTATATTCTTCATAAGGTGAAACAGAGAATATCTTATTTGTGGCACTGATCACAGACTAAGGAAACCATGTCTTGGGCAGAACCACAAGAAACATGATACCAGAGTGAGCATCTGGTATACTGTATCCATTCTTGTCCGTTTTCTTCTGTGTAAAACTATCCATTACAGACACCACAATAATTTTTTTTGTTACGAATTTCTAATGATGAATGGCCTTGTCCTGCAATATTTTTGCGTGTTTGTAACTTTCCTATTTTTTCTTTCGGAAGCAGTAGCCTTAATAGAAGTTTTTACCTGACGTAGCACAGTCATATAGTGAACAGATGCAAGAACAGTAGCACTTTGATGTTTTCTTTCTTAGTACCGTAGCAGGAGATGTTGTGTCACTGTGTAGCAATAGATGCAATAATGCAAATGACACGGTTAGAAATAGCCGTTGAGATGTGAAGCTGTTGTCATCGGACACACATGAAACATTGCTGCATAACACATTGAGTTCAGTTAGAGGCAATGGTGCATTCTCATTATTCGCATTTCGTACAAGCTGATGGCATTGGCGATTGTTTTCTTCTGTTGGAGATCGTGAACCCGCAGATGGACTGTAAGCATTTGCAGGAACAGCATCTGCGTTTAACGGAAAAGTACGTGTTGCACGAAAAGCGTTGAGTGCCGTACCAACAGTTGCAGATTAATCCCTTTGACTATACGCACAAGAAAGTAAACAAGTCTCTTTCGGCCAAGTCTACAGGCTGAGGTGCATTCTGACATTTTTACACTGCAAAAGTATATTATAGATTTGAGTGCTACTTATGTTATGCAACCCGTTTTGAGATCTAGGGAGGTCTGGTACCACGGAACGAAAAGTTACCTAGAAATTTTCCGAAAGCCGTAACATGGTAACGACTGTAATAGATAGCATTTCTTTCAAAATCTACCTTAAAAAAAGACATTAGTGGACTTTTAAAGGTTAATTCCACCTCCCGTACTGTTTAGAAATGTAGTGGTCTTGCGGTTCTATAGGGAAATACACTCATCTTATTGTTGTGTAGGGTGCGCGTTTTCACCCAAAGTAGCAGGGCGCGTATTTCCCCAATGTCGCCCTGCAGCGAGACTTGCATGCTGCTCCGAATATTACCAACTCCCTGTGTTACCCATGAATTGTTTTCATGACGGCTACCAGAGTCGCAATTATGTTTCCTTTTCTTTCTCTCCTAAAGCACAATACTCAAACACTCAATATTACATCAGACACTTTTTTGATGCTACACACACATATTCATACAATAAATTGTCAATAACATTGATGTAGTTGTGAGCGAATTTCTCCTTTTTGTGCAGCAACACGTAGCAGTGGTTTGAGCGTCCTCCTGTCTGTTAAGAACAACTTAACATAGCAGCTTCTGCTACATGCTGTCCGTTTTCTTACGAAGTGCGCATTTTCCCTCGGAGCGCATATTCGACGCAATGACCTTATTGTATAATTTTCAAAAAATAAAATAACAATGATATTCTCTACTAAAGTGTGTGATGCACAATTCAATTGAATTTTTCTTCTCCCCCTTTGGTTTTTTACTAATGTTCAATCTAAGATTATCACAATGACAGATCTTGAAGACCGCAGTTTAAGAAATATTGATTATAAAAAGTCCATGGTCTCTTTTAGCGCTCTTTAGTGTTTAAGTGTCCCTCACAAGTTGTTTCTCTGAAAGTGGTCCCGGATTTGATTCACGGTGAAGGTATCTTACACGTATATACACACCTTGTGGTACTTTTGATCCTGATTTAAGCAAATACTACATCCCGTCTCATATAGTCCCGGTACTGAAAAGAGAACACTAATTTCCAATCAGTGAATCAATTAACCAAGAAAGGCTACACTACAATCAATCGCTCAGGAAACGCTAAAATTTTAATCAATCAATCTGCGAACGGAACACTCCAATCAATCAATCATAAAGAACTAAACTTCAATCGATCAATTAAGGAACGTTAAATTTCAAACAATTAATCTGGGAACTCTAATCAATCAAATCAATCAATATGAGAATTCTAATCAATCAAATCAATCAATCAGGGAACGCTAAGCTCCAATCAATAAATCAATCAACTAAGAAAAACTAAATTCCAATCAATCAGTCAATCAATCAATCAATCAATAATGGAACGCAGAGCTCTAATCTATCAACCAAGGAAAACTAAGCTTCAACCAATCATATAAATCTTAATAATATAATCATTAATACTTGTATTTGACCTAAATTTTACAGAGTTCGTGTGTTTTCTGTGTTTTGTTGATAACATAGAAAGGGTTGTGATGATAATGTCTTAAAATCCACCTGAATTTTCAGACTGTAGTATGGAATGTTAACAGAAACCGAATTCAAGCACGCAGTGATGTAGAAAGGCTATCCAACAAACATTCAGCTATCTTTTGTTTTGTTTGTTAAAGTATAACGTCTTTTTTCATCACCGAGGGGCTGAATGGGACATTCATTTATAGTTTACTGTAAAATCTAAAGCATCATAATGCGTCCAAAATTTTCAAAATTCTGTTCGACCGGAAATCGAATCCAAGACAGCCTGCACCAAATACACACACGAAAGCTACTAGATCAGCCGAAAAGGACACCGATTGTCTTTGTAAAATGATGTTGTTGCTGTGTAAAAGGAAACTGTTATTGTAGAAAACGAAAAACACAAGTACATGTTTACTGTGCGTAGAGCGCTTATCTTTGGTGCACGGGGTTTCTGGCCCGATCAACAGCCCAAGTAAGTTTGTGTAGGACAACATAGTGTCTGTGGGTTTTCCCACGGATCTGTGGGTTTATTCCCACAGTCTCACTCTCCCAACTCTTTCATCATCACTCACTTACCTTAATCATCCGTCTCCCTTAGCCTAAAGGATATAATAGTGGGACGTTAAACTGAAAGATTTCATTTTGTTTACTGAACAGGGTTCCAGCTATATTTCTTATCATCAGAATGAAACGCTTTGTTACTAGGCTACCCTGACTCGACTAAGACACTGACCTTTTTGTATATCAAATCTTAATATACATATTGTAACTGTGATACAAAAGATGGTGTTCTTGTATTTGTCCTGGAAGACATAAGTTCAATTCCAAGTGGACGCATCAATATACTAGTAATTCGGATTCCAGGTTAAATTAGATATCCATGTCACAAATAGCCTCCCTGTTGAACTGAGAACTTAAATTTCAAAACAGTTAACCAACCAATTAAGATACCGACTAGTCTAGCTGTTCATTTAATTCCTATAGCACGGCCAACAAGAGATGGTCTCTGACCTTTCTTACCACATGCGGTGGGACATTGCAGCCCCTACTTTGATACCAGTGTTACCAACCACGATCACTCTGTCAGATACCATTAATTAAATTGCCACTACAGTTGCACCGAAAAAAACCTTGAGTGTACGCAAGTAGTGGCAATGTCACTGCGAAGTGTCAGAGACGTTCTCTTACTGGACGCACTATAGTATTTTTATATTATTATTATTTTTTTTTTTAGCTCGGAAAGTATTAGTTGAGCTCTGATTGTTTACCGCAGAGACATGTGACAACATTTGATGGTGGCGTCACAGCGTTGTCTCTTACTTAAGCTCTTGAAGAGATATGTGAAACGGTTTGCAGGTGGTACATCGTGTGAACCGTGCCAGATTGTGTGAAATGGGTCATCGAAAGCAACAGTGAATCTGTGTTAAATTTTATCTTAACCCTTAACACACCAAGCGGGGTCCTATAGGGACCCCAGAGGGTGATATTTGGTGATACTGCCGCAACTATGAGAACGAATTTATTCTCGATTTTTAAATGTGCCCTGCATTCTTTTGGGATATCTGCTACATAATTAGATCAATGATATGTTCGTTAAAAATACAAAAAGATAAGTTGAGAAATTAAAATAATACCTGGGGTCCCTAGAAGACCTCAGCTTGGTAAAGAACGTTGACGATTTAGGCTAGGTACGTTAAGGGTCTTCACTACAGCGAAATTAAACTACCGCTTATTTTAGAGTTTTTTCTGTAATATCTTCAAAACAAATAAAAATATTCGAAAAGCGGAAACGTAGTGAACTAGACAATACGATTTTGTATATGATACCGTTATCACACAACTCATGTATCCGCTTTCGATTTGCAACTGTAGATAGATTTAGCATTTTTTTTTTTTGGCGGTTTCTGTAAATAGCGGCATACCAAAAGCAGATAGGTTAATTGTGGTAAAGGTATCACATGCAAAAACGTATTGTCTAGTTCACTACGTTTCTGCTTTTCGAATATTTTTTTTATTTGTTTTGAAGATATTACAGAAAAACTCTAAAATTAGCGGTAGTTTAATTTCGCTGTAGTGAATACCCTTAAAGGTTAAACTGAAAGAAACGACTACGAAGACGTACAGAATGCTGCAAGTAGCTTTCGGTGATGTATCAATGAATAAAGCAACGACCTTTCAGTGGTTTCTACGTTACCAAGCTAACTATGGATCCTAGCTCACTATGGATCCAATGATTCGACATTTCTGGCAAATATTATCACAGGATATGAAACATGGGTGTATTGGCATAACCCCAAATCTAAGATAATGTCATTCGAATGGAAGTTACCAGGATCTCTGAGATACAAAAGCATGTCTGATCTCAGGTGAAAGTGCTACTGACAGTATTTCTTGACTTGTTTGAAATCATGAATCACAAAATTCTTCCTGTTGCCAAAATCTACGAGGAGAGTAATACAGCTGTATTAACTGCACACAGGAGGCAAATACAGGTACGGTTATGTGTGATTTCTTTCGTCTTAGACGCTTGGGCAAGTGGGCATCTGGACAGTGTAATTTGCACTATGAGAATCGTTGGTCTTAAATCCAGGTTTGATATCCAAATTCTTGGCCAAAAGTAACATTCCCGTCGCACACTAACCTTATTCTACGGATCTATCTCCGTGTGACTTTATTCTGTTCGTTCCAGTGAAATTCATCTTAAAAGTAAAATGTCTTAAAAAAATAAAGATTGCTCTGGATTATGTAATAACATGCGTTCCAGGACTGCTTCTATCGATAGCGAGACTACAAGCTACGAATAGGTGGTATGTGCTCTTGTAATATTTCACAGCCTCAGTTCTGGAATTAAATGAACAGCCCTTGTACTGTAGTAACATGATAATGCATATATGAAGGAGAAAAATTAATTTTAGCAGCATTTAAAGGTATATACTGTTTTTAAAATATTAGAATATAATTGGAAAATGTTTTTACTTTATACAAGTATATAATATACATTTAATATAGTATATACAGTCATTTGTATATATATGAGTAATATACATTTGTTTATATATATATATATATATATATATATATAACATATACATAAATAAGCATATATACAACAGTAAATGCACATACTTTTTCGTTTCAGTTCTTCTTATACAAAAACCATCTAAAATTAATTGAAAACTTAATTAGGTTTTAAGCATGTTGGACATAACGTGACGTATGTTAAAATGAGATAGCTCTATGAAAAAAAAAAGAAAACGAATAGATGCGGAATAAACAAAAAAAGACGAAATGAGAGAAAGAGAGGATATATATACAAAAACACAGAGAATGAAGAGAGAGATATATAGAGAGGAAACGTGAAACATGAAGAAACATAAAAATGGGAACAATATATATTTTAACGAAACCATTTCTGATTTCCTTGTTTCAATGAATGTTAAACTTCTTAAAATTGCGTTATGAAAAAGCAATATTGTCAATTTAAGTTTATCAATTGTTAATAACAATAAATAATAATAATAATAATAATAATAATAATAATAATAATAATAATAATAATAATAATAATAATAATAATAATAATAATAACAATAATAATAATAATAATAATAATATATTAATAATAAAGCTCTCAATCTGAGCTACGCTAATCCTAATAATAAGGGGCTGCGGTGGCTCAGTGGTACAGCGTTCACCTCTGGTGCATGGGGCCCCGGGTTCAAACCCTGCTCCCGCCAAGCGAACTGTGTGGTGGACAAACACCGCATGCGTGGGTTTTCTCGGGGTTCTCCCGTTTCCTCCCACTTTCTTCATTCCACAATTTCATTCATTTCTCATAATCACCGTCTCCTTTAGACTAACCGGCATAACTGTGGGACGTAAAACTCAAAGATTTTTCTTTTTTTTTCCTAATAATAAATCTTAATGTTAATAGATGTCGCAACTTGCAACAACATTTCAGTTTGTTTTCGTCTGCAAGCGATGATTGTAACAAAGCAAATTCTTACGCCTACATTTTGTTACGTATATCTTGACGGTATTACTGTGTTTTGTGTTGATTTTGATTATTCAAATGCATTTTTTGTAGCATATTTTCACAAATTCCATAGGTAATATATTTCCCATTGCAAGCACAAGTATACTCGGGATTTTAATTTGGGTTATGTTTAGCAGAAGGGGTCCAAAAGCACGTAATAAAGCACAAAATTTACGGGAGAAATGAATGATGCAAGTACTTAAACGCAACATAACGTAACCAAAACTAACCTAACCTAAACTAAACTAACCTAAGCTAGCCTCCTAAACTAACCTAATATAAGCAGAAACAAAAGAAATTCTATCATTTTTTTAGAAAGTTATGCTGGACACCTACACTAACATAAACTAACCTAACCTAAATTAAACTAACCCAAAGTCACTTAAACTAACCTAATGTGAACAGAAATTACCGAAATTGTAACAATTTTTAGAAACAATTGCTGGACCCCTTCTGCTAAACATTAGCCTTTAATTTTAATGGCTTTTTAGATGTATATAATCTCATTGTTGAATTGTCAACAATTAGTATCATCTCCATTTATGCTGTTCTTAAGTGATTATTTCAATTGAGAAATAAAAAAATAGCAAAATAAAAAAGCTGTCTGTTCAAAATCCATATGTTAAGAGGTTAAACCTATTTTAAACTAAAAGTAGAGTACTCGCGTCTGGTGCGTTGGGTCCCTGGTTCGATCCGGTTGAACTTTACGATGGACAAATACAAATGTATAGGTTTTCTCAGGGTTCTCCCGTTCCCTCCCATTTTTCTCAATTCACCATATTATTCATATTATTATCACCTCTCTTAACTTCGATGCATAATGATGTGACGTTAAACTTAAAAAAAAGATGTTGGAGTCTGTCAGTCACACCGATTTCCAATAGATCACAGTCGGGCTAATAGCTGTCACTAGCTGTGCTGCTTTCCCACTTGATGTCCAGAGTTGTCGCTTACATGGAGGGAATTTACAAATGAGAAGAAGATTTGGAGGAAACAATCCTTAGCAAGACATCTCAGTCCGTTAGTCAGCTTAATAATTGTCGGTTGCTAAGCTGCCTCCTACCAGACACCAAGAGATGTCGTTAGCGTGGGAGAGCAATTAGTTTTATATACCGTAGTTTTGAAAGTTACTTTTATTTGTATTGTAATTTTTGCACCATTGTTCAAGAAGGACAATTGTCAGATTGAATTGTGCATATATGCCTCCGATATTGCCACTGCTATTCGTATATAAAGAGATTTATGTAATAAAGTGGTACTCTGACTCCACCATATGATCCTGACATACCACCAGGCACGCTTCAGTGTTGGTCAATATCTTGCCATATTCGTGACAGGTCAGAAACAGTTATTATTCATTTTTCTCGTTTTAACTAACAATATCAGTGGTAGATGGAGCATTGAACAGTTACTGCAATAAACCAGTCGGAATAAAAATATTCTCTGCTATGATACACCTTTTTTTAACGTTTTAATCTTAATTAAGAATTAGTATTCATTCATCATCACAAAATACTTTTTTACGCATTCAATGGTATTCAATTTCTTTCATTTAAATAATTCTCTCAAAAACTGCGGTACAGAAGAAAGCTGAAATACAAAATACCTGAAAATCACACGTCAGTTTCAATTATTACATCAGTATTAAAGTGTTCCTATGATTGAAATTGGATGACTGCTTGTGATTAGTAAATTAGTTCATCTCGATCATATTTTGTTTTAGGCCAAAACGTATCGTTATTTTTTTTCGCTATGATCCATAACATGGCTGATTATATATTTTATCTACACCAAAACACTCCACCAGAAGTCTTTCCCAACCTATTTCGTTATCGCGACCACCTTTTACGACATCATATTGCCAGCGACTACAGTCACAACTTGTCCCGAATTAGGCAAGATATCCCGAATTTGAGGATCTTGATCGTTTCGATTTACACCTAGGAGGAACACCAAATCAGTTACAATGACTATCGAGGTATCCGTATGGTTATATCGCTAAATTTGTTTGTGTGTGTGTGTCTGTGTGTTGACAATTGTGAAATCATTGGGAATGATAGTTTTGTTTATTCGTACCGGTTAAATTGTTCATAATTTCTGTTCAACTAACCACAGATTCGATAGCGCTACGAATTTTCTGCTTTGTGTGTTTTGGGTTTAAATTTTCATTGTAATTTGCGTTCATAAATGTATTTCTTTCTATTTTTATTGTGAATAAATAGTTCCATGTGTAACTGATTTGGTGTTCCTCCTAGGTGTAAATCGAAACGATCAAGATCCTCAAATTCGGGATATCTTGCCTAATTCGGGACAAGTTGTGACTGTAGTCGCTGGCAATATGATGTCGTAAAAGGTGGTCGCGATAACGAAATAGGTTGGGAAAGACTTCTGGTGGAATGAAAGTGTTTTGGTGTAGATAAAATATATAATTAGCCATGTTATGGATCATAGCGAAAAAAAATAACGATACGTTTTGGCCTAAAACAAAATATACTATGTTACAGGGAGGAAAATTAGAAAATCTTAAAGAAGAAATGAAACAAAATAATTTAGATCTGGTAGGCGTTTGTGAAGTTAGATGGGAAGGTAATGGGGTATTGAACAGCGAAGGATATAGAATGTTTTACTCAGGTAATGAAAAGGGCGGTCATAATGGCATAGGAATAATTCTTGGAAAGCGCTTAAAGGAGAAGGTAGTGAAAGTAGAATTTATTGATGATAGAGTTATGATGTTAAGACTTAAAGGGAAAACGAAGGATCTAGTGGTGATACAGACATATACACCGACGACTTCGCATGCAAATGAAGAAGTAGAGGAAAATTATGAGAAAATAGAAGAAATTATAGATAGGGAGAAGAAGGGTGCATGCATAATTCTAATGGGAGATTTCAATGCAGTTGTGGGAGAAAAACAGGAAGGTAGTATCGTAGGCAAATATGGTTTAGGCGAAAGAAATGAAAGGGGAGAGGGACTGGTGAATTTCTGTAGACAGAATTCACTAGTAATTGGAAACACTTGGTTCAATCAGCACAAGAGAAAAAGATATACATGGAAATCACCAATAGACGGCGGAAGATATCAGATAGACTATGTTATGATTCAGGACAGGTATCGGAATAGCTTAAAGAACGCGAAGACCCTTCCCGGGGCTGATATTTTCTCTGATCATAATCTTGTGGTGGCCTAAGTAGATATTCAACTGAAAAATGTAGGCAGAAGAAAAGTAGGTAACAAAGTGTTGAATACTGAAAAGTTGAAAAACGAGGAAATAAGAAATCTTTTCGCTGAAAAATTCAAAGAAAAATGTTCAAACGAGGAAAGGATAGGCGCAGGTAGTAACGAACGGTGGGAACATATTAAACGTTGCTTACAGCAGGCTGCAGAAGAAGCAGTAGGTTACCGTGAACACAAAACTGCTAAGAAACCATGGGTTACAGAGCAGATGTTGCAGAAAATGAGGGAGAGGAAGATGTGGAAACAGGTTGATACAGAAGAGGGCAGAAAGATGTACAGAAAGTTAAATAATGAATTACGAAGAGAAACAGACAGAGCGAGGGAAGAGTTTTACAAAAGAAAATGCGAGAACATAGAAGAATTAGAAAGAGTTGGGAAATATGAGGAAATGTACAAGGAGGTGAAATCTATGGAATTTCGGAGGAAACAAGGGAGTATTGTGATGGCAGTAGAAAATAACAATGGGAAGGTAGTCAACGAGAGAAATGAGGTCATAGGAAGGTGGAAAGAATACGTTGAAGACTTATATGAGAGTAGGGAGAGACCGTGTAGCCTAAATGTTGAAGTGGAAAATGAAGTAGGCGAGGATGATAAAGGATTTAGTATTCTTCGGGATGAGTTTGAAAAGGCTATAGTAGTAGGCCCCCGCGTATGTCCAGCCGAGTCAGCAAAAATTTTGGTGACGTCATAGGTCAAAGGTCAATGACCTGGCCCGGGGTCAATGACCGAGGGGTACCTAGGACCACCCCCTCTAATTTTTGGCAGGGGTACCTTGGCCCACCCCCTAAATTTTGGCAGGGGTACATAGGACCACCCCCCTTAAATTTTGGAAATTGCCAAATCTAAAAATTTGGTATGGTAGCCTAGGACCATAGTATGTACCTCTATCAGTATTGGGTGTCTATGTCGTTCCCTTTCATGGGTAAAAAATTGCCAAAAATTCAAATTTCGGGGGTTTTTGACCTAATTTATCCCCTTGGATGAGGTGTTATTACCTTATATAGTTATATGGGCGTATACAGGGGTCCATTACCTTTCATAAGACATGGGTATATTAATGCACCCCTTGAAAAATTTGGGAGGGGTACCTTGGCCCACCCCTTAAATTTTGGAAATTGCCCAATTTAAACATTGGGTATTATAGTACAGGACCCTAATATGTATCAGGTTAAATTTGGGTGGTCCACCTCGTCCCCTTTTAGGGGTACAAAATTGCCAAAATATAAACGTAAGCAATACGTTATACCACGTGTTTGGTTTTCGGCCTAATTTATCTCCTTGGATGAGGTCCTATTACCTTATATAGTTATATGGGCGTATACAGGGGTCCATTCCCTTTCATAAGACATAGGTATATTAATGCACCCCTTGAAAAATTTGTTAGGGGTACCTTGGCCCACCCCTTAAATTTTGGAAATTGCCAAATCTAAAAATTGGGTGTGGTAGCCTAGGACCATAGTATGTACCTCTATCAGTATTGGGGGTTTATGTCGTTTCCTTTCATGTGTAAAAAAATTGCCAAAAATTCAAATTTCGGGGGTTTTTGACCTAATTTATCCCCTTTGATGAGGTGTTATTACCTTATATGGTTATATGGACGTATACAGGGGTCCATTCCCTTTCATAACATATGGGTATATTAATGCACCCCTTGAAAAATTTGGGAGGGGTACCTTGGCCTACCCCTTAAATTTTGGAAATTGACCAATTTAAACACTGGGTATTATAGTACAGGACCCTAATATGTATCATGATAAATTTGGGTGGTCCACCTCGTTTCCTTCTAGGGGTACAAAATTGTCAAAATATAAACGTAAGCAATACGTTGTACCACGTGTTTGGTCTTTTGGCCCAATTTATCCTCTTGGATGAGGTTCTATTACCTTATATCTTTATATGGTTATGTATAGGGGTCTATTCCCTATCATAAGACATAGGTACATTTGTGCACTCCTTTAAAAATTTGGGAGGGGTACTTTGGCCCACCCCTTAAATTTTAGAAATTGCTCATTTTATATATTTGGTATTATAGTACTGGACCCTAACATGTATTATGATAAATTTGGGTGGTCCACCTCGTTCCCTTTTAGGGTACAAAATTGCCAAAATATAAACGTAAGCAATACGTTGTACCACGTGTTTGGTTTTGACCTAAGTTATCCCCTTGGATGAGTTCCTATTACCTTATATGGTTATATGGTTATGTATAGGGGTTTATTCCCTATCATAAGACATAGGTACATTTGTGCACTCCTTTTAAAATTTGTGAGGGGTACCTTGGCCCACCCCTTAAATTTTAGAAATTGCTCATTTTATATATTTGGTATTATAGTACTGGACCCTAACATGTATTATGATAAATTTGGGTGGTTCACCTCGTTCCTTTTAGGGCTACGAAATTGCCAAATTTTAGTACAACCACGTGTTTGTTTTTGGCTCAATTTATCCCATTGGATGAGGTCCTATTACCTTATATGATTATATGGTTATGTATATTGGTCCATTCCCTATTATAAGACATGGGTATATTGATGCACCCTTTAAAAATTTGGGAGGGGTACCTTGACCCACCTCTTTATTTTGGAAATTGCCCAATTTAAACATTTGGTATAATAGTATAAGACCCTAATATATATATATATTACTATAAATTTGGGTGGTCCACCTTGTTCCCTTTCATGAGTAAAAAAAAAATGCCAAAATATAAAGATAAGCAATATGTTGTATCACGTGTTTGGTTTTTGGCCCAATTTATCCCGTTTGATGCGGTCTTATTACCGTATATGTTTATATGGTCATATATATAGGTTCATTTCATATCATAAGACATGAGTACATTGATGCACCCTTTAAAAATTTGGGAGGGGTATCTTGACTCATCCACTCAGTTTTAGAAATTGTTTAATATAAGCATTTGGTATCTTCGTACAGGTCTTCAATATGTACCACTATAAATTTGGATGGTCCACATCGTTCCCTTTCATGGATAAAGAACTACCAAAAATCAAATTTCGGAGGTTATTGACTCCTATTTAATACGTTATATGGTTTATTATCTCTATATGTTTATGTTCTCTTTTAAATTTGGGAATTATAAAATAACATAATTTGGTAAACGTTTTCTAGGACCCATTGGTGTTCCTCTTATGGCCAAATATTCAAAATTTAAAGGTTATTAACCGGCTTTATTATTAAATGAGTACAGGATTTATTACTTTTTCATAAGACACAGGTGTATTTGTGTACCAATCTTAAATTTTGGGAGGGGTACATTTCTTATTGTCATATCAATAATTGGTAATTGTTCTTTGGGTAAATCATTGTGATCACGTGATCAGTTATTGACCTATGATGGGATTAGGAGTCCAGGACATTGGTACATTTAAACTTTGTAGGATAATTTGAGAATGCGTCATTGGTATTGATTATTACAGCCAAATATAAGCGTAAGCAATACGATGTACCACGTGATTGACCTTGATGAGGTAGTGTACAGGGATACATAGCTAACCTTATTGAATCTTATGACTCATAGTCTTAAGGGAATACATGCTACAACACTGGCAAAGTTATTGTTGATGTAATTTGATTGGTTGATCACTATCTTTCGTGCAATCTGATTGGCTGATCACTATCTTTCGTGCAATCTGATTGGCTGATCACTATCTTTCGTGCAATCTGATTGGCTGATCACTATCTTTCGTGCAATCTGATTAGTTGCTGATTTTCAAATCTTTGCTGCATTCAGTTTTAAGTTTTGTTTAACATTTAAAAATCTTGGTTTCGTTCAACATTTTGGACTCACTGATAAATATGATCAAAACCGTTTATTTGTTAATCGAATAGTTAAAAACCGGATAAAGTTTGACGGTTAACCGTGAAACGTAAAATTTTTTTAGTTTGAAAATTTTTTGTTTGAAAGTTTTTGTTTGAAAACTCTTGTTTCAAATTTGTGTTTGAATTTTTTTGTTTCAGAATTTTGTTTGAAATTTGTTTCAAATTTTTTTGTTTGAAAATTTTTTTGTTTGAAATTTTTTGTTGCAAAATTTTGTTTGAAATTTTTTGTTTAAAATTTTTTGTTCGAAATTTTTGTTTTGAAATTTTTCGTTTCCAAATTTTTTTGTTTAAAATTTTTTTGTTTCGAATTTTTTTCGTTTCAAAATTTTGTTTGAATTTTTCGTTTCCAAATTTTTTCGTTTCAAAAATTTTGTTTCAAAGTTTGGTTTGACATTTTTAAAAGTTTGTGCACTCATTAATAAAGAACCGGAACTGTTTAGAACTAAAACCTCTGGCAACATTGTGGTGCAATAGTACACGTCAGAACATAGGGTTGTACTTGAAATGAAAAAAACACAATTCATTAAAATGGATCATTTTATTACACTCCACATACATCCATACCAGATAGTGGTTCTGGATATTGTCGATACAATGTATTTTGAACTTCTTGCACTAGTTTGTCTTTAGCATATAATTTTAATTCCAATTGAAGTCTTTTAAGGTCTATTGCAATATCAATTGGTGAAAACTCAATGTCCATTTGATCACAAATAAACTGTTTATCAATACAGTTATGCACCCACGAACGATGTTGACAAACATCACAATATCTAGATACATGTTGTACAATAAGCATAACACATTTTTCAAAATAGTACTTTTTCAGGAATATACTTGTTTTGTTGCACACATCCACTGCATGTTTAACACACTGGAATACGTTGATGAATTTGTTCCACTCTGTTTGTGTTAGATACACCATGTTGCGAGGGACATGGAATGTACTCTTTTTACGTAACAGCACCATCTTCTCTTCGAGGACTGTACGCATCACCACTTCATGATTTGAGCCTAATGATTTGACTATGGTCACATTTAGCTCATCATGAAAATAATCGTTCAGTTGGTCGATTCGTGAATATAATATTTGCCATTCTTCACAGGTCAGTTGTACACCAAATTGTTCTGCTTTTGCCCAATCGAATTACTGGTTCAAATGTTCTAGCACTGATACCAATCATCACATGTTTTGTTTATTGGATAATAGCTTGCGAAGATGAATTCTTTATCGCTAGAAGTACACATCTTTCCACCTGAAAAGCACTTGCTCAAATGATTTCGTGGGATGACAGTGTATTTGTTGGTTTATAGTTATTGCTGACGTCATTGGAAAGGAATGTGCTGACGTTTGAATTTATAGTTTCATCACAGTTGCTGACGTCATGCTGACCAACCAAATTCATACAACTATGTCTGACGTGCTGACGTTTGAATTCATGATTTCATCACAATTGCTGACGAATCCGGCTGTGTACTAAATTCAAATTGATGACTTCGACCCAAAAATCCTTTGTAACATAAAGATACAGATCCAGTATTTAAGAAACGTAACAGTTCTTCTTGTTTTGATGCTTCCATGGGTAAATATCTTGCTGGTAAAATTATATACTTATCATTTTCAAGCTTCACTACGATTTTTAATCCAAACTTTGTAGGGATTATTTGGCTAGCTAAGATTCTATAAGGTACATTCTGTTGTAAATCAGTAATCTTGGTAAATGATTTCATCACATCACGCGTGTTTAGAAACTGCAGACAAGTAGCCATGATGATGTTATCATGAATACTAACTCGAACGATACTTATATATGATGAAAAACTGATGACGTTGCATTATCATGTTCTGACGTGTACTATTGCACCACAATGTTGCCAGAGGTTTTAGTTCTAAACAGTTCCGGTTCTTTATTAATGAGTGCACAAACTTTTAAAAATGTCAAACCAAACTTTGAAACAAAATTTTTGAAACGAAAAAATTTGGAAACGAAAAATTCAAACAAAATTTTGAAACGAAAAAAATTCGAAACAAAAAATTTTAAACAAAAGAATTTGGAAACGAAAAATTTCAAAACAAAAATTTCGAACAAAAAATTTTAAACAAAAAATTTCAAACAAAATTTTGCAACAAAAAATTTCAAACAAAAAAATTTTCAAACAAAAAAATTTGAAACAAATTTCAAACAAAATTCTGAAACAAAAAAATTCAAACACAAATTTGAAACAAGAGTTTTCAAACAAAAACTTTCAAACAAAAAATTTTCAAACTAAAAAAATTTTACGTTTCACGGTTAACCGTCAAACTTTATCCGGTTTTTAACTATTCGATTAACAAATAAACGGTTTTGATCATATTTATCAGTGAGTCCAAAATGTTGAACGAAACCAAGATTTTTAAATGTTAAACAAAACTTAAAACTGAATGCAGCAAAGATTTGAAAATCAGCAACCAATCAGATTGCACGAAAGATAGTGATCAGCCAATCAGATTGCACGAAAGATAGTGATCAGCCAATCAGATTGCACGAAAGATAGTGATCAGCCAATCAGATTGCACGAAAGATAGTGATCAACCAATCAAATTACATCAACAATAACTTTGCCAGTGTTGTAGCATGTATTCCCTTAAGACTATGAGTCATAAGATTCAATAAGGTTAGCTATGTATCCCTGTACACTACCTCATCAAGGTCAATCACGTGGTACATCGTATTGCTTACGCTTATATTTGGCTGTAATAATCAATACCAATGACGCATTCTCAAATTATCCTACAAAGTTTAAATGTACCAATGTCCTGGACTCCTAATCCCATCATAGGTCAATAACTGATCACGTGATCACAATGATTTACCCAAAGAACAATTACCAATTATTGATATGACAATAAGAAATGTACCCCTCCCAAAATTTAAGATTGGTACACAAATACACCTGTGTCTTATGAAAAAGTAATAAATCCTGTACTCATTTAATAATAAAGCCGGTTAATAACCTTTAAATTTTGAATATTTGGCCATAAGAGGAACACCAATGGGTCCTAGAAAACGTTTACCAAATTATGTTATTTTATAATTCCCAAATTTAAAAGAGAACATAAACATATAGAGATAATAAACCATATAACGTATTAAATAGGAGTCAATAACCTCCGAAATTTGATTTTTGGTAGTTCTTTATCCATGAAAGGGAACGATGTGGACCATCCAAATTTATAGTGGTACATATTGAAGACCTGTACGAAGATACCAAATGCTTATATTAAACAATTTCTAAAACTGAGTGGATGAGTCAAGATACCCCTCCCAAATTTTTAAAGGGTGCATCAATGTACTCATGTCTTATGATATGAAATGAACCTATATATATGACCATATAAACATATACGGTAATAAGACCGCATCAAACGGGATAAATTGGGCCAAAAACCAAACACGTGATACAACATATTGCTTATCTTTATATTTTGGCATTTTTTTTTTTACTCATGAAAGGGAACAAGGTGGACCACCCAAATTTATAGTAATATATATATATATATTAGGGTCTTATACTATTATACCAAATGTTTAAATTGGGCAATTTCCAAAATAAAGAGGTGGGTCAAGGTACCCCTCCCAAATTTTTAAAGAGTGCATCAATATACCCATGTCTTATAATAGGGAATGGACCAATATACATAACCATATAATCATATAAGGTAATAGGACCTCATCCAATGGGATAAATTGAGCCAAAAACAAACACGTGGTTGTACTAAAATTTGGCAATTTCGTAGCCCTAAAAGGAACGAGGGGAACCACCCAAATTTATCATAATACATGTTAGGGTCCAGTACTATAATACCAAATATATAAAATGAGCAATTTCTAAAATTTAAGGGGTGGGCCAAGGTACCCCTCACAAATTTTAAAAGGAGTGCACAAATGTACCTATGTCTTATGATAGGGAATAAACCCCTATACATAACCATATAACCATATAAGGTAATAGGAACTCATCCAAGGGGATAACTTAGGTCAAAACCAAACACGTGGTACAACGTATTGCTTACGTTTATATTTTGGCAATTTTGTACCCTAAAAGGGAACGAGGTGGACCACCCAAATTTATCATAATACATGTTAGGGTCCAGTACTATAATACCAAATATATAAAATAAGCAATTTCTAAAATTTAAGGGGTGGGCCAAAGTACCCCTCCCAAATTTTTAAAGGAGTGCACAAATGTACCTATGTCTTATGATAGGGAATAGACCCCTATACATAACCATATAAAGATATAAGGTAATAGAACCTCATCCAAGAGGATAAATTGGGCCAAAAGACCAAACACGTGGTACAACGTATTGCTTACGTTTATATTTTGACAATTTTGTACCCCTAGAAGGAAACGAGGTGGACCACCCAAATTTATCATGATACATATTAGGGTCCTGTACTATAATACCCAATGTTTAAATTGGTCAATTTCCAAAATTTAAGGGGTGGGCCAAGGTACCCCTCCCAAATTTTTCAAGGGGTGCATTAATATACCCATATGTTATGAAAGGGAATGGACCCCTGTATACGCCCATATAACCATATAAGGTAATAACAGCTCATCAAAGGGGATAAATTAGGTCAAAAACCCCCGAAATTTGAATTTTTGGCAATTTTTTTACACATGAAAGGAAACGACATAAACCCCCAATACTGATAGAGGTACATACTATGGTCCTAGGCTACCACACCCAATTTTTAGATTTGGCAATTTCCAAAATTTAAGGGGTGGGCCAAGGTACCCCTAACAAATTTTTCAAGGGGTGCATTAATATACCTATGTCTTATGAAAGGGAATGGACCCCTGTATACGCCCATATAACTATATAAGGTAATAGGACCTCATCCAAGGAGATAAATTAGGCCGAAAACCAAACACGTGGTATAACGTATTGCTTACGTTTATATTTTGGCAATTTTGTACCCCTAAAAGGGGACGAGGTGGACCACCCAAATTTAACCTGATACATATTAGGGTTCTGTACTATAATACCCAATGTTTAAATTGGGCAATTTCCAAAATTTAAGGGGTGGGCCAAGGTACCCCTCCCAAATTTTTCAAGGGGTGCATTAATATACCCATGTCTTATGAAAGGTAATGGACCCCTGTATACGCCCATATAACTATATAAGGAAATAACACCTCATCCAAGGGGATAAAGTAGGTCAAAAACCCCCGAAATTTGAATTTTTGGCAATTTTTTACCCATGAAAGGGAACGACATAGACACCCAATACTGATAGAGGTACATACTATGGTCCTAGGCTACCATACCAAATTTTTAGATTTGGCAATTTCCAAAATTTAAGGGGGGTGGTCCTATGTACCCCTGCCAAAATTTAGGGGGTGGGCCAAGGTACCCCTGCCAAAAATTAGAGGGGGTGGTCCTAGGTACCCCTCGGTCATTGACCCCGGGCCAGGTCATTGACCTTTGACCTATGACGTCACCAAAATTTTTGCTGACTCGGCTGGACATACGCGGGGGCCTACTACTGCTATATCCGAGATTAGGAATGGAAAGGCAACAGGAATAGATAACATACCAATAGAATTCATTAAAAATATAGGAGACAAGGGAAAGAAAGAATTGTGGCGACTATGCAATGAAATATATGAAACAGGAGAATGGCCAAGAGACTTTCTGAAAACGATCATGATACCGATGGCTAAGAAACCGAACCCAAAGAGATGTGAGGATTATAGAACTATTAGTCTCATATCTCATGCAGCTAAAATTCTGCTCCGAATACTGAACAGAAGGTTATATGGAAGAACAAATAAAGATGTTGAGGAAGAGCAGTTCGGGTTCAGAAGAGGCAAGGGCACAAGAGATGCTATTGGATTATTAAGGGTGATCGGTGAAAGATTTATAGAAAAAGGGAAAGAGTTGTATGTTGTATTTATTACCTCTTAAGAGGAAAAAGGGAAAGAGGATAGGGGAAGAACTGACGGAAGAGAGTGCAATTGGAAGGGGAATTCGACAAGGATGCTGCCTCTCGCCAACACTGTTTAATGTCTATCTAGAAGAGATAGTGAAAAAGAGCCTACATGATGATGATTTCATTTCGGTAGGAGGTAGAATGATTAGATGCATAAGATTTGCAGACGATATGGCCCTTGTTGCAGAATCTGAAAAGAAAATCAATAAAATGTTAGAAAAAATGAGAAAGGGCTTTGAAGAATATGGGATGAAAATAAATGTTAGAAAGACAAAAGCCATGGTGATTGGAACGAAGGGGTCTGTGTCAAATATAAAAGAAGGAAGGGAGAAAATAGAAGAAGTGGATAGTTTTCGATATCTGGGTAGTATTCTTAGTAATGACATGAAATGCGAACGTGAAATAAAAGCAAGGATAGGAATGCCGAAGGAAGCCTTTAAAAGAAAGAAAAGTTTGTTTTGTGGGACCTTGAACAAAGAGTTGAGAAAAAGACTCATAAAATGCTTCGTGTGGAGTGTTGTACTGTATGGGGCGGAAACGTGGACATTACGTAAAGGTGATGAAAATCGACTGGAAGCCTTCGAAATGTGGATGTGGAGAAGAATGGAAAGAATTAGTTGGGTCGAGCGGAAAACGAATGAGAGAGTGTTAGAAATGGTGGGTGAGAAAAGAACACTTCTAGATATTATTAGGAAGAGGAAGAGAAACTGGTTGAGACATTGCCTAAGAAGAGATTGTATCATGAGGGACATCCTAGAGGGTATGGTGGCGGGAAAGAGAGGGAGGGGGCGAAGGAGACTACAATTAATGGATGATATTAAAACAGAAAGATCATACGCGAAGACGAAAAGGTTAGCGGAGGACCGTGGAGCATGGAAGCTTCTGAGCTGCGGCAAGTGACCTGCCAATAAAGGCAGAATACCTATGATGATGATGATGATGATGTGTACAAATGTGGGTACGAGGAACCAGTAATATGAACACGTCCAATAAGTGTGCCTCGCTTTAGGCTTAATGAAACGTGGCAGTCCTACCAGCCGCCTTCCAATAAGTAATTTCCGGTTTGTAATAAGGATTTTTGGTAATTAGCAGTGGCGTATTTAGGGGGGGCTTCCGGGCTTAAACCCCCCGAAATCTTACTTACTATAGTAAAGTATATGAAATATCTTGATGAATTTTCACATTTTCAGGCAAAGCCTTCCCCTGAAAGTTAGCAAAGCCCCCCCGAAACAAAATCGTAAATACGCCACTGGTAATTAGCATTTATCGCTACAGGTGTATATGTGTGCAAGCCTTATAATGTACAGGAATGATTCTTAACCTTTTTCGAGTCTAGCGTCCTCTTAGGTGAATACGATCCACCTGAGTATCCCGTGTCATCTTAACCAGTACACAAAGCTGTACACAAGCGCACCCAGAAACTTTTGTTGGGAAGGGTCCAGGCCCGTATCCAGGGGGGTCTAGGGGGACCGGCCCCCCCTAAACTTTGGCCGGCCCCCTAAAATTTTCACGGTAGACTTGCAAATGAACTATAATGTGGTGATGAACTATAATATGGTTGGATCGGGCTCCCCCTAACTTTAGCCGGCCCCTTCTACATTTTTGGGCTGGCTACGGGCCTGGAAGGGTCTATGCTTTGTGGCGGTGGTTCAGTATGTCTATGAGGTATTGAACGAGTATTATTCTGCAGCCGAAAAGACCATAAGTAATTAAAATACTTCCACTTATATTCTAAGCAAAAATGATAGAACTAGATTGTTTTTTATAAGAAAAAGAGTGCAGATGAAGTGTTAAGTTCAAATTTTCATGCTACATCAATCATTTTTCTGTTAAACAAGTATAGTTATATTGAGACAATGTTCAAATATACAGTAAAAATGGTTGTGTTAATTCAACTCAATTTTAACACAGGGCACTGGTTCCAGCGTGACTACCAATATGTGGTGTTAATTCAACACAGACCCCGCTGTGTTGGCCTTCAACACACGGGGGTGTTACAATTTTAACACACAACCGGTGCTGAGCGGTGTTAAATTTGGATCTGTGTTAATATTTGCGGTGTTAATTCGACACCATGCCAGAGTCGATAATGTGGGGAAAGTGCTTTGTGTTACTTTGTGACGGTGTAGCACCAACACGAAGAAAGTAACACAGTGTGTAATGTATTAATATTACACCATGTCAAGTATCAATATAACACAGTCCCTGTGTTATTTCAACACCATATTCATATTATTTCAAGACACCATCTGTGTCACAATTCAAGGTCAAGACCATATAACTAACACCGTTTTAGTGTTAATTCAACACCCCCTGTGTTAGTATTCAAGATCAGACTACTAGATTAACACCGTTTTTGGTGTTAACTCGACTCCACTTCTGTGTTACTACGACACCTACTTCGGTGTTGAAATCACTTCGTGTGTGGTGTTGATGTAACGCTTTTCCTGTGTTGGAAAAGCTTGTGGTGTGCATGCTTACGCCTACGGTGGTTTGCTACCTTTGAATACTAGCTAGTAAACAGGATAACCATTTGATCGCGTTCAGAAATAACGAAAGGAACGAACTTAACGAAAAGAAATGCAACAGTTGGTGCGGAACACAATAACACAATCTTGACTAACATCTTGTTGAAGAATGATAGGAAACACTTACCTATATCCTTATAATATGATTGCTTAATAATCGTGTTTCCACTTGTTTTCCTCCATTTTTGAGACACAGTCTACGGTGCTGACTGGTGAGCTCTACTGCAGTGACACAGTAATACGGTGTTATTTCTCGCTGTTGACATATTTCTTTAGAAACAGTATGTAAAATACTTCAGAACACATTGCGCAGTTTGGATGTAGAAATTTTGTGAATACATGGATTTCTTTAAGTATTTCTTTCTACTGTGTTTGTCTTTAGCATCAGTACATAAGCCCTTATAATTAGTTGCCCAACATATTTGGCAATCACGCAGAAAACAACACCGAAGATTCTACACTTGTGTTAATTCAACACACAGGTAGTGTGTCATTTCAATTACCGGCATTTGACACACAACTCCAAATGGACAGTGAGTTGTTCTAACCACCTCTTTGGGTTACATTTTAACACAATCCTGTTAACATATAGGCATGTCGTTGAAATAACACAACGGTTTTTTTACAGTGTATATTGAGTTGGGAAGATTTTTGGGGAGGTCCAGACCCCGTGTACCCCCGCTCCCCGCCGTCCTGGGTGCGCTCCTGGCTGTATGTAAAACTTCGGTGAAGTAGTCTAAGAACCATAAAAAGGCTTCGATCGTTAAAATCAGCCTTGAAGAATATATACATTTTTGTCCCCGAAAAATGCTGTTTTTTTTTTTTCATATGTTTCTTGTTTAAACATACGCTTGTGTTCCTCACATTTCAAAAGAAAAAGAACAATAAGCCTTCACTGAGTGACATTTTTAAAGCATAATAAGCGATTATTTTATGTTCGTTAGAAATTTTTATCATTACTTAATAATAATAATAATAATAATAATAATAATAATAATAATAATAATAATAATAATAATAATAATAATAATAATAATAATAATAGTATTTGTAAAAAAATGTTTAAACTTCTCAAAATTTGTAAAATGAATAACGACTTTCGTCGAATAATAAGAAAAAAGTCTAACAGGACATGAAATCTCAAACGCCCGCTAAATAGACCATAATCCCGCAATCACCCCTTTTTCTCCCAGCGTCTCCTTCGGAAATGAGGGAAGGGCGCTAACCCCTATGTTAAGAACCACTGGTCTATAGGAATAAGAATATATATAAAATTCAATTGGGTTGAGTTGAGTTCAGTGTAGTGCCTCTTTCAGCAGCGATGCTATATGAATGAGACTTGGGCCTACAGATTAATGTGGGAACCGAACCACATGAGCTCCTGCCAGGAATTGAACCCATGCCTCCCACGTCAAAGGTGCCTGCGCTAAGCGTTTAGCCATGAAGGAGCTCATACGAAATTCAAAATAATCTTTAAAAAATATATAGTTTTCGATACTAGAATCTAATTAGATTTATCGTTTTCCTCTCCGTTCGCGATCCCCAGATTGGGAAAATTTGCTTCATTCTAAGCTCTGTAGATAAGGTAACGTGACTGCGGAAAACTAAAGCAAAACACATTTTGATTGTAAAGAACACATTTATGTGTTTGATTGTAGACACATCCTATCCACTTATAAAATCACAAATGTTTTTTTTTGTTTTTTTTTTTGTCGTCGTTGTTTAAAATTTCATAGACCATCCGAAAAGATAATAAAGTACAGAATTTTACTTATTTTATTACAGAAGTGACGGCATAATCGTCTGTAGAACACTGAAAGTAATCTAGGTACAGGGTGAAAAAAGTTCCGCTGTCTCTCTCTCGAGAATTGAACCAATGCAGTACCTGAATAAAGCTCAAAGTAAAGAGCTTTTAAGGTTGGTACTAGGAACTATAACTTTGGTTAAATAACCAGTGAAACTGGTGGGTCTTTACAATAGTCACAGAAATTAGTTAACTGTGTGTATTGTATAAGGTGGAAGGGAAAAGAGGGAAAGTTGTTCTGGCTTGTTGTAGAACTCCTTCCAATTCTATTTTCCTTCTGGCTCCTAAAAGGGACATGTCAGGAACTAGGGTCCTGTTACTCTAAGGATCTTTTTTCGGGCACGGTGGCTCAGCGATAGAGCCCTTACTTCTTGTGCGTGGGGTCCCTGGTTCAATCCCTGGCCAAGTAAGTTTGTGGTAGACAACATCGTGTTCGTGGGATTTCTCAGGATACTTCCGTTTCCTCCCACATTCTCACTCCACCAATTCTTCCATCATCATTCACTTGCCTTCACCCTCTTCTTTAGTCTAAAGGGCATAATCGTGGGACGTTAAACTGAAAGATTTTAATTTATTTTTTTCTAAGGACTCTTTATAGCTAAAGCCAGCCCGTAGTCTCTGGTGTTCTTTATCCCCTTGAATCCTTCACGAGGCTAAATGATGGAATGTACGCAATTATTTCTCAGAATTGCTCCTTATGTGTCTAGTTGCAGCAAGTCACATACTGACCAAGGGCGCCGGTCCTGGGGGGGGGGGACCGAGGGAGCCCGGGACCCCCAAAGCTCATTTGGGCTCCATATTGTATTTATGAATATACAATATTTGGCATAATTTGAGTGCAATTTGTCTTAAAATCTTCACATATATTTACCTTCTGCATCTGAATGCCCCCCCCCAGATTTACAGAGAAATCGACACCCTTGATATTGACCACCGATGTCCGACTTCTTGGCTTTATTTTCTAAGGATTAAACAAGAAATTCTTGTATCATCTATGACCTATGCCTCAGAAGAGCTGGAATTTCCTAGTTCTTGTTGATGCATGCTGAAGGTTTCAGATACGTATTCGGTTTATTGTAATTGTAATGTAAGATGTTGAAGGCTGAAGACTGTATTTCAACATTACATAGATAATCTCTGTCTGCCTCAGAATTCTAGACAGGAGGATGTTAAAGAAAATCTACAATATAAATATTCATCTATTTTTGCTACTGAAACCAGAAAAACAAATTTCATACCCAACCCAATCCTGCTACTGAAACCGGAAAAACAGACTCCATATCCTACCCAATCCGGCAGTTGAAATTGGAAAAACAAATTCGATATCCTACCCAATCCTAAACCGGAAAGCAGATTTCATATCCTACCCGATCCTGTTGGTGAAACCAGAAAACAGACTCCATATCTTGCTATTGAAACCGGAAAAACAGATTCCACATCCTACCCAATCCTGCTATTGAAACCAAAAAAAAAAAAAACAGGTTCCATATCCTACCCAATCCTGCAATTGAAAACAGATAAACAGATACCAGTTCCTACTATTGAAACCGGAGAAACAGATTCCATATCCTGTACAGTCCTGCTATTAAAACTGGAAAAACAGATTCCATATCCTGCTATTGAAACCAGAAAAAGAGATTTCACATCCTACCCAATCCAGCTGTTGAAACCAGAAAAACAGGTTCCATATCCTATCCAATCGTGCTATTGAAATCGGGAAAACAGATTCCATATTCTACGCAATCCTGTTGATGAAACCAGAATAACAGATTCCATATTCTACTCAATCCTGCTATTGAAACCGGTAAAACAAATTCCATATCCTATCCAATTCTGACATTGAAACTGGAAAAGCAGATTCCATATCCTACCAAATCGTGCTATTGAAACTGGAAAAAAAGGTTTCACATCCTACCCAATCCTGCTATTGAAACCAGAAAAACTGATACCGTATCCTACCTTCCTGATGTTCAAATTAGAAAAACAGATTCCATATCCTACTCAATCCACCTATTGAAACCAGAAAAACAAATTTCATATCCTACCCAATCCTGCTATTAAATCCGGAAATACAGGTTCCATATACTACTCAGTCCTACTATTAAAATCAGAGGTGATAGATCTTCTACCTCCAACTTCAATAGTTCGGAAAATCTACCGTAATCTTAAAAGAAATGCATTCACTTTCTCCTTTACGGCCTTGATACGACACGTTTTCAGTTGTCCAAAGTTAGTTATTTTTGACTCCAAAAGAATAAAATGTTGCAAAAAATCAATAAAGAAGACACACCCATCTTTCTCCATTGATAAATGTCAATGTTAAATGTCATTTTTGGTGAATGGCAAGCAAACATAGATAAAATTTTCGAGCTCCATTAACAAGAAAGGACAAAATATATATCGAAAGCTCATATCTGCTCATATAGTACAAAAAAATATAATATTATTTCAGGTAGATAATATAGAGAGAACGAAGCAGGTGCAAAAACGCCAATGGAGAAAATAGTGTGCAAACAAAACACATTTAGATACACCCACACATTGAAAATCAATATACGGATGTTTGTAAATGCTCAAACAATTTAGTGAGTTGTTGCTATGTTAAGCATTTTGCTATTACCTTTGCAAGAGAAAAAAATGTCAAAGGTTAAACCAACATTATCAACGTAGCTATTTTACACTCAGGGCTGACCTTAGGCTGATTGGGCCGATCCCTTGCAAATGGGCCCCGGGTCAAAGGGGAGGTCCCTCGCTGGAGTATAATCTATTCTCGGCTTGACAAACACACACAACATATTACCAATAGGATACATATAGCTAACACAATATTTAATGCTTTACAGAGGACATCAGTGATTATTGTAATAAAACAACTCAGGTGGCCCCACGTAGCGTAGTCGCTAACGCTTTCGCTTTTATTGTGAGCGGTCCCGGGTTCGATTCCTGGTGGGGCTACTTGGTCAAAAAGTATAAAATGCTTTTTCAGGCCAGTCACCCTGAATGAGATTTTCCTGGTTTCCTTATTCATACTAGGCAAATGCCGGAGTGGTACCTAACTTTATAGGTCCTAGGCCGCTTCCTTCCTTTCTTCACTTTCTCCGGATAGGGTCAAAATTGATGTCTCTTACAAAAATCTCTTTTTCTAAATAGAAATACGATTTGCTTTTGGGATACATAAGAAGCTAATGACACACCAATTTAAGGTTCATGTTTAAGTTCGAATTATTCAGTTTTACTTTCTTTAAAATTAATGCCTTTATTCGTAAATGTCATTACCGTAACATGCCCCCAGCAACAAGTACGTGAACATTCATTGTATTTTATAGTATTTGTATGTGTTAAAGTTTATTTGTTTCTTTACGTGTTTAGATAATATAAGCCCATTTATACAAATGCATAAATTTACTTTTCTTTTCTCTTCATTTAAGGTGACATTTTTGTGATCAAAGTGGTGTCCCTAACTTTTACTGTCATTACCGTT
The DNA here is from genome assembly GCF_964235325.1 of Thermobia domestica. Lineage (NCBI taxonomy): Eukaryota > Metazoa > Arthropoda > Insecta > Zygentoma > Lepismatidae > Thermobia > Thermobia domestica. Next base: position 22,359,495 of record NC_137469.1, on the reverse strand, counting down.
ACTAGTTACTTTTTCGTTTTTAAATGTTTTTGGTTTCGTAACATTGCACCCGAAATAAATGCGCAGCGTGTCTTCTGTTCTTTGCATTTGTTGAAGGTACATGGGGTTAAATGCACAGCGATCTGAAGAATTTTATCGCTGCTTTTGTCTACAGGTGAGGTGGGTTATTTTTTTCTCATAGACACCTTCGTGACACAGATTTATGCTATAAATATAATGTATAACTGAGACATTTAACGTCTGCTTCGTAACCCTTTCAGATCAGTTTCTTCCTCCATTCGCTTCGACTTGCCATCTACCTAACATTTTCTAGAAATTTTCGTAATATGAAGAAAGTCATTACCATAACGATCATTGCCATTACGTGAAATTTCGTTACGTTTCTTAACGTTAAACTTAAACAGAAAGAATGTGTACCCCACATTAATTTATCCGAGAATTATGAGTGTAAATGTTCAGAAGAAATACTGTACAGCAGATGCATTTTGGTGCTTCTCGCAAGCAGGTATCATTCTATACATGTGTTGCCTATGTTTCTTCGCTCCGCCGAGAAAATATTTTGTTATTTTGTACTATGTCAGAATGTACAAGACACGAATGCGTCAAAGATATGTTCACTTATGTCCCGTAATAATTTACATACATCAGAGACTGAATATTTATCGTTAGTGAGGACCGACAAGTCAGTATCGCTCAGGTCTGAAAATGTATAAAATTGTCTCGGTTTATGAATACGATAATGAAGTAAACAAATATAAAAATAGCTCCTATTATAATTTCAATTGTGTGTTACATCATTTCTGCACCAACCCCCTGATATAAGAGTACCATATTATTACATATGTATCACTGTATTCTGTCAAGGGGCCACGGTAGCTGAGTGGTAGAGTGTTCCCCTCTAGTGCTTGGAGCCCCGCGTTCAATCCCAGCCCCCGCCAAGTGAACTTTATGGTGGACAAACACTGTGGGTTTCTTCGGGGTTCTCCCGTTTCCTCCCACGTTCTTCATTCCACCATTTCATTCATTACTCATCATCACCGTCTCCTTTAGTCTTACCGGCATAACCGTTGGACGAAAAACTCAAGGATTTCATTTCATTTTGTATTCTGTCAAACGTATTCCTATAATTACCATCCTGTCTGTCATTTGTCACCACCGTCACAATAATGTATTTTTTTTAAATAAACTACTAATAATTACTAATATTTTAAAATTTTTATTCCAAAATATTTTTACATGTAGGCTTGTCAATTTGTAACATAATACTACCTTTCAAGCAGGGGAAAATATAGAATAAAACACAATTTGGAAAAGCGTTATGGTAATGATAAATAAATTTACTGAGTTTGGGAACTTTGTCACGTATTTCAGAAAATATAAACATTCCTGCGCTGCCCTGCATAAAGTATATTTGCCACATTATATGAGACATATTACACAATTCAGATCCACTGCTAATTTCCTTCATATAAGACGCGAGGAAAGCAATACAATGATATTTTAATTTTATAATCTATCAGTCATTTATTACTTTAAATCAACTTTGAAATTTCGACACAATTTAGTTTTCATCTCTATCTAGGTAGAGTCTAGATGATAGTTAATTTTGATCGATTATGTTCTAACTTCTTTCTAAACTTCTACAATCTTTCCTTACAAGATATCTTCCTTTAAAAAAATTCAGTATTGAACAGGTTTTAGATTCGCTACTTCTGAGAAAGTATTTTAGGAAAACCTAACACTAGAAACCAAGCAAAAAGGGTATACGGGTGTATACGGAATACATCCACCCAATTGATTTATAGTTCAGCATATATTTACGTTAATTGAGAGATATAATGGAGGTATAAGAGTGGATATAAGCTATAATATTGAAAACTGTGGGACGTATACCTACCAAAAATTCTTGCAGTACATAGCTGATGGAAATTATGGAAAAGAAATAATACAATTTATCAACCAATCAGCACACAATCACACAACACGTTTTCACTTTTGCCACTTTAAAAAGCACTGTAAGAATAATGTTTCTGCTCATGAAGTACAATCTCCGAAGTCAGTTACGCCCCCCCCCCAAAGAAAAACCTTTCCGCGTTTTTTTTTTCAGAAGTGTTACAACTGAACGTACATTACTGCAAATCCAATATTCCTCGTTTTTCTAATTTGCATGTGTTAAAGATTAATGTTGAAATAGAAAAATCAGTTCCAAAATTTCCTTCAGGTTCACACAATACAGATTTTGCCATTGTAGCATTGTTACCAAGTACAGTATGTTATGGTAAGCTATTCGCTTTTCTTACGGACATTCTGGTTATTTATGCAGGAAAACCGAAGCCTAAAGAAAAATCAAGAGATTATACGTATTTAAAAAGAAGTCTTGAAAATAAATTAAAATTTAATTTTGTTCTGCGTTAACCTAAGATTCTGTGAGGAAGGGTTTCAAACCTCCCATTCCCCTCAGTACGACCTCGGAAAGCAGTAAATTTGTTTGTTCCATTAGTTTATTTTCATTACAAGAAATTGAGATAAAAAGAAATTTAGATAACTGATTGAAAGAATGAGTTATATACTTCTACTTTCAATTGCAGATGTTCATTCTTCGATTCTATTTAAAACGCCACATTACTGGAAATTAGTCAGCAAAAGCTGTCAACGCTGTACATTCAAACATTGATTTGAACGTCAGGAGATCGCAGTTCCTTAGCTGCCGGCTCTTCCATTCTGTACTACACGCAGACCAGTCTCTCACGCAAGCAACTAATGTGTACGTGGTGTGATGATGGAATGCATATATGCAAGGGGTAAAACAAGCAGAGAGTACAAACGGAACGACAATACAATAATATTCTATTGTTAAATATCTTCAGGAGCAACAAACAGTCCATATATTTGGTGGTTTATGTGCCTTTGGGAACTACACAAAGCGACGCCACTGAATACATTGCAGATTTACACTCTTCTGTGCCGGTCTTAAGCGGAAAGAGGTTTTGGAACCCGGCGGGCGTACTTTTTGGAATAGAAAACGCTTAGGAATTATTGTGTTTACTGTTTCTAACGAAAGATTACAGTCCTTTGTACTTTCAGGATAAGTTTTACGAAGATTATAAATTATAATCTGTTCTACACGCTGAATGTTTCCAGAAATGGCTACTGTGGGTTGGTATCCATCGTGACTAGGATCGTCAGTTACAGACGTACGGCCGTCTTTAAAGCGCTTGCACCATTCAAATTAGAGATGGCCACATTTTCCGGAAAAACGGAAAACGGAAAATATTTTTTCTGGAAACCGGAAAATTGAAAACGGAAGACGGAAAAGTTTCCGGAAAAGCGGAAGACGGAAAATTTTCCGGAAAACGGAAGGCGGAAAATTTTCCGCAAAAGCGGGAGGAAAAATTTTCCGGAAAAACGAAAACGGAAAATTTTCCGGAAAATCGGAAGACGGAAAATTTTCCGGAAAATCGGAAGACGGAAAATTTTCCGGAAAAACGGAAACGGAAAATTTTTCGGAAAATCGGAAGACGGAAAATTTTCCTGAAAAACCGAAAATGTGATTCCGGAAACCGGAAAACTCTTTTTCCGGAAATGGCCATCTCTAATTCAAATGTCTTACTGCGACTGACTGTGAGTGTCTTATCACTGTATGTGAATAAAGTCTTCAGTAAATTTCAGTTGGTTTCATGTAATTCTTCAAAAAAACTTCACAACATGCTGTTCAGTGTATACGTTCACATTGTTGTTCTCCATCCTGAATAACGGTCTCAGATCTTCGGACTGGTATGCGAAATGAGTGTCGCCTACCAGTAACAGAACACAATTGCCAGTTTTTACTGCATATCATTCAAAGGCGATCAACCACAATGAACAGCATAGAACTAGACGTTCAACACAGAATTACCAACCTTTGCATAAAGCATTAATCACCATCACACGAAATACAATCGCTCAACATATAATCGTGTTTATACAGGGTGTTTTAAAACAACACCGACAACGTTTGAGAGATGATTCCTGACACCAATATAAGACAAAAAGTATAGACCAACTTGGGTTCACAAATGCTTCCTTTCGGAGTTATAGGCTGCTGAAAACATGAAAAAAATCAACTTTAGAGGTCCATAGCACCAAAATTATGGGAACTACCTTAGTCAAGTCAAGATTTAATTTAAGAACTAGTATAGGCCTACGGCTTATCAAAATATCCAAGTTTCAGAATCCTGCGGTACTGACGCGACAATTTTTATAGACGGAGTTTGGCTATGAGCGTATAATTTGAAATAATCACGAAGGATTCTGAAACGTAGTTTTGGATAGCGCACATATTAGTTCCTAAATGAAGTCTCGACCCGACTATTGTAGGTCCCACGGTTTTGGAGTCATAGACCATTAAAGTTCATTTTTTGTCTTGTTTTCGGTAACCAGTAACTCCGAAAGGAAGCATTTATGCACCCAGGTTGGTCTATACTTTTTGTATCATCTTGATGTCAGGAATTACCTCTCAAACGTTGTCGGTATTATTTTCAAACACTCTGTATGTAGTTACTTTTTAAATACATTGTACGTTAGAGCTCCTTCGTATATAAGTGGTTAGCGTACACGACTTTGACTTGGGAGATCCGGGTTTGATTCCCGGCGGAGCTCATGTGGTTCGGATTCCACGTTAATCAGTAGGTCCCGTGTCATATAGCCTCGCTGGTGAACGAGACAAACTAAAAATCAACGCTACATTGTAAGCTTTTAGTACAGAAAACAAGTAGTAACATATTCTCCATTCTGATTACCTTTACGCTATTCTTTTACATAAGAGATAAAAAACAAAATTGTTACATCATCATAAGTCAAAAAGTTTGACTTACACAAAAAATCAGCAGATGGAGCTTTTTGGCAAAAATCACATTAAGTAATCCTAAGCAAACATTAAAGGAGAAAGCTTGAGCAGTTGTCTTGTGGGTTTTGTGGTGCAGATTGGAAACTGGGAGATTCTATCATCAAGAAAGAGTAGAGTGAGTAACAGGGAGTCTCTAATGGAGAGAGAGAGAGATAGAGAAATCTGAGTTTTCTGAGCCGAAACCGCATTTAAATTATTCATGGAGTACCTGAAAGCCTCGGTTCTCTGAGATATGCAACCATTCCTCTTACCTTCCTTTTTAATCTCTCTATTTTACTGGGGGTTTACTTCGCTTCCGCCTGCTTCAGACACTCGAAGGCAACTTACCTTACGACACGTAAATCAGCTCTCTGAATGGACCAGTCGACAGCGAAGAACCTTATTAGCTTTCGCTGATGGCACGGTATATCACAGCGCTGCACACATTATGCGAACGTTACTACTTGAACAGGTATAACGATCGCACATTTTTATGCTGAGCTTTTTCCCCTCTGTCTTTTATATTTTACAGTAGAAAATCGATTCACTAATGTCCTCTTTTGTGAATTATTTGCAAGATACGAGCAATGGCGGTTCTTGAGAGAGGTCTCATGGATAAAAATTCAACTTTTATTGCTTGAAAATAAAGGAAGAACAAAACAAGAATTTTTTGAATGATCCAAAAATGGATCAAAAGATTGCGAATTTGGTCAATAATTAGTTTTTGGATCAGGGGCTACAAAATTTTTGAACGGCCCCTAAATCGAGTTTTCGTAGTTTTTACGGAATAAGCACATCATACTGAGTTAAGTGATAGTTTGATTTGGCTACAGTTTATGTAGTTCTCCAGATATAAGATGTACAAGAAAATTTTTGATTAAAATATATTGTATCTTCTAACCCAAGAACCCTTTCTTTGTTTTTTTTTCTTACTAAAATTTGAAGAAATAAAAGTTTAATTTTAATAAATGTAGCTTCCTCAAAAACTGCCATTGGTTACGGAGGGAAAATGTTCGCCTAAGTTACATTAATTTGCAATTGAATATTCAATTAATGATTAGCGATTATAGATTTGCCGCGACAAATTTCCAACCAACGACAGAATGAATCATTTTTTAAACTTAAATGTTCCGTATTTAGACTATAAATGATGGTATTTTTTCTAGGGTTTATGACAATAGTTTACGCATGATCATAAAATATGCAATATATTATATGGTAAAGATATTCTAAAATGTCAACACATGCAAAATACAGAATATCATTATTGTGTATTTTGATAAACATTATCTGGTTGTGAATAAGTACAATACACAGCCCAGAAAATCTGCGCCACAACAGATTTTGTAGGATCGCAATTCTCCTGATATGGCAGGAGCAGCGCTAGGTAAGCCACTTATAGAAGTAATATACAGATTTGCCTTCCATATTCGTTCGATTAAAAATGAAAATGAAATCTTTAAGTTTTACGTCCCACGATTATGCCGGTTAGGCTAAAGGAGACGGTGATGAAGAGTAATGAATGAAATGGTGGAATGAAGAAAGTGGGAGGAAACGGGAGAACCCCGAGAAAACCCACGCACACGGTGTTTGTCCACCACAAAGTTTCCTTGGAGGGTGCTGGGATCGAACCCAGTACCCCAGCACCAGAGGTGAACGCTCTACCACTGAGCCACCGCGGCCCCTTCGTTCGAATATTCTCTACATGTAGGAAGGCCACCTCTAGCCGTAATCTACGGATTTTCCTTCTAAATGCGCTCGATTCTTCTCTCCGTTGAGGAAAGCGACCTGTAGCCGTAATCTACGGATTTTTCTCGTAAATGCGCTCGATTGTTCTCTCCATGTAGGAAAGGCACGTGTAACCGTAATCTACGGATTTTCCTTCTAAATGCACTCGACTATCTCTCCCTGTAGGAAAGCCACCTGTAGCTGTAATCTACGTATTTTCTTTCCAAATGCGTTCGATTCTTCTCTCCGTTTAAGAAAGCCATCTGTAGCCGCAATCTACGGATTTTTCTCCTAAATGCACTCGATTGCTCTCTCCGTGTAGGAAAGCCACATTTAGCCGTGATCTACTGATTTTTCTTCTAAACGTTCTCGACTGTTCTCTCCGTTTAGGAAAGCCACCTGTAGCCATAATCTAGGGATTCTCTTTCCAAATACACTCGATTGTTTTCTCCGTGTAGGAAAGCTGCCTGTGGCTGGAATCTAGGGATTTTCCTCCTAAATGCACTCGGTTGCTCTCTCCATGTAGGAAAGACACCTGTAGGCCTAATCTACGTATTTTCCTTCTAAATGCACTCGATTCTTCTCTCTGTTGAGGAAAGAAACCTATAGCCGTAATCTACGGATTTTGCCCCTAAATGCGCTAGACTATTCTCTGCATGTAGGAACGCCACCTGTAGCTGTAATCTACTGATTTTTCTTCTAAACGTTCTCGACTGTTCTCTCCGTTTAGGAAAGCCACCTCCACCCGGAATCTATGGATGTTCCTCCTAAATGCACTCGATTGCTCTCTCCGTGTAGGAAAGCCAACTGCATCCGGAATCTACGGATATTATTCCTAAATGCGCTCGATTGTTCTCTCCATGTAGGAAAGCCACCTTTAGACGTAATCTACGGATTTTCCTTCTAAATGCGCTCGATTCTTCTCTTCGTTTAGGAAAGCCACCTGTAGCCGTAATCTAGGGATTCTCTTTCCAAATACACTCGATTGTTTTCTCCGTGTAGGAAAGCTGCCTGTGGCTGGAATCTAGGGATTTTCCTCCTAAATGCACTCGGTTGCTCTCTCCATGTAGGAAAGACACCTGTAGGCCTAATCTACGTATTTTCCTTCTAAATGCACTCGATTCTTCTCTCTGTTGAGGAAAGCCACCTATAGCCGTAATCTACGGATTTTGCCACTAAATGCGCTAGACTATTCTCTGCATGTAGGAACGCCACCTGTAGCTGTAATCTACTGATTTTTCTTCTAAACGTTCTCGACTGTTCTCTCCGTTTAGGAAAGCCACCTCCACCCGGAATCTATGGATGTTCCTCCTAAATGCACTCGATTGCTCTCTCCGTGTAGGAAAGCCAACTGCATCCGGAATCTACGGATATTATTCCTAAATGCGCTCGATTGTTCTCTCCATGTAGGAAAGCCACCTTTAGACGTAATCTACGGATTTTCCTTCTAAATGCGCTCGATTCTTCTCTTCGTTTAGGAAAGCCACCTGTAGCCGTAATCTAGGGATTCTCTTTCCAAATACACTCGATTGTTTTCTCCGTGTAGGAAAGCTGCCTGTGGCTGGAATCTAGGGATTTTCCTCCTAAATGCACTCGGTTGCTCTCTCCATGTAGGAAAGACACCTGTAGGCCTAATCTACGTATTTTCCTTCTAAATGCACTCGATTCTTCTCTCTGTTGAGGAAAGCCACCTATAGCCGTAATCTACGGATTTTGCCACTAAATGCGCTAGACTATTCTCTGCATGTAGGAATGCCACCTGTAGCTGTAATCTACTGATTTTTCTTCTAAACGTGCTCGACTGTTCTCTCCGTTTAGAAAAGCCACCTGCATCCGGATATTCCTCCTAAATGCACTCGAATGCTCTCTCCGTGTAAGAATGCCACCTGTAGCCGTAATCTACGGATTTTCCTTCTAATTGCGCTTAAGCTTTCTCTCCGTTTAGGAAAGCCACCTGTAGGCGTACTCTACGGATTTTTCTCGTAAATGCGCTCGATTGTTCTCTCCATGTAAGAAAGCCACCTGTAGCCGTAATCTACGGATTTTCCTTGTAATTGCGCGTAAGCTTTCTCTCCGTTTAGGAAAGCCACCTGTAGCCGTACTCTATGGATTTTTCTCGTAAATGCGCTCGATTGTTCTCTCCATGTAAGAAAGCCACCTGTAGCCGTAATCTACGGAGTTTTCTTCTAAATGCGCTCGATTGTTCTCTCCATGTAGGAAAGCCACCTGTAGCCGTAATCCACGGATTTTCCAATTAAATGCACTCGATTGTTTTCTCCGTATAGTACATTGCAACCAATTTAATGAAAATTGGTCCAATAAGTACCAATAAGTATGTTAGGACCAAAAAGTATACTAATACTTTTCAAAATTAACTTTTTAAAAATTATTTCCTCTGCGATAGGAACGACATGAGAAACAGAAAAAAAGGAATATTCACATTAATTCTTAATTTACATCTTTAGTACGCTTCAATTCTTATCTGATGAGACAAAATCTTCATCTTATTCATGAATGTTAACAAAATCTTCATGTTCATGTTGTTTACAGTTCTGTAAAGGCTATTTTTTACGTATTCAGAAAAAACACATTTTCTAAAGAAAATTGGGCATTCTGGTAACAATGTTCCGCAAAAAACACTACCACAGATGGAACTCATCCTCGTATAGATTGGGCAATGTGATTTTCCAATAAAATAATGCTATATTATCAATAAACCAATGCGATATTTTATTATATTTTTAAAATAAAAAAAAATCATGTCTCTATCATTCTTACTTCAAAACATATACTAGATCGAAATTTGGGTTACATTTCTTTTGGGACACTTTGTCTTATTATATTTAAGTAATAAGCACAGCGGATTATTCATATTTCCGTTAAGCAGGCCCATATTTCGGTAAGTGCTATTCTGTGCTCGAGTACAGAGCGGCAGAATTTAGGGGGCGGCAATTTCTTTAAAAAAAATGATTCACAATAAAGTAATATTTAAAACTAGCAACTCTCACAGTCTCACGCAAGCGCGAGAAAATATATTCATGTGTTTAATTCGCTCTGATTACAGTAGTTACTAATTAGCTAGAGTTTCTGATAATTTGTAAATGTCATCCTCTCGCTCCCCCACCCCAAGATGAAAATTGATACCGTTGAACTCATCAACCTCAGAAACTATGAATTCAGCACTTTGTTGTTTTCTACTTTTAAAGTCTACGTCTACTTTTAAAATCTGGCACCCTTCCTGGGAAATAGAGTATGGCCTTGAAGTTGAATTGGATTAAAACTGTCACTAATCATCTCAGCGACCCCCAAGAACTGAGAATTCAACTCTAATATTGGTTGTTTTCACGGGGCGGAAAATTATTTCGAGCACAGGAGCGCACTATAGATAAATACGGGCCGGCCGTTAAGAATAAAGATAGAACGATAATAATGTCAGTAATACCTTTGTGAGAGGACCAGCCATCAGAGAACGATATCACATCCTGCGGTTCCTATTTAACATTTTTTAAAACAAATTCAATATGGCAACTTTCAGAATAGTGGCAGATCTAGTCTGGGGCCGGGGCGCCGGAGTATTTTGAGTGACAAAAATAACTTAAACTATTATCTATATATTTTTTGAAAGTTTATGGTAAGCGTTGCCTTTAATTCTTTATTGGAAAATTTCTGAAACATTATATATAGTTTCAGTTGCTGTTTTTCTGTTATACAACGTGGAAAATAATACTTGGAGGTCCACAATGCCAACGTTCAGCCTAGTCATAATATCCATCGGGAGAGATTCAAGTTGGAAACTTCTTCAAAACCCATGGAAAATTTTAAACTCATGATATGCCTATCATAGTCTGGGTTCTGACTGTCTCCCCCCTCAGTTTTACCTTCCAGATCCGCCACTGTTTCAGGATAACCGCTGGATCCTGAAGTTTTCTTGCATATTTGTTTTTTCTTCTATGCCATCGTTCCAATTCTATTAGGATATTTATATACCTCTGAACCACCTTCCCATCAAATAACACTACCCTATGCTGATCTCGGTTGATGATTTTAAGTTGATTATTTTCGCCTGGAACAATGCAACATTTTAATCAAAGGATATCAAAGTTTTAATTAAAATCTGGTAAAAACTAATGGAGGTGTTGGTTTGATATATCCATACCTGGAGAAAGCTTATATTCCCGCAACAAATACAAGTCTTCGGTTCAAAACAAAGAGCATAATAAAAGGTATGATGAGATGTCTTAATAAAACATCAAACACACAAGATAGTGAAAATATGAAAAAAGAGTATATGGTTTCTTGGTATTCTTTATGACACATCCAGCTAGAAATATTAATGAGAAGCTTGGTGTACGCGAGTGGTTTGAGGCGCCTTTGTACTGTTAAGACTCAAGAAAGATTAAACAAAAGAGGGAGAGAAAAAAGCAAAGAAAGTGATGAAAGGGAGAATGAATTAAAAAAAAACATAACCACGATGATGAGGATCACATTTCATATTTCTGCGACAACAAGAACAGACCTAAACAAGAAAAAAGAAGATTGTCTTTTCAGTTGCTAGTGACAGCTACATAGTTAAGTGGTTCCATCATACGATACTCAGAGATCAAAGTGGGAGCTGAACTTTTTGTGGAGAAGAAACTCTTCTTCACATGTAAAAAGTCTAAGTTGACAATGGTTGGCAAGTCTTGAAACACAATTAGAAGAATCTTACATTGTGAAAATTCTAAAAAACAAGTGGGTTCAAAACATGAATGCAGAGATGAAATACAAATATAACAAATGAAGGGAATAGGCTATGAAGAAATAGCATTCTAACGCTTTCGTCTTTGGTGCAAGCGATCCAAAGTTCGATTTTCGGTGGAGACACTCGGTCGAAAAGATTTAACAGCTTTTTTAGGACAGCCATCCTGAGTGAGGTTTTTTTTGGAGTTCTCCTCATCGACATCAGGCAAACGCCGGGATGGTAGCTATCGTAATAGTCCCAGGCTACTTCCTTCCTTCCCCATTCTCTTATTCATCTCCACTTGCCTCGTCAGTGCGGTCGCCCAGGGACGTCATCTCTCATATGTGTGACGTGTTAACATGGCCATAGATGCCGAGAGCTCAGAAATCTAACTCCTAATTCTAATCCTAATGACGGGCTAACATGGCCATAGATGCCGAGAGCTCAGAAATCTAACACCTGAGTCAATCCTAGCGACGGGTTAACATGGCCATAGATGCCGAAAGCTCAAAAATCTAACTCCTAATTCTATTCCTAGTGACGGGTTAACATGACCATAGATGCCGAGAGCTCAGAAATCTAACTCCTAATTCTAATGCTAGTGACGGGTTAACATGGCTATAGATGCCGAGAGCTCAGAAATCTAACTCCTAATTCTAATGCTAGTGACGGGTTAACATGGCTATAGATGCCGAGAGCTCAGAAATCTAACTCCTAATTCTATTCCTAGTGACGGGTTAACATGACCATAGATGCCGAGAGCTCAGAAATCTAACTTCTAATTCTAATCCTAGTGACGGGCTAACATGGCCATTGATGCCGAGAGCTCAAAAATCTAACTTCTAATTCTATTCCTAGTAACGGGTTAACATGGCTATAGATGCCGAGAGCGCTCAGAAATCTAACTCCTAATTCTAATCCAAGTGACGGGTTAACATGGCCATTGATGCCGAGAGCTCAAAAATCTAACACCTAAGTCTAATCCTGATAGCTAGAGGGAATTATCACATACGCTTTTAACAATGGTTGATAAAGCCAATAACATACAAACAATCCCAAGTTAGCTCTCATACTGATCGACGCATTGGAAACCTCTCAAACTGCTCTATAGCGATAAAATTAAACCGGACGTGGTTGATTTCTGTCACTTCCGGTTTGAATAGAGAGTTAAGAACGAAAATTAGTTCCTGTTTTCAGAAAGCTAAATCAAACTTTGATACAACGGTTTGCAAATGATATGGCGCTAGGTGCAGAATCTGAGGAGAAAATCAATAAGATGTTATAAAACATGAGAAAGGGCTGTAAAGAAAATAGGATGAAAATAAATGTGAGAAAAACAAAAGCCATGGTGATTGGAACGAAAGAATCGATGTCAAATATACACTGAAAAAATCCGTTCTCCGGACAACGGTATATTATACAAATATACGGAATCTTCTTGCTTACTACAGAAATCAGTATGGAACATCCATATACTACATACACACTGCCCTTAGATGTTACATCATGCGTTGCAGGATGTCTGACATCTAACAATCTTCCGTATATTAGATACATATACATATGTTATATACGTCATCTATATGTTATATACATCCATTTGAATGTGAGATCCTGACAGCCTATATTGTTTCATACGGAAAATACGTATAGATGTAACACTTATACGGAAAGTATTATAAAACATGCATTTTCAGTTATACGTTTGCTGTACGTTAAGTCTAAAAACTACAGCATTTACATATGTAACATACGTTTTTACGTTCGCCATACACGAATTTTTCTTAGTGTAAAAATAAAATGGGAGAAAATAGAACAAATGACTAGTTTTCTATATCTGGGTAGTGTTATTACTAATGATATGAAATGTGAACATGAAATAAAACCAAAGATAGGAATGGCGAATGAAGCCTTTAGGAAGAAGAAAGTACTATGTTGTGGGACTTTGAATAAAGAGTTGTTAAAAAGATTCACATAATGCTTCGTGTGTAGTATTGTGCTATAGGTCACAAACATGGACATTACGCAAAAATGATGAGAAGCGAATGAACGCTTTCGAAATGTGGGTGTGGAGAAGAGTGAATCGAATTTGCTGGGTAAAGAGGAAAACGAATGAGATGGTGTTAGAAATGGTAGGGGAGAAAAGAACAATTTTAGATATTACTAAGAAGAGAAAGAGAAACTGGCTAAGGAGGAACTGTATGTATCATTAGGGACGTGCTGGAGGATATGGTGGTAGGAAGGAAAGGAAGGGGCGAAGCAGACTACAATTGATGGACGATATCAAAACAGAAAAGTCGTACTTGAAGACGAAGAGATCGTGAAGAATACCTTTGATGATAATGATAATATAAGTGCATTACTCTCTTTCCAGCCTTAGAAAAAAGTAGATGTAAACAAACCCACGTGACTACCAGTGGATCAATGACCAGTGGTTAGTTGTTGGTTTCACTGCACTAATGTCCTACTACAATATAATCCCTACTAAAATAATAATTTCAAATAAAGATATCTGAATTTATCCTGCATTTTGTAATAATAAACACAATATATATAATATTTAACAACAGATGTAGCTTTATTTCAACCTCACCTGTACTTGGACATATATTACTTACTGCGCATGCGTATGCGTTCGCGCCGACCCCGCTCATTTGAAATTGTAGGCAGAGTTCCATGGCGACGATGTGTGACAATAAATCGTCTTCATCTCGTGTTATAAAAGCCAAAATAGGACAACAGGAACAGAGACAGTCTCGTTTATACAACGATTTAAAAATACATATTTCCAACGTAGCAGTAGTCAGTGTCAGTACGTTAATTATTTACCAACAAACTATAACCATACAATTTTCAAAATTATGCGACGACAGTAAGCTAGAGACGATCTTGCTGTTTTCACGTCTCTCGCTGCTGAAACACATGTGAGCCGCGGAGTAATACATTTCACTTTGTTTACGTCTACTTTATTCTAAAGCTGGAAAGACTGTAGTACTAATGGAGAGTACTTTTAGTTATATTTGAAACAAAGTTGTATTTTTTTAGAAAATAACAAAAGTGCATGCTTTTCCTCAGGAAAGTCTAGTTATTTTTGGGTTCCCTCTCGTGTTCTTAGAATAATTCATATTAGAAAATTATTGCTGCTATATTGTTATAGTGTTTTCTCTGGTACCTGTAAACAAACAATCGGACATATATAACCGTTCTGCAAGACTTCCGATACTTAAGCACAGCGTACATTAAATACCTAATCTATATAAATAAAAATGAAGGTGAATATGTTTGTGACTTCATAACCCTTGAACGACTCGACCGATCTCTATCAAATTTTCAATATAGACAAGGGCGCCCATCAGTGGCGTATTTAGGGGCGGGGCTTCCGGGCTTAATCCCTCCCCCCGAAATCTTACTTACTATAGTAAAGTATATTAAATATCTTGCAGAATTTTCACATTTTCAGGCAAAGCCCCCCGAAAGTTAGCAAAGCCCCCCGAAACAAAATCGTAAATACGCCACTGGAGCCCATGTTGGGGATTCCAAGGGGGGCAAGTTAAGCAACGTTTCAAATATAGGTTTAAATTTTGCTGTAATTAGTATAAAAATTATGTTGGGTTTTCGATATTCTGAAGCACAATTTCCTCTAGGGAGGGGGCGAGAGCCCCCTTGCCCCCTCGTGATGGGCGCCCTTCAATATAGATGATGTTCTGGCCTTAGAGTGTTTTTGTCATTTCACTTCGACGGTGCGATTCAGGGAAGGGAAAGGGGAAAGATATTTTAAAATGATCGAAAATGACCGATATTTGTGTGGAATCTTTAAGTTCCGAGGTTGCTGAGATGAATAGTGACACTTCTAATGCTGTTTAAATCCATATTCATCACTTTATGTCTAAAACAAAACGTAATCCTCCCGTACGAGGATAGGATATTTTGCTAGTAATAGATAAATCAATTAAATCAAGTTAGAAATAATCAGTACCTGATAAGCTAAACAAGCTATAGCTTAGGGTCCCACTCTTTTGGGGTCCCAAAAAATTGAAAAAAAAACTGGATGTACGTTTTAAAAAATAATGTAAAAATAAAGAAAACAAAATCTACATATAGCAATAGTGGTTTTTATGGTGTAAGTAATGGGGCCTCTCCTATTAGCCTACTTCCTAAAATGCCAATTGACGGACAGCTGGATATATACAAGTTCTGATTACCTTCAATAGCTTAGGACCTCATAAAACCTAAATCTGGCTCTGGAAATAATAGACTTATGCGTTGAACTCGCATCAGAAAGTTGAACTAGCCTATAACGTTTATAAAAATCTTTGAAGAGATATCCAAAAGGTTGTTAACCCTTTATATCGCAATGTTAGAAATACAATGACTATTTTTATTTAATAAGAATTAGATCTATATTTTCTTAGTAGACTTGGTTGCTACGCCCAAGAATAAGAAGAAGGTGCAATGCCCGATAAGCATAGAAGGAAAGAAAAAGGGACCTCTGTGTAAACAGTGAAGCTAACAAGCACAAACGGCGAATAAAAGAAGAAAAAAGCACCTGATTTAACAATGAAAGGTAAAAACAGAAAAGAAAGAACAAAAATAAACAGACGATTGTTGAACTTAACCGGTAGTTTATTTGGCAACAATTCAAGGTTTACTTATCGTGCGATTTTTTTTTCTTTTGTGTCATCTGAATGCCTTCATTGTTGTCTTTTTCTGTGTGGTTTCCTTGGAAAAGGAAGAGAAAGGGTAGTGCATATATTTCTTTAACCTGTTGGAACTTCGTTTGGTCTTTCAACACATCTTTACACGTGTGGTAACAGCTGACTACATATTGGAATCCAGTCTTTTGTTATTATCATTGTTATTATTACTGTTCAAACGGTTTATCACTGAATCCTCGTAATAATGTTTCTATGGACATATACTGTAGATGTATAATTATTTTTTGGAGTGTATTTATCCATGTGTCTATATTTAAAATCATTTTGGCAAATGAGACTCAATTTTCGTTCTTTCAGGAGCTCAACCAAACTTGAGTTACTGAAATAATAATATAAGAAAGAACTAAAAAAAAGAAAACATATGAGTCTGTGCTTTAGGATATCCTGGCATGTTATACAACACTGCTTAAGAGATTTGCGATGTTGGTTGCAGAAAGACAAAGGACAAACTGAAAAGTCCTTATAATAAACTACAAAGATCTCATTGCATCATGCTAATTTCTAACAGTAAACAGTCGCTATCACTTGCCTGTCTAAAGCTAATAGAAAAATTACACAAATTAGTGGCAAAAATCATACATAGAAATATAGAATACAAGGAAATACACGAGAGAGTGACAAAAATCATACACAGAAATATAAAATACAAGGAAAGACATGGCAGAGTCGCGAAAATCATACATAGAAATATAAAATACAAGGAAATACATGGCAGAGTAACAGAAATCATGCATAGAAATATAGAATTCAAGGGAAGGCCCAGAAGAGAGTGACAAAAATCATACATAGAAATGTAGATTAGAAGAAAAGACACGAAAAATTCACAAAAAGCATACAGAAATATAGAATACAAGGAAAGGCACGACAGAGTCAAAGAAATCATACATAGAAATAGCAATGAAACAAAAAATGATACCAGAAGAATTAGACAAACAGCAATTTTCTTGAGACAAAACAATACTAACCCCGACAAAGAAGTACATGATAACATACCGGATATCTCAAAAAGCACACAAAAAGAAGACATCAGAATACCAAACATAACAAAACCTACAGAAAGTACAGAGACATATATATATATATATATATATATATATATATATATATATATATATATATATATATATATATATATATATATATATAAACACCCAGTCCCTGAGAGAACAATGGAAAACCAAACAAAGTTAAAATACTACCAATAGTAATTAAGATACTAGAGTGGTTCACAAGATGTTGAAAAATGAAGTTGAAATAATTGGAGGTGAAGAAGAAAACACAAAGAAGATACAGGGACGTGTAATATTGGGTACACACACAATTATAAGAAACTTTCTGCAAGTCAGGGATAAAGAAACAAAAACATAAAGAACAGTAATATGTACTTAAATGGTTCATATATTATTATATCGCCTACTCAAATAATAATAATAATAATAATAATAATAATAATAATAATAATAATAATAATAATAATAATAATAATAATAATAAATTTTAGAAAAACTGTGTTGGAATTTCAACGAGATTTGTGTTCAAAGTCTGGCACTCGAAGTGCAAATCTAATTTTGCGAGTTGTCTCTCTAGAACAAGTTTGGATAGTTAGACATATTCACAACTCGGAACTAGGTCATTTTGCAAACGTTTTCTCTTGGAGAATTAAACTTTTAACTCTTTGAACCTTCTCCATTCATCACTGTCTTGTCTCGTTGAGAAAGTTCCCAAGAGTTTCGTTAAGGTAGGATGGTTGGCTGAAGAGCGAAAATAAGTTAGTTTCTTTGTTTTGCTTTGTTTCTGACGGAGCAGAAATATCACTAGAGAAAGTCAGAAGAAGTAGATTTTTTTTTTCAAACAAGGTAACTTCTATGAATACCGGAAATGATATTATAAAATCGATCTTCATGTGTTGTTTTACTGCGGATTGCAAATTGAAGAAGTGACTCTGTTCTGAGGGAAAAACTAAGTGTTAACACATTGCACTTAAAATTCAGCAGATATGTGCATTTGACTTCCAAATAACTTTGTAGTTTCTGTTGTACAAATATATGCTAAAAACTTCATGTAGATTTCGGAGCAGAGTGCTATCCAGTTTGTTTTTTTTTTTGGTAAAATATTTAATATGAAGCTTTTAAGAAATTGTAGTATCCTATTTTTTTTCTGTATATCTAGCTCTCCTGGTTCGTTTATGGAATTACGAATTGATTTTCAGATAATACAATCCGTCCGTATCACTCTATATGTACGGGCCTCTATCTAAAATTCTGACTTTCCTTGTGGCTGAATGGTTATCATATGCACCTTCAGTACGGGAGACCTGAGTTTGACTTCCAATCAGAGCTTATGTGTTTCCGATCCCACGTTTAGCTATAGGTCTAAATCTCATATAGCCCCAGTCATGGAAGGGACACTGATTTCCAAATAAACGGACCAACTAATAACCCTGAAAAACATTCTAATAGCTAGAGCTCGGAAGGTCCTGAGGTTCTATTCGCGGTGACGACTGAAAATACACTAAGAAAAATCCGTTATCCGGAGAGCGGTATACTGTACAAGTATACGAAATCCATAAGTTTACAACGGAAATCTGTATGGAGCATACGTTATCCATATGCTTCATACGCACTCCCTTTTTTCGCAAAGATATTAACATAATGTCGCTGCAGGATGTTTGACATCTACAGGCTTCCGCATATAACATACGTATATGTGTGTTACTTACATCAGCTACATGTAGGGCTTGAAAAATCTTGCTTGCAAGTACTTGCCAGCAAGGGCGCTGATTTCTCTGTAAATTTGTGGGAGGGGGGCATTTCAGATGCAGAAGGCATATATGAGGATTTTAAGACAAATTGAATTCAAATTATGCCAAACATTGTATATTCATAAATAAAATGCAGGGGCCCACATGAGCTTTGGGGGGCCCGGGCCCCTTTGGCCCCCATGAAAAAATTTACTAGCTAGATTATTTTGCAGTCATAGTGTTCATAGAAGTAAACAAAAAATAACTTTGCGACACAGTAAACATGTCAATACATGTTTTGTTTTATTTCGTTTATTGGCATGTGTTTTACAAATAAAAGAAAAGAGTGACATTTGCTATTTATTGTTGAATTCGTGTTTTTCACTGATCGGACTTTACTCGACAAACGTCAAAAAGTACTCGCCACTGGCGAGCAGTCGAGTAAATTTTTCAAACCCTGGCTATATGTTTGTATGTCCATCTGTATATAAGCTCCTGACAGCCTATATACATTTCTTTGATACATACGGATAGTACTAGGAACAAACCCTACCATACTAGGTTCGACCAGGAATGCATTATACTAGCGGAGAAGAGAAAAAAAGGCAAAACTACACTGGTTACAAAATCTGGATGAAATAGGCTAACTACACAAAATTTCGTAGACGTCAGGCAGGAAATTTTCAAAACTTTTAGAACAAAGAAACGCGATTTTTTTGAAAGCTAAAATTAAGGAACTTGAAGATAGTAGTAGAAATAAAAACATTCGGGACGTGTATAAGGGGATCAACGAATTTAAGAAAGGCTATCAACCTCGTGCTTATATATTAAAGAAAGCTGACGGAAGAGTTCTCACTGACACAGATAGCATCTTAAAGACATGGAAAGATTTCTTTGACGAATTGCTTAACACACAGCCAAAAACTAATGTGCGTGGAGAAAGGGATATACACACCGCAGAACCGTATATTCCAGAACCTAACCGAATAGAACTGAAAATCGCTATAAAGAAATCAAAGAAATACAAATCTCCGGGTGTAAACTAAATTCCGGCTGAGTTAATTTTAGCTGGAGGCGAAAAATTGAGAAACAAGATACACAAACTCATTCTTTTTATCTGAAACAAGGAAGAATTGCCACAAGAGTGGAAAGAATCAATCATTGTTCCAATTCACAAGAAAGACGACAAAACTGACTGTAATAATTATCGAGGCATTTATCTTCTGTCAACGTCCTATAAAAGCCTCTCAAACATTCTATTAGCAAGATTGACCCCATACGCAGATGAAATTATTGGAGAATATCAGTGCGAATTTAGACGAAATCGATCAACTATCGACCAAATATTTAATATTCGACAAATACTCGAAAAGAAGTGAGAATACAATACCCCGGTACATCAACTATTTATTGATTTTAGAAAGGCTTACAACTCGGTTAGGAAAGATTGTACAACGTCCTTACAGAATTTGGAATACCGAAAAACTAGTTAGATTAATAAAGGCTTGTTTAAATGAATCCCAAAGTGAAGTCCGGGTAGGAAAATTTTTGTCCACGAGCTTACACGTCGAGAATGGCCTGAAACAAGGAGATGCGTTGTCGCCATTATTATTCAACTTTGTCCTGGAATACCCTATAAGGAAAATCAAATATAGCAACCATGGCCTAGAGTTGAATGGGGTTCAGCAGGTTATGACATATGCTGATGATGTAAATTTAACAGGGGATGATTGGAGAACAATAGAAAGAAATGCAGAGGTCTTATTAAACGCTTGAAGCGACATAGTTGCAGGGATGCATTAACTACTTGCCCACTCGCCCAAGGCTAGTGGTTAACCGGTACAGGCGAGTCACTATTATTTATTTTTAAATTTGAAGATTGGGATGTAGGCTAGTAGCTTTTTCCTTGACCGACTAAAATTTTGTTGCTTATTTGCATCCCTGGTTTAGAAGTAAATGCAGAGAAAACTAAATACATAGAAGTTCGTCGGGATCGTAATACGACAAATTATGAATGCGTTAAGACATCGAATAACACTTTAGATAAAGCGGATACTTTCAAATGCTCGAAATAAAGTAGGATAGTAATTTCCAACTGAACACTAAATGACATTAGTGATTACCTTTCTGCTTGGAACATGTACAAAAAGAATCAATAAGCGCCAATTAGAGAAGGGGGAGGGGGTGGATGTTGGAATAAAAGCTAAAATAAAATTACACAAAATCTTTCAGTTTAACGACCCATTTTTATCCCCTTTATGCTGAGGGAGACGGTTGATTAAGCCAATCGAATGATGATGGAATGAAATGGAAGTACTTCAAGGAAACCGCAATATTGTCCACCACAAACTTACTTTCCCAGTGATCGAACTAGGGACCCTCACCCACCAGAAACAGGAGCTCTGTCACTGAGCCACCTCACCCCCCAGACTAAAAATTGAGGTATTAGTGGTGTACGAGTGTGGTCATGGGTCCACTAGCAGAGCACCTAAAGATTGTTCTGTGTGCTTCGTATTCCGAGCATAGCATCTAAAGATTATCCTGTGCGCTCCGCATTCCGAGCCGAGCACCTAAAGATTGCTTTGTGTGCTCCGTGTTCCGAACAGAGTGCCTAAAGATTGCTCTGTTTGCCTTGTATTCCGAGCAGAGCACTTAAACATTACTTTGTGTGTTCCGTATTCCGAACTGAGTGCCTAAAGATTGCTCTGCGTGCTTTGTAGACCTATTCCGAGCAGAGAACCTAAAATAGCTTTCCGTGTTCTGTATTCCGAGTAAAGCATCTAAAGATTGCTCTGCGTGCTCCGTATTAGAAGCAGAACATCTAAATATTACTTTGTGCGCTTCGCATTACGAGGAGAGCACCTAAAGATTGATCTGTGCGCTCCGTATTCTGCTTCCCGTGTTTTCTAAGAATGAGAGAATCAAATTATGATATCTTAGATCTAAAAATCATAGGGATGCATGTCACAGAACACAAAAAGTGAATTATTTATGCTGGCACAATGTATATAAATTTAGAAAATATCTAGATATCGCGAAATTTTGGTCATAACAGTTTCCCATCGAAGCTCCGAAATACATGTGGCTGAAGGTGCTACAATATACTTGAAAACAAGTAAGATAGTCACAATAACACCACGTAAAGGAATTTGGTTTGCATGGTGTACTATTTTGTCAATACTAAAACCGGAAGTGGTAGAAACTTTCAAGGTTTTAATGGGGAGATTAGGGTGGAGGTTCAGTTCTTTAGACACTTAATTAATTGCAGATAAACGCTTCTTGCTATCTACTATCATTTTAACTCTATAGCGATCAACGTTGAAACAGGAAGTAGTTGATTTTTGCCACTTCCGGTTTTAATAGAGGGTTAAAAAAGAAAATGTGTCCCTATTCTTAGAATACTAAATCTATTGAGAAACCGCTTTTCGCTATCTGTTATGGTTTCTGCTCTATGAAGATCAATGTTGAAACCGGAAGCTGTTGTGAATTTCTATTACTTCCGGTTTTAATAGAGAGTTAAGGACCTTGATACTTTTGGGACGCTTAATCAATTGCAGGAAACTACTACTTACTGTATTACTCCTTTTGTTCTATATTGACCAATGTTAAAATTGGAAAGCTTAATTTTTACCACTTCCGGTTTGAATATCATCTTAATCAAAAAACTTGATTCCTAACTTTCGACAGGGTTGCCAACTTTTGAAAACTACCGGACACCCTCCTGGAGTATGTATACTCATAAGATTGTGACACCATCTGTCGTCAAAAATGTGAAACAACCTGAAAGTGGTAACTTCATAAAAAAAGGAGCAATTCGGAGTTCGAATTTAATAACTTTAGTTAGTTTCGAAGCATTTATTAAACTTATTTATTCCAGTTTTGGTTGAGTAGGTACATGTAATTTTTTTGTAATCTACCACAGAGGCGAATCTAGTCCGTGCCTGGGAGTCCTAGGCTCACTAGTTTTTGGAGTGACAAAAATAATTTAAGCTATTATTTATATAGTTGTTGAAAGCTTATAGTAAAGTCATGCAGTACAACCCCTCAAAACCGAACTAATTGGGGCTGAAGCCTGTTCGGATTTCCGGGGGGGGGGATTCGGATTACCCGGGAAATAATATTACGTACTTATTTCGTCACTGAATTGGCGGTAAAACAACGACTGAGGTTAGACAGGGTGACCCAGTGGTCGAAAGGGCAATGACCTTGACTGGTGGGTGTACACTCATGTCCAAAATGATCTATAGCAGTCTTCTTGTAATAATATAATTAGATAATGATTTTGAATAAGCATTAAGTCTAAAAATGTTAAAACCTTAAAAAAAACTAAATTTGTGTGATTAAATCTTTTTGTTTTTCATTTTCCAGCTGTAGTTATTTTTTTTTCTCCTGCGAACGTGTTCGGATTGGCCGGGTTTTCGGATTTCCGGGGTTCGGATTTGAGGGGTTGTACTGTAGTATAATTATCATAGGCTGGGGTCTGGGTGGTCCCCCAGTTTTTAACTTCTAGATCCACCACTGGACCATCAAAAATACATCGTATTTTAAACAGAAACGCAAATATAATTGGCAATATAACTGTAATATTATAAATATACTTGAAAAATAAGTTTTACCAGCTTCTCTGGGGCTGTAATGTCTCATAGTGTCTACATACTTTTAGTGGATCTGGATGCATTATTTAATTGGAAGATGTAGCTGAGGGCGAAGCAGTGCTAGCTGCGCTCTTGAAAATGTACTTTTGTTGACCTTTAGCAGTTTTGATAAGTTCAGTAAAATTTCCTATCTTCAACTCTTCAGTAAATTTTACGAACGACAGGTCGATATCAAAGCAAATTATAAACTCGGCTTTAACCATGTTCATCAACAAACAATTCCATTCGTCACTCCAAAATAATCTGAATAGAACAGAATATAGGGCTAGTAAGGGTGGAAAAAAATACCGGACATTTAAAGTTCTGTTTTGAGGTCGTACCAAACACCGGACAAGTTCAAACACCGAACTGCAAGGTAAAATACCGAACCGTTGGGCAATCTTAATTTTGACCTCTACAGTGTGGCCAAATTGATGCTGATCCATCAACTAATTTTTTAAATTTTGGTTCTCCTGCACTAACCGACACAGAGAAAGAAGGTAAATATGTAAAAGATTAATAAGCTACCAAATAAGGAAATATTTTAAGCGCAGAAATAATAGTAACTTACCAGCGTAGCTCCGGACCAGCAATAACAGTCCAACCTCTTCTTCTCCGACATACCACACTTTCCCGACTTACCACTTTGCGTGTAGCAGTTCCTGATGTCACAACTAAACTATCTGGTTCAGGGCTCGGAACCAGATTGGGACTTAAATGCTGCATTTTTTACAATTCACTTCCACTTTTCTGGCCAGAAACGCATTAATTATTATTTCTTTTGCTTCAAAAAATAATTAATTAAGAATTAGATCTTCAGATTTTTTTAGTGATTTTATACGGTGAATTGTAAGAGAAGTTAAATGATAAACGATGCTGTTCACAGATGTCACAAGTTCTTAATAGAATTTATGTACTTAAGGAATATATTTTTTGGCAACAAAAAGGGCTTGATATAAAGCATAAAAGTATATATTTTTTTATCTAGCTGATAATTAAACGTATAAGGGATTCTGAAACATCTGAGAGAACTTGAACACTAAGCCCTTTGCTTGAACAACAAGCAGAAAAATTAAACGAGTAAGGGATTCTGAAACATCTGAGAGAACTTGAACAATAAACTCTGCTGCTTGAATAATAAGCAGAAAAATTAAGCAAGTAAGGGATTCTAAAACATCTTAGAGAACTTGAACAATAAGCTCTGCTGCTTGAACAATAAGCAGAAAAATTAAACAAGGGATTCTAAAACATCTAAGAGAACTTGAACAATAAGCGCTCTGCTGCCTGCACAATAAGCAGAAAAATTAAACAAGTAAGGGATTCTAAAACATCTAAGAGAACTTGAACAATAAGCTCTGCTGTTTGAACAGTAAGCTTTTCGATCTATTTAATGGAGTATTATTCTAAATGCATTCATAATAACTAACTGTTAGATATTTTTTTTCGCTACGTCTTTGGTGTTTTAATTCACTTTTCGGTATATCAACTATGCTAGTGATAGATCATGTAAAGAAGATCTAATGCTATTCATTTTGAATTAGTATATTCCATCATAAGGAATAATTAAAAGTGTTTTCTCGACCACTTTCTTACGATGGGCTGAAAAACTTGTGTTCAAATTGACAAGTTACTCAATTTTATGTTGAAATTATATTGATTTTAATGTTAATACTTTCAACATTAATTAATAAATAAACGTACCTACAGGGAAAAAAATTAGTTTAGTTGATTTCTATTAATGTCCTACTGACAACAATGTTCTGTTCCACCAAATTTGTGTACTGAATAATTGAATACTTGAGTCAGAAACAAATATAAAGGGTCATAAAACTGGGTCTCGCAGTTTTAACTTCTTGTTGATAAATTTAGTTTTATTTCGTTACTAATGAATAACTGACTTTAGCTGGATGGAAATACTGCATTTAAGTTTGTGTTTAAAGATGACAGAAACGCTGTATTCAAACTTGTGTATACAAGATTATAGAAACACTGGATTCAATCCTAAACGCTGTATTCAATCTTGTGAATACATCATGACACAAAGATTATATTCAATCCTATGTATCCGGGATGGCAGAAATTGTGTATTCACTCCTAAAGGTACAGGATGATAGAAACGCTAAATTGGATCTTGTTAGCACATCATGATGGAAACACATAAACTGTATCAAATCCTATGTTTATAGGATAATAGAAACGCTGTATTAAATCCTGAGTATACAGAGTGATAGGACCGCTAAATTCAATCTTGTGCACAAGTCAGTGATTTGGTATCCAATTTGAAAGTTGAAAGTTCACCGAACTTCGAAGTTACATTTCGCTGAACAATGGCGTGTGTTTATGGTACTCATGAAGAGATTTGGAACAGGTTAAACTTCCCACACACTTTTGTGAAGCACCTTTCGATCGCACACAATCACCATCGAAAAAAAAAAAAGTAATAACCGAAGTCATATCGCACACGTTACAATAAGAAACCACATTTTGACAAAAAGTAAATAAACAAATAAAACCGTACACAGCATTCACTACGAAAGGTTGAAGAAGAGAACCTATTATCCACACCACGATGGTTCGAACTTCGACTACCGACTGAGAAATGCTTAAGAAAGATCTGAATAAGCAGGAAAAAACGAAAGAAAAGAAATAGGTACAAAAATACTAATAAAAAAGAAAACTGCAAATAAGAAAAAATACACAAACACGCACATATAGACACATATATATACATGCTAAAGCAATAGAGGTGTAAAAGAAAATGTTAAAAAAAAAAAAAGAAAGACAGAGTAGAAATAGCGGCTTAATTTTTTGGCAAAGTTTCATCGAAACTGTTCCAGAATTATCACGTGCTTTAGAAGGCAAGAAGAGGAATTTGTACTCGTAGGAGAGAAGAAAGGCGAAAGAGAAGTAAGAGTTCTACAGTGTTGTCAATATCATACAGATTTTTTCCGTTTAGAAATTATAAAAAGTCCCCTTCTTTTAAAAAAAATTATCTTTATAAAGAATGCTCTCGCAGAATTGAAATCTTACTTCCTTAAATGGGCACCAGTCCTAGGAGCAGGTATGTCCGCGTCACCTCTAAATTTGCTTGGGTCCTCTAATTTAAATTTATTTTACTGTATACAAATATGCTTACATTTTGCAATACCTACAGAAATCTTTTTTACAACTATATAAGCATTTTCTTAACTATTATATTTCGCGAAGAAAAAATGAATTGTTTGTACACAATTTATAAGTATTAGTAGTTTTAATTAGCCAAATTGCCTGCATATTTTAACACCTGATAGCACAGGCAACAACACTTAATAGTGTCAGACAGGCAAACAGTAGCGAAGTAACAATATTTATTAGTCAGAGAGCAGCTAACGACATCTATTAGTCAGACATCAAACGCTAGCCCAGGTATCGACATTTATTAGTGTGACAGGCAAACGGTAGGTATTTTGTAAGATCTATTAGACAGGCAAACGGTAGCGCAGGTAGTGACTTCTGTTAGTCAGACAGGCAAACGATAGGTAAGGTAACGACATCTGTTAGCCAGGTAGGTAAACGATAGCGAGGTAGCGACATCTATTAATCAGACATCAAACGGTAGCCCAGTTATTGACATCTATTAGTGTAACAGGCAAACGGTAGGCATTTAGTAAGATCTATTAGACAGGCAAACGATAGCGAGGTAGTGACATTTATTAGTCAGGTAGGCAAACGGTGGCGAAGGTAGTGATTCTGTTAGCGTGATTGTAGTTATCAATATTATTATGACGCACCTATTGAGAGGTTTGGCTTTACTATTATAACTATTTAAAAGTAATAACAATTAAGTAAAATCAATAACAATTAAAGACTTACTAAAGATAACTGTAAACAGAATCAGAGCTTCTATTTACAGTTATATTTACTCAGTCTTAATTGTTATTAAAAGTAATGGAACACTGTTCTCACTGCTAGCACTATAAGCAGTGGCGTATTTAGGGAGGGCTTCCGGGCTTAAGCCCCCCAAAAATCTTACTATAGTAAAGTATATGAAATATCTTGCAGAATTTTTACATTTTCACGCAACCCCCCCCCGAAAGTTAGCAAAGCCCCGCCCCAAAACAAAATCGTAAATACGCTACTGACTATAAGATATATAATGTTGCATTGCTTCAGTTTAAAATGAACTAAGTATATAGTAGATATCATAGTTAGAAAGATAATTCTCTTCTAAATGTTTTCAGAGTAAAAAATATCAATATCAGATAGCAAATTATTCTACACTGAGAAAAATCCGTTCTCCGGACAGTGGTATATTGTACAGATATACGGAATCCTCTTGCTTATTACAGAAAACAGTACGAAGCATACGTTATCTTTATACTACATAGGCACTACCCTTAGATGTTACACCATGCCGTTGAAAGATGTTTGATATCTAACAGTCTACCTTATATTACATACACATATGTGTGTTACCTTCGTCAGCTATATGTTATATACGTCCATTTGTATGTGAGATTCTGACCGCCTATATCGTTTCATAAAGAAAGTACGTACAGATGGAACACTTATACAGAAAGTATTATAAAACACGTGTTTTCAGTTATACGTTTGCTGTACGTTAAGTTCAAAAACTACAGGATTTACAAATGTAACATACGATTTTACGTACGCCACATTCATTTTTTTTCTCAGTGTATAATGATGGCAGACTAAAATACAAAGAATATTGTAAATTGCAAGTTCAAGCGTTGTATATGTTAGTAGCGAATGACTACGTGTTAGGCGAGGATGTACATGAAAATTGAGAACTGGAACCAAATTTTGGAGTCAATTTTTTCATACGTAATCTTGTGAAGAAACAGCAAATAGGCCCCCCAGGCTCATGGCCAGAACACTACGACACGGAAGCAGGTCATTTTTGTGGACTAACTTGAAGTTCACCTGACATACCAACAATGAACTGAAAGTTTCAAGATGGGGCTGCCCTGTCTAGTTACGGGCCCGCGTTCAAGCCTCATATAGTTTTGGTGCTGGAGAAAGGGCGCTAAGCCAAACTTCATTAAATTTTTGAACTTTAGCGCAATTTTTCCTTTTGTGCCGTCTCAGCAATTTTCACTACAGAATTCTCTTCTACGTAGAACGAAAATTTCGTTACAACTAGCAACAGTGCTTTTGGACTGTGTGTGTATATTTGTGAATTGCCGTGTGGCTTCGGATTTTTCCACGCTGAAACCCGAATGTGTGAAACACTTTTTTTTTTTTTTTTTACGTTCTCCACCTACTCCACTCAACTTCCTCACGGCTTTTTTAGTTTTGTTTTAGTCAAAGGCTATCAACTAAAAGTAAGAACTCCTAAAAGATCATTCCCTCTCTATTAGACTCTTAAATATAACTTGCGTATCTAATACCCGTGTTTCCTATGTCGCGTTATATTTTGAATCTTGGAATGCTGAGTCAACACACAAAGCACTATATAATGTTCCCGTGGCTCCGAACTTTTCAACCTACGAAGCTAACAAGTTATCCTGAAAATGTTCTGGTCAAGGGAAATTTGTGTAGGCGAAGCAGCATGTGCAATGGTAATTCCAAACAGGATCCTAGGGATCAGAATCAAACATCCTGATTGATTGATTGGACAGGGATCGATTAACACAGAATAGAATCAAATTTGGAGATTCTTTTGTTACGACGATGGAATCTTTTAAGCTATCCCAGAAACAATATACAGGGTTTTCATAAAGTCTGGACGGATTTAATTTGCTTATAATTTTCATAAAAATGCTCATAATGAAATCAAATGAAGTGCAAACGGTAGCGGAAGGATTAAATTTTTACCTGTAATCTGCACCAGCTCAATTCATTCACCGCCACACCTCCAACTGGGCGCCATTTACGTCCACTTCTGTGGGCTGTTGATGATGCTTTCCCTTACCCTGCTCACTGTTGCAGGCGATGTTGGCGGCCTCCCACTTCGAGGACGGTCCAGGACGCTTCCTGTCTCCAAGAACTTAGCATGCCACTTTCGAATTGCACTCTCAGTTGGTGCCGGCATTTTTAACTCTTTGGTGAACTTTCGACACACCAGAATTGGTGAGTTTAGCTCTGCGTACCACAGAACACATTGCGCTTTCTCTTTCACCGACGCCATCTTTGATACGGTAAAAAAAAAATAGTCTTCTCAGAGGAGTTTTTTATTTATTTACTTCTTTAAAAGACACACACACCAATACAGCTTACAACTTACTTTTAACAGTCAACATTGAAACAACAATGAAAACAACAATGGATGGAATTTGGTAAGAAACTGACCCTTGCCCTCCCTCTCCGTCTCTCAACGTGTTCAGAGTTGCCGCTTATCTAACAGTGTTGCCAACTAAAAATTTAATCCTTCCGCTACCGTTTGCACTTTATTTGATTTCATTATGAGCATTTTTATGAAAATTATAAGCAAATTACATCCGTCCAGACTTTATGAAAACCCTGTACAATGCAATACATTATAGATGTCTACCGAATGTTCCGTGAATACTTAGATTTTGGGAATATTCGTAGAGTGTTTTGTGAATATTTCAAGATCTTAGTGACATTTGTAGAATGTTATGTCATTATTTAAAAGATTTTTTGGGGACATTCGTAGAAAGTTCTGTTAATATTTAAAGGTATTGCTATACTTATATAATGGTTTGTGAATTTCTTAAACAAAATTAGGGCAAATTTAGAAAGTTCTGTTAACATTAAGGTTTTCAAATACTCATATAGTGGTTTGTGAATATTTACAAGATTTTCAGGACATTCTTTGAACGTTTGTGATTATTCAAAATATTTTGAGCATATACGTAGAATGTTCTGTTAATATTTACAAGATTTTAGGTACATCGTAGAATAACCTGTGAATACTAAAAAAAGAAAAAAAAGAATGAAAGAAAGAAAGAAAGAAAAGAAAGAAAGGGACACTCGTAGAATGTTATATAAATATTTTAAAGATTTTAGAGACATTCGTGGAATGTTCTCTGAATATTTAAAAGTTTTTCGGGGACATTCATAGAATGTTTGACGAATATTCTTCCGGGAGTACAGTATAGTGTGCTCACCTCTGGGCCGACGGTTTCTTCCTTCAATCTCAGACCATCTGAGTTTGAAATGGGTATTATTGTATCCGTGAGTCTTCTAGAGGTCCTCCCGCTTTCTTCCTCATTCTCATTCCACCAATTCTTTGATAAGCATTCACTTTAATTAATCGGCCTAACGGACATAAGAGATTTCATTTTATATTCATGTTAACCAACAGGATAAGACTATTCTTTTAATAATAATAATAATAATAATAATAATAATAATAATAATAATAATAATAATAATAATAATAATAATAATAATAATAATAATAATAATAATAATAAATCAGTTCCGTTTCACACTATGAAACGGTAGACTTCCAAAATATGCGAACTCAATATTGAAGCTGAGAAGCATGGTGGCTTAGTGGTTAGAGCGCTTACCTATGGTGCCTGGGTCCTTCGTTCGATCCCCGGACAAGCAAATTTGTGGACAACATCGTGTCCGTGGCTTCTCTCGGGGTACCTGTCGACCTCGACAGCCAGCCAGACGGACATAACCATTCTATAAAACTTCAGATACTTACACATAACATAGTTCGGTAGTTTCATTACACATATTATAATTATTGTTATTATTGTAGTAGTAGTCGCTTTGTTTTGACTTGTAGAATAGCGCTGTGTTGTCCGTGAACGCCATTTTTGGAAAACCCTGTATAGAATTTCAAGTAGCTCGGTCGCTCGAATTGCCAAATGTGTGCTGTAATAAAACTGAGAGGGTAAGACTTTGTGTAGCCCTGTCTTCACGAACGAATTCTTCTCATTGCGTCATTACAATTTTAAGACAATGCGTCATTACAAATATTTTCAGCAACATCAGATTCTTAAATGAACCGAATTAAACATTGAATACGAATTAAAGCAGCAAGCATTAAATATTAAAGGAAATTCGATACTTCAAATTGCGCAACGTCCATAAATCGCAATAAGGAAGCTCGTTAATAAACCTAGAAAGAACAAAGAGCAAGCTTTTTCTGAACTAAACACAGGCTAACTGATTGTTTAGTTGGCGAAATGTTACTTGGCTCTCATCCTTCGGGACTCGGCAAGCGGAAAAGAGACGAGGGGCAATCAGTGTTTCAAAGTCATCAAAAATACTTTGGTAAACCAGAGTTGACATTTGCCAAGTCACGTAAAATGTCGGGCGCCTACGTTTTGCTTCATGATTATATAGCAGCTATTTTTTTTCCTTTTTCCTTAAAGGAACCTTAAAATATAGAATCTTCTATAACTGAGCACGGAGAGTGATATAGGCTACATGTGTGTAATTAAAAAAAAAAGTTTTTGGAAGGGGTTTAGGAGGGGGATTAGATCGTTGATTAGTGCATACTCA
Source organism: Thermobia domestica (assembly GCF_964235325.1). Taxonomy (NCBI): domain Eukaryota; kingdom Metazoa; phylum Arthropoda; class Insecta; order Zygentoma; family Lepismatidae; genus Thermobia; species Thermobia domestica. Next base: position 22,327,664 of record NC_137469.1, on the reverse strand, counting down.
ACATGTGAATGCCAAAATGTCTAAAAGAAATGAATTCACCCACGCTACGTTAAAAAGAAATCTTTTACACACACACACACACACAAACATACATACACACACACACAAACACACACTGACTTGATAACTGCCTCCTCACCTTTTCTTGTAACTAATTCTATCCTCATCTTGGACGAAATTTTTAAGAGCAGTTATAATTTTTCTTTTTATCAAACGTCAAAAGTCAAAAGTCACAGAGAAACTACGCATTAGTATCACATTTCAATGCAAAATATCTTAGTTACGTAATATAAATGACACCCCAAATCTTTTAGAGTTCTGTACTCTGTAATAATTCACACATTCTCACTAGTGGTGTAGCAAGAAAACCATCATTGGTTGCAGGCCGGTAGCCAGCCCAAAAATGTAGGGGAAGGGGGCGGCCGAAGTTAGGGGGGCCCGATCAAACCATATTGTACTTCATAACCATACTATAGTTCAATTGCAAGCCTGCCGTGAAAATTTAGGGGGGCGGCCCCCTAGACCCCCTGGATATGGGCCTGATTGTTTGGAAGCGGAAGGGGTGTTAATAATTGGTATGTCGAATAAGCACAAACACATGATAGGTTTTGTCATCTCGCTAGTGTCAAAACAAAGAGCTTAATATAGATATCCTACCCTAAGCATATACAAAATTACATGAACTCACTGACATAAAATAACAGGTACCTTCTGGTTGACGTGGAAAGTTAAAATTTGGCATGATTATACCTTTTCGGAACTGACCTGCAGGAAAATTGCCGGAGGTAAATATGTTTAATTCTTAAGAGGTCTCTATGCGGGTGGGATGAATAAATTCCCCAAGTTATTTAAGTGGGTATTATTTTAGACCTATAATGTCATGTTTTAGGTACTTGGAATTGGAATAAAAACTTGAAATTCGGTTTGCTTGTAAATTTTCTATAGGATTATTTAACAAAATCACTAAAAATAAAAATTTCCAACTTTATAGTGGTTTTATGGGGAACTGAACAATCTTCCCCATGTTATTTATGTGGGACATCTTGTTCACCCCAGAATTATTGGGCCCTTACTGTAGGGCTACAATGATTAAATTTGGTATGATTGTAGCATTTTGGGACTAAACCACAAGAAAATTGCTCAAATTAATATTTTTAATTTTTAGGGGCTCTAAAGGAACGATGAAGAAATTCCCCATGTTGCTTAAATGGGCTTTTTTTTTACGTATGTTCTCATGCTTTAGGTAATTGGAATAGGAATAGAAACTTGATATTCTATATAATTGGACGTTTTTCTTAGTGTTACTTAAGTAAATCATCAAAAATTAAAAAAATCCAACTTTAAAGTGGTTTTATGGGAAACTCAAAAATCTTCCCCCATGTTATTTACATGGCTATAAATGATGAAAGTTCACATGATTGTATCACTCCAGGAGTAATCCACAGAAAAATTGTCAAAAGTGAATATTTTGCGTTTTTAGGAAATGAGAAATCTCCATGTTATTTAAATGGGCGTTTTCTAGGGATGCAAATTCTTATATTCCAGGTAGTAGTAGTAGGGTTCCAGGGGGGCAATGCCCCCCTCCCACGAAGAGGAAATTCTTATTTTATATATACCTAAATAAAACCCATCCTAGAGTTTGGAGCTCTTAAAAGTAGCTCAAAATAGTAGTAATACAACTCCCTGCCCCCCTCAGAAGTCCGTTCTGGATGTGCTTCTGGGTAGTTGAAATACAAAAAGAAACTTGAAATTCGATAAAATTGTGGGTTTAAGAAGCCATAAGCCGAACAAACGCCGGGCCTGGGCGTGGAGCCCCCAGCTAGCCAAAGGCTTACGGCCTCTTAAATCCACAATTCTATCGAATTTCAAGTTTCTCTCTCTCTATATATATATACATACATATATATATATATATATATATATATATATATATATATATATATATATATGTGTTTGTGTGTGTGTGTGTCTGCGTGTGTGTGTGTGTGTGTGTGCCAATTTCATCTTAATATGTGGCAGAGTTCTTGTGTGGTATTAAAACTACACATGAGATTTTACAGAGATGAGATGAGTTACAAAAGACAGAATTCCACATGAGGCAATTAATTACATGGTAGATGGAGGTATTCAGAAGAGAAAAAGTCCATTTCAATTGTCAAAGTCGCAAGGAAGAAAAGACATAAAATTTGTATTATACGCTCAAGTATATGGAAAAGTTAGCATTTTTTTTTTACATCATAAGAAATGTTTAGAATGTCTGGACACATGGACGCCAAAGAAAATTTTCTAGGGGGGACATCTCCCTGGTTGCTATATTAAGTTTGTTTTTTTTTAATCTGTATTAAGAAAAACTTTAAAAAATTAAGTTGCTTTCGTGAGCCGGTGGGGGGGTCCCATTCTGGCTCCCTTCGGGCGTCCATGTCTGGAGATTAATCTTTTATGTTATTCATCCTCTTCTTTCTTTCCTCATCTTTCCTCCTATTCACCTGTTTTTATCATTCACTCTCTCCTTCTCTTTCAATTCCACTATCTTCTCCTTTTTTCTACCCAGATTCTTTTCCTGTTTTGTTTTTCTCCTCTCTCCTTATCTTTCTTTTTCCACTTTCTCTCTTCTCAGTTCGTCTCTCCTTCTTTCTTCCTCTGTTTCTCTTTTATCCGTTTTTCCTTTTCCTTCACTTATTTTTGTTTTCATTCTCTATCTTTTCAATTTTTTATTTCTTTCTTCTTTCTCTCTGTATATCTTCTTTTCCTCTATCCTTTTACTGTAAATCTTTCTCTGAAGAGAAGAAAGAGAAAATCAATAGAAACAGGAAATAGATAGAAAGTTAAAGAGGGAAAGAAGGAAGACAGCTAGGGTAAGGAAGTAGATATACAAAAGTTAAGAAATGAGTAAAATAAAAAAAAGAATCTGATGGAAGAGATGGGAAAGAGTAAGAATAAAAAAATTGATAAAACTAAGCAGCTCATACACACTTCCGAGGAAAATTATCACAACTTATTTGTGAAGCTAATGACAGTAAATGGAAATAACAACCACTCCGTTCCCCACCATAATACTTCCGAACATCACTTCCTGGCAAACACTAATTATTTTCATGGAAGGTGGGCCGCGGTGGTTCAGTGGTAGAGCGTTCACCTCTGGTGCTTGGGATCCCAGCTAGGGATGGCCACATATTTTCGAAAAATACTTTTTCGAAAAATGGTTCGAAAAACGAAAAACGAAAAGTTTTTCAAAAAACGAATTTTTTTTTCGAAAAACAAAAAACGAATTTTTTTTCGAAAAACGAAAAACAAAAAAAAAAATTCGAAAAACGAAATACGAAAATTTTTTCGAAAAAACGAAAAATGGAATTTCCGAACAGATTTTTCGAAAAAGGCCATCCTTAATCCCAGCTCGTGTCAAGTGATCTTTGTAGTAAACAAACACCGCTTGGAGTTCTCCCGTTTCTTCCCGCTTTCTTCATTCCACCATTTTATTCATTTCTCACTCTTAGCCTGCATAAGAGTAGGACGTCAAATTCAAAGATTTCATGTCATTTCAAGGGAGGCGTAAGTGTCCAGATTTCAATTATCTGTAGACTGGATTGACCCGTTGGATGTTATAAGTTACAAATGCATCTGTGGTCTTGCAAACAGGGTCCATCCAGGTCAAGCCAGAAAGAGATAGAAGCATTGATGTCAACCAGTGCTTTTGTCAAATATCGGCTTGCAACTAAAACAAACACAAACAATTTTATAGAATTTCTCTTTTTTTTCCCTCTCTCTAAGTGCTTTTGTAGTAAAATTTCCCTACACAGTGAAAAATTATCTTCCAAGTACCATCACTGCTCCACTTAAAAGCGGTTGAGACAGAACTCGTTCCTGATTCCGAGCGACGTCTCTCAGCAATCATCTCAACTTGATACTCAAATACAAAGGAAAATTTCTCTTTGTATTATAAATTTGTATTCAACTAATTTGGGAAGTAGTTCTTATGCATAGTACAATGTATCACTTTTGTAGCTATTGTAGACTAAGTTGAAATTTAATTTCAACCAATATATTGAGCTCTTTCGTGGCTAAGCGGTTAGCATACCGTCTTTGGCGTGAGAGATCCTGGTTCGATTCCCGGCGAGAGTTAATGTAGTTCGGATTCCACGTTAATCATTAAGTCCACGAGTCACATAGCCTGGTACTGAAAGAGACACTAAACTCCAAACCAAATCAAATCAAGCAATATATTTCAAGACCAATATATCATTGTGGGTATAATCACTATTACAATAATCACAATCTCAGTTGAATTTTAACTTCAACCAATCTTTTTACACTATTACAACAATCACAGTCTCACTTAAAGTTTAACTTCAACCAATCTTTTTATACTACTACAACCATCACAGTGTCAGTTGAAATTTAACATCAACCAATCTTTTTATACTACTACATCGATCACAGTCTCAGTTGAAGTTTAATTTTAACCAATCTTTTTATACTATTACAACAATCACAGTCTCAGTTGAAGTTTAATTTTAACCATTTTTTATATTATTAGAACAATCACAGCCTCAGTTGAAGTTTAACATCAACCAATCTTTTTATACTATTACAACAATCACAGTCTCAGTTGGAGTTTAACTTCAACCAATCTTTTTATACTATTACAACAATCACAGTCTCCGTCGAAGTTTAACTTCAACCAATATTTTTAGACTTCATGATCTAGCAGAGTTTGTCGGAATGTCTAACAACTACTTTAGCCATAGCAGTCTGAGTTGAAGGATAGCTTGAATTAATACATTTTGAGACCTAATACAGTGCAATAGTATGTCTAATCACCACTCTGGATATCACAGTGTGTGCTGAACTGTAATCTCAACCAATTTATGTACTTCACGACCAAATACAACGTGATGGAGTATCTAGCCACAAGTATAACTACCAGGATTTGAGTTGAATTGTAAATTTAATCAATATAGTGTTTTCAAGACCCAATAAAACATGAGGAGCATAGACATCATAATCTGAGTTGAAGTGTAACTTCAGCCATTATACTGTATTTCATGACCTAATAGAATATGAGGATATGTCTGAACACTATTAGAGATAGCACAGTCTAAGTTGAAGTGTAACCTCAACCACCCATGTAGCGACACAACAGAGCCTGAGGGAGGTTCGAATCAACAAGAGGATGAGGATCTCTCTCTCTCTCTCTCTTGTCAAGTAATTTCCCCAGCATGTCAGAGAAGAATTCGTTTGCTAGAGAAATATTTACCCCATTTTATGTACGAGGGATGATCAGAGACTAAGGTTACAAGAACGATATTTCAGGAGTTTCATATGTTATAGAGGAATGAGGAGTGTGCAGTAATTATTATACATAGACCCGGCAACACTGTAGAGTTTCAGCCACCTGCCACTTACGACCCTAGTTGTAGGTAAACACAAATGGCGACTCATTTGAAAAACTTTTCTCCCGAAGAAGTCCGCTCAGTTCTTATATTTCTGTGGACAAAACAAGTAACCACAGCTTAAATTCACCGGCAGCTGGTAAAGGTTTACGGATAAACTGTACTGTCTCGTTAGTACGTCGCAGAATGGTGTCGAAAATTTGCGGCTGGTAGTGAAAACATCTCCGACGTCACCACCCTGTTGAAACAATTTCGCTGGAACATCACCAACTACCCTCCCTACAGCCCGGACCTCGCTCCAAGGACCTGTTCCCGCACTTGAAGGAACACCTTGAAGGAGCTTCAGACGAGGTGAAACACGTAATAACAACGTGGCTTAACACGAAAGGACAATTTTTAAGAGAAGGGAATCTTCAAACCCATCCGACGATGCGACAAGTGCCTCAACCCATATGAAGACTAGGGATGGCCTTTTTCGAAAAATCTGTTTTTCGATTTTCGGAAATTCCATTTTTCGTTTTTTTCGTTTCTCGCTTTTTCGAAAATTTTTTCGTTTTTCGCTTTTTCGAAAAAGTTTTCGTTTTTCGTTTTTTCGAAAAATTTTTCGTTTTTCGTTTTCTTGAAAAATTTTTTGTTTTTCGAAAAAAATTCGTTTTTTGTTTTTTCGAAAAAATTTTCGTGTTTCGTTTTTCGAAAAATTCATTTTTCGTTTTTCGTTTTTTCGATAAGTTTTTCGTTTTTCGTTTTTTCGATAAGTTTTTCGTTTTCCGTTTTTCGAAAAAAAATCGTTTTTAGTTTTCGAAAAAGCCATTTTTCGAAAAAATGTGGCCATCCCTAATGAAGACTATGTCAAAAATTACCTAATGTATGTAATAATTGTTGGTTGTATTGATTGTATGAAATAATACATACACGTTTTTCTGCAGACTTTGTAACCTTACTTTCTGAACACCTAATTATAAAAAAGTTTTGGATATATGTCTGGAGAAGTTCTTTCCTCGCAAAGTGCGTTGATTCGAACCTTGTGTGAGGGTGTAATTACCTAGGGCAACAAAGCCCTATACATAAATCTTATTGGCCTCTTCGCTTTCAAGTAAAATGTATAAAGTTTTTGTCTTGTAAACGGATTAGTGTTGCCAATTGGTAACATTGCTTTGTACAAATAAGGAAATTCCTCTATAAATATTACATCTTGAACCAATACACGATTGAGTTCACTGTTATAGTTTGACGAGACACATTGTTACATCACTGTCATAGTAACTCATACACCATGGAAAGCAACTGGGGCGAAATAGCACACGCTATGTATATAATCTTGAATTATAATAAACATTGATAAAGGAAGGAATAGGGATGGGAAGAAATGTTATACTGTCACTAATGAAACAGTGTCAAATGTTAGCTTTTTTTCCCCTCCCATCTTCGCTTGATGCATGCAGTGTTTGCAAATATTTTGCAACAACATAGTTAATGATGTTGGATAGAAGAGTTAATATTTACTGAAGCGTTCAATTTCTGTTTTTTTGCTTTCCAGTCTCTCAGCTGTGTCATCCAATCACTTTAAATGTCTATCTATTTCTGTTTTCCATGTAAACTAAAGACTTAACGTTATATAGCACCAGTAGCTGTTTAATGTAGATGAAATCGATGTTTTTAAACTTTTCACCTTTTTTTTTAAAAAAAAAAAAGAAAAAAAGAAATGAAATGAAATCTTTAAGTTTTACGTCCCAGGGTTATGCCGGTTAGGCTAAAGGAGACGGTGATGATGAGAGATGAGTGAAATGGTGGAACGAAGAAAGTGGGAGGAAACGGGAGAATCCAGAGAAAACCCACGATCACGGTGTTTGTCTACCACAAAGTCCACACATCGCGAGCTGGGATCGAACCAGGGACCCCAAGCACCGGAGGTGAATGCTCTACCACTAAGCCACCATGCCCCCCCCAAAAAAAAAATCCGAAACGTAAAAAGTAAGAATAAAATTAAAATAAACCAACATCCTACTACCACGTGCCTGATATATTTGTGCAGACGGCTAGATTGCGAACAAATTTCGTTGTTTACAAGTGATGTCATACGTATGGCAGTGTTGCTAGAGGTACTGTTTTTTTTTACATGAAATTTCTTGCACGTGCACAGGTTTTTGAAGAAAATAAAAATAAGATATTGCGAACCTGAACAAATTTATACGATATCAATCGTGTATATATTTTAAATCGTTTTGAGCTGGAAAATGAAATGAAATCTTTCAGTTAACCCTCCCAAGCTTATGCCCTTTAGGCTAAGAGAGACTATGATTAAGGCAAGTAAATGACGACGGAATAATTAGTTGAATGAAAATGTGGCAGGAAGCAGGCGTAGCCCGAAAAAAACCCACGGACACGATGTTGTAAACCAGAAACTTACTTGGAGAGGGATCGAACCAGGGACCTCACGCGCCAGAGGTAAGCGCTCTACCACTTTTTTTTATTTAAAAAAGTTAACTGATTTACCGAACGTATCTCAGTAACTTGTCTCTATTTTCTACTCAGTTATACTCGTTTTACACTTATTTCCAGCAACCTTAAACGACAGGGACATGAACACTTAAAATTCCAAAGGCCCTCCCACCGTGAATCGAACCCGGAAACCCGTACACCAAAGGCGCATGTGCTAGCCACTAGACCAGCGGGGATGACACTGATCCACCATTAAGCACCCAAGTTATGCGTTGAAAATGTAAAAGTATTTTAACGTGGGCTTAAACTTTAAATTATCCATGTGGCTGCCAACCCTTCTGTATGAAAATAGGTAATAGTGTCATGTGTACACAGCATGAAGGAATTCGGTGTGTCTATGTGGCGTGATATTTTCTAATTTAATATTGAAACAGGGAAGGAGTGGTAGATTAATTAGATTTAACCGAGATAGATTAGACTGGAGACGAAATTTATTCTTGGGACGTTTAATTGATTGTCGAAAATAGCTTCTTTCTAGAATTATTCTTGAGACACTAAATTGATTGTGAAAAACAGTTTCTCTCTAGAATTTATTCTTAGGACGCTTAATTGATTGTAGAAAACAATTTCTCGCTAGAATTTATTCTTGTTACGCTTAATTGATTGTAGAAAACTGTTTCTCGCTAGAATTTATTCTTGACACGCCTAATTGATTGTGGAAAACGGTTTCTCGCTAGAATTTATTCCTGGGACGCTTAATTGATTGTAGAAAACAGTTTCTCGCTAGAATTTATTCTTGGGACACTAAATTGATTGTAGAAAACAGTTTCTCGCTAGAATTTATTCTTGGAACGCTTCATTGATCCTACAGAACTGCTTCTTACTAACTGTTACTGTTTGTACCCTATAGAGATCAATGTTAAAATCGGAAGTGATTGATTTCAACAACTTTCGACTTCAATAAAGAATTAAGAGAGAAGATGATTCTTATTCTAATAGCGATAAATCGATTGGGAGAAAACGCTTCTCGCTATATCTTATCATTTTTACTCTATATAGATCAATATTGAAAGCCAAAGTTGTACTGGATTTCTGTCATTACTGGTTTCAGTAGAGAATTAAGGATATAGATGAGATGTATGTTTGGGATTCACTTCTCGCAATCTTTTATCGTTTCTACTCTATTGTGATAAACGCTGAAACCGGAAATGGTCGATTAGAACCACTTTCGGATTGAATAGAACCTCTATCAACGTACTGGATTTACAACTTATGATCCACTACATTCTGACCAAAATTAATGGTGATCCATCAATGGTTTTGTTTTCTGGACGGACAGAACAGGTAAATGTATAAAAGAGTTTTAGAAAATCAATCTTCTTTAAAAAAATAATACTTTATACTCCTCTGTGGTTGCATAAGTTCCATCACCTTCTGGATTACTGACGATATATTTTTCGGAACGATGTTTGCCTCCGTTGAAAGTATCTGGCTTTTGAAGTCTATATTATGTATTGGTTATGAAAATACCACTCACTTTACTCAAAACCACGTAATACCGCATAGACGGCACATAACGGTTTTGGAAATGGTTTTTGAACTTACAACAACGATACAAAGGGGCCGCTAACGCACGAAGTTCACAATTTAATCGCAAGACGCGCAAACAAATTGTTGCAAGTAGAGTCATCTCGTAACAAACTATTGAAGTAACTGATACATGCGAAAACGGAAATTTACAATAAATACGCTTCTGATAAATAGTATTTCGTCACATTACAAGGTCGTGAACCAACGTATGTTTTTACAGGTGGCGTCAGTTAGATGGCAGTGTTGATAGAGGCATATTGATTTTATGTAAGATTTCTTGAATTTACATATTTTTTTAAGAAAACAGAAAAATATAAGTTAAACCTAATCAAATTTGAATGAGAGCAATTTTGTGCATACATTATTAGATTTAGCACTGAACTTGAAAATGAAATGAAAACTTTAATTTTTACGTCCCACGTTTATGGCGATTAGGCTAAAGAAGACTTTGATAATTAGAAGTGGATGAAGTGGCGGAATGAAGAAAGTTGGAGGAAACGGGAGAACCCCTAAAAACCTACGCACACGGCGTTTGTCCACCACAAAGCTCACTTGGCGCGAGTTGGGATCGAACCAAAGGCCCAGCACTGAATTTGTAAAGGTTTTTAGCATGGGAAGAAAATTAGATAAATTTAGATCAATGGTAACCAAATGGCGATACATAGGCCAGATCTGGCCCTAAAGGTTTATGACTTATTTCTTGTTTTAATTTATATCATAATAGGACGATGTTTTGCGCTCGATTTGAATTTAGCGTCCATTTCAACACCAAGACCATATGGGAAGTGAACCTATAGCTTACCGTGGAATTCCTATCACATGTGTCTCGAGTGGGTGGAGAAAAATAATAAATCCTTCCCAAATATGGTTCCTATTTTGTTCCGGTCCACACTGCGTAATTCATTGACCATTATTCTGATCTCGATGGTTGTTAAATTGTTGCACCAAGTAAAACGAAACTTTATACCCTTTATTTATCTAAAACGTATCATGTCCTAGAAATTAATTTTCTCTTTTAGTTCGATTATTTTTTTTTCAACGTTAGAATATCTGTATTTGCTATGAATGTTCAGACTTATCTGCCGAACGAATTGTAAATTTATTGTGGTCACATTTACCCACCCTAGAAAACTCTTGTCTTATCATAATTCTGCAATTTTCACACACTTATCAATTTTAATTACTGTTCTCGAACTTGTATCTACAGCAAATGCAGTTCTTGTTTCATTGTCAAGATGAGTACTCGTTTCTTTCTCTTGTAGAATTTCAGCATTCTATATGAATTGGCATTTGTTAAAATATCAGTCAGATTTTCATTTTTCTGCATTCTGAAATCTCTATGGATATGGCTATTATCTAAAGTCAAACCAAGACTGAAAGGTAACATTACGAATAGGAAAAACGTTGATTTATCAGCAAGTGATAACTCTATTCATATAGATTCCTTTTAAAGCAGCAAAAGTGTTAGTCATTAAAATAATGACTCAAGAGAACATTACGAATTAGAAAAACACATTGGTTATCAGCAAGTGATAATACTATCTATATAGATTCCTTTTAAAGCAGCAAAAGTATTAATCGTTAAAATAATCACTCAAGAGAACATTACGAATAAGAAAAACACATTGGTTATCAGCAAGTGATAATTCTATCTATATAGATTCCTTTTAAAGCAGCAAAAGTATTAATCGGTAAAATAATCACTCAAGAGAACATTACGAATAAGAAAAACACATTGGTTATCAGCAAGTGATAATTCTATCTATATAGATTCCTTTTAAAGCAGCAAAAGTATTAATCGGTAAAATAATCACTCAAGAGAACATTACGAATAAGAAAAACACATTGGTTATCAGCAAGTGATAATTCTATCTATATAGATTCCTTTTAAAGCAGCAAAAGTATTAATCGTTAAAATAATCACTCAAGAGAACATTACGAATAAGAAAAACACATTGGTTATCAGCAAGTGATAATTCTATCTATATAGATTCCTTTTAAAGCAGCAAAAGTATTAATCGGTAAAATAATCACTCAAGAGAACATTACGAATAAGAAAAACACATTGGTTATCAGCAAGTGATAATTATATATATATAGATTCCTTTTAAAGCAGCAAAAGTATTAATCGTTAAAATAATCACTCAAGAGAACATTACGAATAAGAAAAACAGATTGGTTATCAGCAAGTGATAATTCTATCTATATAGATTCCTTTTAAAGCAGCAAAAGTATTAATCGGTAAAATAATGACTCAAGAGAACATTACAAATAAGGAAAACACGTTGGTTATCAGCAAGTGATAATACTATCTAAATAGATTCCTTTTAAAGCAGCAAAAGTATTAATCCTTAAAATAATGACTCAAGAGAACATTACGGATAAGGAAAACACATTGGCTATCATCAAGTGATAATACTATCTATATAGATTCCTTTTAAAGCAGCAAAAATGTTAGTCGCTTAACCCTTATCCGGGCAAGCAGGGCCTCCCAGGCCCAGTAGCTTCATTTTTTTAGAATATCTCAATAACCATAAATATTTCGATGACATACAATTCTGAATTCTTCTATCTTTAGTCGAAGTTAAAGTAAGGAACATATCGAGTTGGTAAGGCTAATAGAGTTGGTAAGGCCCCAGTTGCCGTCTACGTTACAAAAATATCTTGCCCGGTCGAGGGTTAAATAGTGACTGTTGTTTCAACAAAGGCCGATTCATATTTATCGGACTGAATTACTTTGTATATACAACGATTTCTTTTTCTGTTTATATTCTGCTCTCAAATCACATGTGATTTTTCTGGTATTTACCGTTTTCTTTCAAGTCATAGGAGTTTTTTTTTTGGCATTTACATTTTCCTCTCAAATCTCATGACATTTTCCTGGTGTCTGCATTTCCCTCTCAGATTACAAGCGATTATTCTGTTTTTTACAGTTTACACCCAAATCACAAGATAATTGTTTGGTGTTTACATTTTCCTCAAATTATGGGCGATTTATTTGGCATTTACATTTTCCTTTCAAATCACACGGTGAGTTTTCTAGTGTTTGCATTCTCCTCCTAAATCACAGACAATTATTTTGTTGTTTATAATTTGCACCCAAATCATAAGCAAATTGTCTGATGTTTACATTCTCCTCAAATCATAGGCAATATATCTGGTGTTTACATTTTCCTTTCAAATCACACGGTGATATTTATGAGCTTTACATTTTCCTTTCAAATCACAGACAATTTTTCTTGCTTTTACATTCTCCATTCAAATCACAGGCGATTTTTTTTAGCGTTTATGTTCTTCTGTCAAACAACTATTGAAATAATCTTAGTCAATAACAAAAGTCGAGAAATGAACTATTTCTACTAACTACTCTTACATTCTTATAGCACTGTAAAGTAATGATAAAAAATAACCACTTTCGTTCGCCCAAAACACTTTTGTCTGAGTAACTCAACCAACAGAAAAGTAGCAACAATATGAAACAAATACTGTCAGTTAGCAGATTCGTAGTAGTTTCCAATGTTATGTGTGTGTATGGGGTAGTTTCTGAGCAATCAACGTACGGGTTTTCCCAATACCGCACTCAATTTTGAGAATCTTGCTAAAACATTTCCCACATTTTCATTCCATAGTGGCGCATCAGGGGGACGATCGGGGCGATTGCTCCCCCAGAAAAAGAAACTTTCTTATTTTATATACAAATAAAAGCCATCCTAGAGTTTGGAGCTCTTAAAAGTAGCTCTAAGTAGCAGTATTACAACCCACCGCCCCCCTAGAAGTCCCTCCTGGATCCACCTCTGCTGCAGTATAATATATAATTTGAAGAAAATTGTTCGTAAAAGTCTGTAAGTGAAAATAGATTTCTTTTAAAAAATACGAGAAAATACATTATAAAGGCCATTCCACCAGTTCAAGAGTTCCATTTTTGTCCAAATCGTAAAATTGAGGAAATAAATGGAATTTCATTAATCGATTAAGTTTCTGTCACGTGATTTGGAGGCGGTACCAGACTATCTTCCTGTTTGAAGATTAAAATAAAAAAAAGAAAATCAGCTTAACTAGTTGGTATGCTTAAGAGACGTTTCTTTTGCACGTCATGTTTTCCCCAACCATAAAAGACGAACTTTCTAGGTTGGATGTGTGGGCGTCAGACAGGCAAAATATGCAGAGAACGTATGTTCTCCGTTAGCATTCAAAGCAAACCAAAGTCATTCTCCATATTGAATCTTGGATAAAACTTTTCTCAGTATTTTATTGATGCTCCATTAAAAAAAACGGAAGAAAAATGAGAAAAAATATTCAGAGTATTGTAATTCACCTAGGAAGTAAAGCGTCGTTTGTATTTTATAGGGAATTTCTTGCACGAGATATGATAGAAACAATATTATGTGAAATGGAGTAACACTTATATCTAGGTTAAGGGAATTATAGTCTGTTCGTATCCGCCTCGTAAGAATCTATAATTTTCCAGGTCGCATTTCCGTAAAGACCACTGACATAAATAACTTCTAATATCCAGAAATTATACCTTGAATATTGTCCAGAACAATGGTTCTCAACTGATGTGTCGCGACACATTCGTGTGTCACGCAGTCCCCTAAGGTGTGTCGCAAAATTTTAGAATTTAAAAATCATGAAGAATTTAATAATAATTAGTTCAAATCGAGACAGATTGTACTAGTCAACACCTCCACCGGTAGCAATAATGTTCAGTGCTATATAAAGTCATTATAAAAACTAATTGGTTTCAGTGTAATAAAAATAATAATAATACCAAACAAGTGAGTCGCGATATCCTAGACGCTGAGTAAAATGTGTCTCAGTCAGAAAAAGGTTGAGAACCACTAGTCCAGAACATAGTTATAACCAAATTTGGTGTCATTTGATTCCATAGGAAACAAAACATAAAAAATTTCATGTTAAGCTTTTTAATCGATAAAATTTGCTTTTTTAATTTATTTTTTTAAAACAATCTTCAAATTAGTGGCGGATCGTGACGGAGGTTAAACCGTTTCCTGCTAGGGAGAAAACTTATTTTTCTATCTAATAGTTTACAATAAGTAAGTTTTTTCTCTCTCAGTTTAAAACGATAAAAGTATAACGTTTATCGTTGTGACTTGCCTCAAGATCCGCCACTGCTTCAAAAACATACTTTCATGAATGTCTACTAAGTTTTACTCAGAGCTCAGGATGGAGACACTCGGCCGAAAAAGTGTAAAAAGCTTTTTTACGTTAGGCATTCTGAGTGTGGTTCCCTTCGTTTTCACCAGGCAAATGCTGCGATGGTACCTTAAATACACATCTCATGCCGCTTTCTTCCTTCCTTTCCCTGCATAGTGTGATCATCAAGGGATGTCATCCCTCATATGTAATGGGCTAACATGACCATAGATGCCGAAAACCCAGAAATCTAATTCCTAATCCTAATCCTAGTGACGAGCTAACATGGCCATAGATGCCGAAAGCCAAGAAATCTAATTCCTAATCCTAATCCTGGTGACGGGCTAACATGGCCATAGATGCCGAAAGCCCAGAAATCTAATTCCTAATCCTAATCCTAGTGACGGGCTAATATGGCCATAGATGCCGAAAGCCCAGAAATCTAATTCCTAATCCGAATCCTAGTGACGGGATAACATGGTCATAGATGCCAAAAGCCCAAAAATCTAATTCCTAATCCTAATCCTAGTGACAGGCAAACATGGCCATAGATGCCGAAAGCCTAGAAATCAAATTCCTAATCCTAATCAGAGTTTAGGAGTACAAAGTTTAGTATTTGTGTCAAGCATATTTATTTCATATGTGGATATCCAAGTAAAGTTCGAAAATAATCCTAAATAATTCCTAGATTACCAAATATTTATTTATTTTTACTTGAGCAAACGATTCGGATGAACAATAATGCAAGAGTGTGAAAACAAACATGTCCAATTCGTGTTGGGCATACATGGTAATAAGAATTAGTTTGTAATATGGATGATTCAAATGTCTATTTTCGAAAACAGAGTGAAATTTTTTTATGTCTCTAAAAAGCAAAGCTTATGCAATGGAAAAGCTTAGTTTTATATTAAGTTAGTGATTTCTGGTTTTCTAAACCGGAGTTCCCTATGTAATTAAATTAGAAATGAGTAAATGCAAGACCAAGAACAAGAACCACGTGGTCTTGGTCTTGGTCTTGCTTCAAAGAGTCTTGCAAGTCTTGCTTTTAAGAAATCTTATGCTTTTCATAGGTAAATTTTACTCTGGATGCAAGTAATAATAAATTCTAACGGGAATACAATATATGTTTCTAAATATAGTTTACCTTGATGTAAATATGATGATAGTGCACAACATAGGCCATGACCTTATTTATTTATTTATTTATTTATTTATTTTTTCAGTGGGATTCCTGGTCTTGGTCTTGTATGCAAGACGCTTGCACAAACTGCAAGACCAAGACTCTGGCGCTCATCACTAAATTAAATGCCTACTTGACTTGCGATGCTTGGATCATCATCAAATATTTTATTTAGTTCACGCAAATAAGACATTTCATTGGGCAAAACTAGCTCGTTCGTACTTCCGTTCATTGTTGTTTACGATAACTCTTAAACGGAAGCAAATTTTTGAATTCCTTTTTCTAGCAATAGATAGGTATATCGATTATCTCGGTCCAATCTGTCAACAATTTAACGGTTAACGGCGACTTCCACCACCGTCCGTTACTCAACGTTGTCATTTGGGGCTCCTTCTGGGTTTGACATCTGTGTACATTTTAATCGTTATAAATTCCAAACTTGGTCGTCCGGTTCTAGCTAAATTTGGAAAATTTATCGGGAAGAAATGGGTAATTTGCTCGTTTGTGTGCTTGATAATACGTAAGGAGCAGTGGCGGATCCAGGATATGATCAAGGGAGGGGCTAGACCATAGTTTGCAGTTTAAACCAGTGTAAAACAGGATTGAAGCCCATTTTATCCAGTGTATACTTGAGCGTCAAGGGAGGATTATAGTCCCTATAGCTCCCCTTGGATCCGCCTCTGGTAAGGAGAGCGCAGCGGTTACAAACATGGAACTATTTGGCAAGTAAAGGGAACTAGTACTTGGCGCAAGGTTACCGCAAGGTTGGATTATGGAAAGTAACGAGTTTTTGCGTTGTGAACATGGCTACAGTTGTACAGAGACGTTGCCTTAGATATGAGTTAACAGTAATACAGTTTGTAAAACAATAGCAAAATCCTTTGAAATTGTGTAACAATGTCATGGATTAATAAATCTAACAACAAATTGCAGGTGGAGCAAGTTACACTTTCCAACGTAACAGTAAGTCACATGGTGAAAGGTGCAACTTTCGGAAGGCAGTAACAAAGGGAACAAAGTTTCAGCTTGCATATTTATATTTGACTTAACGTAACCTTACGATTTATGTAACGTAACAGTAAGTCACATGGTGAAAGGTGCAACTTTCGGAAGGCAGTAACAAAGGGAACAAAGTTTCAGCTTGCATATTTATGTTTGACTTAACGTAACCTTACGATTTATGTGAAAAAATCAGGCGTACAACCAGCTCCGAAATAAATGCCCTTTTTACTTCATAAGTTAATAATATACCAATGAAATCTTTGAAAATTTGCTGACATTTAAGGTTACCCCCCACCCAACCCTTCGCTACCAGCAAAAATCTGAAATGACTCTACTGCCGTTACTACTACACTCGAAAGCGAATTTTTGAATTGTGCTTTTCTGCAAAAGGTACTAGAAGTTAATCATTTTGCCGCTAGATGGCAACAAACGTCCTCCAGTAAAATGACATCCACCGATGTGAATTGAAATTTCTGGTGGACGACTTTTTTTTTTTTTAATTATGACAAATACTTTTCTTAATACGTACACACACACATACAGCCGTCCTGTTCAGTCATCTAATTTTATCCCTATAATCAGTGGCGTATTTAGGGGGGCTTCCGGGCTTAAGCCCCCCCCGAAATCTTACTATAGTAAAGTATATGAAATATCTTGCAGAATTTTCATATTTTCACGCAAAGCCCCCCCCCCCCGAAAGTTAGCAAAGCTCCCCTCGAAACAAAATCGTAAATACGCCACTGCCTATAATAGTGATGGATCTAGAAGATAAAATCCGGGGAGGGTTCGGCAACCAGAGTCCAGTGATAGGTAGCCTGTACCAAAGTTTACAATTTTTCATGGATCCTGGTAAAGTTTCCAGGTTAACTCTCTCTCGATGAATATTATGGCTAGGTTGAACCAAGGTCGCCGATTTCTCTGTAAATTGGGGGGGGGGGGCGGGGTGCATTCAGATGCAGAAGGTATATATGTGAAGATTTTAAGACAAATTGCACTCAAATTATGCCAAATATTGTATATTCACAAATACAATATGGGGGCCCACATGAGCTTTAGGGGGGCCGGGCCCCCTCGGCTTCCCCAGGATCGGCGCTCTTGGGTTGAACGTTAATATTGTTGACGTCAAGTATTATTTTACACATTACATAACAGAAAAACTGCAACTGAAACTACATCTAATGTTTCAAAAATTTTCCAATAAACAATAAAAGGCAACGCTTACTGTAAACTTTCAAAAACATATAAATAATAGTTTTAATTAATTTTGTGGTTAGCCCCCATTCCCGGCCGTAGACTAGATCCGCCACTGCCCTATACATATACCTTGAAAGTCTCTAAGTCTCTATTCGTCTTTCTTTCGTACACTGAGAAAAAAAATTGTAGGTGGCATACTTAAAAACGTAGGTTACATTCGTAATTCCTGTAGTTTCTGGACTTAACGTACAACCGTATATAACATCCTGCAGCAAACGTATAGCTGAAAAAGTATGTATTATACGTACTGTCTGCATAAGTGCAATGACGTCATTCGTGTGACGTCATCTGCAGTAACAAGTATATACGGAGGTGATATCTAGCTTTGTGACGTCAGGGTCGTATGTAGCATGTGGGTTAATAATGACGACATACACTGACTATCAGGACGGAGCATGATTTCAAGAAGTATGCAATATACGTTCTGTACGTATGTTTCTTGCGTTCAACCCCGAGACAGCATCTATATTGTACTTGTGCCCCATACGTACGACTAGATACAGTATACGTATTGTACGTATGTATTATACAGATTTTCCTTATGTCGCACACAGCTTGTCCAGATACAGCATACAGAATATCCGTATGCACCATACAGAGTGCATATATGTAGCTTACAGACTGTCTGCATGCAGCATATAGTTGCGTACAGGTTGGCCATATGTAATGTATGAATTGGATGTATGTAGCTTATAGATTGTCCATATGAAATATACGGATTTTACCTGTATCGCATACGTATTGCCTTCTTGTAATGTATGGATCGGACATATGCAGGATCTAGAGTGTACGTATAGTGCACCATTATTAAAGTGCTGCAACATACTGCAAAGTGCATGATACATTCTTACTGTAATGTTGTCAAATATTGTTTTACTCTGTATGAAAACAAAAATAGCTTAAAATATGGTTGATCTCCTTTGTGCCAATAATAATAAAATTAACAATACTACACTTTTCAAATCTTAGTTTGGAGCAGTGAAACTGTCCAAAGAAATGTATTTACCTGCAGGGTGTCCTATAAGTTTGGGCTTCCTGCTAATTCGTTGGAAAGCTACTGCAAAGCCAAGTGTTGAAAAGTGACACAAGCGTTAATTTTAAAATTATGGGCACAAAGGAGGTTAACCATATATTAAACTATTTTCGTTTCCATACAGAGTAAATCAATATTACTGTAAGAATTTATCATAAGGTTTGCAGTTAGTTAGTTGCAGCACATCAATAATAATGCAAAATGCACAGCCTTATACAATCCTATATTCAAACTCAAACAAGATTTACGTACAATCATTTATTAAGCTGTTATCATCCATTGCTTGTACGATATAAAGATTAGTTTACCTCATTTCTTTCCTTAATAGTATCTTCTTCTAAAGTGCAGTTGTTACCACAAGAGGCCTGAATAGAATTTTCCAGAAATAACTTCTCTGTACATTTTAATTAACAGGTAAGTTATGTCTTTTTTTTTTTTTTTTTTTTTTTTAATGTCGCAATAATTAAAAGTGTAGTGTCAGCCGAAAACGTATTCGCTTACAAGATGATTCCTACTCAGTACTCGCTATTAAAAATGCAACACCAAGAAGGAGACTGGGTAGATGCGCCAAAGTTCCCAGGCCGATACCTAATAGTAAGTGCAGAATACTCTTAAACGTTCGCTGTATTCGCTGTGTGACAACGTGGTGACAGCGGAGGCGTTGTGCAGCCATCGACTAAACATATTTATTCTTCCCTGCTATAGACGTTCTGCAAATCTGGACTTTCCTGGATGCATCCTTCTTAGTGCAACATTTTAAACAACGAGCAATTTAACAGTCTCATACATTGCTTAAAGAAAGAGCAATGATTCTCAGAATTACTCGGAAGATATATATACACAATTTAAAACGGTTATTTCAAACTTTGCAATTCAAAGCACGAAAAGAACTATAGATAAAGGAACACTGATTTTAGCCAAATAGTAATTAGTAAACTCAATCACACTCAGTACCATTAGTTGCTTGGTGTTATCCGTAAGTCAGAGATCACGGTATCTCATTTCGTGTAGATTTTTGCATTTGTTTAACGCTAAAAATGTATTTTATCGCTAATTGAACCCAGTACCATATATATACCGACAGGACGTACCTTAGTCACAAGGTGACATGAGTGAAACACTAAACTATTCGATTGACACCTGCGGTCTTGTCAACACTAGAGAAAGTTACAAAGTGATTAAGTAAATACGGAACATAGTTCATAGAAAGTATAGCGATGTATGAAGTCTCCGTTTCATACGACTTGAATAAAGGATACATCTGAAATAGCAACAAAGAAATATATAATGATTTCTCTGGATAATTTGGATTAGTCCAGAATTCGAACACACACAACACGAACACACACAAGTCCAACTTTTTTTTTAACTTCTTTCTTCGGATTCCCAATAAAGTTGACTACTGAAAAGCTGAGTTATAGATTCTGTATTAAAACAACACCTTCGCTAGACATGTTCAGTATACACATTGTCTTACATACAGAACAATACATTAGTTATTAATGCATGTCTGAAATAATAGTGCTTCGTATAGAATTTTACTTCATCCAATCGCAATAGCACAAAGATAAAAAATATTGCGAGGGATAATGTTCTTATTACAGAGAAAAAGAATTAAAATGACTTAACATTAACAATCATTTTCTTTAAACAGAGATAATATTTTATTATAATTTATGGAAGAAAGAAATAATTTGTAGTACAGTATCTTTATTAGGGTTATATATTCGTACAAAATAATGTAAGTACAACTGGGTCTGTCTTCAGAAAGGACGTACTTTTAGCCACAACCTACACTGCTTCTTTTGACTGTCTTTCAAGCAGAATCCTGGTTTGAAGCACGAAATACCTGCAACAAAAATCAGAAAATATTTAAAATGTTATATTCAGTGTGTTTAATTTGGTTGTACTTAACAATACAAAATATCTTAACCTTTTTGAGATTAAATGGAAAAAATCTGTTCGGTCAGGTATGGACTTTTGGGTTGCACGTAGAAAAAATATGAGGTGTTTATTGATGCTGAACAACAACTCAAAATGTATTACCATTCAAAAGTAAGTGGGTACCCCAATGGTGTTCGGGGTACCATGGGGTACCTAATGTCTGTATTTTTTAGATATATGGAAATGTATATCTCTAAAATGTAAGGAACTGATATCTGTTTACCGAAAACCTCAACTCGGTAAGCCTTATGGATATCGAGATATGGGAAAATAAAGAACGACACCATAGAAATGTGGGGTTTGCGTACTAGATGGGCAGTTTCGGAAACGTAATTACGAGAGCTTACAACCACCTCAAAAGTAGTTTCAATTAAATACACTACACACACGCCCTGATGGGGGTTTTCGGGTACCATAATATTCGCAGAACTCTCATTTCTAAACATTCTAAAATATGTTTTAATAACGTTTTAAAGAACCTTAGAGGTGTGTGTTTACCGAAACCGCAAGTCGGTACGCCTAACAGTTACCGAAATATGATGAAATAAAAAGTGACACCATAGGTACGTGGAGCTTGCATATTAGACAGTACAATTTAGAAAATTAATTAAAATATGACTATCAAGATATTGTCAAATAAAGGGAGGATCCATACAGTTATGGGGTTTTCGTGTTAGGTGGTAAAATTTCCGAAACCGGCCATGGAAAGTTAATAAGCATCAGTAGCAATTTCATCTTAAAGTAATTAGGTATTTCCATGGAGTTTAAGAACATCATGGGATCTAACAAGATTTTAAAAGCTTTGGAAAATATATTTTGACATTTATAAAGAGTATTAGAAATATATATTTACCTAAAACTTCCAGCTAGTACATCTAGCAGCTAGAGAGGCACCATACAATAAAAGCGTATTAGATCTTGAAATTTCAGAAAACAATTATTGATCCTAACAAAAGTTAAATAAGATGGTACTTCTATGGGTTAAGTGAGTACCGCAGACTCGTCAGTACAATTTCGATCGAAAGATTAATTCAGCTCTAAATTTTCTTTGGACAATTCCAAGCGTTCATCGGGCTCTGAAATAAAGTGAACATTTTTTGTCAATATCTAATATAGCAAACGAGATATAAGGAATTGTGTATTTTATGACGTCGTAAAAATAGAGACCCACATGGATTTGTACTTTTGAGTCTTTGCTGTAAGAAGAAGAAATTTTAGAAAACAACCGTATATACCTTAATAGACAATTAAATTGGCGGGGGCACAGTGGCTTAGTGGTAGAGTGCTTACCTCTGGTGTATTGGGTTCTTGGTTCTATCCGCGGCCAAGTCAGTTTGTAGTGGACATCGTATTCGTGGGTTTTCTCGGGGTTCTCTCTTTCCTCCCACCTTTGCATTCCATCAATTCTGCCAACAACATTCACTTGCTTTAATCAAAATCTCCCTGAGACTGAAATGCATAATCGTGGGTCGCTACACTGAAATATTTCCTTTTATTTAATTTAAAATTAAATAGGGAGTTAAGTGAATACTCCAATAGTTTCTGCAAAAAAAGATTAGTTAAACACCCTACCACTAAGCTACTGTGTCCCCGCCCATTGAATTGTCTATTAAGGTATATACAGTAGTTTTCTGATTTTTTTCTTATAGGAAAGACCCAAAAGTACAAATATATAAAGATCTCTATTTTTACGCCATAAAATATATAATTCCTTTTATCTTGGTTACTATCTTAGATATTGACAGCGAATTTTCATTCTTTTGTACAGCTCGATGAACCCTTGGAATTTCCTGAAGAAAACCTAGGACTGAACTAATCTTTCGATCGAAATTGTACTGAGGTACTCATTTAACCCATAGAAGTACCATCTTATTTAATTTTGTTGCGACCAATAATTGTTTCCGAAATTTCAAGATCTCATACACTTTTATTTCACAGTGTTTCTCCAGATGTTAGATGTACTAGCTGGAAGTTTTGGGTAAACACATATTTCAAATACTGTTTACAAATGTCACATTATATTTTCAAAAGTTTTTAAAATTTAATATTGGTAGACTCCATGATGTTCTAACACCCCATGAATATATCTAATTACTTTAAGATGAAATTGCTACTGGTGTTTATTAACTGTCCATGAACGATTTCGGAAATTTTAGCGAAATCTAACACGAAAACCCCTTAACTGTGTTGGTCCCCCTTTATTTGACATCATCTTGATGGCCGTTAGTCATATTTTAATTCATTTTCCGAGTTGTAGCGTCAAGTATGCAAGACCCACATACCTATAGTATCTCTCTTTATTTTCCCATATCTCGGTATCCATAAGGCTTACCGAATTGCAGTTTTCAGTTAAAAAAAAATCAGTTCTTTACATTTTAGAGACATGTATTTCCATATATCTAAAATGCAGAAATTAGGGACCGCATTGGAACCCCATTGGAGTACTCACTTACTTTTGCATTTTTGTTTTCATTCTTCAGTAATGCATTGTTATTAATCTCAGTATTTTATAGTGTATTCTTAAGCTTAAGGTGATGTATAAAAACGCCAGTGGTTCTCACTTTAAGGTTGAAAACATACTATTTTGTCTTTTCTCTGAGCATTGTGAATCTGTCGGAGCTATACCGTAGTTGGAAAGACTCACTGATCCTTCCTATAATGACCATGTAGTCAGAATTCAAAAAGGAGTAGAAGGAAAAACAATATTTTAAAATCCTTGCACCAGTAGTCCTCACCTTAAAATCAAAATGTTCCAGTAATAGTCAGGATTTTCTATCAGTGTTCGTCACTCAAATAACTTGACATAATTTATTCAAAAACGCACTGTGTATCAGTTTAGGGTTAAGAATACAATATAAAGTAGTAAGCTTAATAACTTTTCATCACTTTTAGCACTCAAGAAAGAAAAGAAAAAAACGTTTTTACATACTTTTTAAAGCAATTTCAGAAAGAAAAATGTTAACTGAATTCTAAAGTTAACTGTATATCACTTTCACGTTAAGAGTACAATATTAAATACTATGTTTAATAACTATACGTCACTTTAAACACTCAAAAATGAAAATAAACGTTTGTACATACATTTTGAAAACAATCTAAGAAACAAAATAAGTTAACTGAATTCAAAATTTAATTATACATCACCTTAAGCTTAAGAATACACTATAAAATACTGAGATTAATAACAATGCATTACTGAAGAATGAAAACTAAAATGTTTTAGCTACCGATATTGTATTTAGATGTTATTTCTCATTAACAATTTTTTTTTTTTGAGAACTCGTGATCAAGTCTAGGGATGCGCAAGAGAAAAGATTTGAGATTGTCTCCTCTCGAAAAGGTGCCGCGAAAGTTATGTATCGTCTCGAAAACTGGATCCGTTTCTATTGGAAGAGCTCTGTCTCGTCTCGAATTTCGTAACAAAAATTATGTCTCGTCTTGTCTCGTGTGCATCCCTAATCAGGTCCATAGCCAAAAACTTCATTTCCGAAGGGTTCGATAGGGCTTTGCGATATCCGAATTTAAATATAGATAATCGATATCGACAAACTATCGAAACTTGTTCGAAATATTGAAAAATACAGCAATATCGAAATATAAACAATATCAAAAATCGAAAATATAGAAATACGAAAGAGAGAAAAGAATATGGATATATCGATCAAAAATTTCGATATCGATGTTTTGATATTTGAAAATATCAACCGTTCGATTTAAATATCACACAGCCCTAGGCTCCAACTGTTGTCACCTTTAAAATTAATGTGAAAATTACTGACTAATATTCTGTAAGTACCATAAGACGGGGATTATTTTGCACTTCAGGATTAACTTTGCACAAAATACGGCAAAAGTTTCACAGTCCTCTGTCGGTAAAATGATGGACTGTAAAGAGAAAGTTTCAACTGTCACCGTAAGATAGAACATTGACTATTTGGTTGGCGGTTAACATCAGTTCTAATTACCTGAAGGGTTTGTTGTTGTAGAGGTATGGAAAGCAGTCACTGTAAAGGCCGACAAAATTTGAAAGATATCACCTACAAGAATTTTCGTCAAAGTCAAGTCAGTTTCGTAGAATACACTGTGTATAATGGGACTTTGAGACAATAGTTGAAATTGAAGTGTGAAACGTTTTAAAGTCATAGAAAAATAAAACTGGGAGAAGGTTGTTTCAGCCTCTAATCGGGGCTACTTTGCACCGATCAAACGTAACCCCTCAGATAGGAAATTATTACTACGGGTACCTCCTGCCATCTAACTTTAGGAAAATTTCCTATTCAGGTAAATGTCGGGATGGATTTCTTGTTGGAAAATAAATTACGAAAAGCGGCGGATTCAGAAAAATAGTTTGAGAGTGACTTCACACAGAAAGACTTCCTTTATTTAGAAACGACTAGACTTTTTGAAGGGCTTGAAGCGTAGACGCATAGGAATGACTAACATCAGAATTTTGTAAAAAAGAAATCCTGTAATTTGGGTGAGCTTCAGCCTGAAAGCCTCAAATCCCGTAAATCTTCCACTGATTACGGTTGGGATGATATTCTTGGATATAAAGAGCAACCAAGGCAAATCAGATCTCGAAGATTTTTGCTGTTCTTGAGTTGCCATTTTTGTGGGACATACTAAACTATCAGAATGTGGTTCCTATGTCGGTACCAGAAAATACATAATTTTCTTTACAAATATCAATAATTCGTACTAAGTACTGACACCGGTACCGTAAGTCCAACCTCAATATTTGTAGACTGCATGCAGTTTTGTGTAGGAAGTGAAATGTATCAATAGAAGAGAGAAAACACTGCACAGAAACATTATGTTCGTATGCTGAAAATACTTTTTTGTATGTGTTGCAAAGTATCTTCAGCTATCAGGTTACTTTGCAACAAAGTTTATATGAAATGAAATGAAATGAAATTTTTGAGTTTTACGTTCCACGATTATGCCGGATATGCTCAAGGAGACGATGATGATGAGAATGAATGGAATAGTAGAATGAAAATGTGTGAGAAAACGGGAAAACCCCGAGAAAAATCACACACAGTGTTTCTCCAACACAAAGCCCATTTAGCACGTGCTGGGATCGATCCAGGAACTTCACGCAGGAGAGGTGAACGCTCCACAACTGAGCTACCACGTCCCCCAAAACACAACCTCAGAATATATTTCATATAGAGTAGAAATAACAATATGTTGTAAAAAAAAAAAAATGGCCGGTCTGAAAGGCATGTAAGCTAAAAAATTACAATTGCTACTCGATTTGTTTACTAGCATTGTTTAATTATCTACGGTACTGAACATCGCAACACCAACATCATTATGTTATGTCACATCCTTTCAAAACTATGAAAACTGCAAAGTACCTGCTTTGCTTCGTGATGTCCGAAGAGTAAGACGTCTGAAGGCGAAAGCAGGCAAGTGGCATACAAATTTATGATGTTGAAGGCATTATTTTTCACAGCTATGGAGAAAAGAGATAGAAACAATAATAACGAAATCTTTGTTTTACGTCCTACGAATATGTTATGTAGGCTGACGGTCACAAATGAGTAATGAAAATTTATGATCTTGGAATACGATTTGGTGGAATAATGAGGGAGAAAAATAATCATTGATTAAATATTAAATTGAAAAGAAATAAGAGCCTGACGCTCAAATACTTATCTATCCGGCACCCATCTTGATCCCTCTAAAATATCATGAAATGCTTGATTGATTCTAAACCCAATAATAGTAATAATAAACACAGAATATATAATTTACGCACCTTGAAATGTAGAAATTAATGGTTGTAATTCCCAGCTTTCCAATAGACCTTTGATTTCTCCAAATGAAGATTCGGATATCTTGTTTCTTCTCAAGCAATAATGGGTTACAATAATCAGTTGCAGTCCAAAGCCAAGTCACTAAGTTAAGTATGAATATAAAAGAATTCATTAGTTAGATGCATACAAAATCCTACGCATGTAAATCCGAATCTACTTATTAAATTGTAAATTTAAACAAACTAAATTATACTACAGATATAGTGACATCAAACATATATTAAATAAGATATACAGGGTGTCTCAAAAGTCCCCTGACATAGGGTAACTCTGTTATTATCCGAGTTATAACAAAGTGTCGGAGGGGAAAGCATCTCCAAATATGATGTGTCCAATCTAAAGTGAAGGAATTTTTAAAATCGGATGACCCCTTTGCGCTGTACACTCTTTATGCGCCCAATGTGAAATGAAAATGCAACGTTGCCATTTACCTGGATCCACAACATAAGTGAGTGAAGTTACTGTCTTTTACGCTAACATGTTGATGGCCAGCCTCCGTTTCAAACAGTAACTTCATTCACTTATGTTGTGGGTTCAGGTAAATGGCAACGTTGCATTTTCATTTAAAATTGGGTGCATAAAGAGTATACAGCACAAACATCTCGTCCGATTTTTTTAAAGTGTTCACTTTAGATTGAAAACGTCATATTTCGAGATTTTTTTTCCTCGTACATTTTGTTGTAACTCTGATAACAGAGTTACCCTATGTTAGGGAACTTTTGAGACATCCTGTATACATCATAAGAAGTTCCTTTCTAAATTCTACACGGATGTGGTTAAATTGAATGTGAGGTGGGTGATACACATTAGGCCTTTTGGGAGTACGTCACACGGACGACCGTAATTTTGTGTTCAAAATTTTTATGAACTGGTGGGATATGTGATACATATGGCCACGGGCTAGAATTTTCTCAGTATGTCAAATATGCAATCAGATTTCATGCAGCTTAATTTGGTGGAAAGCTATTGCCAATTGAACGTTACATTTACCTCTTTCTTGCAGATGTTGAACCATGCCGTTAGCACGTGAGGAATGGATCGAAATAATCAAACTGTGGGGCGGGAGGAGTATATGTGCAGTGGTTGCCGATTGCAGAGTCATCTACAATGTGACTCTGTGTCACATGTTTCAGTGTCACAGTAATTAACTAAATTTGAGAAGACGGGCACATTCGTGAACATACATCGTAGCGGTTCAAACTCGCGGGACCTTGTTCCTTCCCCATTTTGAACCGGTACATGAAAATGCCATTTACTCCATGTTTGCCTGCGCCGATTTTGAAAATTCCTTCACTAATCGATTTCTCCCGTTGAGTACTACAAGAACCAGTTAAAATCTCGCGGGCCCTTTATTCTTCCCCATTTTGAACCGGTACATGAAAGTGCGATTTTTTTTTCATGCTTGCCTGCGCCGATTTTGAAAATTCCTTTACTAGTCGATTTCTCTCGACGAGTACTACAAGAATCAGTTAAAATCTCGCGGTCCTTTTTTCTTCCCATTTTGAACCGGTACCTGAAAATGCGATTTTCTTCATGTTTGCCTGTGCCGATTTTGAAAATTCTTTCAGTAATCTATTTCTGTCGTCGAGTACTACAAGAATCAGTTAAAATCTCGCGGGCCCTTTTTTCTTCCCCATTTTGAACCGGTACATGAAAATGCGATTTTCTTCATGCTTGCCTGCGCCGATTTTGAACATTCCTTCACTAATCGATTTCTCTCGTCGAGTACTACAAGAATCAGTTAAAATCTCGCGGTCCTTTTTTCTTCCCATTTTGAACCGGTACATGAAAATGCAATTTTCTTCATGCTTGCCTGCGCCGATTTTGAAAATTCCTTCACTAGTCGATTTCTCTCGACGAGTACTACAAGAATCAGTTAAAATCTCGCGGGCCCTTTTTTCTTCCCATTTTGAACCGGTACCTGAAAATGCGATTTTCTTCATGTTTGCCTGTGCCGATTTTGAAAATTCTTTCAGTAATCTATTTCTGTCGTCGAGTACTACAAGAATCAGTTAAAATCTCGCGGGCCCTTTTTTCTTCCCCATTTTGAACCGGTACATGAAAGTGGGATTTTTTTTCATGCTTGCCTGTGCCGATTTTGAACATTCCTTCACTAATCGATTTCTCTCGTCGAGTACTACAAGAATCAGTTAAAATCTCGCGGTCCTTTTTTCTTCTCATTTTGAACCGGTACCTGAAAATGCGATTTTCTTCATGTTTGCCTGTGCCGATTTTGAAAATTCTTTCAGTAATCTATTTCTGTCGTCGAGTACTACAAGAATCAGTTAAAATCTCGCGGGCCCTTTTTTCTTCCCCAAGCCAATATTTTTTTTGTATATTTTGAATGTATTCAAGTATGGAACAAAAGTATTATATAATTCCCTTAGTAGGCTTCTCAACTTAATATTTTTCAACTTAAATTTTATTTATTTTAATTATTTATTTTCTTGTGACTCAATATTTAATTGCAATCGTTCATTGGGGAGAAGGGTGGCCATTCTCAAATATATAAATATAGTATTCTTAAAATTTATGTGTTCTCGTACTATTAGTTTCTTCCACTAGACCTGGAAATTGCAAAATTAATACCTGGAAAACCTGCAAAATTCAGGGAAATTGAGTTCCATATTTATGTATGAACACTGCTATTTACAATTTTTTTTTTCGAATAGGGAGAACTGTACGAAAGGGTGGTTTGAGAATAGTATAACAGTAGGTTTCTGGGAGTGTTGTTCGAAATGAAATCTTTAAGTTTTACGTCCCACTATAATGCTGGCTAGGCTCAAGATGACGGGGTGTTGTTCGGTGGGGGTCAATGTTGCCAATTTTGGGTAAAGTCGCTAAATAAGGGGAATTCGACCTCAACGATAGCGTAGGGTGACCATAAAATTTTCAGTTAAAAACGGGACAGGTTCTTGCAACACTAGACTTTTAGATCTACCTTTGTTCTTATCAGTGCCTTGATATCAGAGTTCCCCCTCTCTCTCTTCGTTACAGAGCAGGTACTTATGAAAAAGGAAAGACACGTTGAAGTTTGTTTAACACACAACCAACTGCTAAAACCTCTGCTGCCTTTCGAGCAGTACTGCGAACTATAGAGTATGTTTAATATAGGGATTTTCAGTTCAATTTTTGCCGCTTTGTTATTATTTAATACTTTTAAAAGGAGTAAAGGTACTGGGTTTGTTATTTACTTCTTTCATTTACATAAAACGGGACGAATACTACTTTTTCCATCTACTGACGGGACGGCCGCGACACGCCCCTAAAACGGGACTGTCCCGGTCAAAACGGGACGTATGGTCGCCCTACGATAACGACAAAAAAAAAATCCGATTGGAGACTTTTTTGGGTGATTTTTAAATGACGATTTACCTACTTACACATTTAGCGACTTTTTGCTGCAAACAAAATGTTCATCTGTAGAGAAGCATTATTAGTTCAAAAAAGTTTTTACGTTATTTTTTTCTGTTTGTTTGTTTTAATCAGCGCAAGTGATGAAGAGTTTGGAAATACAGCGTACTCACTACTCCACAATCCTGCATTGTTATGTTACCCTTGCCCTCTAACGAAGAATAACTACAAACTTGATGTCCTCTAGTTTTCAGAGTTTCCGTTGAGAGACACACGTAATACATCATTACCGATAGCAACAAGATTAGCTATAGATGCGTGAAAAAAGGCGAAGAAGGTGTTTGTTATATTTGTCCTCTGGGGTCTTTTAATTATTCTGCACTTTTTCTTTTACAAAAAATTGCTTAACGTAAGTACTGTAGTGTTAATTATTTCGGAACTATTTTGACCACAACATGAACAAAAGTACCCGAAACAACCTGAAATGATCCCTGAATTAAAGGATTGGTTGCGCCCTGTTTACAAAGATGTGAATAGAACCAGCGGCGCAAATCTGTCTTCAACATTGGGGGGGGGGAGGGGAGGGTAAGACCGTTACCATACTTTTTTTGGCGATGTCCAAAATACTTATGAAGTTGAAAAACAATGTTGTGGAGGATCAGAGTTGTCTTTAGCGTTAGGAGGCTGCAGATTTGAGGCTTATTCTGGGGGACATCTCACGTTCCTTTGTAGCAATCGGACAAAAATCATCAAATTTCTCCCAAAAAACACATTTCAAATCGGATTATTTGGGAGAAGTCCCCCTCAGTTCCAAGATTGGAGGGGACATGTATCCGTCATCCCCCCCCCCGGGATTTGCACCAGTGAGTAGAACATATTGTTTAGTTTACATCTACAACTTTTACAATGCTTATAGACAATGAATTTCTCGATTATTTCTTATAGCGACTTTTCACCCAAAATTGGAGTCGTCACCTCTCGTTTCGCAAACTTATTGCCAACATTTTAGAAACTGGCTGCGGGGAGAGCTACAATGGATGATTCAAGTTATTTCGTCGCTTCCGCTGTGAACCTAAGTACAAGATTCCAAAAGTCACATTTTTTTGGTTAAAAACAATATGTCTGCTGGGTGAAAGCATAGACTGGAATGTGTTGCCTTTCCTACCTTATCTTTAATCCCATAGTAGCTCCTTTCCCAAAGTTAAAAAAATGCAATTCTTCCTTTCTTAATAGTACTTATGACCCAAAGTATTACGTAAGCATTGTATGTTCCTTATGTAGCTCACAGAGCCGCAGCTATGGGCGAGCAAGCAAAGCACGTGTCCCGGGCGCGTGGTTGGAGGGGCGCCTAAAAGAGAGGTTATATATTAGTACTTTTCCTGGCGGTATTTAATACTTTTCATCAGAGTGCGAAATCATGAAATCAAAGTGAGAGGAAAAAATGAAATGAAATCTTTGAGTTTTACGTCCCACGGTTATGCCGGTTAGGCTAAAGGAGACGGTGATTATGAGAAATGAATGAAATGGTGGAATGAAGTAAGTGGGAGGAAATGGGAGAACCCCGAGAAAACCCACGCACACGGTGTTTGTCCACCACAAGGTTCACTTGGCGGGGCTAGGATCGAATCCGTGACCCCAAGCACCAGAGGTGAACGCTCTACCACTGAGCCACCGCGGCCCTAAAAGTGAGAGGAGACTGGAGAAGTGAAGAGAGAGAGAGAGAGACAGAGAGAGAGAGAGAGAGAGAGAGAGAGAGAGAAGAAAACGCTCGCACTTTTACACTTCAAAGTAAATTAAGTCATTTATTTTTTCTGTCCCCCTCCTCCCCCTCCCCTAAGTTCTACTGTCAAAGTAAATAGCTAAAAACACTCCCAGGCCAGAACCGCATCTACGTTGGAAATTTGATCGAGATCGGTCGGTCGGTGCAAGAGATTAAGAAAAAATGAAATGAAACCTTTGAGTTTTACGTCCCACAGTTATGCCGGTTAGGCTAAAGGAGACGGTGATTATGAGAAATGAATGAAATGGTGGAATGAAGTAAGTGGGAGGAAATGGGAGAACCCCGAGAAAACCCACGCACACGGTGTTTGTCCACCACAAGGTTCACTTGGCGGGGCTAGGATCGAATCCGTGACCCCAAGCACCAGAGGTGAACGCTCTACCACTGAGCCACCGCGGCCCTAAAAGTGAGAGGAGACTGGAGAAGTGAAGAGAGAGAGAGAGAGACAGAGAGAGAGAGAGAGAGAGAGAGAGAGAGAGAAGAAAACGCTCGCACTTTTACACTTCAAAGTAAATTAAGTCATTTATTTTTTCTGTTCCCCTCCTCCCCCTCCCCTAAGTTCTACTGTCAAAGTAAATAGCTAAAAACACTCCCAGGCCAGAACCGCATCTACGTTGGAAATTTGATCGAGATCGGTCGGTCGGTGCAAGAGATTAAGAAAAAATGAAATGAAACCTTTGAGTTTTACGTCCCACAGTTATGCCGGTTAGGCTAAGGGAGACGCTGATGATGAGCAATGAATTAAATGGTGGAATGAAGTAAGTGGGAGGAAATGGGAGAACCCCGAGAAAACCCACGCACACGGTGTTTGTCCACCACAAGGTTCACTTGGCGGGGCTAGGATCGAATCCGGGACCCCAAGCACCAGAGGTGAACGCTCTACCACTGAGCCACCGCGGCCCCCGGCCGGGAATCGAACCCGGGTGTCCCACGCCAAAGGCGTGTCCACTAACCACTTAGCCACGAGGGAGCTCATCTGTGAGGCAGTGTAAACCCCCAAAAAAGAAAGAAAATAAACGCACACTGGATGTTTGCGCAACTGAGGATCAAAACATTCTCAATGGAGTATGAGAAATAGTAAACGTCAATCAATGTGTGCTTTTGCTTATTCATTACTTCGTTAATACTTAATTCCTTCTAGAAATAGTGAAACAATACTATGAAGAAACACTAATTAAACTAATAACAATTACGTTGTATTTCTTACCATACCGTTTTTACCACCCATAGAATTTCAACCTAGCACTATACTGCATTAGTCACGCCGTAACGAAAGCTGAAATTCAAAGACCTGTATATCACCTGTATATCACGCGGCCTGCGTTGGTACTCCTCAACATAAATACGTCACAGCCCAAAGCCAGGAAACATCACAAACAGAAGACAGGGGCACAAGCAGTGCCTGACACTTCACGAACTCAAACCCACCAAGACTCAACTCAACATGACCTTCAATTACGTTCTAGAAACCAAACCAGTGCTAAGGCACAAACTCACCAACTTCCTATATGAAAACACAAGAAAAAAATCTAACTTTTTTGGTTCCAAAGTGATGACATAACAATAATACTAAAAAGGTTTTAATTTTCAGTAACCCAAACATTAATTAACTAGGGAACATAACAAAGCAAAAATAAATAAATAAAAATAAATTAAATTAAAAAATAAAAACCTGACAAGTAAGCTCTCCCTGACTACTTTTTTTTTTTAATTTCAGTAAGGCTGTAAAATATGTCAATATCTTCGTAATATATATATATATATATATATATATATATATATATATATATATATATATATATATATATATTTCATTGTAAACAAGTTCTTTAAACAAAAGAAAGCTCTGAGAGCGCTTACCTCTGACGCGGTAGGTCCCTGGTTCGATTCCTGCTCCCGACAAATAGGCTTTTGGTGAACACTGTAGGTGTGGTTATTCTTAAGACTTTCCAGTTTCCTTACATTTTCTTGATTCCACCATTATCATGTATCTCATCGTCACCTTCTCTCTTACATTGATGTACAATCATGGGGCGTTAAACTAAAAGAAAAAAAAATCTTGCAAATATCCTAGTAAAAATGAGTTTTCTAAACTACACTAGTGGCCCCGCGTAGCGTATTCGCTAACGCTCTCGCCTTCGGTGCGAACGGTCCCGGGTTCGATCCCGGTGGGGAAACTCGGTCGAAAAAGTATCAAAAGATTTTAAGTCCAGCCATCCTGAATGAGGTTTCCTTGGCTTTTCCTCATTCACAGCAGGCAAATGCCGGAGTGGTACCTAACATATAGGTCCCAGGCCGTTTTCTTCCTTCCCAAATCCAAAAATGAAAATGAAACCTTTGAGTTTTACGTCCCACGGTTATGCCGGTTAGGCTAAAGGAGACGGTGATGATGAGTAATGTATGAAATGGTGGAATGAAGAAAGTGGGAGGAAACGGGAGAACCCCGAGAAAACCCACGCACACGATGTTTGTCCACCACAAAGTTCACTTGGCGGGAGCTGGGATCGAACCCGGGACCCCAAGCACCAGAGGTGAACGCTCTACCACTGAGCCACCGCGGCCCCATTTTTCCCCAATCCATTCTTCCCTTCCTTTCCCCGGATAGTGTGATCACCGAGGGAAGTCATCCCTCATATGCGACGGGCTAACAAGGCCATTGATGCCGAAAGCTCAGAAATCTAAATCCTAAATCTTCACTACACAAGGGAATTTTCGCGCTGAAAACGGTTTATTAGCAATTATGTTAAGCAGCCCTGTAGTAAATCTGCACCAAGTAATAAATCGTCACATATAAAACGGAATGAATAAACACATCACATTCATTTTGCTACCTTGAAATGTAAAATGTTTCAAAACATTAATATTCAAAGATTTCTCAAAATTCAGATTCACCCATTCCATTGTCCTCAATCATTAACGAGTTTTACAATAGTAAGAATTGTATTCATAAACTACATTACTTACTTAGTACTATATTAAAGCAAGTTACACTAAAAGAATATATAATTAATGGAATATTTAACTAAAGTAATAGTTAACTAGTGTACTTACCCAAGCATTTTTTCCTTCCTCTCTTCTTTTCCGTTTGTAAACAACCTCGTTTCGCAAGCAAAAGACGGTAGTTCAATTACGTCAGCCATGGCGAAAGAAAGAGGTGTCTATAGGCGGCCTGGATCTCACACACAGATGGACGTATATAACATATAGCTGAAGTATTTAACATACGTATATGTATGTAAAATACAGAAGATTGTTAGAAGTCAGACATCCTGCAGCGACATGATGTAATATCTAAGCGGGTAAAAGGCAGTACCTGTGTAGCATATGGATAAAGTACGCTCCGTACAGATTTCCTTAGTAAACATAACGAATCCTTGTATTTGTACAATATACCGCTGTCCGGATAATGGATTTTTCTCAGTGTAACATTTACACTTTTGCACTGTAAAGTACAATACTATTCATGGACTATCTGAGGAATATCTGTTCTATTATCTCCCTGTTCATACGACACCAAACTTCATTATTCTTGTTTCCAGAAGACTTTTATTGAGATTCCTACTCTCACATTTTTCATCTTTCATTCTCATTTCTGATAGCAGACAAGAAATGTGCAGACTAACTTCTCCCTATCTCCCTATATTCTCTGTTAAAATTATTTTCTAAATCAGTGCATCTCAACCTTTTTTTGACTGACAACACCAAGGGTGCCCATGTTGTGGTTTCCAAGGGGAAAGGGGGCAAGTATAAGCTATATTTCAAGTATAGTTCCAAATTTTGATGTAACTATTCTAAAAGTTCTATTGGGTTTTCGATATTCCGAAGTACAATTTCTTCTAGGGGGAAGAGCGCCCCACACTGCCCCCCTGATGGGCGCCCTTGGGCGACACAGTTTACTGAAGTCCAGGACAATACGATACCCTTGTCTGATATTTTTATCGAATAATAAAAACAATATTAGTATTTATAAGTTTTTATAATACATAGTGTCTGTAAGTTTTCTTATTATGTAATGACTCTATATAGTATTGAGAATTATTGCTACCGCTGGAGGTGTTGACTGGTACTGTCTGTCTCGATTTTAACTAATTATTATTAAATTTTTCATAATTTTTAAATTCTAAAATTGCTTAGAGTGCACACCTTAGGGGAATGCATGACACTCCAACACGAGGTTGAGATCCGCTCCCCTGAATCATAGCATGTCTCAGGACAGTATTTAGAGACATTATTGCTCAATGACTCTGATTTAAGCTGCACACTTCCCAACAAATGTTTGCCTTATAGTCCTGAGTTCTTTCTTATTAATTAGGAAAACTATTTGTGCGTTGAAATGAAGGTTATACAAACACATTTTTATCATTCCTTAAGAGGTCTCCTCCCAGCGAAATTAAAATATCGCTAATTTTAGAGTAATTATGTGATTTCTTCAAATAGATAAAAGATATTTGAAATATGGAACAAAAGCGCCCTAGACAATAGTATTTTGCGTAAGGTACCGTTATCACAAGTCACCTAGTGGCTTTCCTTTTTCAGCTGTTTAGAAATGAGAAAATAAATGCCGATTTTCTAAATGGCTGGAAATCGAAAGCAGATAAGTGAATCGTGATAACAGTATCTCATGTAAAATGATATTGTCTAGCGAGCTCTTGTTCCACTTTTCGATTATCTTTTATATATTTGAAGATATCATATAATTACTGTAAAATTAGCGGTATTTTAATTTCGCCAGGATGAGGCATCTAGTTTCAGAATCTAGGATTAGTTTTGTTTTCCGTATTTATGAAGCTCTTTCTCATACAGAATTCGATTCCCTTGTGCCAGTCAACGACTTGTATTTTGTCTTTCACGAAAAGAAGCTCAACAAGGTTACTCCGGGTCGTATTTTGATTATACGCTCACCATTCAGTCATACAGTTACACTAACACTCATTTGTAAAGCCAGTCATTCGTCGGATTATATTCAAGACTCGTAGTAAACAGTTTTATCTATTTATTTATATGAGGGTAAATCAATAACTAACTGTAATATTTTTTGTATTTCTTATCAGGTTGACTTTATGGCATTGTGTGCTCACCAGACTCTAGGTTTCACCGTTAGCTGTCATATTTTTGAGCATTATCATCATTTGTGGCATTAAGGCGTTACGTATAAGCAATGATGTCCCTCGGCGGGCATACAGTCCGAGAAAGGGGATAGAAGGAAGCAACCTGGGACTTGTATATTACGAACCATCCCGGTATTTATCTGGTGAAAATGAGGAAAACTCAGGACAAACCTCACTTTGGAATGCTGGCCTGAAAAAGCTGTTACATCTTTTTGAACAAGTGTCACTACCGGGAACCGAACTTGGGACCACTCGTACTACAGGGTAGAGCGTTAGCGACTACCCTACGTAGGGTCACACAGATCTTATTCTCACAGAGTCCAGCATAGTAAACATAACGGATCTCCATTCCTTAGTCTTTAGCTTACACTTATTTACAAAGACCTTATGAATTGATTTCCATGAATAAGTCTTTTAAGATGTCTATTAGCTAATTTTTTTCAATTAAACACTAGGGGCCGCAGTGACTCAGTGGTAGATTGCTCACCTCTAGTGCCTGGGGTCCTTGGTTCGATCCCATCTCGTGCCAAGTAAGCTTTGTGGTGGACAAACACCATGTGCGTGGGTTTTCTTGAGACTCTTCCGTTTCCTCCATTTTCTTCCTTTTGCACCATCTCCTTTAGCCTTACCGGCATAACCGTTCGACGTAAAACTGAAACATTTCATTTCATTTTTTTAAAAAAAAATTAATCACCCACTAACTGCAAACAATCTTTTATAAATAAACACTGTTAGGTCATGAGCTACATACTTTTACTAAAAACATACATCTTTCAGTGCACGACATACTGAGTTACCACACAGTAATGCTTCGAAATTGGAAGAAAAAAAGTGAACACAATTTAGTACGGAAAATATAGATTAACACTAGGAAATGTGTGCTTAATATAGTACTGCAAAAAATAGGGAAATAAAATGTAAAAAAAAAGATAGAAAGAGAGAGAGCGAGAGAGAGAAATGGAATTATTGTTACAAAAAATAAAAAAAAAAATAAAAGTAGAGTAGGAAAAGTAAGAGAGGAAAATGTAAAGAATCCATTTCCCAATTGAAATTGCTTTGTGTTAGCTGAGAGCCGAGGGTAAACCGCACAACACTGGAGTTCTCCCAAAGAACTCACTGTAACACAAAATCGATAGGAATTCAAGCGATTACTCAGGAATTGTCTACCTATATATATATATATATATATATATATATATATATATATATATATATATATATATATATATATATATATGAGACTACGTAAAATAAATTTTCTTAGCATGGTGTGAGTGAGTGTATTTTCGAAGGAAAAATACAAGAAGAGCAAAGAAAAACATGATCTTCGATGCTTTTGTGAAGAAAAAAAAATATATATTGGAAAGGAAACATTGGTAGATATGTTACTAACTTTATCTTACAAATTCCATCTGTCGTATGTATGTAGATAGTTATCTACACTTACCAACATTATGCTAACCTTGTGGTTCTCAACCTAATTCCTATCGCGACCCCATTTTTTTATCATATCCTCTTACCAGCGACCCCCTTATAATTTCTGGTTTGTAATAAGCTTGTGTAGGATTTTTAATATATATATATATATCGTGGAGATCTCAGGATACCCATTTACTTTTATAATATTAAATCAATTTTTTGTATATAGTGAATAGAGTAACTTCCCCAAAAGAGAATGTATTAAAACCGACAAGCAAGGGCACCGATTTCTCTGTAAAATTATGGGGGCCCATTTTAGATGCAGAAGGTACACTGAGAAAAAAAGGACTAGGATTTCCGTGTGGATACATCGTATTTACAAGGGTACGCTCCTTAAGTAATGTAATTTCATGTATAAAAGTACAGCAGGTGGGAACACCATGCCAAGTCTGGAGTTCGAACTAGACTCGCTGTGATTGGATAATTTTATTCACATGATTGATTTCGTGTTAAAAACTATTACTCTCGTAAGTTAGGGAGTCACAGATTTAGAAAGAACCAAGAGGGGACGCTCGTAGGAAGGTAGTAACAACATTATATACCTAAGTTACCACCGTCGGAATGAGTATGGCGTTAATTCTAGATTTGAAATGGTGGTCCCACAACACAAAATTTTCGCTGGACGGTGGTGTAGATCGTACTACTGATGAAACAACATTACTTAATGTGGTGACGCGCGTAACCTGGTAAAAACAGCACTTACATGCCGACTGGATTATGCATTTTTCTCCGTGTATATATATATGAGGATTTTAAGACAAATTGCATTCAAATTATGCCAAATATTGTATAATCATAAATACAGTAGGGGGGCCCACAGGAGCTTTGGGGGGCCCCCCAGGATCGACGCCCTTGCCGAAAAGTCCTTGCAACTGGTTTTCTGTAACGAATATTTGGACAAGTTCAGGCTGAAAAGGAGAGAATAATATCCTGGTCTGGTATCTGCTGCTTTTAAAGTAATAATTCCATTTGCTACATCGTACCTGTGCGAAAGTGGTTTTTCTTCCAAGGTAAGCATTAAAACAAAGATAAGAAATCGCTTATCCGTTGAAAATGACTTGATAATGTGTGTCACGAAGATTGAACCGGACATAGGTGCACTAGTGAAATCACACCATGCTCAGGTATCTCATTAGTTTTTAATTTTAATTGTATTTCAATATGCAGGTTTTGTTGCATTTGTATTTTTCTGGTATTTCAATTCGCAGTTCTCATTAGTTTCATATCATACCTCTTTCATTTAAATTGATTTTTAAACAACTCTACCGGTACATCTGTTGGAAACATTTAGTATAAGCTACACATATATACTAGTATAAGCTATACTAGTTTAAGCTAAACATACCTAACCAAGCAGGAGCCAAACTAAGCTATACTTATCTAACCTACTATGAGCTAATATAAGCTATACTTATTTAACCTAATAGAGGCAATCTAAGGTATACTTATCTAAAGTAATAGTAGCTAAGCTTATTTAACTTAGCAGCAGCTAAGATAATCTTATATAGCTTAACAAGAGCTAACATATACTTATGTAACTTAAGAGGAGCTAATTTAAGCTATACTTATCTAACCAACCAGGAGCTAATCTAACCTAATAGTAAGAAAATCTAAGTCATATTTTTCTAACTTAACAGGAGTCAAACTAAGTTATACTTACCTAACCTACCAGGAGCTAATGTAAGCTATAGTTATTTAACCTAACAGAGGTAACCTAAGCTATCTAACAGCATTTAATGTGAGCTATACTTATCTAACTAAGCAGGAGCTAAGATAATCTTATTTAACTTAACAACAGCTAACATATATAATTTAAGAGGAGATATTTGGAGTTATACAACCCAGGAGCTAACCTGAACTATCACAGATAGCCAGATGAGCACGGCTCTTTTGACAGTGGTGTACAGTTTTCAAATATTTCTTAGAATTATCGGACAGATGGAAATATGAGTGAAACTAACTAAAGTTTTCAAATAGTACTATTCACAAAAACTATCAAAAAAAAAACGCCAAAAAAACGGTTTTCAAAATATTGGAAATTAAGATTTCTGCCAGAATAACTTAATTTTTGGGTACATATCTTCTATTGGTAGCCATTATTACTCTCTTTTTCCACGAATACCTGCCATCTATACGGCAATTCCATCAACTATTTGATCTCTGTACATCGGTCCCTAAAAGCAACCGTTCATCTGTTAAGTATCGCTAACCCAAACAAAGTTAAATGAATATATGCTAAAGTTAAGTAAGTGAATCTAATCTAATCTAAGCCACATACTATCAAAACTAAGCTAATTTAAGTTACGCTTAATTAACCGAAACCTTGCTAATCGTAACCTAACTTAACCAAAAATGAATCCAAGCTACATTTAGGACGAACTAAGCTACATTTGACTAGTAATAAGCGTACAGCTCAGAAGTTGATTCATTTGTAGTGAAACCAAATATACAGCTATTTTCTCTGTGTACCAGTAAAATAAATCTATGCTAGGCTGTTGAGAATTGTTGATCCTTGAGTTGATTTTGAGTTTAACGTCCCTTTCAGCAGCGAGGCTATATGAAACGTGGATCTACTGATTAATGTGGAAACCGAACCACATGAACTCTCGCCGGGAATTGAACTCGTGTCTCTCACGCCAAACTCGCGTAGGGTAATCGCGTGCTAGGATTGTTGATCAATTGCTTCTACTTACCATTTTTTAGACTTCAAAATTATAACTATGGGGAGTTCATAGAACGGATCTGTCTGTCCGTCACTCGTTCTTCTGGATTTCTTATAAACATTAATGATCGTTTTCGGAAACTTTTCCATCTATTTCCAAAAATTTCATATCTCTATGCTGGCACTCTTTATTTGATAGTATCCAGATTAACTGTTAGAGACATCGAGTTCTAGATTCCGATGAACAAATGTCTGTAAAAGTTCTTCTAAATTGTGTTAAGGTATATTTTAAAAATATTTAAAAACAGAAGTTTTCCGAACTCCATGGCATCCCTAAACCTCATGGGGATATATATTTGTTTTGAATTCAAACTACTTTTCGAATTGTTGCGATTAGGCATCATGTTTGAAAATTGAAGCGCCTAACACGGAAATCTGACACATCAATGGTGTCCCTCTTTATTTCCTTATATTTCGTTGACCGTTAGGTGGACCGATTTGGAGTTTTCGAGAAAATACATATCAGTACGTTGTTTGGAAATGTTAAAAAAACGAATTTTTAAGATCTTCAAAGATGCAGATTTTAAGTACCTCCGAAACCGCACTGGAAGACCCACTTATTGCTGCATAGTAGGGCTAATACATTTTGAGTTACTATCAAGGGTAAAAGTGCGGGAGAACGAGAAGGGACGCCGTTCCCCATCTCCAAAACATATGTACGGCGTTCCCCAGTTCAAAAAAAAAAAAAAAAAAATACAACAGGCAAAAATATGCAGGGGGACGGTGTGACGTCATGCCGCTACCTACCGTCTCCCTACCTTTTCAGACCCACTTTTACCCCTGGTTACTATTAAGCTTCAATATGTAGTCTTTCGTCGTAGTCGTAAAAATTCGTCGTTTTTCTACTCGAAACACAAGAAACATACACCCAACAAAACGTTGCACCTTCCTGAAGGTAGGGCATCTTACCACTTATAGACTATCAGGTATGTAAGTTAAATGAAGCTTTTACTATATACACAGTAGGTACGGTATGTGTAAAAGCAGGCATAGTATATGTACTTCAAAGTACCTACGTTTGTAGTGCTTCTTTACAAAAATCTTATAGTAAACATACAAAAGTGTTCAATTTTAGTATCACCAAATACCTGAATAGCACCGATATCTTTGGTTTTTAATTCTGTATAGATTTCTGAACGCTTTCCTCGAGAAAAGAAAACGATTGTAACATTGCGCACAACTACTCCAACGTCTCCATCCAGAAGTGAGCGTTTTAATTCAAATCTGTTATTATTACAGTATAACCTATGCCGTAAGGTTTTTCCCAATCCCTAAGTGTGGCGTGTACGAGTATTTTGATAGTGTTTTCAAACTGCAAAAAATCTACTTACAGATTTTAGTCTCCAACTCTTCTTCAGTTAGTTAATACGAAATAAACTTACCTGTAAAGAAACAAAAAAATATATATAAAATCAGTACCATATTTGTCCACATTTAAAATATCATTATATTAAAGTATGGTTACAGATTAAGAATAAGGGGGCATGTTAATTCACAAAGAAAGAGTGAATTTTAAGGAATTATTTATGTAGGCGAAGAAAAAAACATCAAAACAAATACAGAATTAAAAAGTGTGCATTATGGCCATCCAACTGGACTGATTTCTAGTGAAAATAAAAAGTAAACACTGGAAAAATCATTTCTTATGGTGTGTAAATGCTGAAGTGTACATTACCGTCGCCAGTTTGTACACTTATATAGACATTTTTCTTTACACGCATACCCACCATCGCTAACAAGCCTTTTCCCTATCGACGCACCTCAACGTTTCTTACATAGGCTCACCAGCTTCGCCTTTTCTGAACCGAAATAGATGCAAAGTTAATTTATAATTAAAACATTCACTCTCTGTATTAACTCTCTAGGGATGCATTCGAGTCGAGTCGAGTCGAGATTTAAGCCTGT
The DNA here is from genome assembly GCF_964235325.1 of Thermobia domestica. Taxonomy (NCBI): domain Eukaryota; kingdom Metazoa; phylum Arthropoda; class Insecta; order Zygentoma; family Lepismatidae; genus Thermobia; species Thermobia domestica. The sequence goes on along the minus strand of NC_137469.1, from coordinate 22,284,505 downwards.
CTCGACTCGTCTCGAGAAAATGTTGTCTCGACTCGTGTCTCGACTCGACAGTCTCTGTCTCGACTCGACTCGAATTCGAGTCGAGACGTCTCGAAATTCGAGTCGAGACAAAATGTACGAGTTAAAATATACGCACACATCAGCCAGACCATCATGACTACCTACCTAATTGTCAGTATGTCGACTTTGGCATGGATAAAAACGGCGACACGTCTTGGCATACACGCAATGATCCCTGATAGGTCGCTTGAGAGAGCTGGCACCACATGTGCTCACTCAGGTCACCTAATTCCCGTAAATTCCAGGAAGGGGGGCGATGTGCTCTGACGTCACGTTCAATCACATTCCACAAGGGACATCACTCAAATGTCCGGCTCCAATTTCAATGAAACTTTTTTTGCTGATAGAAGGCATGTATGCATCATTACTTGTGATGACAAATTTTTGCCATGGTGCATGTTTTCTATTTTTTTTAATAACTTTTAAGAAATGTGATGTGGCTATTAGAGATTACTACAGAAGTCCCTTACTACCCTTTGTAAACGGAGCGTTAATGAAGAAAATTGAAGAAAAACCATGTGGATACATATAAGTCCTGGGGGGAAGTCGTATGGTAGATATGACCTTGATGGCAGCCATCTTGAAATCCACCATTTTGAATTAAGGTCAAGTTTTCAAAATAGGAATAGGGTAATATGATACATAATTTCGGGCTAGAATTTAATTAGAAAAATAATGGTGAGGTTAGTTTTAAGATACACCCATTTGGGGGAAAGTTACAGGCATATTAATTGTTTTTACTTACTGTGTGCGTAAGTCCCTTCTTACTTTCGTCTCAAGACCTGTAAATCGATCGCAACGGCAGAGCCCGGTTTCGCACTAGTGTTTAGAAATCTTTAAACTCACTTGAGGCAATATTTGTGGATTATTGTATTGTATTTTGCCTTTAATTAAATTTGAACCCACTTCATGATCTTGTGTAAAGTACCACTAAAAGAGAATTTCTGTTTTTATGGAGAACGTAAGCATGGCATTTGCAAAAGGTGAGTAAGGTGCGTATGTATTTATAAGAAAGTCTTTTGTGGTTCCGCCAACCTATTCTTTAGTTGTTTTTTTTTTTTCAAAATACTCATATCTCATAAATAAAAGAGCTATTATAAAATCTCTTACCACTATTCTTTAATACTTATAAAATTTTATTTATTGTAGCGAGACCCCCTGAGACCCCTGGTTCCAATTTTGACAAAAACGCTTAGCCTTAGACTGGGACCTGGACCAAGGTATCCGTGACCAAAATTTGGTAACTCTCGGTCAACTTGTCTGGTCCCCAGGTCAGTCCCAATAAACGTCCCCCCCCGAGACCCCCCTGATTCGAAATTTAAAAAAAAAACGCTTCGTCTTGATCTGGGGCCTGGACTAAGGTACCCGTGACCAAATTTTGGGAACTCTCGGTCCAATCGTCTGGTCCCCAGGTCGCACACAGACAGGCAGACAAACACATAAACAAACTCTATTTTATTTATATTAGATAAGATATACTATGTAAAATAGTCTCGTATCATAATATGTGATTTACAACAAATGTTACATTATATATTATCCGTAGCTCGTGATATGCTGCAACATATTAAAGCCTCAGAATAGTTGGGCAAGCGAATAATCCAGAAGTTACGTAACCCTATTGCGTTCATGGGAACGAAAACACAATAATTATAACTATGCTAAATTACTATAGACTACCAACTGCTCATTCAGAGAATTTATGAAGTTCACTTTATCGCAATAGTTTTATACAAACTAGATTTAGACTACGGATAATAGTTTTATACAAACTAGATAATCAATTATTATTATTATTATCATTATATTTGCAGTACAACCAAATACAACGACATTAACTATTAGTTCTAATTAACTGAATTGAGCTGAAAATTAAATCTTGATCTTTAAAGATTAACTATTAATTTTATGCGTTCTGTACCTTTCTGAAGGAATAAAAGCTGGAATTGGTTTCAAGGCTGTTTCTGAGTGAATACTTTCTTCAAAATAATATTAAAAATTATAGAAAGATTTTCGAGACATTCGAGTCGAGTCGAGATTTTTAAGAGCCGTCTCGACTCGACTCGAAAATTCGAGTCGAGAAATACGTTTGTCTCGACTCGTCTCGAATTTTACAAAGTGTGTCTCGACTCGAATCTCGACTCGAATTCGAGTCGAGTCGAGTCGAGATTCGAGACATGTCTCGACTCGAGCGCATCCCTATAACTCTCTACTAAAACCAAAACTGATAGAAATTCACTACAACTTCCGGTTTTAATATTGAAGTACATGCATATTTTTTATGCTCGACTCTAGCCATAGGAACTAGATACACGTTTCTGATTGGTTGCATGGGCTCAAAGTGGGACAAAACGAACCCTGCGGGGCTTCTAACTCGTTCCTACTACTACTACTACTACTACTTATACTATGGATTCGTATCACTTTTTGAATATTATTTTCATCTTATTTTAATGAAATAAGTGTTTTGAAAATTTAAAAAAAAAATAAAAAAAAACTCTCCTTCGGCCGGGTTTGAACCCACGATAGATAGCGAGAAGCGGTTTTCTGCAATCAATCAAGCATCCTAAGAATATATTGTAGCGGTTCTGCAATTCCTGTGCAAATGCATAGCAATATCATTGTTGCACCTCGAGGACTTGATCTAATGTATAATATGTTGCAACTTGTACAATAGAAGAATGACATGCCGAACATGTATGTTACAAAATAGACGATCTGCCCATTTGTATCTTTACTCAATGAAGCCGAAAAAATCGAATATCGGCAAGTCTGATTGGCTACACTGCAAAAAATAATACAGAAACTACTTTTGGACACAGTAGGACATTGTACACATTACCGACACTCTTTGAACACCTACAGATAACATATATTTATCCCTTGTAAATACTGTGTTGTCCAAGTATGTCGCAGATGTATGTACAGTCCGCAACAAAAAACTCCAACATGAGCCTGTAAGTTATTTTGAAACGACGAAGTCTTTTGCTCCAAAATAAGTGTGCAAGGGAGAATGCCGAGGTTTCTCCTGCGTAATTCGTGCCGCTTAGACGTTATGTTGATTCCCTGGGCTATTAGGCGTAGTTTCACAATAAACTTACATGCTCATGTTGCAGCTTCTTTTGCTGCGGACTGTACAAGATGTGCAAAATATATATGTCATCATTTTGTTTTCGAACTGTTTGCCGAGAACAAGTGTTTTAAATATGTCATCATACCAGAAAACTGTTTTCGGAGAATGAACGCTTTTAGACACGCGAAGCTCACTTCATAAACACATACTTGATATATTTCCCCCTCAACATCTGTACTAAAAGTGTTTAAATGCTGTTTTAATTTTTTTACATTGTATTCTTGTTTCCGCCATGAATGTTGGCTCAAAACATTGCGATCCTATTGGGCGGATCGAGCAGAGTAGAGGTGGTGAAACTGTGACGTTTGACTTCACGATTTTGTTGCATAGGCAGATCCTCTATTTTATGACATCCTTGGTGCAGAATATGTAGCATTGTTTATTGGCACACATTTATCTCCGTAGCAAACCCATTCGCAATTCATCGGTGATTCACATACAACAAGGAGATGAATTGTGTCCATTGGAGAGCATCCCGAACTGGACCGACGTTGAACGTCATCCCTGCCTTCACGAAACTATTTCACTCATTGCATCACCGTACGATACGGCAACGCTGCATCACCATGCGATTTACGAAGTACCTGAAAACCAAGGTTACTAGAGAACAGGTTGCCTCTTAACCATGCTGCACGGTCATAGGCTGTCCCGGAATGACGTCACTTATAGACCCGTGAAGCGCGCAAAAAATTTGTCGTCTGCTTTTTTCCCACTAAGAATAAGGAAGAGGGTCTTCGCGTGAGAAGCCCTACACTGAATTAACGTTACATAGTAAAATCCTTTTTGTTGTTTACACGCAGAATCAAACTTAAATGTCTGTAATTTACTACATAGAATAATGATCGAGAACAGAATTTATAATAATAATAATCGTGTTCTTATAATCTATTGTTAGAAACCTTACCTCACTGGACAAGTTTCCTGAGCTTTTTTTCCCGTTTGTCCTGAGAGCTTCCTTCTCTTTTTACAGAAACCTTAAAACTTTTCTTTTTTGCCAAACTATTCAAAAACTTAATTCAGGCATATGTTCTCATTCGTACAAATGTAGTCACTATTTCAGAATTCGCATTAGCATTACTCCCACAAATAATCCTCTTTAGACATTTCAATGTATATTTTTTCCTACGCATTGTTCTTCCATGGTAAAATGAAAACTGTTCTTGCATATCTTTTACACACGAAAGCACTCTACAGTGGGCTGTGTGAGATGGTCATGAGACAAGCTTTGAATCAGGGGTGTAGCCAGCGAGTTTATCTAGGTGGAGTCCGTCATTTCGGGGGAGATAGCTACAATTTACAAAGCCAAAAAAAAAAGTTTTACAGTTAGTGATTTTGAGGCCTAAAAAACCGGAAATTTTTCGTTTCCGTCCGGAAAACTAAAAACACTTTTTTAAAGTTTTTGTTTTTGCTTTTTCTCCATAAATATTATGTACTAAGTAGTTTTTATTATGCTTAACCAAGAACTACAGCTTGGGACCAAACGTTATGCCTTTGTGCATAACTATTACAATATAAGCCCCTTTACACAGAACCTATCTACATAAGAGTGATTTTCTTTGATATTTCGCTTAATTTCTTTAAGATTTCCTGACAAAAATATTTATTTATTATTCTTGACTAAAAACATTATACAAATTCTCGTGTTAGCGTAGATTGACAATTATTTTAAAATAGGCCTTTATAAAATATTTTCATGCTTCATATTGGACATGATCTGCACAGGAACACTAGATCAATCGATTGTAGCAAATGTAGCAGCAAGCTCTGCATTTGGTTATTCCTTACACGGAAGAGATACCATACTATTTTTCGATCGGTAAATAATTTACCGATTATTAATTATATGTACTTTGCTATTTTTAAATGACTGAAGCGAGGTAATCTGACGATGGTGTTTTAAAAGCTGGTCATTACGATGGTCCAGGAAATCATTTGGGGGGTCTAGCCCCGATGCCCCCCGTGGCTACACCACTGCTTTGAATCGATGATGGTGAAGAGTGATGAACGGGAACATTTTTATTGTACTGATTACTTAAATGAGAATCTATATTTTGCATTTTCTTTATTATTATTATTATTATTATTATTATTATTATTATTATTATTATTATTATTATTATTATTATTATTATTATTATTATTATTATCATTATTATTATCATTATTATTATTATTGCAAGCCAACTTACTATATACGCCAGTCCATCTTCTTCCATTGCTGATTGTGTCTCAATGTAGCACACGACTTAAGAACAAACGTCTTTGTCTTCGGTCATTGTCTTCAGCATTTCATCAGTACATACAACACCACATTTTACAAGAAATTTGCTTAAAATAAATTCTTCATTCTCGACAGTATTTGTGCTTTGGTTAATATTCAGTACGCCAGGATTATTGCCTAAAATAATTATTCTAATTCTATTTAGTGCATTTAAAACTGTAGCATTATCACAGAGTTCTTAAGTGTCTTCAAAGCGTTTGGTCTACGGGTGACGTATTACGATCTTCACCGACTCCCTCCGAACGAAAACCGAAGTGTTTCGAGGCAAGCTGTTCTCTAGTAACCTTGCCTGAAAACATCGTTTGCTAAAATGTTAATGCCCTCTCGTTCTTTGTCTTTCCGAAACATATTGTTATAACACTTCCACTTCTTTACGGCACTGTTATTTTTGACTGAATAACTGTTAACTGAATAACTCATCACACTTTATAGTCTCATATTTCCTTATCAGCTACAGAACTTGTGTAATGCTGAGACACCTTTTGGATGTGAGAATAGTGTTGCCACTACTTTTTATAGAGCCTGTGTAACTCACTAAAATACACTTTAAAAAAAGTTCAAACCAGCCCCACACACTGTCTAGGAGATTGGAAGCAAATAAGTACGATCAGTGGCGTATTTAGGATTTTATTTCGGGAGGGGCTATACACAAGATGTGAATAAGCACCACAACAGTATGTTGTATATTTTACTTGTAATAATTATTATTTACTTGTAATTTTGGGCCATAATGTATTTTAATATATACTAGGCAGTTTCTGCTAATAGAAGAAAACAAAGAAAAAGAAATAATATATTTATAATGCCAATAAATAAAAAAATCAAATCTTTTTATTTAATATAATTTTGATGTCGTCGTCATGACAACAGAAATTAAATAGAATTATTCAGTTGACTAAGTAGATATTTTAAAAATTTGTGTAGAAGTAAACTGTACGCTTCTCCTTTATAATTATTAAACAAAAAGTACAAAAAGGTAAATTGTGTGTTTTATGGCTTAATATTAATGTTTAAGAACCAGTCGATATCGTTATAGCACTTAGACACGCTTTTGGGTGCCGACAAATCTTAATGAAATTTTACATATAACAAATTGATTTCGGGGGGAGGGGCTTGAGCCCGATAGCCACTCCCCTAAATACGCCACTGAGTATGATATTAGTATAATTATAAACGATACTAGTATAAACGTGGACGCTAAACGCACTTTTAAAACATTTCTTGGAGCACAGTGGCTCACTGGTAAAGTGCTTACCTCTGTTGCAAGGGGCCCCTGGTTCGATCTCCGGTCAAGAAAGTTTGTAGTGGACAACATCGTATCTGTAAGTTTTCTCGAAGTACACCCGTCTCTTCCCACTTTCCCATTCCACCAATTCTCCCATCATCATTGGCTTGCCTCAATCATCCTCTCCGTTAGCCTAAAGGGCATTATCGTGGGACGTTAAACTGAAAGTTTTCACGTAATTTCCTTAATTTAATTTTGTGTACCCCATTTTTGACCTTTCTCCCCTTCCATTTCTACGACCCTAACAGCACAATTATGTAGCAGGAATATGCGTATCATGTTCCTTCAGGTACATGGGAATGTGCCAAGTATGTGCCTTATGTATCTATGAGAGAGAAATCACATGGATGGCAAATGATAGTCAAAGTCTATGTCCGCCCCTAGGCACATGCCTGACATGTGCCTGCGGAACATGCCGAGTATGTTCTAGGTATGTTTCCCATGCCGAAAGCGTCAAGGAACTACAAAATTACTCCCCAAAAATATATGAAATCGCCTATATGCGTAATGTGTTTACATTAAGGCGAGTCTAAGAAAACAGTTTAAACAAGTAAAAAAAAAAGTACCCCAGGGTGGGAGCGAACCAACAAACTTCGGATTAGTCGCGTGCTCTACCAACTTGGCCACGAAGGCAATAAAGAGAACATCGATTGTAGACTAATATATTGCTAAGGTCTTTTGAATTTGGCTAATAAGGGCGCTCCTTTAACCGCGTATATTCGACGATAACCGTTTGGGATCAGATAAAATCTGCTTGCCATGTAATTTTATAACAAAATGACGAGTGTCTATTTACTTTATTTCATGGTTCATCCATATTCACTTTCAAATAATCAGCAACAGTTGCCATCTAATAAAATTGATGCGTTTGTTGCTTCTAGTACACAATCGCTTTGAAGCAACAAATGCATCAAATGTAGGAGATGAATTTAGAACACCTAAATGGCGCATGCCTACCATATCTTGTGCTGTTAGGGTATCTGAAAAAGTATGTACCTAAAGGACGTACCTAGAATATGACAGATATATGTCCGAAGTGACGATATAAAAACAAATGACTGTTATAGTGCGAAACTGAGCCAGGTATATAAATGTTATGTTTGTGGTACATAGTTGCAAATACCAATTAGGTGTAACGAGTACCTAAAACTGTAGGTAGCTGAAGTCCACACTTAGCACATGAATATCATATGTGCCAAGTGTCGGGTACCTAAAAAAGTAGCTGGGGCACCTAAATGGCACATGCCTAGCACATCTTGTGCTGTTAAGGTGTATGTGCCCCATCTCATGACGAGAGATTGTTTTTCTGTTTTCGAAGACAGTTCCTTTTGTAAAAATGAAACTAAAATTCTGGTTTTCGTTCCTCGGTTATTCCCTTTAAGCTAATGGAGACGATTGAATAATAATGGAAGTGAATAATAATGATGGAATTGCTGGAATGAAACGGGAGAACCCCGAAATATTCCACAAACACGAAGTTTTTCACCATATCTCTCTTCTATGTTACGTTTAGCATATAATTTTAATGATCATTAGTTTTGTTCTCATTTAAGTCTGTTTCCAAATTCAGTTGTACAGTTAGCGACAAAAATTCGTTCCGTTTGGAAAAAAAGTTATTTTGGGAATAACGCTGGTATTGCTGAAACATACAGAAAATTATATTTATTTTTAATTTACTGAAAACTGCACTCAAATTGTCCTTCCATTCTGAAGTTATTTACGAAACTAATTTCATGAAACGAATATAACTTCTGTCGTTGACTGTACCATACCATACTGAAATTAATAGTCAATATGATCATTATATATTATGTATCTATTTAACATCAATTTTGATCGTTAAACATTACTTTTTCAATTGCAATATATATGTATATTATATTTGCGTGTAATTAATTTTGCAACATATCCCGAATCTCATTACCATAATTTATTATTATTTTTTTTAAATCGTTTGTGTTTCGGAATAGCATAAACAAATATGATAGTAGTAATAAAAAAAGTTCTCTCGTTTTGATGTTTAGATTTATTGCGTGGTTTCAGGTGACATTTTATGCGAATTGAATTTTGGTTTACATTAATTAAATATTCGCTTATTAAACAATAAATAAACAAAATTATATATATATATATATATATATATATATATATATATATATATATATATATATATATATATATATGTGTGTGTGTGTGTGTGTGTATGTGTGCATATATGTATATTATTGTGTGTTATTTGATGTACAATACAAAAAGGTTAATTAAAAAGATCCATAAACGAAGCGAAAATCAAACATTAAATTTTACGGCAGGACTGCCAACTGTGATAATTATACCCCCTGCACGGGCATATTCCCCAAGCACTGAATGGTACGCTAAATACGTATACGGTTTAAAAAAAATAAGAATATTGTTTCTGAAACCTCTAGCAGTATTGATTATGATTTATGGGAAGTTTTCTTAGTTTACATATTTCTATTAAATCATATACTGCACATTTTTTTAAAAATAAAAAATCGTATTATACTCCTACTAGTAGAATATACGTTCTCCGCACGGGCAGAATACGTTTCATTTTTGTACATAAAGGGATGAATTTCGATTTAAATGCGTCTGCAAAGCCAGTTCCAACATTAACTCAAAAGACAGTTAGATGCAGCATTTGCTTGAAACGTACGGTTGAAAAAAAAGCCATTGTGAGGTGGAAAAGTAAGCAATTAAATTAACAAATATTTAGGAATGGTACCGACTCTGAGACTAGTCTCGATCTCGTCCCGGACTTGATACCATCCCTAATTATTACAGGCCTGATATTTGGAGAACTACATACAGTGTAGCCAAACTTACAAACTATCACTTAGCTCAGTATGATTTCCTTATTCCGTAAAAAAGAATACGAAAACTCGATTTAAGGGCCATTCAAAAATTTTGTGGCCCCTGATCCAAAAACTAATTATTGGCAAAGATCGCAATCTTCTGATCCATTTTTTTTTTCGGAACATTCCTAAAATTCTTGTTTGTGTAGATAAGATACATCTACTTTGAAACAAGTTCAGCAAATTCGATCACGATTTAAGCAATGTTCCGGAACTTTCCGGAATCCCACTGTAGTACCATTAGATGTTCATTGATATTGTATCTTGATAACTTCCTACGAACTGCGTTTCTATCTCTTACTGTTCTTTTAAAATCGAAAAAAAAGTACTTCTGGCCATATATTCTAATGTTAAATTCAACATGCTATAATTTTCGAAAGCATAGACTCAGCTTGATGATTAAGGTATATTTTTCTTCAGTACGAAAAGCTACGTTGATTAGTCGATGTTAACTTCCTGTACATCTGGGGGGGAGGGGGTAGTGGAAAATGGAAATGGCCTCTTTAACTCCCTTATCTGTTGACACAGCTTTAATGTGCAAGCATGAAAATTGGAAGTTGCGCAAAATATGTTGTGCAACGTTGTCATCATTAGCATAAACATTTCGAATAATAAAAATAGTTACCAAAACGGAAGTCTTTTTTAGTGAAAAAATACAAAGTATTGGACTGAAAATGCATTTTCAGTTACCTCTATTATATGTTCCCAAGGGCACCCAACAGGGGGGGCAAGGTGGGGCACTCGCCCCCCCCTAAGAGGAAATTGTACTTGGTAATATTGAAATCCCAATAGAATTTTTACATTAGTTACAGCCAGTGGCGTATTTACAATTTTGTTTCGGGAGGGGCTTTGCCTGAAAATTTGAAAATTCTGCAAGATATTTCATATAGCCTACTTTACTACAGTCAGTAAGATTTCGGAGGGGGGCTTAAGCCCGGAAGCCTCCCCCTAAATACGCCACTGGTTACAGCAAAATTTGAAACTATAGTTGAAACGTCGCTTATACTTGCCCTCCCCCCCCTTGGAAACCACAACATGGGCGCCCTTGTATGTTCCTCTCGCTTAGTTATAGAGGGGAACGGGAAATATGTCCCAGTTAATAATATTCCTTATCATGGTTAACTGTAACATTGCCTGTAAGATTAAAACTGTAAGAAAATAGTTATTGGAAAACTATAAGGAAAACAAACGTATACAAAATAAACAAAAATATAAATATTTCTAGAAATTCTCTTTAAATATCGTGGACAGGCGTTCGACCAATAAGAGATAAGGATTTGTTTACATTTTTCAGTTTTTTTTTCAATCACAAACAAACATTTGTTTACATATTTCAGGTTTGTCTACCACATATCTTAGTAACTGTCGTTTCACCTTTCTATAAATGATACTTATGTTTGCATTTGCATCTTAGTTACTGTTCTTAAGTGCTATGAGAAAGAGTTGTTATTTATTATCGTATAAATTGTTATAAGAATGAGTGGCCAGTGTGCTGATTGCGGATATAATAAGGCAATAACATAACAAGCCAATGGCGTTTGTACATTTTATTTTGGTGCAAAATTTCATACCACTTCCTGAATCCTGTTGTTGGCAACGTCGCTGTGGAAATTTGCGCAATTTCAGCACTTTCTGCTCCTCGTTAATAGGTCATAGAGATTATCAACGATCAAATTGTTAGAAAAAGTTGCGCAATGTCCATTAACCGGGATCTCACGTATGTTGAAAATTTGCTCGAGAACGGTAGGGTGGCTCAAAAGTTGTTAAGTCAAAGACACAGTGACTTTTTTGGTATATAGATTTGTATTGTCAGACTCTTTAATATCGTGTCTGTGCAGTAGATTTGTCCACGACACAACAAATTTTTTGTCTCGTCTCGAAATATTTACAATTATCATCCGTCTCTTTTAATCCAAAGGGCATAATCGTGAAATAAACAAACATTTCTTTCTACATTTTACCCAGATACCTATGAACAGACAGACAGTCGTTGCGTAGTTTGTAAGTATAAAACCTCGTTTTTAAAAATACGACATACATAGCTTTAATTAGTATTTTTTATGAGCGGTATTTGGGTAAACGTAAGACACACTATCCTGGAAGCTAAAGAGTGGTCGATTTAACATTGTGCGAACGGTTTATGAATTTTCAGTAAATGGCAACACTGTTCTGGCAAGAGAAAAAACAGATACAAAGAATTATAACAACTGTACCCTACGGAAAAATAAATTATTTGGGTTACCAAACCCGTTACTCTGATTAGTTAATTATTGTTCTTCCTTATTCCCATCGGGGGATACCAGTAAGGGGTCTTTAAACGTTAGTGGGGCCATATTTGATAGTTAGCAATATGACAGTATAATTGGGTATCAAGCCTTTGTGTTGTCATTATGACATAAATAACATAGTTGCTCGCTGCCTGTTTAATTCATCTCAGTCTTTTTTGTAGGTATTATGATTCTTAATGATTTTAGTGTCATTTGGTCTCGCAAGCTATGATCAGAGTTCAAGTTTGATGCAACACTTTGGTTATGAAGGACGGGAGTTACTATTAACATTGACATTGTGCCGTAGTCATCTTTACATTGGTATTATAGAGTAAAATGAATACAAAAGGGATTTAATTTAAGATTAGAAACAGCGCTGTTTCCTTCTATACTGTTTCCTTCTTTATTATTATTATTATTATTATTATTATTATTTTGGTAACCTATTCACCTTCCTTTTTCCTCCCTGTATTCCACTACAGTATATTTTTGCGATAGAGAGTTGGTGTTTTCTTAATTTAAATGATCTGGTATTATGGTTAGTCTTTTGTCAATGTCATGTGATTGCTATACTTAAATTTGATTGGTTGTTTATCCTTCCGATGAAGGAGCTTTGAAATTAAGTGATTGGGCCCGTCACTTGTTCTCTTCGCGAGGTATGTGTTACACCATATGTAATATTGTGTGTAGTATATTTTATTTTGTGAATTTAAAGTTATTCTGGGTTTTTCCGTGAGTATATATATATATATATATATAAATGTAGATAGAAAATTGATAAATATTATAATTGAACCATCAGTTCAAATATTGGTATTGAATTTCTATAATATAAATATGTGTATTTCAAATATGGTTTATGCTGAATATGTCTTGTGATAAGGTAGGAGCCATCTTGGACTTTTACTTCATGCAACATGTGCCTGATAAATTTTTCCGTAATTATAAATTTCTTGTGGTTTTTGCATGAATCAAAATTGTTTAAATCTACTAGTAGTTGAAAATATTTTTCAAAATCGGACAAACTTTTACAAACTTTACAAATTCGTTGTTAGATTCAACATTACGTTTATTTTTTTTTAAATAATAATAATAAAATTTGTTAATGCTATCGGAATTCTTTTTGTGTTGTTTATCAAGTAGAGTTATGTTCCTGCAACCTTTGAAGACTTATTATTATTTGTTGAACTTTAGCATACCATTCTCTTTCAGTAGCTTACATTTTTACGTGCGTTAAGCGGCGTTGTAAACCACATACCTGGCCCGGGAAACTCTTCTCGGAGGGGCTACTTTTTTGAGTAGAGGGAAGGGAACGTAAAACTTTCTTTCCTGATTTTCAAAGATTTAGTTTTTCTGGGAAGGGACGGTAATGGCAACATTACCCACCTTGGCTGTTACAAAAGAAGAGAACAAGTCTTATTTTTTTATGGTATGCTTTAAAAGTTTAAAGTCAGTTATAGTCTTCATTGGTGATATAAAGCAGGCGGGATTGAACCCAATTCTTGGCACATGTTAGTCAATATCTTTGCTTACTTGTTTATAGTCATCATGGCTTTTGGTGGTGATAGTTCCTTTTTTATGGATGAGATACCACTTTTTAAGGAAAATGATAATGTAGAACACGCAGAGCAAAGAAAGGTCGAATCAATATTTTTAAAAGAAATTGCTACAATGAATCCAATTGACCAAAGACAGGTCGTAGAAATGTTATCAGAAGGAGAAGCAAAATCACTGCTCTATAGATTCCTTGCAAATAAAACAGCTGACCCACAGTTGTCTGTTGACCTTGATAAGCAGGAGGTAGCTAACGTAGTACCTGTGAGTAATACAAACACGGTGCCTGTTGTACCAAGTGTTCATTCACCTTTTGCTGGCTCGCTAGTTGATAAGAATGTGCAAGGTCAGGAATGTAACTTAACTTCTTCTTCGAATGCTTGTTTCTCAAAACTAGAACAGAATTCCGCAGCTTTGGTACTTCGATCTTTCTTTGATAATTTACCAAGTTGTGATGGATCTAACCCTATAGTGTTATATGAGTTTGTTAAACAAATAGATGAGTTTTATAATGTAGACCGTTTTCCTTTCCCGGCATTACTGTATTCTTTAAGAGGAAAAGTATCAGGTCCTTTAAAAAATGTATTACTGGAATTGCCTAGTCAGCTTCGTACCTGGGAGCTCACGCGAGATTATATTTTTCATAATTTATTATCGGAATGTGCTATACAATCCATAGTTGTTGAATATATGTATAAGCCCCAAGGCCAGGCAGAGAACTTGAAAGACTTTGTTAAACGTTTAGTCACAGTGGATCGCTTGCTTAAATTAAATTGTGGTGATGAGAGATTAATAAGTTTCATTACCAGTGGCGTTCTGCCTCGAATTAAAGGGAGGTTATTTTATAACCAGAAACCTAAAACTATGAGTGAACTACACCGATTAGTTAACGATTATACCTTTCATGAACTCTATTCTAAACAGTTTGATTTTAAGGTGCGCTCTCAAGTAGGGTTGCCAGTTGTGAATAAGAACTTTACAAATAAACAAAAACAAAAAACTGTTGCGTGCTTTCTTTGTGGCGGTCCGCATTTAAAACGGAACTGTAGTTTAAATAAAAATTCGTCTTCATCTATGTCGTTTGTTGGAAATAATGAAAAGAAAGTGTGCTCTGTAGAAGATAGTGGGGGCGTTGCCTTGGTGAACCTTAAAGTTGGGGATTTTTCAGTCGTCTCTGCCTTAGATTGTGGGTGCACGGCTAATTTAATTAGTTTATACCTTTTTAATAAAGTTAAGAACTTAGATGAAGTCCGTGTTAATTATAAAGACTGTTTTCGTGGAAAAACTATTAACAGAGAAGCATTAGTGTTACGTCCTTCAGTGTTGCTACCCTTGGTTATAGATGGATATAAGTTTCAGTGCAAGTTTTATGTGATGAAAAATCTTGAATATCCAATTCTTTTGGGACTCGATTGTTTTCGTCGAGAGGGATTATGTATTGACTTTGATAAAAACACGTTATATTGGACCAAGTCAAAAATAGAAGTTCCCTTAGTAAAATCTTCTCCCCCCTCCCCTCTTACTTATAACAAAAAGAAGTCTGTTGCTGGTTTTTATCCTTCCAGGGAGGGGAGTGTGAGCGAAGCTGCCGCCAAACTTTTCTTGGGAGATTCTTCGCCTCATTCCCGTAGGCCCTGGATTTGTAAGAGAAATTTTGACAACGGAAGTAAACATCCTAGTAGGGAAGATTTGGATGCGACCAGGAAACCGCAAATAAGGAGCCGTAAACTTTCTAAGCCGACCAGGAGCGACACAGTGGGACTACATGGTTACAGGTACTCTTGCAGCGAAAATTTTTCTTCCAGGACATTTCATTTGCCTTCATCAAATTTAAAAAGAAAAACAAATGTTACTTCGGACTATAATTTTCAAAATAATATTTCAATGTTAGAAAATGAGCCCGTACCTGGGCCTTCTTCGCGACCTGATACTTGTAACGTAAATGACGAAAACGTCTGTGGGAAACGTGTGAATTTTGATGTCAATAATGTCGATTATAATAATGAAATAGGGGGCGATCCATTGTTATGTATGTTACAGTCAGGTGATGAGAGTAAGTGGGATATTACTGTAGAAGAGAGAAAGAAAATCATTGATGGTATAGATAAAAAGTTATTGGAACAAGACAAGAGTTTAGGGGCTTATGTAGATAGGTTATTGAGTAAATATGATAATGTGATCACTCATCGTATAGGCTGCATTAGTGATTTTGTATACCATATCCAAAGAAAATCAGATGAAGTGATACGTGAGAGACAGTACCCTTTTTCGAGAACTCAGCAGAAGGAATTATCCCATATTATTGAACAATTATTGGAAAATAATGTTATTCGTCCTTCACTCTCTGAGTTTAGATCTCCTTGTTTTTTAGTTAAGAATAGGGATTCATCTTCCAGGCTAGTAGTAAATTTCGCTCGGGTGAACAATATCATTTGTGGAGATGGGGTCCCGTGTCCGAACCTCGACGAGTGTATTAGTTCGCTTTCTGATGCAAAAATTATGTCAATATTTGATGCCCGTCGAGCTTTCTTCCAGGTCCAGCTGTCCCCTGAGAGTAGACAGCTCACCGCCTTCGCTGTACAAGACAAATTATATGAGTACGATAGAGTACCGATGGGAATCTGCATTGGGACACAGGCTTTAATGAGGGCTCTTAACGATATATTGGGAGACTTGAGAGGAAAGGGGGTTGAATTCTACGCTGACGACATTGTCGTATATGGACGTTCTATTGAGGAACACAATTCCATGCTTGAACAAGTTCTCTCTCGTTTTTCAAACAGAGGCCTCACTCTCTCTCCCGACAAATGTAAGATATTGAGGACAAAAATTGAATTTTTGGGCTTCTTGATCGAGGACGGTGAGATTAAGATGTTACCCGAAAGGCTACAAGCAATTAGGGATATTAAACCCCCTCAAAACCGACGTGGCCTTGTGAAGATTTTGAGCTTTTTAAATTTCTATTCTCGTTTTTGTAATGACTTCGCGGGCCTTATCGAACCCTTATCGAAAATGCGTTCTCCACGTGAGAAATTTGTTTGGGGTCCCAGAGAGGACTCTTGCTTGGAGCAAATAAAGCGAGCTTTTGAAGAACAGATTATTTTGTCCATCCCCAATTTAAATAAAAGATTTTATTTGCATGTAGATTCTACGTTGAGATCTCAAGCCGCAATTTTGTCTCAGAAAACGGACGAGGGCTTGTTGAAACCAGTTTGGTTTTTCAGTAAGACTTTAAAACCCGCTGATTTTAATAGAACAATATATCAATTGGAATTACTTGCTATATATAATGCGGTGATGCGGTTTCGTTCATTCTTGAGTAACGAATTTACTATATTTACAGATAATAATGCTCTCGTACACATGTTACGTAATCCGAAGAATTTAGGTCGTTATGGTAATATAGTACAGAATTTATTTGAATTTAAATTCAAAATTGTGCACATTTCGAGTGCGAAGAATTTTCAAGTGGATTTTTTGACGCGGATTTATGAAATCAATCCCACGGATGTAGACGTTGATCCTTGTTCCATTAATTCCGCGGAGAATTGTATGTTTAGTCTATGGAGTTTACCTCTGTCACATACCGATATTGTACAACATCAACGAACAGAAGCTGATACTAAAGATATCTATCGGGAGGTGGTTGAAAATGGTGGGGAATACCAAGATTATAAGATTGTGAAGGATATCTTGTATCAAAATACTAAGGCGAAATATTCACCTTATAAGGTTTTGGTTCCCCGTTTACTTGTCCCTATGTTATTAAGTTATTATCATTCGATGTTACCCAATGGGGCTCACCTTGGGATTTTGAAGAGTTACAAGAAAATTTCCAAGTATTTTACTTGGAAGAATATGTACGATGAAGTTCGAGAGTATGTGAGAGGGTGCCATGAGTGCCAACTCTCGAAGGCTCGAAATTATCTACCTCAAGGGCAGTTGATCTCAGAATATTGTTCTGAGGTGAATGGCCATAACTACGTAGATTTGGCTGGGCCTCTTCCGTGTAGTTATGGATACCGGTACATTCTACTTTGTCTCGATAATGCGTCTCGATTCCTTCATTTAGTTCCTTTACGTAATGCAACGAGCAAGCTTGTTATCAAAGCCCTGAATGATATTTTTTGTCGTTTCGGATTTTGTCGTTCTCTTACGAGCGATAGGGGCCCGTGTTTTTCTTCCGTGGAATTCAAGAATTTCCTCTTTGGAAATGGAATAAAACATATTAGGAGCTCTCCTTACTTTCCTGGTGGAAATGCAGTCGAGAAATACGTGAGATTAGTAAAAACTAGCCTGAAATCCTATTTGAATGGAAAACAGGAGAAATGGGCATATTTTATAAACCAACTGCAGTTTTCTCTAAATACTGCTGAACATTCAGAGTTGAAATTTTCTCCATTTAGATTGTTTCTTGGGAGAGATCCTATTGATACCTTGATGGTTAAGTGGAAAATTTCCTCTGAGGATATTGATGGCCCTAATAATGCCACTATATGGGGGAAAGCTTTAGAAAACATGCACAAAGCTTGGGAAGAGAGACGAAGGATATATAATAAGCGTACTGTTCCTGTCACCTTTGCTGTCGGTGATCGTGTTTTGATCAAATCACAGCAAAAGTCATCCCTACAGGATAAGGTTACAAAATCATTAGCCTTTAATTGGTGGGGTCCTGTTACTGTGATTGCTAAACCTACGGCAAATACATTAAAATGCAAAACAAATGATAATAAAATAGTCGTGACGCATACTACTTTAGCTAAGCTCTACAGAGAGCCCAGAATTGTGTGTGGTGGAACCATGTAAGGAAAATTGTTGTTTCTTGAATTGTATATTTATTGTTCATGTTCATCATCATTCATTCGCTACTAACCCTTTTCATCATCATTTCATCTCATGCTCATTACTATATTGTATTGTACATATGTGTTTTTGGTATAAAATGAAAAATATTCTGAAGAATTTTTTTTTTTTGGAGGGGGATGTTGTGCCGTAGTCATCTTTACATTGGTATTATAGAGTAAAATGAATACAAAAGGGATTTAATTTAAGATTAGAAACAGCGCTGTTTCCTTCTATACTGTTTCCTTCTTTATTATTATTATTATTATTATTATTTTGGTAACCTATTCACCTTCCTTTTTCCTCCCTGTATTCCACTACAGTATATTTTTGCGATAGAGAGTTGGTGTTTTCTTAATTTAAATGATCTGGTATTATGGTTAGTCTTTTGTCAATGTCATGTGATTGCTATACTTAAATTTGATTGGTTGTTTATCCTTCCGATGAAGGAGCTTTGAAATTAAGTGATTGGGCCCGTCACTTGTTCTCTTCGCGAGGTATGTGTTACACCATATGTAATATTGTGTGTAGTATATTTTATTTTGTGAATTTAAAGTTATTCTGGGTTTTTCCGTGAGTATATATATATATATATATATAAATGTAGATAGAAAATTGATAAATATTATAATTGAACCATCAGTTCAAATATTGGTATTGAATTTCTATAATATAAATATGTGTATTTCAAATATGGTTTATGCTGAATATGTCTTGTGATAAGGTAGGAGCCATCTTGGACTTTTACTTCATGCAACATGTGCCTGATAAATTTTTCCGTAATTATAAATTTCTTGTGGTTTTTGCATGAATCAAAATTGTTTAAATCTACTAGTAGTTGAAAATATTTTTCAAAATCGGACAAACTTTTACAAACTTTACAAATTCGTTGTTAGATTCAACATTACGTTTATTTTTTTTTAAATAATAATAATAAAATTTGTTAATGCTATCGGAATTCTTTTTGTGTTGTTTATCAAGTAGAGTTATGTTCCTGCAACCTTTGAAGACTTATTATTATTTGTTGAACTTTAGCATACCATTCTCTTTCAGTAGCTTACATTTTTACGTGCGTTAAGCGGCGTTGTAAACCACATACCTGGCCCGGGAAACTCTTCTCGGAGGGGCTACTTTTTTGAGTAGAGGGAAGGGAACGTAAAACTTTCTTTCCTGATTTTCAAAGATTTAGTTTTTCTGGGAAGGGACGGTAATGGCAACATTACCCACCTTGGCTGTTACAACATCTAGCCAAGATCAGATTAAACGATAATCATGCCTGTTGCTCTCTATGGTTGCGAAACATGGTCGCTTATTCTTTAGGAAGAACGCAGACTGAGAGTATTTGAGAACAAGCTCCTGAGAAAAATATTTGGACCTGAGAGGAACGGGAATGGGGAATGGCGGAAACTTCATAACGAGGAACTGCATAATTTATACTGTTTACCAAACATTGTTAGGGTCATGAAGTCTACAAGACTCAGGTGTGTAGGTCATGTAGTCAGAATGGAAGAAAGTAGGAACGCTTTCAAAGTTTTAACTGTAAGTCCAATTGGAAAACGACCATTAGGAAGACCTAGGCGTAGACGGGAGGACAATATTAAGATAGATTTCGCAGAGGGATATAATGTAGAAACTGGATTCAGTTGGCTAAGAACAGAAGTCAGTGGAGAGCTTTTGTGAAGGCGGAATTGAATTTCTGGGTTCCATAGAATATAGAGTTAGTTAGCTAGCAACGACCGGAGCTTGAAAAGGGTTTGTTGCCAGGTACACAAACAATAATATAAGTCTGCATAGGCCGTTCCCCACCACATCATCTCGCCTTCACGATAGCTTGATGACAGGTACACCTCACTGGCCCTGTTTGAATGTAAACAGTGTTGGAAGCCTTTGTAGTATGTATGAAGTAACCGATAAATTTCTTTTCTTCAATAAGCTGTAGCCGATAGCAAAGTAAATAAAATGAAAATGAAATCTTTAAGTTTTACGTCCCACGATTATGCCGGTTAGGCTAAAGGAGACGTTGATGATGAGAGATGAGTGAAATGGTGGAATGAAGAAAGTGGGAGGAAACGGGAGAACCCCGAGAAAACCCACCAGCACGATGTTTGTCCACCACAAAGTCTACACGGCGCGAGCTGGGATCGAACCAGGGACCCCAAGCACCGGAGGAGAACGCTCTACCACTGAGCCACCGCCCCCCCGATAGGAAAGTACTAGAGAAAAACATAGATTCTCTGTGCTATTATGAGGATCACGTCAGTGAGATTAGTATGATTGTAATATTAGCATATTCGTCCGTCCGTTACTCCACACAATAACTCTTTAACGAAAGCCGAGTTTAGATATTATTTTGCGATAAGATAGATAAAACAATTATCTCGACGGAGATCGTTAATGGAGCTATTTTATTAACATCTTTCACGGGTGAAATTTCGTTTAACGGTGGCTGTCCATATCTCATACACAGAAAAATGCGCGTTTTTAAGGTTTAAACGTAAAATATATGTTGTTGGCATTAGATGCTTTGAGTAAAGCTAAAATTGCTGAATTTAAAACCTCACACTCACGGAGTATAAGAGGGCTTACAAAATCCAGAGATTGTTGTTTAAATTGATGCCAAACAGATGCACTTCCCACGTTACATTTCAAAAAAAATATTGAAGAGGTTAAAACATCTCATGCTTAGAGTATGAGAGGGTCTGTAATACTGGCCGCTTTAAGTATAAATTCATTCATAAATACCAGTTTCGCGTGATCCTCTTTATTGCCTTTGCCAAAGTTTGTTAAACCATCTATTTAGAAGAAACACTGAGAAAAGATCTACAGTAGGAAGATAGTACAATTACGAGATACATTTAAGTTATAACACAATCTATTATTTTTCTCACTAACTAATCTCACGGACAGTATGAAACTTCTATTATTTCTCGATGTAACCTTCCTACACAGTTTTTACAACGTCGACACCATGATTC
Source organism: Thermobia domestica (assembly GCF_964235325.1). Classification (NCBI taxonomy): domain Eukaryota; kingdom Metazoa; phylum Arthropoda; class Insecta; order Zygentoma; family Lepismatidae; genus Thermobia; species Thermobia domestica. The sequence continues at coordinate 22,263,232 of NC_137469.1, read as the reverse complement.
CATGCGTCAGCGAACGCTTCTTTAGGAGTCTGTTCTGACCACTGGAAAATCGCTGGTGTAATAGTGGCATCGCTAATGAATGTGCAACCAGAGAATGTCTTTCATCATTGAAAATAGCCAAAAGTTGCTAGGAGCCAGGTCAGGTGAGTAGGGGCCATGAGAATTCGCTTTGAAGTTTGTTGTCACAAAAAAACTGCTACGTCATCTGTCAGCATTCGTGGCACCCACCTGGAGGACACTTTTCGCAATTTTCGGGATTTTATGCAAGATTGTGTGCACAGACCCGACGGAAATGCCACCTTTGGAGGCAATGTGTTCCACACTCATTCGGCGATCCCCCAAAACAGATTTCTCCACTCGTTCGATCATGTCGTCAGACTGATTTGTGCGAGGCCGAGATAGTCTTAGTTTTTGTCACACGACATTCTGCCTTCTTTGAACTGTGTCACCCACGAACGCACATTAGACACACCCATGACACCATCATCACATGTCCCACTCAACTGGTGATGAATTTCAAGCGGTGTTACACCATGCAAGCGGAGGAAACGACGAGTCTCGTTGGTGATGAATTTCAAGCGGTGCCACACCATGCAAGTGGAGAAAACGATTAGTCTCGTTAGTGATGAATTTCAAGCGGTGTCACACCATGCAAGTGGAGAAAACGACAAGTCTCGTTGGTGATGAATTTCAAACGGTGTCACACCATGCAAGTGGAGAAAGCGACGTGTCTCGTTGGTGATGAATTTCAAGCGGTGTCACACCATGCAAGCGGAGAGAACGACGAGTCTCGTTGGTGATGAATCTCAAGCGGTGTCACACCATGCAAGTGGAGAAAACAAAGAGTCTCGTTGGTGATGAATTTCAAGCGGTGCCACACCATGCAAGTGGAGAAAACGATTAGTCTCGTTGGTGATGAATTTCAAGCGGTGTCACACCATGCAAGTGGAGAAAACGACAAGTCTCGTTGGTGATGAATTTCAAGCGGTGTCACACCATGCAAGCGGAGAAAACGACGAGTCTCGTTGGTGATGAATTTCAAGCGGTGTCACACCATGCAAGTGGAGAAAACGACAAGTCTCGTTGGTGATGAATTTCAAGCGGTGTCACACCATGCAAGCGGAGAAAACGACGAGTCTCGTTGGTGATGAATTTCAAGCGGTGTCACACCATGCAAGTGGAGAAAACGACGAGTCTCGTTGGTGATGAATTTCAAGCGGTGTCACAGCATGCAAGCGGAGAAAACGACGAGTCTCGTAAGTATAAAAACAGTCATCGTTCTCACCGCTGCCGCTAGAGTTCTGTAAGCCGTATGGTGTTGCCATCTTTATCACAGATTGGCAACGAATGCTCGTTTAGACTTTTAATACACCCTATATAATATTGAACTTGATACATAGTATTGAACTCTTAGTAAACTGAATACCAATACATTACCTCAAAGAATGTGAGAGGAACAAAATAAAATTGAAATAGGTAAGAAAATTCAAAAATAAAAGTATTTTTAAAGTGGATTTTCATTTTGAAAAATGGCGGGAAAACAATTGAGTTCCCAATACTGCGTTAATATTACTACTAAACAGATTAGCAGAGATTGTAACGAAGATAACTCTTCGTTATGACTACTATATTCTATGGACAGCTCTAAAAGTTGACGGTAGACGGAAATATCTTTAAAGTATTGTTATTGTAAACATGGTGGCGCTGTTTCAAACTTTTTTACACTCTTTCGGCGGTCTGCTCGTTCAAAGACGTTAACGAAACAGGAATGAGCACTTGGGAGTGACAGAATACTCATCATACACCACTAATTAAAAAGTAAACTACATTTGCTTGACGTGTACGTTTCAGAACTCAGAGAATGACGTCACGTTACTTTGAAATGCGAAGATGCTTTAGGTGCGGGAAAAAAACAAGGAAAGGAAAGGGAGAGTGTTTGTTATAGCCGTAAATTGAGTCTAAAGAGAAAGTAAACAAAAGACAGTCAGTCATGTGGAAAGTCAAAAGGGCTGCTGCTTGTTACACTGTATTTTGAACAAGAAACACAAACTTTCCAATGTAATTTAAAATAAACTATTTAAAACTTGTGTCAACAAGTCGAAAGCACTTTTCGTTCTTTATGACAAGTTCCAAGCCTAATATAACACTCACAACAGGCTTTCTTTTCGGAACTCTTTCTTTAGTCGCATTATGCGGTAATAGAGACGTATTTACCTCTCGTCTTTTGCGTTTGGAACGTTTTCAGAACAAATATCAGGAAGATACATAAAATATAATATAGAAGCAACTAACACAAGTAACATATAACAGAATCATATGAGTAACAAAATGTATGATATTGAATCTATTAAGGAACAAAGTATTATAATATTTAATCTACCATCTTACAAAATTATTGACTCTACCAAGAAACAATATATATAATACATCCAAAAAGTAAGTTCCGAAAGTACCCCAAAGATGGTACGAATGGTCTGAGAGAGACGTACTTGGGCTGTAGTAGAAATGAAATAAAAATGAAATCTTTCAGTTTAACGTCCCACGATTATACCCTTTAGGCTGAGGGAGATAGATTATTAAAACAAGTGAATGATGCTGAAATAGTCGGTGAAATGAGAACGTGGGAGAAAAAGAGAGTACCCTGACAAAACCAACAGATACGGTGTTGTCCACTACAAAGTTACTTGGACGGGGATCGAACCAGAAACCCCATGCACCAGAGATAAGTGCTCCACCACTGCCCTAACAGCACAAGATGTGCTAGGCATGTGACATTTAGGTGTCCCAGCTACTTTTTAGGTTCCCGACACTTGGCACATATGATATTCATGTGCTAAGTATGTACTTCAGCTACCTACAGTTTTAGGTACTTGTTACACCTAATTGATATTTGCAACTATGTACCACAAACATACCATTTATATACCTGGCTTAGTTTCGCACTCTAACAGTCATTTGTTTTTATGTTGTCACTTGGGACATAATATCTGTCATGTTCTAGGTACATCGTTTAGGAACATACTGTTTCAGATACCCTAACAGCACAAGATGTGCTAGTCATGCGCCATTTAGTTGTTCTTAATTCATCTCCTACATTTGATGCAGTTGTTGCTCGTTTTTCTAAGCGATTGTGTACTAGAAGCAACAAACGCATCAACTTTATTAGATGGCAACTGTCGCTGATTATTTGAAAGTGAATATGTAAGAATCATGAAATAAAGTAAATAGACACTCGTCATTTTGTTATAAAATTACATGGTGAGCAGATTTTATCTGCTCAGAAAAGGTTATCGTCGAATATACGCGGTTAAAGGAGCACTGTGATTAACCAAATTCAAAAGACCTCAATTATTTATCCCTTAACAAGCGACGTTCTCTTCATTTCCTCCGTGGCCAAGTTGGAAGAGTACGCGGCTGGTAATCCAAAGGTTGGCTGTTCGCGCCCACTCTGAGGTACATTTTTTTTTACTTGTTTAAAGTGTTTTAGGCTCACCCTAATGTAAACGCATTACGCATATATGCGATTTAACATATTTTTGGGGAGTAATTTTGTGGTTCATTGATGCTTACAGCATGGGGAACACATATAGAATATACTAGGCACGTTCCCCAGGTACATGTCAGGCATGTGCCTCGGGGGCGGACATAGACTGTGACTATCACTTGCCATCCATGTGATTTCTCTCTCAGAAGTACATAAAGCTCACACTGGACACATTTGCATGTACCTAAGGGAACATGATAGGCATATGCCTGCTATGTAATTGTGCTGTTAGGGTGAGCCACTGTGCTCCGAGAAATGTTCTAGAAGTACACTATGTTTAGTGTCCACATTAATACTAGTATCGTTTACAATTTATTTGTTTGCTTCCAGTCTTCTAGACAGTGTGTGGGACTAATTTACATTGGAATCAATAACAATTTATTTATTTACTTCCAGTCTTCCAAAATCAAGGAGTGTACTTGTTGTTACATCTAGTATTTCTTGAGCTTTTGACTCACATGATTCTGAAACCGGTTTTGCCTTAAAGTACATAATTTTCGGTGTTGATGCAGCATTGGAATGAAATTGGAGATTATTTATGAAGTAGGTCATAAATTCCATATAGAAAGAGTGTACAGCCCAAACGGCTCATCGGATTAAAAAAAAATATCCTTCACTTTAGATTGAAAACATCATATTTGGACACGGTTTCCCCTCTTACATTTTGTAGTAACTATGATAATCACAGAGTTATTCTAAGTCAGGGAACTTTAGAGACACCCTGTATTTATCCCTTTTCTGCTATCGTTTTCCTGCTATTTAAGGAGATTTCTACTTTATTTTGAGACCCCAATAGCGTGAACCCTGCATTTTTTCATTGTACCTGTTGATGGATCGACTGTGAAGAGAGAGAGAAGCATAAATGTTATCCTTTCCAATGTTTTCCCACCTGCAACGTTCATTTCCTTCCAGTGATGAATATACGGCGTACTTATCTCGTAGAGAACATTATTTTCACTGTCGTTGCACGTCCTTTAATGACCTGTGTGATAAAGCAAGTGGAGCTCTTTATTGGAAGTAATTCTCATAATGGAACTAATCTTTTTATCACATGTGACTGCGTATGTATGTGTGTGTGTGTAACGAATTACATTTCTTTCTCACTCTAGCCAGAAGCAGAACTCTCAACACGACCACTTTGAGTGGGAGTGTATGTGTACTTTCATATATATATATATATATATATATATATATATATATATATATATATATATATATATATATATATATATATATATATATATATATATATAGAGAGAGAGAGAGAGAGGGTGGACCGTTTATCTTGAAATATTATTGTAACTTTGAGACAGATAAGAAAGGTTGAAATACTGTACGATACATGGTGGACCATTTACCTTGAAACATCATTGTAACTTTAAAACAGATAGAAAGGTTGAAATACTGTTCGATAGAGGGTGGATCACTTATCTTGAAACATTATTGTAACTTTGAAACAGACAAGAAAGGTTGAAATACTGTACGATATAGGATGGACCACTTATCTTGGAACATTATCGTAACTTTAAAACAGATAGAAAGGTTGAAATACTGTTCGATAGAGGGTGGATCACTTATCTTGAAACATTATTGTAACTTTGAAACAGATAAGAAAGGTTGAAATACTGTACGATATAGGATGGACCACTTATCTTGAAACATTATCGTAACTTTGAAACAGATAAGAAAGGTTGAAATACTGTACGATACATGATGGACCATTTACCTTCAAACATCATTGTAACTTTGAAACAGATAAGAAAGGTTGAAATACTGTACGATATAGGATGGACCACTTATCTTGGAACATTATCGTAACTTTGAAACAGATAAGAAAGGTTGAAATACTGTACAATATAGGATGGATCACTTATCTTGGAACATTATCGTAACTTTGAAACAGATAGAAAGGTTGAAATACTGTTCGATAGAGGGTGGATCACTTATCTTGAAACATTATTGTAACTTTGAAACAGATAAGGAAGGTTGAAATACTGTACGATACATGGTGGACCATTTACCTTCAAACATCATTGTAACTTTGAAACAGATAAGAAAGGTTGAAATACTGTAGGATACAGGATGGACCACTTATCTTGAAACGTTATTGTAACTTTGAAACAGATAAGAAAGGTTGAAATACTGTAGGATACAGGATGGACCACTTATCTTGAAACGTTATTGTAACTTTGAAACAGATAAGGAAGGTTGAAATACTGTACGATACAGGATGGACCACTTATCTTGAAACGTTATTGTAACTTTAAAACAGATAGGAAAGATTGAAATACTGTACGAAAGTAATATTGAGAGAGGGAACTAGAAAAGGAAATGAAATATTTCTATTTTAGTTTTCTGTCTCACGGTTATCCTGTATAGGCTAAAGAAGACGGTGATGATCAGAATGAATGAAATGGTGGAATAAGCAAAGTAGAAGGAAACGGGAGAACCTCGAGAACCCCCCCCCACACACACACACACGTTGTTTGTCTAAAACAAAACAGGAAGAAATCGTTTTACATACTCTGTGATATGACAAATTCAACATAATTACACTGTGTTTCTTTTTCAAATGTCAATGTGGCAGATTACTACATTTTTAAAATGAAATAAAAACTTATATGGCCACACTTACTATTCAAAGTTACAAATTAAGAACGCTGCAATATCATAAACAGCAAACTTTTGGAAGTTTCTATAGCAGAAAGTGACACGGATCGTCTAATACACATTTAAAGTATCTTAGTGTTAGTAGGTCATGGCTTAACACATTTCGAGTGAATAGGAACAAAGAGGTATCAGATGCTCTTTCTGCTGAAACTAAATCACGTGACTGGAGGGTGTTGCGCCACTACTCAAAGCAGTTTGGGTAGCACAAACTACTGGAAACAAGAATGAATCAAATCATTCAGAGCGCGTGAGGTTTTGATACAATTAGCCAATGATACAATTAGCTATTGCCAGTAGCGGACGATGCAATTAGTTACGACTGTAGCCGGCAGGGTCGCTGATACCACTTTCGCTGCATTGTGGGAATGATTTGAATTTCAATTGGGTATATAGAGAGTGGTGTACCAGGGTAATCAGTGGTTACAAAGAATTGAAAATGAAAATTTTATTATTTCTTTCGAAAGACGTTATCTTCATAAAGTGCTTCCTATCCATTTACGTAGATAGTTTGCAACAGACGTAGAAAACATGGTACCGTTCCAATAATTTGATATCTCAAACCATTTCAGAGATGTGGTAGATAAACATTACCAACGTTCGCAACACTGCTAAAATCGTGTTTTTAGTATAAATGTACTGTGTGTGTGTGTGTGTGTGTGTGTGTGTATGTCTGTCTCCATAATGATGTTATATTAAAAAGGCCCCAAATATTACAAAGCCTCAGGAGACATAAAAGTACATTAGATACCGTGTAATTTAAGCTATACAAGAAGGGAGAAAGACTAAGAAAGACTAAGACTAGCGGAAGAAAGACTGAAAATGTTGCCAGCTACGTGATCATAAATTTTTAACTTCTGAATTTAAGATAAAATGAAATAACTCTTCATTTAATAGGAAACTAGCAAATGCTTCTATATGCAAATTTTAAAAAAAAATAATAAATTGTGTAAAACCGTGATTATAAAATAAAATATGTACAAAGTTCTACATTTTTCGCTTAATATTTTAGTGGGAAATAACAATGAGATGTCATTGACTTAATAACCTAGCATTTCTGATTTAATAATTTAGCATTTCTGATTTAATAATGTAGCATTTCTGATTTAATAATTTAGCATTTCTGATGCTAAAATAATTTAGGATTGTTTTAAAACAGTAACATTGATACTTAAAAAGCTACCATGAACAGATAATAATGGGGCTCTCCGTAGGATAAAAAACTTATTTGGATAATGTCTTTTGAATTTGCGGATTTTTCAGATAGCATTAATTAACAATGTTGATTTTCTTCTATTTTATTTAAAAATCTTTAGTGTGGTTACGGAACACATTTTGTATTGCATTGAAGTGGCGATCCAAAATTAATTTCCAGTTCTTTTATATTATTTTTACTACAAAACGTTGTTAAACATCCCTTATCATTTACAATAAAATTTAAAAGTATTATTACTATTAATATTATAGTACTATAAAAATAACCAAGTAAGTTCTATTGCTTTTTCAGCCACCACTTTCGAACAGTTATATGTCACCTAAGACGTACCTGGATGATCAAAAATAGTCTCAATCAGTACTGGCGACCTTCTGCCAACGTTCTGAAAGACCATGGATTCCATCGCAGTAGAACTTGGTGAGCCGTGAGGCGAAGAAGGTATCAAATGCATTTTGCACCTCTACTAGGGATTTGAACTGGCGTCCTATCAGGTCATTGTTCAAGAACTGGAACAAGTGATAGTCGGACGGTACAATGGGATGCAATAGTGTTTCCCATCCAAGAGGTAAAATGGTGTCCTGGGACATCCTAGCCACGTGGGGCTTAGCGTTGTCCTGTAACAGGAGGACTCCTTTGCGATTCAGAAGTGCTGGCTCCAGTGTTTTGATTTTTCTTTAACACGGTTCAACTGCTGACAGTACACAATTGTATTGATGCTCTGACTAGCTATTAGATGCACGATGCCGCGAGCAGTCCACTAAACACACAAGAGAACCTCCTTCTGGTGCAGTGCTAGTTTTGGAACAGTTTCATGGGAAGGACCCAATTCTCATCGCGTGTCAACACCCTGTCCAGAAATGGCTCCTTCCTCAGACGAGACAGCAAAGAAACACAGGTTTCTTCTCGCCTTGCCTTCTGGCTCGGAATCAAATCATGTGGGACCCATTGACCCAACTTGTAGTGCTTCCCAAGTTGATGGAGGTGCTGCCGAATGCTTTCTCCATTCATACTGAATTGTAGTCCCAATTCCTCACATGTCTGGCCACTGTTCACCTCAATTGCTGCCTGAAGATTTTCATTTTGTTCATGTGTTAGTCTTCCGGCACATGATGCGTCTTTGAGTATTTCGTCACCGTCCTTAAACTTGTTAAACCACCACTGCATTGTCCGTGTAGTTACAATATCCTCACCAAAGGCCTGGCATATCTTCCGCCCCGCTGTAGTGGCGTTTGACCCCAGTTTGAACTCGTACAGTACACATGAACTAATGACGCTCTGTGTAGGTCCCATGTTCACTCTGTTCTTACGAAAGTTTGCGGTGTAACTGAACTGCCACAACCAGGTAGTATGTTGGATATACCCATACCAACAACTGACTTTCGGCTTATCTTCATTTGCATTCAACTCACGATGTGAGGGTCAATTGAAATATATCTCCACAAAAAGCGACAGAACTTTTTTGGTTACCTTTATAATAATGATCCATTATTATAATAAGCTAATAGTGGATTCCATGGCGGAAACTTCATAACGAGAAACTGCTCAACATAACATTATAAAGGGCACTAACTCTAGAAGACTCAAGGGTGAAATCGTGAGCTAGAATGAAAGAAGGAATACTATAAAAATTCAACTGGAGTTAGAATCGGAAAAAGACCATTAGGGGGGGGGGGCTATGAGCAATTGAAAGAAAAATATTAGGGTAGGTCTCACAGAACTACAACGGAATTTAATGTAGACCTTTTGTTAGTGCGGTACTAAACATTTGGATTAAATACATCATAGAGTTAGTTAATGAATTTTTATTTGCTTTGTAACGCGCTGTGTGACACCTAATAGAACCTTTCTTCTTTGAGAATGATACTGTGACAGGCTCTACCAAGATGCTGCAGATATTAATTCTTCCCCAGTTGGATATCAAATTTTCACTTCTAGCAGGAAGTAAGTATCTTTCACCATTTTGCTCTCGCTTGAAGAAACTGAACTAGTTGGAGAGAATTCATAATATGCCCTGCAAGGTCGCCAGACCTTATTTTCGTGTGAATTGTGGCTGTGATGATATCAAGATGGAAGTGTGTGTGGAAGAACAAGAGATCTAGATGTCCCAACGCAAAGATATCTACAGTTGTCGCGGACATTTCGAATGATCAGTACCAGGAAAATCATGAGCTTTCATGAAGTCACCGATGTGAGTAGTGGCCAATTCGAGATGTAGTACTTAGGGTGAGGGCATCCACTGTTGCCAGGTAAAACTTTAAAGACTGATGTGCGATACAAACGATATTTCGTTAAAATATCACTTTCCGTTATAAAGTTACAATAAACTAACATGTTCAGAACGACTCCAGAAAAACCGTAGTTACTGTATTTAATTGTACTGATATACTCATTATGGCATAGATATTTTGCTATCTTATTCCATACTTTTGTGCTAGGAGAAAGAATTTCTTTCAAGTGACATGTTTCGTTACTTCTTTTATATGATATAAATATCCACTTTTACTTATCACTTGAAGCGTCTTTTCTACTTTAGTTTCTGGACTATGACCCACCTAACCTTATTAGAACTTCTCAAGTAGATACTGAAGCCAGAAACAACTTTGTTGCTTTCGTTAAAGATTTTAGTTAAGCCCTAAGAACAAAATCTTGTTTGGCCTTCTTTACACTGTTTTTTCCTCTTTAGCTGGAACAAGAAAATTAGAAGAAAATGTGCCGGTCAACGTTCTAAAAGGAGATTTTGTAGACAAAAACGTAACGTTACCCTATATAAAACGTTAAGTAAACGTGTATACTTTTCTCTTTTTTGTGTGTGTATGTGTATACAATGGAAGTATAAGTAAGCTTTTGCTTAAACAAACAACGGTCCTTATAGCCGACTGGCACTTTGTATGGATAGAGCACAAACACATATCCAACCAGATACATATCTGAAAGGATGCATTGCATGACAGCAGGTCGTAGATTCTTTAGCGAGATAAAAGAAAAAAATTGCGCGAGCGGAAATAGAAAGAAAGGTGATGTTATATATATAAAAAAAGATGGAACATAGATGATAGTCCAACATAAAAAAAAAGAAACACGGAAGATGTCTGTCTTCTTACAGAAGGCGTTGTCCCCTCTTCTTTATTTTTAAATCGATATTTTATAGGCTATTGTTACTGCTTTTAATGCTTTATCAGTTCTTAAAAGACTTGCATGCATCACGGAAGCTTACTTATATAAAAGAAATTGGCTCAGTATTGATTTACTTATCCAAACGCAATAGCTCATTTTTTATTTCATGTACTTTTCTCACTTTCAAGATTTAATTTAATTTATCTTATAATCAGTTACCATATATTATGAAGTTGTTTCCGTTAAATTAAAATAATAACCGTAAAAGAAAATTAACCAACGCTTTTATGAAATCCGCTGGAAAAAAGAAAGGTAACTTTTGTTCCTTTTTTGTGGAGTGAAAATGAACAAATGCGATTGAGACGAAAAGCATTGGGCGTTTTTCTTAAGGTTGAAGGATAAAGTTTTAAATGGGTAGACAATAAATCACAATGCTTTTATCCTTAGTTCCATTTCTTCATTTGACCTCACTCGGATAAAATAAAGAAATGAGATTCAGACTAAAAGCATTGGGAGATATTCTTAAGGTTGAAGGATAAACTTTAACGGGTAAAGGGTAAATTGATAAACGTTAAATCACATACAATGCTTTTAGTTCGATTTCTTCATTTTACCACACTATATATAACAATAGAATAAAATAAAGAAATGGGATTCAGACTAAAAGCATTGGGACCTTTTCTTACGGTTGAAGGGTAAAGTTTTAAATTTGTAGATAAGAAATCACACCTAATGCTTTTAGCCTTAGTTCCATTTCTTCATTTGACCTCACTCGGATAAAAATAAAGAAATGAGATTCAGACTAAAAGCATTGGGAGATTTTCTTGAGGTTGAAGGATAAAGTTTAACGGGTAAAGGGTAAATGGATAAACGTTAAATCACACCCAATGCTTTTAACCTTAGTTCCATTTCTTCATTTTACCACACTATATATATCATTAGAATAAAAAAAAATGACATTCAGACTAAAAGCATTGGGAGCTTTTCTTAAGGTTGAAGGGTAAAATTTTAAATGGGTAGACATTAAATCACACCCAATGCTTTTAGTCTTAGTTCCATTTCATCATTTTACCGCACTATATATTTTAATGGGGTAAAACAAAAAAAAAATGCAATTATGACTAAAACATTGGGCACTCTTCCTAAGGTTAAGGAGCAAAGTTTTAAATGGGTAAACGTTAAATTACATCCAATGATTTTAGCCTTAGTTCCATTTCTTCATTTTATCGCCCTATATATATATATATATATATATATATATATATATCTTAAAGGGGTAAAACATAAAAATGGGATTAGGGTTAATGCATTGGGCACTCTTCCTGTGGTTAAGGGTCAGTTTTAAATGATTAAACGTTAAACAACACCTAATGCTTTTAGTCTTACAAGGTACACTCATGTCCAAACTTATTGTCGCATATCTATAAATATATTGTTCTAGGAAGGTAATTTGATATCGAATTCGCCTCGTATTTCTTATAATGTTAATATGTGTATAATCGGCAAAGACATGGCAAATTTCATGTCAAAAGAGCAGTAAGAAAGAACAATGAAACAAAAATAAAATTTTCTTGTCCATTTAGCAACATTTTATTTTACTCATTATAATTTTCGTATTTATAATTCTTTTCCTATGAAGTTTACCACAAACATACATTTCCCGATTATACATATAGTGTCAGTGTTAAAAGTACCCTGCAAAATAATTATAAAATTATATTATTAAAAGAAGACAGTTATAGATATGCGACAATTATTTTGGACATGGGTGTACAGTCGCAAAGTGTCTCCCTCTGGATTTGTGTAAAATTGATTCAAATGTAACGTTCTCCGCGGTCTAATGTGTATTGTACTAATTTTAGCACCCCATACCGGTAATTTGCATATTTATGGGCCTTCATGTGGCCGGAATTCAATCATACACTACTATAACGCTCGGACACAAAATTGCTTTTAGTATCTTTAGATGTAACTGAACATGAATGTGGGCATATGCAAAACAAATTGGATGAAGTACTTCATCTCTGACACATGTTACCCACCCCGGCCGCCATCTTGGATCCGCCATATTGGATTTAACTTTCGATGTTTCAAATGGGAATAGGTGCAAGCAATACATCGAATTCATGTACAATTTTCTCGGAAATGCACTTGTATAATGAATTTTACCGTAGCATGTACCGTTTGGAATGTATAGCATGTAAAATCCCTCGAAACGCTTTGCGAATAGACATTGCAGAAAAGGTCTTTAAATTGTGTGCCGTTCAACAATAGTTCCTTGTTTACTGAAATAACTCACCTAAATTCCCGGCGGGAGCTCATGTGGTTCGGATTCCACGTTAATCAGTAGGTCCACGTCTCATATAGCCTCGCTGCTGAAAGGGACGCTAAACTAAAATCAACTCAACTCAAATAACTCACCTAACCTAACGTGCTATGGACATGCTCGAAAATATACGTGCAAATAATTGTAATTAGTTAGCTTTTTGGTAACTATCAACTCAAATATATTTAAACCACAAGCTAGTTTCCTTGTTTAAAAAACTTTTGCCACCATATTCCTCTATAACAGAAAAGATACAATTGAAAGAACAATATTCTTGACTATTCTGGTTATGAGTAGTGAAATAAAATGTATCAGTAAGTTTGAAATGTGACTTAAGTGATATTTCTGTCAAGAATTATTTTTATTTTAAATGCTAAATATAAATATTGTATAGAATAGACTTACTTTCTCTGTTTCTGAAGAGCTCTCCTCCATTTGTATTGATCGACAGACCGCTTCCGGGTTCTGTCTTGGGACATCGCGGTGACATGCAAATCCATTTTTTTTTTAAATTCTTAACTTCAATAGAATTATTTTATATATGTATTTTAAGAAATATATATACTTTTTATAAGCACAGCAAACAGATAAACACACACCCTTTCTGTTCAAAGTAAATACAGAAAGTGGAAAGAAACAACTTTTGGTATGATCATGTCACTATGTAACGTGATTGGTCAATAAAGCAGGTGTCCTCTTTCGATATAAACACTCAAAGATTGATTCAGTTTCTGGACATGCCTCACGAGCAACGAAATGGTACTTCATTCAAATTGATGTGCATCCAAAATGTGTCGAAAATAATGTCATATAACAGATTTTTCCTTTTGCTTTCGTAGAAATGCACTTTACTCTGCCTGTGATACTGGGAATTTATTGTTTGCTGGCAGTGGCATATTTAGGGGTCTATCGGGCCAAGACCCTCTCCCCCCGAAATAAATTTCTTAGTTTGTCGCATTCCACGTACAACAATCATCCTTCTTACCATTTCTAAGAATTTCATTGACTTCTCATTTTCTTACGCTCTTTGTTCAGAAATAATACTGTATTTCCCAAATTTCATTCCATGTAAGAATTGCGTTCTTTTTCTTTCTTTTTTTCGTCCATTCTCCTCTTCTGTTTCTTTTTCTTAGTTGTTACTTTCTTTCGTTTCTCCTATCATACTTTCGATCGTTGTTAGTTGTGATACAAGTCGATCGTAATCCTAACACCAAAACTAAGAGGAGCTGATATGCGATACTGGTGTTCCACACTAACCTGCACGGATATCAACATAACGGGACGTTAATTATTATAGCAAAGGAACATTTACATCGTTTAGTTACTATAAGGAAACGTAAATTTTTGAATTTAAGAAAATCAACAAGGGAGGATAAGTAGCACACGAAATTAGGTAGGCTAAGAGGATGCTTTCTTTTCTTTCTATGAATAGAATAAAAGGTTAGATTCACTGCTGTGTATCATGTCACATAAGATTCCCCAGTCTGCAATTCTTGCTATTAAAACTGCAGTCAGTATATTTCAGCTTGAACTTGTCTCAACATTTTCTCATTCAGGTAAAAACGTACACAGATAAAATTGAATATTTCCACTTTTTTCTAAAATAGCATCAGTTCAAGTTGAAATGAGTTTTTTTTACGTCTCACGGTTATGCCGGTTGGACCAAAAGAGCCGGTGATGATAAGAGATGAGTGAAATGAAGAAAGTGGGAGGAAACGGGAGAACCCTGAGAAAACCCACGAGCACGGTGTTTGTCCACCACAAAGTCCACACGGCGGGAGCTGGGATCGACCCAGGGACCCCAAGCACCGGAAGTGAACGCTTTACCACTGAGCCACCGCACCCCCTGTCAAGTTGAAATGAGATTACATATATTCAACGTGTATTTGCAGGAGCATCATTTCAGATTTTCCTGAGGGGGGGGGAGGAGAGGGTAAGATCCTCGATTGACATATGAGTTCCACATTCCTTTCTTAGTATATTAGTAGACAATCGATTTAAAATATAAGTATTTAATTCTCAAACTCAGGTGGACAATTGCCAACCTCCTTCCCTGTGTTGAGTATAGCCGTCCCGAAACAAAATCCTAACTACGCCACTGTTTGCTGGTGTTAAACCATTAAATACAAAGAGAAAACTCATAAATTGACAGTTACGGCAGCGAAGAAACTTTGAGAAAAGAAGAAAAATGTTTTGACAAGCCGTGAGCCAACTCTTTGCTATTCGTAACAGTAGGAGAACCACAATGTGTGTTTTACATTATTATTATTATTATTATTATTATTATTATTATTATTATTATTATTATTATTATTATTATTATTATTATTATTATTATTATTATTATAGTTTCACTACAAGAAGTGTTGTTCTTCATTGATCAATTTGTCCGCGCTTGGACCAAAGATACAGTAATTTCCCTTCCTCCTCCTCTACCATGAACTCTGCCGTTTTCCCTTTACCAAATTAATCTTTTCTCATTCCCTGCAAGACAAGTTGATTTCCTCCCTGACAGTAATTGATCAACGAGTGGGAAAGCTAGCAAAATGCAGAAGATATAACATATTGTTTCAATCTACTCGTGTTGAATAATGCTTATTAGTTAATTAATCCTAATGACGGGTATTAAGCTGGTAGCATTGTATTGAGGGATGTAATGGAGTATAGCGAGTGCTCACGTTATATTTTTTATAGTTTAGAGCAGGGTTTCTCAACCTGGGTGTCGCGAGAAGGTTCCATGTGGATCGCGAAGATAAGCGGAAGAGATTAAATATAATTAGAATCTAATACCGGAAAAAATGTTTTGAACTATTATTTTGAATTTTTTCTGATAAGCATATTTTCACTTTTATACATACTGTTAAGGACAACAAAAAATAGCCCTACTCAATATATTTCAACAAGTGCAGAGTTGTTTAAAAATCAATTTACATGAAAGAAGTACGATCTGAAACTAACGAGAACTGCATATTGAAATACCACAAAAATACAAATGCAACAAAACCTGCATATTGAAATACAATTAAAATTGAAAGCTAGTGAGATACATGAGCATGGTGTGATTTCACAAGTGCAGCAATGTCCGGTTCAATCTTTTTTGACAAAACATTATCAAGTCATTTAAAATAGTCAATAACTTTTTTTAACAACTGTCTAAGTTTTTTTAAAACCAAAATTAGAAATCACTTAAGTTTTTTTTTTTTTTTTTTTTTATCATATGACCGCAAATTAAAGGAGTAATGAAGTTTTAAAATTTTCGAACGACCCCCATTTTGAAGCAGTATAACGGATCGGATTTTGATATTTATAATATGAATGTACTGACCGAATTTGGTTTTAACCCATCCGCTTTTAGGGAAGTTGCTGTGTCCACTATATACAAGAAATTGATTCTACTATTATAGAAATAAATGGATATCGTGAGATCTCCGCAATAGATATCATAAAAATCCACACAAGCCACGAAGTGTTGTTCTTCATTGAGCAACTTGTGCGCGCCTGGACCAATGGTACAGTGATTTCCCTCCTTCCTCCTCTGCCATGAACTGTGCCATTTTCCCTATACCAAAATGATCTTGTCTCATTCCCCACAAGACAAGTTGATTTCCTCCCTGACAGTAATTGATCAACGAGTGGGAAAGCTAATAAAATGACTAGGGATGGGCAAAACCGGTTTTTATAAAAAGCGGAAACCGGTTTCTATAAAAACCGAAACCCGAAAAACCGACATTTCGGTTTTCTCCAAAACCGGTTTCGGTTTTCTTCAAAATCGGTTCAGTTTTCTTCAAAACCGGTTCGGTTTTCACCAGTTTCGGTGAAAGCTTTTCGAAAACACATAAAACTATTTCCGTGGAAATGGATTCGGTTTCCGGAGAACAACGAAACACCATTCTGGTCAGAAATAGAACAAATTTTGGAAAGAAACCGAAATCGGTTTTGAAGAAAACCGAAACCGGATCAGGTGAAAAACCGAACCGGTTTTTGGAGAAAACCGACAACCGGTTTCGGAGAAAACCGAACCGGTTTTGAAGAAAACCGAAACCGGTTTTTTGAAAATTTTCAAAACACGATTTCGGTTTTTCTAAAAACCGAAAAACCGGTTTTTGTGCCCACCACTAATTATAACCAGAAATTATAAAGAGGTCGCTGGCAAGAAGATGTGATAAAATGGGGTAGTGATTAGGAATTAGGTTGAGAACCACTGGATTAAAGTATAGTTACTTCAAATCAGGGTTGCAATGAATGTCATAAGGGTAACTATAAGCTAGACCAATATTTTTGAGAACGGTTGACCATATGGCTACCAAAAGTTTTAGCATTTCATTACTGATTGTAATGGTATAAATCTGTATCCAAAAATTATCTCCTCAAGGTATTTATACTTCTACAATAAAGATTAAAATAAAATCTGGAAATTGTTTTAGTATACTTTCATGAGAATTCATTGATAATGTGTGCTGTACAGGAGATCACTCTTGCATTTCACTTTAAAAAAAAAATGATGTTACTATTAGATCGTATAAAAAGGAAAACGATCTAAGAGAAATGAAACGAAGTAGTATCAAATATGGAACTAAGGAGAAAGAACATAGAGGAAATGATCGCAAGGAATCGTGAAGCGTGACCTAGATTTACCAATTTGAGCACCCAATAGAATACGAGGGCGTGTCCCGGTTGGACAACTACTATCGATTAAATTGTGCCAGTACACGGAGAACATCTCCCGATTGTACAGTGTTCTCAGAATATCGTTAAGTTTCGTTTTGTTTGTTTTTGTTGTTTTATATGTTTCCTCTTGCAATTGTTACAATTTAACCCTTTCACTAACACATTTTTCGGAGTGAGAAACAATAATATATGGTTATTTTAAGTTGTAGTCAAAAGTTTAAATATAAAATAAATATTTCCCGCCGTTTCGTTTTTCAACCTGGGAAAGGAGGGACATATGTATCCCATTGATACTTTCACGTGGGACCCATATGTCCCACTAGTAATGGAATGAATGATCATCTTGTATTTTCAATTATGTTAGGTATATTGTTAGAAAACCAGGTGGAAAACATTCAAGTGAAATCTGTAATTATAAGAATTGTGTACACCATTAGCAGGCTTCTGTTTACCAATGGAACATCGATTCATAGCAATAACATGCGGTAAATTACGACTGGTTCTCTGAGAATGTATTGTGGGATACATATGTCCCAGTGGTAGTGAAAGGGTTAATTCGAATAGTTTGTACGGTTCTTATTGTAGTTCTTGAAGTGCTGTCTTTTTGTCGATCGTTAACTAATGTCTTTAATGCTTGGCAACATTATTGGTGTACTCCTGCGTTTCACGTTTTCTCGGGTGTGCATTCGAGAGCCAGGACGTCCCTCGGCGAGTACAATATCCGGGGAAGAAAGGGAAAGGTCTGTTACCTGTATGTTGGGTAGTATCCCATTGTTTGCCTGGTGTGAATGAAGAAAATCAGGGTAAACATCAATAAGAATGGGTAGATTAACCCTAAAACACATTTTGATGCCAATTGGCATCATAGTCAAGTAATAACAATAACAATAATAATGATATTCTGAAAATATGTACACTCATGTCCAAAATTATTGTCGCAAGTCTATAAATATGTTGTTGTAGGAATATAATTTGATAACGAATTCGCCCGGTATTTCTTATAATGTTAGTATGTGTATAATCGGCAAAGACATGTATGTGGCAAATTTTGTGTCAAAAGAGCAGTAAATAAGAATAATAAAACAAAAATAAAATTTCCTTGTCCATTTAGCAACATTTTGTTTTAGTCATTCTAATTTTCGTATTTATAATTCTTTTCTTATGAAATTTATCACAAATATACATTTCCCGATTATACACATAGTATCAGTATTAAAAGCACCCTGCAAAATCATTATCAAATTTTATTCTTACAAGAAGTCAGTTATAGATATGCGACAATCATTTTGGACATGAGTGTACATTAGCGAATAGCGCACGCCGATGCCATGTGGCACTAATGGAGTTAAGCTTTCTATCACACAGTTTTCGTCTAGTGGCATAGATCGGACAGAGAGTGTCAGAGAGCGCCAAAAAGCATATAGAAAGTACAAAACGTGCAAATTTGTTACTTGTAAAGTTTTTCACAAAACCCTTTCTGTTCTCTTAACATTAAAATAATAATAATAATAATAATAATAATAATAATAATAATAATAATAATAATAATAATAATAATAATAATAATAATAATAATAATAATAATAATAACTGTTTCACAATCTTTTATAGCACATGGTTTCTGCTGATATCGACACTAAACTCTGTTTTCACCAGTGTAATACAACCATGATAATATATCCTGTAACTTGATACCCCAGAAGTAAAAACATAAAGCATCATATTATTGTAATCTTTCAGTTTAACGTCCCATGATTATGCTCTTTAAGCTAACGGAGACTATGATTAAGGCAAGTGAATGATGATGGAAAAATTGGTGAAATGAGAATGTGGAAGGAAACGACAGTACCCGACAAAATCCATGGGCACAGTATTGTCTACCACAAGTTTACTAAGCTGGGATCTAACCAGAAGCCCCACGCACCAGAAATAAACGCTCTACCACAGAAACCACCGTACTCCTTCCTACCAAAGGAGAGATCTTTAGTGACAACGCCACGCGGGGCCACACTAGAAGAATTTAATTTTCACTTCAGCAATCTATAATCTATAGGCTACAATTAATATGTACTCGTATGTTTATTGCTTAGGCGGAGACACTACCTAGGTACAGGGGTGGATCCAGGGGGTAGCGACCGGGGCGATTGCTCCCCCCCCAGAAGATGAAACTTTCTTATTTTATATATCTAAATAAAACCCAGCCCTTAAAAGTAGCAGCATGACAACCCACCGAAGCCCCAGAAGTCGGTCCTGGATCCGCCCCTGCCTAGGTATGTAATAAATAACAGTACTTCAAATGAGTTTCAATTTGAAAAATGAAATGAAATCTTTAAGTTTTACGTCCCACGTTTATGCCGGTTAGGCTAAAGGAGACGGTGATAATGAGAGATGAATAAAATGGTGGAACGAAGAAAGTCGGAGGAAACGGGAGAACCCCGAGAAAACTCACGTGTGTTTGTTCACCACAAAGTCCCCACGGCGCGAGGTGGGATCGAACCAGGGACCCCAAGCACCGGAGATGAACCCTCTACCACTGAGCCACCGCGCCCCGAGTTTCAATTTGAGATTTAACATATAGATAAGTTACACTTATAATTATGTGTGCTTCTTTACCTGATAAATGTAAAGGATAAATTAAAATAAACGTAATTTGGCTTTTGTTCTATCAGAAGGATAAAATACAAAAGTCTGTGCACGCAAGAGAACACGATTCTAATTTCATACTTGCGACGACTCAAGAAAGGAAAGTAGGTCGCGCCATCTGGAGAGAATATATCCGACAAACATAAAATCTGCTCTAATAAGCTTCACTTAATGTCCTGTTTCCCTGGTTAATCGTTACCGCCTACGGCACAGTTGAAGTATTAACTACACTGAGTATCCTTGCGTGGTATGCAATCCAACATAACTTACAAGTTAACCATCTGGAGGTCTTTTTCTATTATGTCTTTTCCTGTATCTTCGCATGTTATGCTACAAAATATCTATTTGGGCTCTAAATGGAATGTTCGATTCCAAAGTAGAATGTGGATATTTTTTTCCGCAGCGTTTTTGAGTGCATATAGATGCATTACGGGAATATAATATATTCATACTTGTAGAAAATTGATGCAAAATACGTAACTATAAAATTTGTTAACTACAAAATTATTATTACTACATCTCACGTACTGAGATCCATAAGATTTTATTGTTAGTACATCAGCCTGTCCGTCTGTTACTCCGTACGTCAACTTATTAACGAAAAGCTTTAAGAATTATCTTGGCCGAGTTCTTTAACGGAGTTTATCCGTTAACATCCGTTAACAACACGCTAACGACGAATTTAACGGTGGCTATTTATATTTAACATTTACAGTGAATGCTTAATGAAGGAAACATTAATGACAATCGAAGATTTTAAGATTGGAGGCCATATTATCAAGGGCGCTGATTTCTCTGTAAATTTGGGGGAGGGGCCCACTCAGATGCAGAAGGTATATTTATGAAGATTTTAAGACAAATTGCACTCAAATTATGCCAAATGTTGTATATTCATAAATAAAATAGGGGTGCCCACATGAGCTTTGGGGGGGGGGGCGGCCCTCCTTGGCACCCCCGGGATCGGCGCCCTAGCATATCATTAACAAAATCAGGTATACAGATGATACAGTTACTGTAGCTAGAACGGAAGAAGGAGTGCAGGAGATTGTTGACAAAATAGTTAGTGGAAAACGATGTAGAATGGAAATCAACATCGAAAAATCGAAAGTCATGAGAAAATCCCGTGGAAACGCGCCTTTACTGGTCAGAGTAGAACAAAGAGAACTTGAAGAAGTCAAGAATTTCAAGTAGCTACGAAGCATTTTGACGAAATACGCTTACTGCGCCAAAGAGATCAGATCAAACATTGTCATAGCCGACGAGACATTCAACAAGAAAAGATCATTCTCATCTAGCAGGCTTACTATTGGACTAAGGAGGAAGTTGGTCAGGTGCTATATATGGTATATTGGATGGAATGGTTCAGACACTTGGACATTACTTAAGTTAGAGAAGAAATATCTGGAGAGCTTCGAAATGTTGTGTTTATGAGGAAGATGGAAAAGATAAAATGGTCAGAGAGAGAGAGAGAGAGAGAGAGAGAGTAACAAACAAGGATGTTTTAAAAGGGATAGGAGAGAAGAGGATGATTTTAGCTAGCAATCTTCGTTGGAAGGCTAATTGGATTGGATACATTTTGCGAAGAAATTATCTTTTCATACTGCCATAGAAGGAAAGATGGAAGGAAAGCAAGGAATAGGAAGAAGAAGAACACAAGTGATCGATGATTTGAAAAGTATAGGAAAATATTGGGAGTTTAAAGAGAAAGCTGAAGATCAAGAAACGTGGAAGAAACAGTTTCAGACCCAAACCTTAAAAAAAAAGAATCATTAGTCTCAAGGACCTACCAAAAGGCAGAATACTTAATAATAATAATAATAATAATAATAATAATAATAATAATAATAATAATAATAATAATAATAATAATAATAATAATAATAATAATTCATATCCCATACATGTAAGCGAATCTTTGATTTTCACTTATTCCAATATATATCTATATTGATTTTCTCGGCCGAGTTCTTCCACACAGTCGATTTGTTAATGTCTTAAGGAATAACGATGCCTATCTGTATCCCATATATATATATTTAGCAACAGACAACTTAATCAATTATCTTTGCCGAGTTCTTTAATGGATTCAATCCGTTAGCATCTTAATAGGTAACGGTAGTTATTTTATCTCGTCTTCAAGAATATTCGAAAGTTGTCGAATTTGCAACATCTAGAGAGTTGCTGCTGCAAGTTAATAAGTAGTTTGCTCTACTTTTCTCTGTGGATGTAGGAAAAAATGTAGCATGTACGTAGACGTTCTATCTTCAAATAAAAATAGGTATATATTTAACAACTTAGAACTAGTTAATGTTATCAAGTACAAAATTTTGAAATTTATCCTTTCCTGTGATGACAACTAATGTAGGTTTTTAGTCTACCAATTATAGATTAAAGTTGTCCAAATATTTGAGAAAAATAGCATTCTTCTTGCCATTTTCGACTTATTTCTTCTAGCACTTTTCCCTCCTTTTTCCTACGAAAATTTTCGAGGCGGAGACAAATAACCGCAATAGTGTCGCCCCCATTAATCAGTCAATCAATCCTATGAAAATTTCAACTAAAAATCCTAAAGCTAGTGATCACATAAAGTATTTATACTGTACTATTTTCCTGGCGTCCTCAAACACCTCCTCACTTAATTCATGATTAAATGTATTTACAGTATGTTTTATACAGTTAATTAGCCAAAAGTGCTAAATATCTATTGAATTCTTTCCTGCGTTCTCAATAGCGGCAACCTTGGCTCCATATCGGTGCACTGTTGAATTCTTTCCTGCGTTCTCAATAGCGACAACGTTGGCTACATATCGGTGCACTGTTGAATTCTTTCCTGAGTTCCCAATAGCGGCAACGTTGACTGCAGATCGGAGCACTATTGAATTCTTTCCTGCGTTTCCAATAGCGCCAATGTTGGTTACATATCGGCACATTGTTGAATTCTTTTTTGCATTCCCAATAACAACAACGTTGGCTTCATATCGGCACACTGTTGAATTCTTTCTTGCGTTCTCAATAGCAGAATGTTGGCTACATATCGGCGTATTGTTGACCTAGCACAACAATAAAAACACACAATTCTAGCCGAAAGCACACTCAAAACATTCATTCCCAAATTTACTAAGAATTTAACCCACAAACGCCCAAGACCAGTTTTATTCGTTAGCAACTGCCTTGAACAATGCCGTGTTACATCGAAAACCTGAGAAGAAAACTAAACGAAATTCGTACAAGAGAACGGGTAGTGTGCCTGAAGTGGAACAACGGGGGTTTGGCTAAATGAATGATAAAGCCCATGAAACGTAGTGAAAAATAAAGTGGGTCACTAGTGGCACAAGGGGCGTTTGTGGGTTAAATTAGCTATTGAAAGGTGACTTTATCGTTAGAATGTGATACTTGAAAGAAAATAATATAACACGTTTAAGATACATTATGGTGACAGCGTGAGTAATCAGTAATGCAACGTAATGCAAGCACAAGGATTAATAAAATGGAAATATCACGTTCCAATTTTGCTTTAATTAGTTTATTTTAAAAAGTTCTTGATTGAAAAAAAATATACTTAACTATCAGTAAAGACAAATGACTAGAAAATGACAATACTGACTGAAGAACTGGCCAAAATTGTAGGTAATACCTAAACTAAATTTTACTAACTAATAAGCATGTCAAAGATTGCTATATTGGCAACACTGCATTAAGAAACAACTAGCAGCAGGAGTTAGTACTACTGCTGGTTTACGCGAAATACTAAAATTCTCAGAAATTTTGAAAAATGAAATGAAATGAAATCTTTAAGTTTAACGTCCCACGGATATACCGGTTAAGCTAAAAGAGACGGTGATAATGAGAAATGAGTGAAAATGGTGGAGTGAAGAAAGTGAGAGAACCCCGAGAAAACCCACGAGCACGGTGTTTGTCCACCACAAAGTCCACACAGCGCGAGCTGGGATCGAACCAGGGACCCCAAACACCGGAGGTGAACGCTCTACCGCTTAGTCACCGCGCCCCCTCAGAAATTTTGAGTATCACCTCTTATATTTCTCAAACCTCTTAGATTTACAGAAACATTTTAAAGAGCGGAATCTTCTGAAAATCTATAATAAAAAAAATGAATAAGAATCATAAAATGTAATATAATACTAATAGGAATTTAATATTTTAGTTGAATCTTTCCTTTGTCTGTTAAGGTTTAGGTATATTAAGTTTTATGGTGACACAGCAAGAACCATTTGATCAAATATTAACCATTAATCAAACACAAAAGCTTTTTTTAAAACGTATTTTTTTAAAAGGAAAAAAAGCTTCATTAACCCTGTCGAGACACAGACAGAATATCTCGAACATTAATTCATAACCTTTCCACTAGATGGGGCAAGCGATCAATGCGAGATATAAATGTGAAAGTTCTACTTATTTTTCTGTTCTCAGCAAGTAATATTACGACCATAAATTTAAATCTGCATCATGTAATGTTCGGTTAGTTCGTTCAAAACGGGGAAGGTAACAAAAACGAATATAATATAAAAGTGTCTCCATTTAGGGAAAAAAAATGAGATAGGAGTTTTTATTATATGGGATACGTAGGAGAGAACATGGTGATGCATTTCTGTGATCATTTGTAGTGGCATCACAATCAATTAAGGTAAAATACGTGTGTGCACATTTCGTATCCAATAAATCGTTAATGTTTCATACATGGTCTTTTTTTCTTTTTTACTCTATTCCAACTAAGAATTTATTTTATATTCGCTTGAATCAGATATGCTGAAAATTATTTCTTCTTTTTTATGCATCTGAAAGTTAATTTAAACTCAAAAGATGGAACGAGTTTTATTTAAATCTAATTTCCTGCAAATAATTAAATATTTATTGCCTTTACCTTGCAAAAACCCACATTTTCATCGTACTTTATTTGCTTTCCTAATAAACAGAAAAGAAAGAAATAAAGTCACAAGAACAGTAAATATTCATCCAATCTTCACTAAATTTCATACAGAAATAGACCTTAGTATTCGCTTAGTATTCATGTGATTTTTTTTCTGATGGGTCAAGATATCTCGTTACATTGTTGCTAGGGGCGGCTCTAACATGTAATCACAAAGTCACGTGCATTTTTAAAATTACATATGCCAAACAATATTTATCGTCGTATACGTTCGAAAATTATTGAATATTATTTTCACATGGAATTCAGAAATTCTGATTTAACGTAGAGGAAAGATTTGGCAATATTTCTTCTCTCCAAGTTTGTCTGCCTTCTCTTGCTCTCTAGATGCCTACACGGTTACACAGGACATGCAAGTATGTATCCATTGAACCTAGTATGGTGTCATATGGAAAGGATAAAACAGGCAGAGCCGTAGCTAAGGGGGAGGGGCGGTTGCCCCGGACGCTGGTAGCAAGAGGGCGCCGAACGAGCAAGAAGAAAGAAAAAAATGTGGAAAAGAGCAAATGACGCTGCGCCGCATATAAGTATTGGCACCCTATTGAATGAATATTGTTATCGGTTTGCACAGAAATAAATTTATTAAAAATTTTCTTGCTCGCTCCGCCCACAATTCAAACGTTTCAATAAGAGACACAACAAATGTTTACTTATTACTCTGATTTGTTAATGACAATGTGATATGCAGGGTGCCGAGTAATGACTTAAAGTGTGTGCAGGAGCGGTTTCAAAATAGAAAATTGTCAAAGTCTGAAATACATGTTCGGCGTTGTGATGGTGAAGAGTTCCCTTAGTTACTCACGCTTTTCTACCCAATCGGATTAATCACGACGGTGAGAATGAAGGTATGAAAATGAGAGGAGTTTAGAAACACACGCAAGCTGTTGTTTGCGCGGGAATATTAAAAATAAACGTAAACAAGAGTAATAATATTTTTGATCTTGTAGAATAGGGGCTTAAGGGGTCAGAACTTAACCCACAGAATTTCAAAGACTGATCACTACGAGTGATTTTTCTTTATTCCATTGACATATGAAACGCTCCCAATTTGAGGGAATTTATTTGAATTCTTTTTCCATGAGCTACTTGTATCGCCAGGATATTTTTGTGCATATGTAATTTGGTGTGTTTATCTATTACATACATAATATATATACCGGTACCTAGGTATATATATGTTTGCGTATGTGTGAACGTGTTAGTGTACTTTTAACATGTCAATTAATAATAAGTTATCTTAAATTCAGAATTTCATTCATTAAGAAATTAAGTAATTACTATAATTTTAAATATATGTAGTACAAACTACATTTTGGATTTTAAATACAAATATTAAATATATTCTTCACTGCATCAATAATTATTGACAAAATTCACAAAGAAGGCTCCTTCTGAATTTCCGTTATTCTTCAGAATATATATATATATATATATATATATATATATATATATATATATATATATATATATATATATATATATATATATATATATATATATATATATATATATATATATATATATATTTACCGTAAAAGAACCTACTAGCTATATGGCCTATGGAACGCGGTGGTTCAATGTCGCGTTCATAAAGCCTCTCCAATGACTTCTATCATTACTTAAGTGGATCCAGTTTCTACTTTGTATTAATTTCTCTGCAAGATCCGTTTTAATATTGTCCTTCCATCTGGGCCTAGGTCTTCCTAATGGACGTTTTCCGATTGGATTTCCAGTCAAAACTTTGAAAGCGTTCCTAATTTCTTCCATTCTCGCTACATGACCTGCCCACCTAAGCCTCCTAGACTTGACGACCCTAACAATGTTGGGTAAACCGTATAAATTATGTAGTTCCTCGTTAAGAAGTTTCCGCTATTCCCCATTCCCGTTCCTTTTGGATCGGAATATTCTTTTCAGGATCTTGTTCTCAAATACTTTCAGTCTATGTTCTTCCCTCAGAGTAAGCGACCATGTTTCACAACCATACAGAACAACAGACATGATTATCGTTTTATATATTTTAAGCTTCAAATTCTTCGACAGAATTTGCGACAACAAAAGATTTTGAACTGAATAATAACACGAATTCCCTGCTTTCAGTCGACATTTAATTTCTTTGTGGATATTGTTTTTGTCTGTTAATATTGATCTTAAATACGTGAAAGTATCTACTTTATCGAAAATATTATACTTTGACGCATCCATAATTTGCAGTATTACGACCCCAGAGAACTTCCGTGTACTTAGTTTTTTTTTTTCTGCATTTACTTCTGTTGTTCTTCTATCATCTCCTATCAGATTTACATAATCAGCATACGCCATAACCTGGTGAATTCCATTTATCATAGTTCTAGGCCCTGGTTGCTATCTTTGATTTTTCTTATAGCATACTCCAGAATAAAGTTCGCTAGAGTATGCTGGAGTAATAATTGATGTACTGGGGTATTGTATTTCTATTTCTTTTCGAGAATTTGTCAAATGATAGATACCTAGTCGATAGTTGATTGATTTCGTCTAAGTCCACAAAGATAATCTGCAATAATTCCACCTGCACATGGAATCAATCTTGCTAATAGAATATCTGAGTGGATTTTTAGGATGTTGACAGAAGAGAAATGTCTCGATAATTATTACAATCTGCTTTGTCGCCTTTCTTGTGAATTGGAACAATGATTCATTCTTTCCACTCTTGTGGTAATTCCTCCCTGTTCCAGATAAGGAGAATGAGTTTATGTATCTTGTTGCAAACTTTCCCCCCTTCAGTTCAAATTAACTCACCCAGAATTTAATCTATATCAGAAGATTTGTGTTCCTTTACTCTCTTTATAGCAATTTCAACTTCTGTTCGGCTAGGCTCTGGAATATATGGTTCTGCTGTGTGCATTTCTCTTTCTCCACGAACATTAATTTTTGACTGGGTGTTAAGCAAATTGTCAAAGAAATCTTTCCGTATATTCAAGATGCTATCTATATAAGTTAGAATTATTCCGTCATCTGCCTTTAAATTATACGCGCGAGGTTGGTACCCTTTCTTAAATTCGTTGATGCCCTTATACATATCTCCATGTTTTTTTTTACTGTCATCTCCAAGTTCATTAATTTTAGCTTTCAGAAATTCGCGTTTCTTTGTTCTATACATTTTGGAAGTTTCCTATCTGATGTCAACGAAATTTTGTGTAGTTACATAGTTCGGATTTTGTAGCCAACAGGGATTTCGCCTGTTTTCCCTCCCCACTAGTTTGGTGCATTCCTGGTCGAACCATGGTTGGTTCCTATGTATTTTTTCATGCCTCATTTTTTCTCTTGCTGAAATTTTAATGCTTTCGCTAATTTGAACCCAAGTATCCTTGACACTAGTTCTCTCAAAACCTTCTAAGACCGAGAATATATTCGACATTTCAATCTGGTATTTCTCTCTAGTCTGGTTCTCCTCTAATTTCTTTAAACTAAACCTCTTCGTTTTTAGATGTTGAATGTTCCTTTTTTTTTTAAAACGATAATATCTCTCTTATTATCGCTGATACCAAATAGTGAAGAGTGCCACAGTCAGGTTCTCTGAACGACCGAACACCAATTATGCTAGATTGTCTTTTTCTATCTACTAAAACGTGATCAATTTGATTATGTATTCTTCCTACTGGCGAGATTCATGTGTATTTATTAACATCGCGAAGTGGGAATTTTGTACTCTTCACAATATATTTTTTTATTTTTATTTTGCAAAGTTCATGAGTCTAACACCAATATCATTACTTTCCTTATGAAGAGTTTCGTTTCCCATAATCGATTTGAAAATATCCTCTTTCTGACCTTCGCATTGGAATCCCCTAATAGTATATTCATATGGTATTGCAGGAAATGGTCAAATATCCGTTCCACTTCTACGTAAAATCTGTCTTTTATATCGTCATCCTTATCTTCTGTTGGGGCATGTACATTGACAATAATAATATCACACCACCTATCCTTAAGAGTAATAAAAGAAAGTCTAATCATTAGCAAATTCAATCTTTAATTACTGGTATTAAAAGAATCGAAATTAAAATGCTATTTGTGTGGTCATATATAGGATAAAATTATAAAAGTTTACAATTATTACTAGAAATTAATGCTGTCACCCATTTCGAACATTTTAAAAGCACATAGTTTTTAATTTATTGAAATTTAATTTCTTATCGATAGTATGAAACATTGTAAATTGCTGTGAATTTTTATGACTGTTCTCCAAGTGGATTTGTGTACAACCAAAGCTAGTTTTTGTGAAGTTTAACAAGAAGTTAAAAAAAAAACTGTAGAAAACAGTCGTTATTTGTAAAAGAATACGTAATGATAATTTTCGACTGTTGTAATGGTCTGTCCAACAGTTTGATAAAACTTGAGCGTAGCATAACAACAAAAGCTGTTTCTCTTATATGGAAACAAAGAAATAAACAAAAAAGCAGGGAACAGTTTGCTATAGTGAGTGTACGGGGCCCCGAATTCAACTTGTTCCCGGGCGCAGAAATCTCTGGCTACGGCTCTGAAAACTGGAAACATTCGTTTTAATTTCCTGCTAATAATTAAATATTCTCTGCCTTTACCTTGCAAAATCCCAATATTTTCAGCCTTCGTTTAATTTTACTAATAAAAAAAAAGAAAGAAATAATGACACAAAGACGTAAATATTCATCCAATCTTCAGGAAATTTCGTTGATCTAGGTAGACATTGATTTACTTACTGTAGTGTTTACGTGATTGTCTTCTAAAGAGAATAATTTTCTCAAGCTACGTATTTAGGCGCGTATCTACCATGTAATCACTAAGTCATGTATTTTTAATTGCATACAAGAAGAAAAAGATTTAAATAATATTTATTGTTGCATACGTTTGAAAACTACAGTACATTATTTATTTTCAAATAGCAACTCTGATTTAATGTAGAGGCAAAATTTGGCAATAGTGTGAAGTCACAATGCTCGTTATGCCCTTCCGTTCAAGTTTGTTTGATTTTTCTCTGTCTCTAGTATGCTTATTTGTACAGAGTTTACACAACTGCACAGGAACATGCAAGTATGTATCCGTTCAACCTAGTATGGCGTCGCACGGGAAGGAGAAAACAGAAAACATTCGTTTTAATTTCCTGCTAATAATTAAATATTTACTGCCATTATCTTACAAAATCCTCACATTTTCATCCATCATTTATCTTCCTAATAAACAGATGAGAAAGAAATGTTACAAGAATAGTAAATATTCATCCAACCTTCTACAAATTTCATACAGAAGTAGAGCTCGATTTACTTAGAATTCATGTGAATTTTTCAGGACTTTTCTGAAAAATCCTAATTTTCTTGTTATGTATTTAGGCGCGGCTTTACCATTTGATCATAAAGTCACGTGCCTTTTTTGATTACAAATACGAAGAAAAGGTTTAAATAATATTTATTGTAGTATACGTTCGAAAACTTAATTATTTTCAAATGTGGTCAGTAATTCTGATTTAATATAGAGGGAAGATTTGACAACAGTGTGAAGTCACATTGCTCATTACGTGCTTCCGTTCAAGTTTGGCTGCATTTTCTCGCTTTCTAGATGCGTATTGTACATAATTTACACGGCTGCACAGCAACAAGCAAGTATGTATCCGTTCAACCTATTATGGTGTCTTACAAGAAGAAGAAGGAAAAAACAGGAAACATTCGAATCTCATCGAATGAGCCATTTATTCACTTCAGGAGTAACCAAAATTGAATGCAAGTAAATTTCAATTCTGCATGATGATATTTAAATTTTTATGCCACTACAAGCTTAGTGAAATTCGTAAAACAATGAGAACGAGAAATTCTTTGCTTTTACGCGTATATTCGTCTCAAATTTACGCTATTTATTAATGAGGATATATATATCTTAATAAGTATGTAATCGATGAGTTGATCACATACTTACTGAGTTTTTACAGAGTTGATTGAACTACTCGAATGTGCTAATTTTATTGGATTGAGAAGTATTCCCACACTGTTCTACTATGTTTAGCAATTTCGACTTACAAGAGAATTGAAAGATATATCATATACTCCAAACAATTAAATAAAAATTAAATTAAATGTCAAGTCTTACTCCTACGATTAATTTTTAGGATAAAAGAGATAAATAATTATGAAAGAATTGATGGAATGATAATGTGGAGGAAACAAAAGAACCTCGAAAAAATTCTTAGGCACAATCTTATCTACCATTAACCTACATGGCCGGGGATCAAACCAGGAACCTCTTGCAACATAGCCCTTGGTCATTCTGCTACCAAGCTGCTGTGACCTTAAGAAATTTGTATACTTTCGTTTATAAGTTATGCAGTTTAATTTGTGGTTGTGCAGTGGCAAATTCTTTATTTATTTTTTCGAGTGATTTCTTCAGTGCAGAAGAAATATGGACGAAAAGGATTTTAAAACATTTTGTTTAAATGCAGGGGGAAAAAAAATCAGAATCAAAACAGCAGTTATTAAATTAGATGATCTTTGTAATATTGGGAAAGCTTAACATTATTAGACAATTAGATGATAGTTACTGAGAGGCCAGAATTATTAGACTCATAGACAGGGCCGGCCCTAGGCAATTTGCCGCCCCGTGCAATGGTATCATTCGTCCCCTTTCTCCCAGAAAGAACAAATCTTAAATCCACGATTGTAAGTATGCTACCCCATCATAAACAACGAAGGAGAGGGAAGAAGCACTCGCACTCAGAAAGGTCTAAACACTACAAATACAATCCTGTTGTGTCTGTTTACTCTTTAAATAATAACCTATTATGTTAGTGAAACATAAAGAAAACATACGTGCAGAGGAAAGATCGTAATCCCTTTTATAGAACTTAATATCAAGTTTCAATCTCAATATATCAGTTTGCAATTCCAGTGCAACTAGCTCTTTTATCTTTATTTCTTGATTTTCCTTCTACATCTGTTAAAAAGTTCTTTTAAAAAAAAACTTGTTTCTACCTTGAATAATAAGAAACTTGTTTGTGACAAAGACAAGACTAGTTTTCATATCAAAAGTGTGATAACTAACTAAACAAAACACGTGTTCGCTACTGTTTGAGAATTGTGTTCTTTTGTTTGACAACAATTAAGCAATTCACGCTGAGATTTGTTTTACCATTTGCTTTAGTTCTGTCCATGTGACCTTAAACTAATGCGGCCTAAACATGATTTATGAATTTAGTATTCAAATAGAAGGTCAGGTTATTAAATTTAACTACCATCATCATGAAGTCTGTTTCCAAAAAGAAGTATTTATTTTAAATAATATAGTTACGGCAGATTTTGTCGCCCCATACAAAATGCACGTGTTACACATATGGTAGAGCCGGTCCTGTTCATAGGGGAACTTAATCCATTAATTTCTCTTTTATCTAGGCCATATTTCTTTGGCTTCCTCACTAGTCTAGAAGATACTGTACCCACTTTTGATGTACAAGGTGCTGTGTTACATTCCCGGTATTGAGAGCATTGAACGAAATACGATGCTTTTGATTCCACCTTAAAACTGTAGGTTTACGTTTTATGTAACCTTGCTGCTGAAAGGGACGTTAGACTGAAAGTCAAATTAAATCAATTATGTTGCTTGCTGGTTAACAAACGAGGCAAAACTTCAGTAAACAAATAAAGAAACAAACAACAACACTTCTTTCCCAAGTTAACATTATGGCTTTGCTACAAGCTGATAATAAATGTCTTAATGCGTTATGCTAGCTCATATTAATAAACACTCAAGCTAACGGATCTCGTTACCTGCACTATCAATTGCCTGCTTGATGTTAATAGTTCTCGTTATTTGCGCTATCGCTTACCTGCCTAATGCTGATAGTTCTCGCTACCTGCGCTATCGCTTGCCTGCTTGATGCTAATAGTTCTTACTACCTGCCCATATCGCTTGCCTGTCTCATGCTAATAGTTCTCGCTACCTGCCCATATCACCTGCCTGTCTGATGCTAATAGTTCTCGTTACTTGCACTATCGCTTGCCTCCTGATGCTAATAGTTCTCGCTACCTGCGCTTTCGCTTGCCCGATTGATACTAATAGTTCTCGCTACTTGCGCTATCGGTTACCTGCCTGATGCTAATAGTTCTCACTATCTGTGCTATCGCTTGATGCCTGATGCTAATAGTTCTCACTATCTGTGCTATCGCTTACGTGCCTGATGCTAATAGTTCTCATTATTTGTGCTATCGCTTGCCTGCCTGATGCTAATAGTTCCCACTATCTGTGCTATCGCTTACATGCCTGATGCTAATAGTTCTCACTATCTGTGCTATCGCTTACATGCCTGATGCTAATAGTTCTCATTATTTGTGCTATCGCTTGCCTGCCTGATGCTAATAGTTCTCACTATCTGTGCTATCGCTTGACTGCCTGATGCTAATAGTTCTCACTATCTGTGCTATCGCTTACATGCCTGATGCTAATAGTTCTCATTATTTGTGCTATCGCTTGCCTTCCTGATGCTAATAGTTCCCACTAGCTGTGCTATCGCTTACATGCCTGATGCTAATAGTTCTCACTATCTGTGCTATCGCTTACATGCCTGATGCTAATAGTTCTCATTATTTGTGCTATCGCTTGCCTGCCTGATGCTAATAGTTCTCACTGTCTGTGCTATCGCTTACATGCCTGATGCTAATAGTTCTCACTATCTGTGCTATCCCTTACATGCCTGATGCTAATAGTTCTCACTATCTGTGCTATCGCTTACATGCCTGATGCTAATAGTTCTCATTATTTGTGCTATCGCTTGCCTGCCTGATGCTAATAGTTCTCACTATCTGTGCTATCGCTTGACTGCCTGATGCTAATAGTTCTCATTATCTGTGCTATCGCTTACATGCCTGATGCTAATAGTTCTCGGTACCCGCGCTATCGCTTGTCTGTCAGACGCTAATAGGTGTCCCTACCTGCGATATCATTTGCTTCTCAATGAATTAGTCAAAAGAACACTGTGTTTTAATAATTGTATAAATACAATATGGAGTATGTAATCATTGGCGGCAAAACATTTTTTAAAAAAATCTAACGTCCCATGATTATGCTCCGAGGCTAAGGGAAAATTAAGAAAGTGGGAGGGAACGAAAGAATCCCAAGAAAACCCACTCGCACGGGTTTGTCCACCATACCTCATACGGGTATGATCTGGAATTGAACACATAAAACCCACGACATAAGTGAGCTCTCCACTACTGAGTCACAAAGGCCTTCCCCAAATATATTAAATGAAAAAAAAATGTATTTTTAATTAAGGACTATTTTAACCTATACCGAACAACGAGCTGAAGGCTCGGCGGAAACAATTAGAAATAATAACAATAATAATAATAACATTACGAGAGTGGACGAAATATAATGTGAGATGAAGAACAGTTTTAATAACACGCACCAGAAAAGAAACCGCGGCTATTTACAAACGAAAAAAATGACATAGGCGAAAAGAGAAAGAAAAAAAAATAAAACATGCAAAACGACAAGAGCATCTGGAGTGAAACCTGGACATTTTGCATACCAAGCTTGAAATCCTAAATGGGCCTGAAAGAAAAAAAAATGAATGAGAGAGAGAGAGAGAGAGAGAGAGAGAGAGAGAGAGAGAGAGAGAGAGGAGATAAAAACAACCGGATGTTGTTGTTGAAAAGTATCTCGTGGGAAGATCTCGCACCAAGATGCCAACAGAGAGAAAATAGAATTACATATTTAGCGTACATCACAAGATTCTAAACACCAGCAAAATTTACTTGCAACAGGGAAAATAATTCCACATAATACATATAGACGGGTTTAAATGAGCGTAATAAAGGAAAACAGAATTTCAAGCAAGGCATGACTTAAAAAGGTGAAGTGTGAAATTTGTTACCGTGTGGTTTTCACCGAGGATCTAAAACAGTGCTATTCAACCTTTTTTTCTCGCGTGCCCCTAGACACAGTTCGCCATCCAATTGTGTACCAATGAAGCTGTTTAAAAGAAATTTAATCGAAATTAACATGTTAAACTTAATACACATATTCTGTTGATTATAAAGGAGGCAAGATGTCTCCAAAGTGCTATAAATTGAGAACTTTTATCGTATTTGAATGAAACGCCTACAGTTTGAGAACCGGGCAGATTGTTGACACAGAGTGACCTGGTCTGATGCATGACATGGAGTGACCCAGAGAGACTCATGCCCGGAGTTACCCAGTCTGACCTGGCCAGACCAATGATCTGGGGTGAGCCGAACGGACTCATTGCTTGGAATGACCTGGTTTGACTCGGACAAGCTCATTTTCGACGTCAACCTGCCTGACCCGGATAGACCCATGACCTGGATCTCGAACACACTGATGACTGGAGTGTCCCGGACAGACTCATGCCCGCGTATCCAGTCTGACTCTGACCAATGACCTGGAGTGACTAAACAGACTAATGGCCCGGAGTGACCCTGTGCTATCCGGGCAGACTTATAACCCGGATTAGCTGAAGAGATCCAGTATGGGCCAGAGACAATGAAATGATGTTATACATTTGAGAAGTATTTGTGAGTTTTAATACAATTCTAATAATCACGATTCTCTCTGTTGACACTAAGATTATTAATTTCCTTTCCTGCTTGTTGTTTTCGTTAGTGTGTGTCAAAGCATTGCACTGAAAGATAACTACAATGTTTTACGGAGTATAAGCACTTGTGAATCACATAAAGCATAGATAACGTGTTTATCTCATGAATGATCGTCACAGTTTAATCGAGCAAACCTGTAAAACTTATCGTTTAGAATATTAAAGATGGGGCTCAGGATGCACACTGTTTTGTTAAATCTTTTTTTATAGTCTATCTTTAAAACCCATTGTTTTATTTATCGTTATGGGAACATGAATAAACATGAAATTTGAAAACATCGTACATGATTAGTAGTATTCAAAAGATCATACAATGATTAAGAAATATCAAACCGGAAATCTAACTCACACGGAAATATCACACAGGAAATCTAACTCACACGGAAATATCACACCGGAAATCTAACTCACACGGAAATATCACACCGGAAATCTAACTCACACGGAAATATCACACCGGAAATGAATGTTCGAACTCGGCTATTGAACATAATCAGTTCACTATAAAATTGGTATTTTAGGCGAAAATTAAATATTTTACTTAGGCAAATGTATCTTGATTCATAATTATAGTAGGACAATAATTTATACGTCAGTTGATTCGTCTGAAACCATGCTTTCCCACTTCATAACAATCAAGACTCATATTTTGTCTCTGAGGAAAGCAGTGTTGCCAAAATTAGCTAAAAATAACCTATCGTTACGGGAAAAAACATACAAAAAAGCCAATGCCTAGCAACACTGCGCACAGAACAATTGCACAGAAAAAGAAGCACAGAATAATTGTCCAAAAACTGAAGGGAAATATCGCTGCATCGTAAAACGACTGCTAACTAACTGAACGGCCTCATGTGTTTTGGTGCTATGATCTGCACAAAAGCCTAGAAATGCATCACAGGTTTATTTTTAACTAATCAACAATGACCTTTGCCGCCTGGTGAACCACAAATACAGAGGAGGCACGAGACAAGGGGGTGCTTGGGTTCAAGGATGATCATGTGTTCCTACCTGTGAAGGCGAACAAAGAATGTCTTTTTCTTTCCTTTCTTGTTTGTTTTCTTTTCACCAGTAAGAAAGGAGAAAAATATATTACTTTACACTTGTTTTTTTCTAACACCTTCCTTCTACAGATAAGGTTATAGAAGAACTGTAATAAGTTTCTTCTCTTTTGTAGATGAAAAGCAACCACAGGATGTCAAAAAATACACATAATACGAATCTAAGCCCAAATGCATTCTACCTTCGTTGTGAAAAAGTATCACTATAATTATTTTTTGGGATATTTTCGTATAGCTGGCAACACTGAGCAGAATACCGAAATCTACACGTTGCCGGAAACCTATTTGATAAGAAGAAACGAACGAAACGTTCGTCTTGCTATTACAACCTGCGCAATAAATTCTAGAGTCCATGACGTCACTGTGCCGACATATTAATTCTAAGGGCTAATGCTGCAGAGATGGTATTGCAGCTACTTCCGGATACCCTGGACTGTTCGGATGACTAACTCAGGTCGCGTCTGAGAAGTGAGACCCAGATCCGGATGACCCCTAACAAAAGTTGTGATCCAAGTGACCCGTTTCATTATATAACCAATTCATCTCAACCTCACGCTAAGAATATAATTTCAACACCAAGCCAATACAATCTCGTCCTCATCTCACTTAATCAAGAAACTTTTTAACTTTTTCCTAAGAATATATTCTAGTCTCACTCTAATCTCAATACTCAAATTGAAAATGATAGACATCTAGTACCACTTTCGATTTTAATATTAATTTAGAGAAAAAAAAAATCACGCCATACAAATCAAACTTCTTCACGTGGTGTACTGATGACACTATTATTTGTTCATAAACACGACAATGAGCTCGGGCCGCGGTGGCTTAATGGCAGAGTGTTCATCTCTTCTGCGTGGGGTCCCTGGTTCGATCCCAGCTTGTGCCAAGTGGTGTTCTCCCGTTTCCTCCTACTTTCTTCATTCCACTATTTCATTCATTTTTCATAATCATTGTCTCCTTTAGCCTAGCCGGCATAAGCGTGGGACGTAAAACTTAAAAGATTTCATTTTCATTTCACCAATGAACCACCTCATTTAATTGAGCCTTTCGGAGAAATGATTCTCTTTAAGGTATTTAAAAAAAACATATATTAGGAAAAGAAGAGCAAAAATTTAGGAGAAGAATAGTTTTAACATAGCGATTAAGTTAGCGGTTTACGAATTTCCGAAGAAAATGAATTGAAGTTTCTGCAAATGAGAAGCTTTTCGTATTAAATTTTGCTTCTAAAACTACGCTCTTAAGAAGAAGCCTCATCAATTGTTCTTTTTCCCTGTTTTTGCCCTTCCTACTCGTTAAAAAGAAGAAGATTAAAACATCTTAAGATGCTTAACAAAGATTTTTTTGAGGTAGGAAAGGAGCGGGAAGTAACGAAGAGAATATATGACATTATTACAATACTAACGATATTATTAAATTTCCAATTGCCTAGAGGTAATCTTTTATCATGCGATCCTTTCTGTCTCCCTCATCCCTTATTTACCAAAGAAAACATAAAATGTAAGTCTCATTTGGCATCTAGATTTAGGCCTTTTACATCAAAATTTAATATGAGAAAAGAAGTTCTTTTTGTAATATAAAGTGCCCCTAAGTTATTAAAAGTTTTTTTTATGCCTTTTGTCTATCCATAACGAAAGCCTTTATTTCTGTATGTTTTGTTTTTCGTTACTGTCTGGAAATCTTAAAGGGAACTGCATTAAAAGTAGGGAAATAAGTGCGATAAAGAACGTCAAATCTGTGCTCAACATCTTATCTTTCCCGAAACTGTTGATGGTACTTGATGGAGGTTGCAAGCAATGTCCATCCCAGTGATGCCCAATTTGACTTAACTTTATCCAACCTCAAGGGTACATCAT
Source organism: Thermobia domestica (assembly GCF_964235325.1). Lineage (NCBI taxonomy): Eukaryota > Metazoa > Arthropoda > Insecta > Zygentoma > Lepismatidae > Thermobia > Thermobia domestica. The sequence continues at coordinate 22,224,583 of NC_137469.1, read as the reverse complement.
AATTTAGACGTCAAACCTCTCGACTTTATTTTCGTATCATTTCGTCATCATACTCACTCCATCTAATTTTTATATCATTTCAACATCAAGCTTACTACACTTCCCTATCATTTCATTTCGACATCGTGCTCACATCACTTTCATATCATTTCAACATCAAGCTTATTATACTTCATTGTCATTTTATTTCGACATCATGCTCACTTCACTTTCACATCATTTCAACATCAAGCTTCCTTCACTATATTCACAGTTCATTTTGACACTACGCTCACTTGACTTCACTTTCACATTATTTCAACATCAAATTCATTCCACCTTACTCTCTCTCTTTAAGCTTCCTCGTGGCTAAGCGGTTAGGATATGCGCCTTTAGCTTTGGAGACTGAGGTTCTATTCCTGGCGGAGACTCGTGAGGTTAGAATCTCAAGAAAGGGTCATTTAAACTCAAAATCAAATCATATTATATTCACCCACTTTTATTTCATTTCCACATCACGCTCACTCGGCCTTATTTTCACATCATTTCAACATCAAGCTTATTATACTTCATTGTCATTTCATTTCCACATCACGCTCACTTCACTTTCACATCGTTTCAACATCAAGCTTATTATACTTCATTTTCATTTTATTTCGACATCATGCTCATTTCACTTTCACATCATTTCAACATCAAGCTTATTATACTTCATTTTCATTTCATTTCGACATCATGCTCACTTCACTTCACTTTCACATCATTTCAACATCAAGCTTATTATACTTCATTTTCATTTCATTTCGACATCATGCTCACTTCACTTCACTTTCACATCATTTCAACATCAAGTTCACTATTTCATTTCGACGTCACGCTCACTCGACCTCATTTTTACATCATTTCAACGTCAAGCTTATTGCATCATACTCTCGTTTTATTTTGAGATCACGTTCACTCGAATACTTAATTTCACCTTATTTCAACATCAAGCCTACTTCGCCTCATCCCCATTTCATTTCAACATCACGCTCACTGGACCTCACTTTCATATCATTTCAACATCAAGCTTATTTTACCTCGCTCTAATTCATTTTGGTACCACGATCACTAAACCAAATTCATTTCGATGAAACCCACATCATTTTGGCATCACGCTTACTTAACCTCAGTTTCACATCATTTCGATATCATGTTTACTTGACCTCACTCTTACATCGTTTCGACATCACCATCAATTGATCACGTCTCTAGTATGATATCATGCTCACTTGATGGCGGTAGAAAATTAAAATTTGTGATTTCCTCGAAAACAGTTTTGATGATTGTGTTCATATTTATTTATGTTCATTAATGTTCTATTAACATCTTTGTTAGGTGATTCAAGACGTTTTTCTAGAAAAATTGCAGAAGTGGCTTACTCTTGGTGGTATATATTCTGAAATTACTCATCCATATTTAATTACATTTTATAAACAAATAAGTCATTGCTAAAAATCGAATACTGAACATATACTGAACACTGAACACTTATACTGAACATATTCCGAGAAAAACAATCTATTACTGGAAAGTGACTTTTTTCTTATACTTAATGTCTTTGGCGATTCTGTTCGGATTTCACGAGTACATATTTCATTAACTATATAATACGTTACATTATTGCGAAAATCATTTCTTCTAACGTAGTCAACAAGCGGTAGTTTGTGTTGAAATTTTTCTTTTTTTCGGATGATTTTCTCAAAAGGTGGTCAGGCGATTTGGTTTCATAAACAAATATATATTTTAATAACAACTCTACAGTATGATATCAATTTTCAGAGAGAGAAAAAAAAAAAACAGAACGGGTAGTTTTACTCTTAAGGGTAAGTTTACCAAAACGCTTATTATAGTTTTGTTCATATATTTCATAAATAAATAAGTGTTTCAATAGTAATATCTGCAGCACGATTTAAGAAATTGGAGTGATAAAATTTGATACAATAGTGCTTACCATTTATTTTGTAATGCTGTTAACAAGTTATTAGACTTATCTTTTAATTCTTTAAAGTAATAATAATAATAATAATAATAATAATAATAATAATAATAATAATAATAATAATAATAATAATATATAATTTGCCATTATTTGATTTGCTGTAATTGACAAGCTTCTATGCTGCACAGTTTTCCGCTAACCTCTTCGTTTTCAAGTACAATTTTTCTGTTTCAATATCGTCCATTAATTGTATTCTCCTTCGTCCTCTCCCTTTTCTTCCTGTCTCCATACCTTCTAGCACGTCCGTTATGATACAGTTCCTTCTTAGCAAATGTCCCAACCATTTTCTTATCTTCTTCTTAATAATATTTATAATTGTTCTTTTCTTCCTCACCATATCTAATAGACTGAAAAAAAAAAAATCATTTCTCCGGACAGCGGTATATTGTACAAATATACGGTATCCTCTTGCTTACTACAGAAATCAGTATGGAGCATACATTATCCGTATGCTACATAGGCACTGCCCTTAGATGTTGCATTGTAGTATGTCTGACATCTAACAGTTTTCCCTATAGCACATGCATATACTTATGTTACCTTCCTCAGTTATATGTTATATACGTCCATTTGTATGAGATATCCTGACCGCCTATATTGTTTCATACGGAAAGTACGAATAGATGGAACACTTATACAGAAAGTATTATAAAATATGCGTTTTCAGTTATACGTCTGCTGTGCGTTAAGTCCAAAAACTACAAGAATTACGCATGTAACGTACCTTTATAAGTACATTTTTTTTCAGTGCACCCTCTCATTCGTTTTCGACTCGACCCAGCTAATTCCCTCCATTCTTTTCCACACCCACATTTCAAAATAGTAATAAATATAAAAAATTAATACATTTAAGACTTATAAAATATCGGATTTTGTTGATTACTTACCACATATTTCTATATGATCAAAAATACAAAAGTAACGAAGAAATTGTTGAATAATTATAATTATTAGGTTTCCAAACTTTACCATACATAAGTGTCAGAAGTTTTATAGTACGGCTTTGTCCATCAGTCCATCTGTTGACAGGTATTAGAGAAAAAAATGGAAGAGATATCGAGATGTGGCTTTTATGCAATAAATTCAGCGTTCCAAGGATAGGTTCTATCCAGTGACGGATTTAGAAGTTAAAGACTGGAGGGCAGCTAGAACCCAGACTATGATAGTTATATCATGAGTTTACTATGAAATTTCAAAAATATATATTAATAATAGCTTAAATTTATATTTTTCATTGGCCTCTGGTCTTGGGCTAGAACTACCACTGGTTCTATCTCCTTCGTTAGCTCTTTATTCACACCGGAAGTGGTTCAAATTAGTCATTTCCGGTCTCAACGTTTATCGCCATAGGACAGAAAGAGTAACAGAACAGATAGGGAGAAGCGATTTTTTTTTTTGCAAACGATTCACCATCTAAAGGCAGCATACCATAACTATGCCGAACACTCTACGGAAACCGGAAGTGGGTCAAATTTAATATTACTTCCGCTTTGAATACTGATTTTTACAGAGCAAAAACAGCAAAAGATACCAAGATATGCTTTTTGAAATCGATTCAGCGTCCCGAGAATAAATTCCATCTTCTCCACTTTACCTTTATTCAAACCGGAAGTGGTTAAAATAAACCATATTCGTTTTTAACAATTATTGCCCTACAGTGAAACTGGTAACTGTGAGAAGCAGTGTTTTGCAAACTATTTAGCGTCTCAAGGTAACATACAATGACTATCTCGAACATTCTATCAAAATCGGAAGTGGTTGGAATTTACTACTTCCGGCTTCAATACTATTTTCAATAGAGCAAGAACGGTAGGACATATCGAGATGCGGTTTATGAAATTAATTCAGTGTTCCAAGAGTAGATTCAATCTTCTCCATTAACATTCTATTCAAAACGGAAGTGATTAAAACTAATCATTTCCGGTTTTAATGTTTATCACAATAGAACGTAAACGGTAGTAGATAGCCAAAAGTGTTTTTTAAAGTCGATTTAGCTTTCGAAGAGTAGGTTCTATCTCCTCCCTTAACTCTCTATTGAATCCGGGAGTGTTTAAAATTAAGCATTTCCGGTTTCAACATTTATCGCTATAGAACAAAAACCGTAAAGCATTGCGAGTATTGGCTTTCTAATATGAGTTCAGTATCCGAGGAACAGGTTCTATCTTTGACCTTCTTAATCTACTGCAACCAGTAGTTATAGATTTGCTACTAGAAGTTTAAGTATTGAATTTCCATAGTTCGAAAATCTATCATAATCGAAAGTCAGTTGTTCAAATATATTCTTCAGCTTCCAAACTAAGCTATGTTTTACTATGGGAAATCTTATCCAGTGATTATAACCGTGATCCTTTTGTCTGTCTGTGGATATGTATCATAGCAAAAGTGATGAGAAATATCGAAAATTCTTGTTTGTTTGAGTTTAGTGTCCTCCATTAACTTTGTTTTCAAACCGGAAGTGGTAGAAGTAAACAGTTTCCGGTTTCAAGGTTGGTTATGATTTGCATCTGAAGAGTAGTTCTCTATCTCTACGCTTATAGAAGAAAGTAAAAACAAATAGTTGAGAGAGTGTGTGTATTTGTAATTCCACGAGTGATATGCTAGTAAAATCACGAATAACGCTAGCGACGTCCTTATTTAAAAATCACCACTGGTTTTTGTTTTTTGGTTAATGTAACGTTTTCTATCAGCTCCTTTCCATCTCCGTGTAATTTTACCGAGAAGAGGAGCATAAAACCATGAAGTGTTAGAGCATTCAGTTGGAAATAAATCGGAGTTCTATTATAGACAAGCCTTCGGCTAGCTGGGGACTCCATCCCCAAAATCCCGAGTTTACTCGGCCTTTAGCCTCGCATCTCTTACGTATCAGCTTTAGGATCAACAGCGAATTTCGTGCATTTGCTCTTCATATTTCCTGGATTTGCTCAGCTGGGGACTTCACCTACACCCACCCCGCCTTTGCTCGGCCTACGGCCTCGCACCTGTTAAACCCACAATTCTACCGAATTTCAAGTTTCTTTTCCTATTTCAACTATCTGAAAGATAACATTTTGTATCCAAAGCAAACGCCTATTTAAATATCATGGGGATTTCTTCATCCCCTTTTAGACCCTTTAAAAATTAAAACTATTCACTTTTGGCAATTTTTCTGTGGATTAGTTCCGGAAGGCTACAATCGAGCCAAATTTCATCATTCTAATCCTGCCGGAAGTGCCTAAACATTTTGAGGCGTAGAGGACGTCTCATATAAATAGCGCGGGAAAGATTTTACAATTCCCCATAAAACCACTCAAAATTTGGAAATTTTTATTTTTACTAATTTACTTAGATAACGATAACGGAAACGTACAAGCATATCCAATTTCACGTTCGTATTGCAATTCAAAGTACCTAGAATATGAGATAATAGGTCCAAAAAAAAAGGTGCATTTAAATAACGTGGGAAATTTCTTCATCTACCCTTTAGACCCCCTAAAAATAAAAAATAAAAAAATAAAACACACTTTTGGCAATTTCCCTGTCTGTTAGTTCCGGAAAGCTACAATTATACCAAATTTCAACTTTCTACATCAACCAGAAGTATCCCCTTTAATTTATGTCAGTTCATGTGGTTTTATATGACAATTCCGATTCATTGATCTAATTACTGTGACTTATTTACCTGATTCTTTAAGTGCTCAAATCACATGTAACCGGAACTGTGGATCAGAACATCGAATGGTGTTTATGTTAAAACACAATGTTTCGAAAATCTTTAATTACATGTATGTAGATATAGATATATTTTACAAACTTATATATTTTATGGAAATTTGGTATAGATTTTTTATACTTCTGCATAAGTTCTATACTTTTTAGCGAGCTTTTTCTCTTTACAATCAAACAACTACACTATTAAAAATACGCAGAATAAATTTATAATTTTGCACAACATGACTTGCTTTTGTTACTTTTTAATAATAATAATATGAGAAACGTCATCAGAAAATTATTGCTAGTATATACTTTTCTGCTAGCTAAAATTTCAGCAGACGCGCGTAGAGAAGTAGGAATGTGGCACTGAAACATAACACGTCAGCCATCTTAAATCTTCATTTGTAAGTGGGCGGTTTCCTATAAGACATGTTAGATGGCCCTGAAAGGTCAGAGGGTGTAATCTTTTTTTTTTTTTTTTTTTTTTTAAAAAAAAAAAGAAATTTAGAAGATTTTTCAGAGTTACCTCTAGGATTTTCCCGGAAGATAATTGGGCAATAAAGAAAATGGAAGGAGATTGAGCGTAAATTCTTTGGGAAAACGAAATATATCAATACTGTAATTCGCACAATTGATTACTTAATCATAAAATTAAAAGAAATTATACAGGTTCTTTATCTACAGAAGATTTGTTTTTCATACATAATACTCGATTTTGCTGTCACTATTTTCTGCAGGGTGGACAGGAATTAACTTCCTATTTAAACTTATTTATAACTTTTTAAATACTTATCCAATTTTAACGAAACAAAAAGCATTTTGTTCTTAAGAATAACAAAATTGCTTTGCATTGATATAATTACATATAAGCACCACCGTTATCTACTAGTTTTCGTAAACGGTTGCGGAAGTTTGCAACAGACTTCTGCAGATACTCGAACGGTACGTTTGCAAGAACTTGACGAATTCGCTCCTCTAACTTATGAAGGATTTTTTTTTTTTTTTTTTTTTTTGGATTTGTGTTATAACCTTCTTCTTTTGCCCACCCTCAAAAGAAAAAATCGCAAGCCGTTCGGATAGAACTCCTTGCTGGCCATTCAAAGGAGCTACCAAGTTCCAACCAGCCTCCTGGAAAATGGATGTCGAGCCTTACTCAGACAGGACGTGCGAAATGAGGTGGAGCCCCAATCTGCACGAAGATTAGGTCGTTGTACTTGTTCCACGTGGGTACAATATCGTGAAGGTAATCTCTAAGCATAACAAAGTACGTTCTGCATTCATTGTGTTTCAAATGTCGTATGGGCCCACAACCTTCTGGTTTATCATGCTACATCACATTGTGAATTTTGAACGATGTTTTTTTTCTTTTTTTCAACAAGCACCATCGGATCCTCTCCTACCCAATAATTAAAATTGTACACGTTAGTAAATCTCCCAACATGAAATATGGCTTCATCTGACCATACGATATTACTGAAAAGTATTCATACCAAGCAAGCATTATCTTCCCATAGTCCAACCGATGGTCACAGCCTTCCGGTGATAATTCCTAGCAGTAATGAATGTGGTATCCGTGAACGAAAATTCAAGCCTTCCTTCAGAACAATTCAATTTGTGTATCGGGTTAAACTACTTTCACGAGATCCCTGTCTTTGTGATTTCTGAGGACATCGAGTGAACATTTCCTGAACATTCTTCTCCGTCTTGGATGTTGAGGGACGGCAGCGTCTCCTAATAACTGCTACTATGGAATTTTGATGTTGCGAGAAAAATGGCAGAAGGTCAACATAAAAAGAGGGTTTATATGTGGTATTATAATTTTATTTTCAAATCGCAATAAATGGTTTCTCAATTTTGATTTCAAAAGCTCAATGTTGTTTTTTGGCAACTTGATATTAAGTTTTGAAATAAAGTATTTTTTTTTAAAAAAAATAAGGAGAATTGTACGAGGGTCAGAGAAAAAGTTGCACTGCTTAAGAAATTAAAACAGAACAGAAATTTTACAATAACTTCATTTGTATCGTAAAGTTCCATTCACAATTTACTTTTCAATGTAATTACTTCCGCTATTTATCGAGGCGTGGTACAAGGTTTTCTATGCCTTCTGCAAAGGATCCCGCCCAATGCTGATCTGGCAATAATATTATGCACACTACCATGAGAAATACCCAGTTAATTCACGATTTCGTCTATTGTTATGTGTCTGTTTGCAAGAATGCGTTCATTCACGCGACCAGCGATTTCTGGATTTGTCGCAGTTGATGGTCTTCCAACACGCTCAGCATCGTCAATATCTGTACGTTCGTTCTCAAACATGTTGTAGCACTTCACGATAACTTGAAATATAATTACACCTTTTCGCCCACAAAAAAGCGAAACCCTGCACGCATTTTCAATTTGGACACCACTTGGAGCTGTCGAAACTTGTTTACGACTGATTATCAGAAACACCTCCACTTGTCTCGTGAAAGCCGCTACCACATGTCTTCAGTGTTGCCACACAGTTTCACCTAAATAGCCTTTGACCGAAAATATTTACGAAGGTGTGTAACTAACTTTCTGACTGACCCACGTATTTTTTTTGATTTAAATTTTGAAATTTCTTATCTCATACTCTAGTTCGGTTTCTATCTGTAGGAGCTTAAAGTCAAATTTGGTATCGTCTCTAAAGTTTCTGCAATTCAGAAAATTAATCCGTAACTTTTTTTCCACTTAAAACAAGGAAAAAAAGAAAGAAAATGAGAGAAAAAATCATCTTGGCTTGTGCGCTTCTTAATGCATTTTCTCGATCCTTCCCATTTGTGATAAGACGAGAAACTGAGAACAAAAAAAGGAGAAAGTAAGTTAGACACAGGAGAAATAAAAACAGAGAATCTACAATGATCTTACACCACTGCTACCAAGAAAAGAAATCTTTCCCCGATTACAGTTAAAACTTTTCCTCCATGACGTCACTGGAGTAAATTTGTCGTCCCTATGCTTTTCTTTCTCTTTCTCAATTCCTCTTTCGTTCTGAGAGATTAGAGGGGGCGAAACGAGACCCAAAGAATAACGACATAAAATGAAAGTTCTTATTATCTTAATAGCACCATTGTGTTAGATGAGTTCCTTGTTCGACTACGGGAACGAATACGGTGATCTTTTTTCTTTTATTATGTTCGAGCTTCCACTCATTATTTCGAACAAAAAAGTTCTGCTGTGAAATTTGCATCGTAAAATTATAACAAAAGACTGGCAAATATGTTGTTATAAGTTATTTGTGAAATTACAAGAAAAGACTGGGGAATATATTGATATGAGATAGCTGCAAAATTACAAAAAATAAAAAAGTGTCAAAATAAGTTGTTATAAGATTACTATGAAATTACAAAAAGATACTGGCAAAAATGCTGTTATAAGATAGCTGTGAAATTACAATAAAGTAAGAGAAATTGGTTGGTTTTGGTGGTTGATTTTGAATTTAGGGTCCCTTTCAGCACTGAGGCAATATGAGAAGTGAACTTAGAGCTTAACGTGGGATCCGAACCACATAAGCTTCCTTCGAGAATCTAACCGTGAGATTCGTACCACTGGACAACCAGGTGATCCACTCCTTTAGACAGCGTAACATCACTGAGTCCTAACCTGCAAATGCAGAATCTAATAAAGTCAGAAATATAAATTCAGTTCGTAAAATGACTAGAGGCCAAAAGTTAATAGTAAATCACAATATATTAAATTTGGTAAAAACAATAAAAGTACAGAAAAGCGATAATGAATTACAAATTCATACACGATTACTTGGCCTTGTTTAGTAAATTAGACATTCAATCTGTTAATATTTACGGAGGGTAATAACTGAATCCCACATGTTCGTTCGACAATGAAAGCCTTCTTACAAAATTCAACTCGATTTTCTCTTAATACGCCATCAGTAGGGCTAAGAAAATTCTATCACGAAGCCAAAACTTGAGGAATAGGGTTGCGGCAGCAGAAACACTGTCCGCTGAGCAGTGCAACTATGAAAAATGGGATACGGACAAAATCTCGCCGGCCAAAACCTCGTGGGACAAAATCTCGCCAGGCCAAAACCTCGCGTTGCCAAAACCTCGCCACCCAAAACATCGCGTGGCCAAAACCTTACCGCGAATGAAACTTTTGTTTAAAATTTACCCAATGTGTTTCTTAATATGCAATTCCACATTACAAATAATAATAATAAGAAGAAGAAGAAGAAGAAGAAGGAGAAGATGAGGATAGAAAACATCGTGTGCGTGGGCTTTCTCGGGTTATTCACGTTTCCTCCCACTTTCTTTATTCGATCATTTCCTTCATCCTGGTCATCTACGTCTCCTTTAACCTACAGAACATAATCAAGGGACGTCGTAAAAACTCATATATTATTTCATACTTTCATAAATATTATTAGATTTTTGTTAAAATTTTAAGTTTTTGGATGTTCCAAAGTTCACGAAACTAACCCCGTTAGTTGTCATTACTTTCCTTATGCAGACTTTCTTTCCCTATAACCAGTTTAAAAACATCTTGTCGCCCTACCTTCACATTGAAATCCTCTAATACAGAAATAGAATTTTCATATGGTATATTGGTCAAATACCCGTGATACTACTTCTGAAATAGCGTCTTTTATACCGTCATCCTTATCACTTGTTGGAACATTTACATTTTGGTCAGGCGAGATTTTGGGTATAGCGATATTTTGGGGCGCGAGGTTTTGGAAGGCTAGGTTTTGGTCCGCGAGGTTTTGGCCAGGCGAGGTTTCGGCCCCGCGAGGTTTTGGCCAGCGGCGTTTTGGGCGGCGAGGTTTTGGCCAGGCGAGGTTTCGGCCCGGTGAGATTTTGTCCCGCGAGGTTTTGGGTGGCGAGGTTTTGGCCAGGCGAGGTTGTCGCCGCGATGTTCTGGCCGCGAGGTTTTGTACCCAAACCATGAAAAATTCCCATAAATATTGCACAAGTTATTAGTATTTTATAAAAATAAGTTATTCCCGAAGTATAAGACAAGTGGGATAAATTAAGCAAAGTCCGAATCACTGAAAGCTGAGGAGAAATGAGTTGATTCATCGAAAGTCGATGCAAGACATTGGCCGATACGATATTGACTGCTGTCGGTTATATGCAGGATAACTTCACCGATCTAATCGGCACCGATGTTTACGGTGAGTGTCACCAGAGGTTGCCCGATCGAATTGAGCACCCTATCTTCAGTGAACTGAGTATCTCCATGCAGAATCAAAGTTGGAACCGAAATTCGCAGTTCATCGCGTCAAATTCCGAGCTCAGTGTGGATGGATTATTCTGTCTGGGGAATTCAAGATAAAACAGATGTCTGCCTCTATCTCTGAATGCCTATCACGTATTTGTGTCTATACCTTTCCTGACTATATCCACTTCATAGCAGTTCTCTAGCTCATGCTAGTTCCCAAGCGATGAGGTGATGAAAACTTCGAACGTGGCATTGCATCAAATTTTCGGTTTAAGGTTTTGAGTTTCTATGTGGTTCCTGTTTCCAAAAAAGTGATAGGGGGCGACAAAAGCAGTGGTTGTCAGAGCTAATCGTTATGTCTCAATAGGTTGTTGAAGCTAAGTTTCAGCGAGGTAGTCATGTTGAAAATTAGGGAACGTATCGTGTCTTTCTCATCCATTTTTGACCAAACTATTATGTATTGTACTATGAAATTTGGACAGCGGATGACTAAAGTACATTTAGCGTCAAACATGTAACTAAAATTCTTCAATTGGGCCTTTCGTGTATAAATTCCCATGAATTTCTATAAGAGAGTATGTGCCTTTTGGTCTGCCGGACAGGGATCTTTCCCGCTGAAGTGTAGGCAGGGGTAGAGGCGAATCCCCAAATATTTTGTAAATCCTTACGTTTGTGACAAGGAACACTTTGCGGTGGTTTCTACCATTCCTGGTGGGTTTGACAGGTGCATTTACTTCAAGTAGATCAGTCACAAGTGTGTCAGTAATTCTGATTCTTTGAAGGTTACCTACCCTCCCTGTTAAGCTCAAATCCGTATCCATTAGCAACACACTCCTCAACCGGAAGCTCCGTCCTTAGAGGATCGTGGTTCGAAGGGTGTAGTTAAATTTATATTGAAGTTGCACAATCCGATCGTGACATAATGTCACGTGATAATTAGTCCACTTTACACACTCAACTTTATTGATAAAAAAAAAAAAGTGATTTACTTACGTTACGAGACATAGCTGAGCGAACGCCAGTGAGCGAAAGAGGTTAGAAGCCCCACAGGGATCGTTTTATTTCACCTTTGCCCCCATGATAATACCACGTGCTTTACGTCAGTCTCGGGTAGTGCATCTTCGATGTAAATTTAACCTCACCGTGGTTCGAAGGGAATGTAACACAAAGTTTACAGTTTGTTGTTAAAGAAATGAATTCTGGTATGTTGTAGCGTAGAAGCATAACTCTAAAAGTTATTACGCACTATCTTTCCATTGAGCCATTTAGGGTGGTTTTGCTAAGTTGTCTACTTGCAGCACCGGAGGGAGATACGTTTCCAATATGGTGGTGTATTATTTTTCCTGTTAAATATTGTCCGCAGGTTTTGAATTTTCAGTAAATATTTTTCTCAATAGTAATAATAATGAGTTTTTGAAAACTACTGTTATAGACTAGCTTTTTCTAAACAGAAAATTATTTATTTCTATACATTATTCTGAATATAATGAGAAACCTTGGCAAACGTCAGTCCTGAATATGTGGAGTGGGATTCGAACTGAGGACATTCGGATTATTAGGTTAAAACGACCTATGAACGGTTCATCTGTACCGAGTTGGATTTAACAAGTAGAAGAAAACGAAAGAACATCATATACAATATTCTAAAAATTAACCTTCGTATATACACATGTCAGTATTTCGTTATGGCAGAGAGGGTAAGAAACAATAAGGAACCACGGAAAGCGAAGTTTCTGCTAAAGATGGTATCATTTCATAATCTTCGGACTTAGATGGCGTTACTCTGTAAGCTTCTTGTCCTCTGGGAAAGTATATCGTTCACGTGAGGGCTTAAAAGTGAAAGTAGTTTCTTCTTTATTCCCTCACTTTACCCTCATTCCATCTCGAAAGAAAAGCCTCTTAACTTTAACATTACACAAGGTCATATGTTTTCATTTTCTATTATATTATTGTATTTATAACGTTATTAAAGGTAACGGTAACGGCATTATTAAAGGTAATGATTTTTCGTGAAATCGAGAGTGTAATTTCCAGAGATGTATACTATGGTGAGTACATTGCTTTATAAAAATCCATGGAGGTGATAAATACGATGAAATAACTTCAATGAATACATACATTTTCTCGTTTTTCATTGACAAACCAACAGGCATCTTTTTAATGCAAGACATCTTTTCGAAGAAAATGGAACTGGCCTGGTCAATACTTTTTGGAGATTAGGTTTCGAATTTCGTTATACTGCCTTAATGAAGAATAATCATGCGCAGTGTTCCCGTTAAGTAGCAACTATGTTAGTGAATAAAGAATAATAAGCTGCGCAGTGTGCCCGTTAAGTAGCCACTACGTTAGTGAATGAAGAATAATAAGCTGCGCAGTGTTCCCGTTAAGTAGCCTCTACGTAAGTAAATGAATAATAATCATGCGGAATGTTTCCGATAAGCAGCTACTACGTTAGCGAATGAAGAATAAGTATGTGCAGTGTTCTCGTTAAGTAGCTGCTACGTTAGTGAATGAAGAGTAAGGAAACGTACTGTTCCTATTAAATAGCTACTAAAGTAGCAAACATTTCGTTACAAGTCTAGGGAAGAAAGCTTAATTAATATACTAATTCTTGAATATAACTTTCTGAAGCTGTATAGAACTTTTCCACTTAGGTCTTAGGTTTTCGCTACAAGCTAAGGGAAGAAAACTAATGTACTAATTTTTGAATATAACTTTCTGAAGCTGTATAAAGCTTTTCCACTTAGGTCTTAGGTTTCCGCTACAAGCTAAGGGAAGAAAACTAATGTACTAATTCTTGAATATAACTTTCTGAAGCTGTATGAAGCTTTTCCACTTACGTCTTAGGTTTTCGCTACAAGCTAAGGGAAGAAAACTAATGTACTAATTCTTGAATATAACTTTCTGAAGTTGTATGAAACTACCTTTTCTTAGATCCTAGGTTTCCGTTGAAGGACGAAAGCTTAATTAATATACTAATTCCTTTTCAACCTGTATGAAGCTTTCTTTCTTAGGTCTTCGCTGGAATCCAAGGAAAGAAAGCTTAACTAGTGTACTAATTCTTATATATACCTATCTCAACTTAAGTTTTAGCTCTTTGCTAAAACTAAGGAAAGAAAACTTAAGTACTGTACTAATTCTTATATATATCTATCTCAACTTAAGTTTTAGCTCTTTGCTAAAACTAAGGAAAGAAAGCTTAACTAGCGTACTAATTCTTATATATACTTACCTCAACTTAAGTTTTAGCTCTTTGCTAAAACTAAGGAAAGAAAGCTTAACTACTGTACTAATTCTTATATATACCTATCTCAACTTAAGTTTTAGCTCTTTGCTAAAACTAAGGAAAGAAAACTTAAGTACTGTACTAATTCTTATATATATCTATCTCAACTTAAGTTTTAGCTCTTTGCTAAAACTAAGGAAAGAAAGCTTAACTACTGTACTAATTCTTATATATACCTATCTCAACTTAAGTTTTAGCTCTTTGCTAAAACTAAGGAAAGAAAACTTAAGTACTGTACTAATTCTTATATATATCTATCTCAACTTAAGTTTTAGCTCTTTGCTAAAACTAAGGAAAGAAAGCTTAACTACTGTACTAATTCTTATATATACCTATCTCAACTTAAGTTTTAGCTCTTTGCTAAAACTAAGGAAAGAAAACTTAAGTACTGTACTAATTCTTATATATATCTATCTCAACTTAAGTTTTAGCTCTATGCTAAAACTAAGGAAAGAAAGCTTAACTACTGTACTAATTCTTATATATATCTATCTCAACTTAAGTTTTAGTTCTTTGCTAAAACTAAGGAAAGAAAGCTTAACTACTGTACTAATTCTTATATATACCTATCTCAACTTAAGTTTTAGCTCTTTGCTAAAACTAAGGAAAGAAAACTTAAGTACTGTACTAATTCTTATATATATCTATCTCAACTTAAGTTTTAGCTCTTTGCTAAAACTAAGGAAAGGAAACTTAAGTACTGTACTAATTCTTATATATACCTATCTCAACTTAAGTTTTAGCTCTTTGTTAAAACTAAGGAAAGAAAACTTAAGTACTGTACTAATTCTTATATATATCTATCTCAACTTAAGTTTTAGCTCTTTGCTAAAACTAAGGAAAGAAAGCTTAACTACTGTACTAATTCTTATATATACCTATCTCAACTTAAGTTTTAGCTCTTTGCTAAAACTAAGGAAAGAAAACTTAAGTACTGTACTAATTCTTATATATACCTATCTCAACTTAAGTTTTAGCTCTTTGCTAAAACTAAGGAAAGAAAGCTTAACTAGTGTACTAATTCTTATATATACTTATCTCAACTTAAGTTTTAGCTCTTTGCTAAAACTAAGGAAAGAAATCTTAACTACTGTACTAATTCTTATATATACCTATCTCAACTTAAGTTTTAGCTCTTTGCTAAAACTAAGGAAAGAAAACTTAAGTACTGTACTAATTCTTATATATATGTATCTCAACTTAAGTTTTAGCTCTTTGCTAAAACTAAGGAAAGAAAGCTTAACTACTGTACTAATTCTTATATATATCTATCTCAACTTAAGTTTTAGCTCTTTGCTAAAACTAAGGAAAGAAAACTTAAGTACTGTACTAATTCTTATATATATCTATCTCAACTTAAGTTTTAGCTCTTTGTTAAAACTAAGGAAAGAAAGCTTAACTACTGTACTAATTCTTATATATACCTATCTCAACTTAAGTTTTAGCTCTTTGCTAAAACTAAGGAAAGAAAGCTTAACTACTGTACTAATTCTTATATATATCTATCTCAACTTAAGTTTTAGCTCTTTGCTAAAACTAAGGAAAGAAAACTTAAGTACTGTACTAATTCTTATATATATCTATCTCAACTTAAGTTTTAGCTCTTTGCTAAAACTAAGGAAAGAAAGCTTAACTAGTGTACTAATTCTTATATATACCTATCTCAACTTAAGTTTTAGCTCTTTGCTAAAACTAAGGAAAGAAAACTTAAGTACTGTAGTAATTCTTATATATATCTATCTCAACTTAAGTTTTAGCTCTTTGCTAAAACTAAGGAAGGAAAGCTTAACTCGTGTACTAATTCTTATATATACCTATCTCAACTTAAGTTTTAGCTCTTTGCTAAAACTAAGGAAAGAAAACTTAAGTACTGTACTAATTCTTATATATATCTATCTCAACTTAAGTTTTAGCTCTTTGCTAAAACTAAGGAAAGAAAACTTAAGTACTGTACTAATTCTTATATATATCTATCTCAACTTAAGTTTTAGCTCTTTGCTAAAACTAAGGAAAGAAAGCTTAACTACTGTACTAATTCTTATATATACCTATCTCAACTTAAGTTTTGAGCTCTTTGCTAAAACTAAGGAAAGAAAGCTTAACTAATGTACTAATTTTGTATACAGCATTCTCAAGTTGTATGAAGCTTTCCGCCTTAAGTCTTAGCTGCTTATTATATCTTGAATAAGGCTTTCTGAAGCTCTTTTAAAATTTCTTCCCTTAGATCTTCGTTACAAGCTAGGAGAAGAGAGATTAACTATTATAGTAGTTTTTGTATGCAGCTGTCTGAAGCTATATGATGTTTTCTTTCCTCAGAGTTTAAGTCTTTGCTACAGGCTAAAGGAAACTAATTCACTATTTCCTGTATACAGCTTTCTGACATTGTATTAAGTTTTTTTTTTTATCGGTGTTATTTTGATAACATAGTTTATATTTATATTTTCATGGTACAGATATTAAGTAATTCATCATACATCAACGTAAGAATGTTCCCCGCGAAGGCGTCAATTCTCGCCTTCGGTGCGAGCGGTCGCGGGTTCGATTTCCCGTGGAGACATTGTCGAGAAAGTGTCAAAAGCTTTTTTCATGCCAGCCATCCTAAAAGAGCTTTTCCTGGATTTTCCTAATTCGCATCAGGCAAATGGCAGGGTGGTACCTAATTTATAGGTCTCAAGCCGCTTCCTTCCTTCCTTCCCTTTCCCCGGATAGTGTAATCGCCGAGGAACGTCATCCCTTGACGGGCTAAATGGCCATAGATGCCGAAAGCCCAGAAATCTGAATTCTATATCCTAACCAACATATAAATGTTCGCTTTTAGTTGTATTATCTAAAAAAACACATAGACTATCTATTTTATATTTTCTTCCTCGTACCAGGTTATATCTGTAGTATCACCGTCGTATGCGAAGTCCTCTTCCCTATATTAAAAGTCATAGAAATTAGAATTTTGAGAAACGTCCACCATCAAGAGCACAACCACTCAACAATTATTGAGTATCTGGTATCGTGCACAAGATATGCAGTTACGCATTACGTAATTCTTAACAATATTGCTTCATTATTTCCTGTTTTATGTAAATTTGTTGAATTGTATGAGTACAATTCTCACTGTACGTTATACGATGGAATCAAGTTAGCCCCCCCAAAATGGTTCCATCCCCCTTGTCTTAGTGTTCTGGTTACGTGCCTGCTTCATATTCTAATCATCATACACTACCAGATTCGACAGAGATACAAGCACAGAATCAACAAGAACAGTTAAAAGAAAAAAAAAAAAAGACCATGATTTTCAGGGGGCTCGAATCCACGGTATCCAACATTTTTAGAAATAAACTACAATTAGTAACAACTTTATAGAGGACATTTCGGATTAAGTTCCAAAGTTGGTCATCCATTTCTAACAAAATTTACCGGGCAGAAGTGGTAGAGAGTTTACCTCTGGTGTGTGAGGCTCTTGGTTCGATCCCAGCTCGCGGCATTTTTTTTTTGTGGATAAACACAGCATGCGTTGGTTTTCTCGAAATTGTTCCGTTTTTTCCCACTTTCTTCGTTCCACTATCTCATTCATTATCATCATCATCGTCTCCCTTAGCCTACTCGACTTTAGCCTAACTGTGGGACGTAATACTCAAAGATTTTTTAAAATTAATTTTTTTTAAAAATTAATTTCTTTTTTTTTTTTTAATTTAACGTCCCAATATTGTGCTCCAAGGCTAAGGGAGACAGTGATAGAGATGGATAGTAATTGTGTAGTAAAAATGTGGACGTTCGTTTCTTGGCAGTTTTTACAGAATTTATCTCCTTAATTTTTTTGGTTTGTTGTAAATCAAACGTTTCGTTGTTGACAAATGTAATTTTCTTGCGTTGAAATGAAGGTTTTGAATGTGTTATATTTTAAATAATATAACTGTAGAAGTTTATTTAATAAACATTTTGTATGTACTAATAGTTTGATTTTTTTTTTTTTTTTGCATGTTTATATTTTGTTCATATCCTTTCCCTTTCTGCTAATCGTATTTTAGAACCCTGTTCCGTGCATCGTTTCTCGCTTTGGAGAAATGCATTTCTCAAAGTTTTTCGAGAAATGTGTTCCTCAGCGTGAGGATTATATGTTCCACTTCTTCAGGTGTTCCCCTCTCAATTTGAGAAAAAATACATTTTTTTCTCAAATTTGAGTAAACATTTGCACCCTCAGAAATGAGACATAATTCCTCGCGTTTGAGTCATTATTTCTCAAAGTGATTTGAGAAAATCGAAATCTCACTTTTAAAGAATGTATTACTCGGTGCACAGGTAAGAAACCTATGTTCTCAAATACGAGGATTTTTTTCTCGAATTTAAGAAACCATTTTTAACAGTGTACTTGGCACAAGGTTACCGCATGGTTGGACTATGGGAAAGTAATGAGCATTTGCATTCTAAACATGGCTGCAAGTGTACAAAGACGCCTCCAATCAGTAGTATTTTTACGCGGAGACGACAAATTACACTTTATTAATTTTAACAAAATGGGTCCAAGTTCCTGCAACCCTAAGCTTACTCAACCCTACCCTACTTATCTCTACCTTACTCTACCATACTTTGTTCTATTATACCCTTTTAATGCAGTCCTAAAATTGATTATTTTTAAATGTTATTGTGCTTTTCGTCGAAAACCAGGCAGACAACCAACTTCGGAAGAAATGCTAACATTTCTATCGCACAGTCGATACCCATTTATTAACATTTTACTTAAAATGTGTAATGTGGTCCACACACTTACAGTACGTACCAAGACCCAGACAATGACAAGAATTTCCTACTCGAGAAGCTTTACTTATCCAATAGATAATACCATCATCGTTATGAAATTTTATTACGCACAATTTGAAATTCTGTTGAATTACACTACATAATTTTATATTACCTATTACAGAAAATATTAGCAAGTTGTAAGAAATTGGCTTGAATTTCTTCGTGAGCTAAATATATTATGTAATGGCGAGAATTTATACAATAACTGTGCTAATTTGTGAAATAAACTGAAACAAAGAAAGGAGATATCGTTTTAAATGTAATGAACTTAAAAGTAACCTAGATGGCCGTGCTTCGAAAATTTCGAATTTGATAAAGGAATCTATATCGGTAAATAAACATTAACGTATTAAAGAATATATTCAATTGGATAAACATCTTAATACTATTAGTAGAGCGGCACTCTCATAAGGAATAACCGAAATACTGCATTTAATGAAACAAGCAAATCCTTTTGCGTACTAGTAGGTGTCTACACGTCGGTCAAAAATTGATATGGAGCCACCTGAATTTCTCACTGGTAATCCAATATGGCCGCCATTTTCAAAATGGCGTCTTTTTCAAATCTCCTTTGCACATTTTTGCAAATATCTGAATTTGTAGAAGACATTTCTAAGACTTTCTTTTTGATATTGGTAGGGGATGTAACAAGCTTTACAACGAATACAAAATACCATATTTACTGAAACAAATATGACCGCCATTTTCAAAATGGCGTCTTTTTCAAATCTCCTTTGCACATTTTTTGAAAGAATCTCATTAACTCTATTTGTTTTCACATTGTCCATTGCAATACCTACATATTAAACAACAAGAAAATTTAAGTTTTTTGCAACTGCAAGCTTCCGTACGGCAACCTTTTCTGCACTGACATGTAATAAATTCACGCAGTGGATGGGACACTTCTGGAAGTTCCGACCATATGGGCGACAGAGTAGTTCCAACTAACTTCCATCCCCACTTTCCTAGCTCTAGATAAAGAATGTGGGACTGAAGCGCTTGTCCCCAAATGTGTCGTGCTTGATAATGAGTTCTCAGTACATGTTGAAAAAATGCATGATCGTCATAGTTCGTTTGTAGGAAGTAAACAGATTCTTTCTGGCTTCATTTAGAGTAGTGGCAGAGGAGAAAGCGCAGTAGGCGAGGATGATAAAACGCTCCAGCACACATAGCGCTGATGTTGGTATACAATATATTTAACCAATTAAAAAATCCAAGTTTTCTTCTTTTACTAAATTAATTAATGGTTACGCAATATACTTTTCCCAATTCCCTGATCATGCAACATAACCATTTTTGGATCAAAAGATACGATACATTTCAATCAAAAATTTTCTTTATGCTTATTCCGTAAAAAAAAAAAAAAAAAAAAGCGTTCAAAAATTTTGAGCCCCCTAGTCCAAAAAATAATTATTGGCCAAAATCGCAATCTTTTGATCCATTTTTTGGACCATTCCTAAAATGCTTGTTCTTTGGTAATAAAGAGAATACAAAACTTTAAAAATATGTTCGAATAGCTTATCATGTTCAATTACTCAATCTTATACGGTTTTAGCATATATCACATGCTATACTGAAACGTATTCGGAAGATCTACTCATGCTTCCTACCTCAAGATCTCATACTGTTGCATACATTAAATATTGATGCAGCTAATTGAAGGAAATCATCCTGAAATTAAATCATATTATATATTATTTTTTATTTCTACGAGTCAATTTGATGTACACTTAACCCTTAACACATCAAGGCGGAGTCCTCCAGGGACCCCAGAGGGTGATACTGCCGCAGCTATAAGAACCAATTTATTCTCGGTTTTTATATGTGGCTTGCATCCTTTTGGGATATCTGCTGCATAATTAGATAAGTGATACGTTCGTTAAAAAAGTGAAAGAAAAAATAAGTTGAGAAATTAAAATAATACCTGGGGTTCCTTGAAGACCCCAGCTTGGTAAACAACGTTGACGATTTAGGCTTGGTGCGTTAAGGGTTAAGTAGACAACAAGCTTTTTAAAAAATGTAAATATAGAAGCTAATTGCTTCCTATTATTATTGTTTGAAATATTGATGGTACTAAAATGAAGACAAAGACTGGAGTAGTTTTTGATTTTTGGAATGTTATGGGTAATTTGGGCAGCTGGGCAATGTGACTAATTCTTCAGGATATATCGCCAACTCTATGGTTTAAATTCATTAAACCTGTTACTGCATCTTAACCTGTTCCAAGTCAATTCAGTTTGCACTGCTAGTACCAGCATTACGCGTGTCGGATCCAGAGATGACCACTGTGTAATTGCGATTCTCGCAACATATCGGACCGCGGTGCCTCAGTGGTAGAGCGTTCACCTTTGATGCTTGGGGTACTGGGTTCGATCCCAGCCCCGTCAAGTGAACTTTGTGGTGGAGACACACCATGTGCGTGGATTTCCTCGGGGTTCTCCCGTTTCCTCCCACTCTTCATTCCACCATTTGATTCATTTCTCATAATCACTGTCTGCTTTAGCCTTGCCGGCATAACCGTAGGACATAAAAATATTTCATTTTATTTTTCTCGCAACATATCGTAGGCCAATACCACGGGGGGAAGGGGGATAAATTTTACTGCCCCCTAAAATAAGAGTAGGCTTGTAAATGAACAATAATAGGGTGATGGACTATAATATGGTTGATCGCCCCCCTTAACTTCTACTGACCCCCTACATTTCTGCACTGGCTACGCTCCTCTTGCAACATCAACTATTCCTCAATGAGACTGGTACTCATGCATTCTCAATTAGGTTCACGATAGCTCAGGTTTGTGCTCGCTCATGCTAAGGCTCACGCATCCTCAATCAGACTCATGATAGCTTAGGTTCGTACTCTCTCGAATTAAGACTCGCTATGCTCAATAGGGCTCAGGCTAGCTTTATCGCACGCTTACTATCAATCAGGCTTACAATAGCTCAGGATCGCTCTGCTCAAAATGGCCCACTTGAGCTTAATCTCTCGCTCATTAACCTCAATCAGGCTCACGATAGCTCTGGCTTGTACTAGTTCGAGCAGGGTGCGAATTACCGGGGGGATGAGGGGGATTTTCCCCCCTCAATCTCATTGTGTTCCCCCCAAAGAAGTCAGTTGAAATATCCCCACCGGGGATGCTTGCTTTCCCCCCAAACTATGCTTAGTATAACGTCAAATTTCATTGATTTTTGTCATTTCTTGTAAATTTAATCTTCTAGCTGTATTTCGAAATGAACAATGTAAACTATTCAGATTTGGTTATTTCTACTTACCACCTAATTACCCACTATTTTCAACGTTGTTTAGTTGAACTATACTATTATGACTGCGGTTGTTACTTGTAACTCTACCTTTGTACCCTTCAGTTTGTCATCGTTCGTGAATTTGAATGTGCTAATTGCGTATAAGAAAAAAAACATACGGATTAAAAATGTTCTTAGCGGTTGGCCAAGAAGAAGTAAACAAATACCTGGTAGCTTCTTCCACCATACTAGGCGAAGTTCGGACATGTCATATTCATCCTCTACATTTGTATGGATTATCATCTTATTTTAAGTTTTGTTATAACATGTTATTCATTTTGCAGTGTATTCTTTGTTAGCACATGGTCTTCATTCCCTAGTAGTTTGTGTGTATGCAACTCAAAAGTTGCATTTAATTTGTGATAATTAGCATAGTAAACACTGCGTTTACAGTTTACGGAAATGAACTTTTGAAACTGTAGAAATGAAAAATGAAATGAAATCTTTAAGTTTTACGTCCCACGCTTATGCCGGTTAGGCTAAAGGAGACGGTGATGATGAGAGATGAGTGAAATGGTGGAATGAAGAAAGTGGGAGGAAACGGGAGAACCCCGAGAAAACCCACGAGCACGGTGTTTGTCCACCACAAAGTTCACTTGGCGGGGACTGGGATCGAATCCGAGACCCCAAGCACCAGAGGTGAACGCTCTACCACTGAAAACTGTAGAACTTATTCAAAATCTGAGATATAGGTATTCTCTTGTAACTATATGTTAACGTAGGCGCTGGGGATACGCTCCTAGTGAGCAGACATGTTATTGAGGGTGATTTTTAGGTGAATAAGCTCATAACTGAAGATTTGTTTCAACATTTGTTAATGCGACTGGTACTCCGTGTCTGTATAAGCATTTCAACTGGAGCGGGATTTTAAAAGTTAGCCCTTCATTTTTCCATCTTTCCTTTCGCTGCACAGTTTGCTGTTCACGCCAATAATGTTGTCTGGAAAATATCAATGTAATGTTTATACTTTTTTTTTTTTTTTTTTTTTTGAATAACGTAGCTCATAGTGAATCAACTCATCTGTAACCTAACAGTAAAGTAATTGTAAGTGTTGACTTCCTGAGCCCCATCATGGAATCGATATTTCGAGAAAAAAAATTGCTGAAGAGCACAGCTTTAGCGGGGAGTACAAGCACAAGCTCGAAATTTGAATCGAGAGATTTTAAATATTTGGCCTTCAATATGACCTTGATGTCAGAAGTCGGGACCAGCAACAATCCATTTCTTGTTTGATAGGCTAATATCTAGATTTTTTTTTTAAAAAAAAAAAAGAAAGTATGTCCGGTTTGATAATTTTAGTGATTTTCTTAAGACTGAAGGGTTTTTTTTTTTTTTTTTCAACTTGTATGTAATAACGCAAAGTGGAAGATTTCAATATGAGTGGAAAACTTAACATATGCTTGTGATCATGGCTATCGCTTGGGCAGAATTATTAACTAAATAAACCTTAGAGAGCTACGGGGACAAGAGTGAGTACAACATTTAAACACGTTCAGAAAGATTTGGTGGGGTGTGTGTGTATGTCAGACGTACATAGTCTTATTTATTACAGATGTCATGTATATATATATATATATATATATATATATATATATATATATATATATATATATATATATATATATATATATATATATATATATATATATATAGGGGGTAAGGCATTATTGTCTAATTTTGAAATTTGCACCTTCAGATTTTATGTCCTGTTGGCCTAATTTTCTATCCCCCCCCCTAATATAGTTGATCTAATTCCCACACTGAGCTGGAGTGTAGATTCGTTATCCTAAATTAGGCCCACACTAGCTCAATCTCGCGCTCATTCACCTAATTAAGCTCGCACTTACTAAGAGCTCAGGTTTGCTATCCTTATTGAAGCTTGTAGTCGAGCTCACTAATCATATTTGAGGCTTGAGTTTGCTCGAATTTGGACTCTAGCTCGGGGCTCGAATATTGAGTTCAAGCCCAAGAGCTGAACTCACGAGTTTGGAGATCTCATGTCGAAAACGAAATCAATTTATTGAAACAAGAGGAAATCGAAACTAAGGTCTCCCTCACGAAAAGCAAATTGTGAATATTTAGTCACAATTAAGTAGAGCTGCCCACAAGACGATAGGAGTCAGAATTCTCGTAACAAGATACGAGACGAGACATTGTTCTTCTAATAGAAACAGATACAGTTTTCGAGACGAAACATCATTTTCTCAAGACAACTTCAACTCTTGTACCAGAAGTGATCAAAAAAAAAAAAAATACGGTGAGTAATTTCATTACAAGCAAAGTAATAAGCTTATATGGAATTTTATTTGATCTTCAAAGTACTGCACTTGGTTAACAATGCACTTATTCTAAGTTTGAATTTATAATTGGAAGGGCGTTTAGCTGCTCTTTCGTGGTCTTCTCAATATCAGAAATGGTGTCAAAACATTTTCCTTTAAGCACAGTTTTAATTTTTGGAAAGAGCCAGAAATCGTATGATGCATGATGCTAACACGTGGAGAGTACAGTGAACGTGGACAGAGAGAAATATTTTTTTTCGGCCCGGAACTCCTGGATCAAAAGCAAAATGAAAATGAAATGAAATCTTTGAGTTTTACGTCCCACGCTTATGCCGGTTAGGTTAAAGGAGACCGGTGATGATGAGGACTGAATGAAATGATGGAATGAAGAAAGTGGGAGGAAACGGGAGAACCCCGAGAAAACCCACGAGCACGGTATTTGTCCACCACAAAGTCCACACGGTGCGAGCTAGGATCGAACCAGGGACCCCAAGCACCGGAGGTGAACGCTGTACTACTAAGCCACCGCGCCGCCTGGATCAAAAGCAAGGTGTTAGCACGGCGCGTTTTCGTGATGAAGAAGGAAGCCAGGACGCGTTTTCACGGAATATTCTCATGAGTTTCGAGTTGATTTCCAGTTGTACTTAAAATAAAAATTAATGTATTCCTACTACTTTGTTCACAGTCCGGATAGTCGGCGATAAATGTAAAAAGCTTGATATGACAGACTTTTGAGCCTTTCTTCTGAATCAATATGACGCTGTATTTTCATTCTCTGTATTTTTATCACCAGCTCTTAACACTGTTGTTAATTCTGTATTTTTTAAAAAGGAAATTAAAATCAAACAAATTTCCCATTTCAACCATTAATTTCAGTAGAAAACTATGTTTGAGCAATTTACAATTTTAAGAGAAAGAAAAAAGTGGAAAAAATTAATAAAAGATGCTTTAATTCCAGAGGAAAACAAGAACAAAAATAAATAAATAAATAAATAAATAAATAACATTCTTTTACATTTGACATTTTGAGACATATCACAAGCTTTAAAAATTTAGTAATGATAATAATAATAAAAAAAAAGTCAGCAACGTGGAAAAAGCATGGTTCATAATAAATATAGCATAGTTGTTATACAATTTACGATCTATAGAAGTAGGTAAATTATATACAGGGAAAAAATTAAGAGAGAGAAAAACAATTTTTGATTAGAAAAGTTTATGGTAACTCTTGTTAAAATTGTTAACACGAATAATAAAAATGTGTCCTTTCATTTTATTGCGTCAGAAATAAAACTCTCTGTAGTAAATATCAAATGTCTGCGTAAGCAACCTTTTGTTGGTTCTATTCGTTCAGAATCAACGTAGTACATTTTTTTTTACATATACTGTATTTTTTTTTCAGGACACATTTCTAAAGATAGAAAGAGCGATTACAGAGAATTCATTTTTTTTTTTTTTTTTAAAAAAAGAGCGTTTTATGACTATCCTTGAATTAATTGAAAATGTTAAAATATGGTTCATGTTATGAAACTACAGTAGACATCCATACTACAGAGGACTTAATATTGAAACTGAAAATGGTTGTTCTTTCACTTTCGGTTTCAAGAGAGAGATAATATCAGTTACGGAATCTGCATTTGAGGCTTTTGAATGTATGTATATCGAAAACTATTTCTGTCTCTAGCTTACAGCTTATTGCTTTATGGGAATCAAACTTGACACCGGAAGTTGTAGTAGATATCTATCACTAACTAACTAATTCTATGTCCAATGGAACCCGGAGGTTCAGTGTCGCGTTAACAAAAACTCTAATTGGCCTAGACATGTTCGTAGAAGGCTCTAATAGACATAGACACGTTTATAGAAGGCTCTAATTGACCTTGACATGTTTGTAAAATTCTCTAATAGGCTAATACATGTTCGTAGAAGGCTCTAATTGGCCTAGACATGTTCGTAGAAGGCTCTAATAGACATAGACACGTTTATAGAAGGCTCTAATTGACCTAGACATGTTTGTATAATTCTCTAATAGACCTATACATGTTCGTAGAAAACTCTAATTGGCCTAGACATATGAAACAAGACGCAAGATACTAAGCATTCAAAGAACGATTCAGAAAGTGTGACTTGCGCACATTCAGCGAACAGTAAACCCGGAGGCGGATTTCGGGAAGGGAGACGAGAGAAGGAAAGTAGAAAACGGCTCTCAAGTATGGTTCCTATTTTGTTCTGGTCCGCGTTACGTTAGAAATTAGTCATTATCACTTGTCTTATGAGAATCTACACTAAAATTGGATTTCTATCACTTCCCGTTGCAGTAGAGGAATTAGGTCGGAAAATAGAACCTACTCTTGCGGTAATGAATTCATACATATTAAAAAAAACTGTTTTTCACTATCGATAGACTAGCCAATTTTGAATTATGGTGATCATGTTGAAATTGGAAATCCTAGATTTCCACTAAAACCTGTTTGAATAGAAAGGTAAAGGTAGAGACGAAATTTATTCTTGAGACACTGAATCCGCTTCTAGCCAAGGACGCACTCACCTGGGGAATCCACCTGATCCGGACTCCCCTTAAAAAATGACTTCCTAAGTCAATATACATTTGTACACTTTCTTAAATAAAATTATACTTGTTTAGCAGAAAAATAAATTATGTAGCATGGAAATTTAATCTTACACTTCATCTGTCTTACACTTCTCCATATAAAGACAATCTAGGATAGTACTGTCATTGGAAGTACTTTACAATTATTTATCGTCTTTTCGGGTGTAGAAAATCACTAGTTCAATAATACATAGATGTAGTGGTTTGTAGTATTAGATCCCCCCAAACTTTTACCACTCCCAACAAAGAATTCTGAGTAAGCGATTGTTTCTTGCTATCAGGCATCAGCTCTGCGCTATTGACATGTTATAACTGGAAACTTAAATGGGTCTCTACTACTTCCGGTTTTAGTAGAGAGATATAAAGATTGAGATAGAATTCATTTTTAGAACGTAGAATCGATTCACAAAAAGTAATAAGTAAAAAAAAGAAAAAACATGATTCTGGTTCTAAGTTAATTAGAGCCTTCTACGAACATGTCTAGGCCAATTAGAGCCTTCTACTAACATGTATAGATCAATTAGAACCTTCTACGAACATGTCTAGATCAATTAAAGCCTTCTACGAACATGTCTTGGCCAATAGAGCCTTCTAGGAACATGCCTACACAAATTACAGCCTTCTATGAACATGTCTATACCAATTAGAGCCTTCTATGAACATGTCTATACCTATTAGAGCCTTCTACGAACATGTGTTGGCCAACAGAGCCTTCGGCGAATATGTATAAGTCAATTACAGGCTTCTGCGAGCATTCGAAATCAACTATAAGAAGTCTGCTTCCTTTTGCAAATCGACACGCAGAATGAGCTTGGTAATCAAAAGATGAAGGAAATAGTTTTCACAGTTAAAATTCAAATCTCATATACGGTTAAGGTTTTCGCTCTGATATCTGTAGACAGACTGAGCAACGGACTTAGCCGGATTTT
This sequence comes from Thermobia domestica, assembly GCF_964235325.1. Taxonomy (NCBI): domain Eukaryota; kingdom Metazoa; phylum Arthropoda; class Insecta; order Zygentoma; family Lepismatidae; genus Thermobia; species Thermobia domestica. Next base: position 22,196,470 of record NC_137469.1, on the reverse strand, counting down.
TAAGACTTCCAATACTTACACATAGCAAAGTTTGGAAGTATAGTAATAGTTTGAAATCTCAACAAGTAGTAATGTCACACAGGGTACACCACATGAATGGGTTTGTGTTGTTTTTTTGGTAAACGGAACTTCATAATAAACTAGAAAGCTCTAATTGTCCTTGACATGTTTGTAGAAGGCTCTAATTGGCTTAGATATGTTCATATAAGGCTCTAATTGACCTAGACATGTTCATAAAAGGCTCTAATTAGTCTAGACATTTCGTAGAAGGATTTGATTGACCTAGATATGTTTGCAGAAGGCTCCAATTGGCCTAGATATGTTCATAAAAGACTCTAATTAGTCTAGACATTTCATAGAAGGCTTTAGTTGACCTAGATATGTCTGTAGAAGGCTCTAATTGGCCTAGATATGTTCGTACAAGACTATAATTGGTCTAGACATGTTCGTAGAAGGCTTAATTTGTCTAGATATGTTCGTAGAAGGATCTAATTGGTCTAAAACTAAAATATTTTTTTAATTTTTGTCTTAAAAGTAGCATTTTTACCTCAAATTAAAAGAAGTATTCTTTTGAGATGAATGAGTATTTGATAGTGAATTATTTAAATGTTTAAATTTGTCGAGTTCAAAGTTTTGTTTTAGCGTTCTATTCCACGGACAGATTATTATTTTGCATCCTGAGCATTATACTAACCCGTTAATCTCAACAGCACTGAGGGTAAGTATATCAAGCAAGGGTTATATCCATAATTACTTCCATAGAACTACATTGGGAACCGAGTTTTGATTTCTTGTCTTCTGGATCAACTAGATGGATCACCCTCCATCAACGACCTCGATTTCTAACCTTTGACCTTCTGCAACCTGGTCAAAATTGATGTTGATTCATGTAGCAGTTCTTTGGATTTTGTGTCTCCCGGACGAACACACGGAGAAACAGAGTAAATATATAAAACATTTGCTAACAATTCATTATATTTAGATTAACATTAGGAATTAGATTTCTGGGCTTTCAGCATCTGTGGCCATGTTAGCCCGTCACTAGGATTAGGATTAGGAATTAGATTTCTGGGTTTTCGGCATCTATGGCCATGTTAGCCCGTCACTAGGATTAGGGTTAGGAATTAGATTTCTGGGCTTTCGACATCTATGGCCATGTTATCCCGTCACTAGGATTAGGGTTAGGAATTAGATTTCTGTGCTTTCGGCATCTATGGCCATGTTATCCCGTCACTAGGATTAGGATTAGGAATTAGATTTCTGTGCTTTCGGCATCTATGACCATGTTATCCCGTCACTAGCATTAGGATTAGGAAATATATTTCTAGGCTTTCGGCATCTATGGCCATGTTATCCCGTCACTAGGATTAGGATTAGGAATTAGATTTCTGGGCTTTCGGCATCTATGGCCATGTTATCCCGTCACTAGGATTAGGATTAGGAATTAGATTTCTGGGCTTTCGGCATCTATGGCCATGTTAGCGCATCACTAGGATTAGGATTAGGAATTAGATTTCTGGGTTTTCGGCATCTAAGGCCATGTTAGCCCGTCACTAGGATAAGGATTAGGAATTAGATTTCTGTGCTTTCGGCATCTATGGCCATGTTATCCCGTCACTAGCATTAGGATTAGGAAATATATTTCTAGGCTTTCGGGATCTATTGCTATGTTAGCCCGTCACTAGGATTAGGGTTAGGAATTAGATTTCTAGGCTTTCGGCATCTATGGCCATGTTAGCGCGTCACGTATGAGGGATGACATCTTTTGGAGATCACACTATCCGAAGAAAGGGAAGGAAGGAAACGGCCTGGAGACCTGCATGTTAGTTACCATTCCGGAATTTGCCTGGTGTGAATGACAAAAACTCAGGGAAACTTCACTCAGGATGGTTGCCCTGCAAAAGCTTTTCCAGTTTCTCGAACGAGTGTCTACACTGTAAACAATTACGGTCACATTTACTGACCGATTACCATCAATTCTGGCTGCCAATCGATTACCCTAAAATTTACGGTATTTGTATTAAAGTTATGATAATAGGGCATAAATAAGGCATTTTTTATGACCTATAACCATAAATTTTATAGTAATACTGTAAATTTTAGAGTAATCAGTTGGCAACCAGAATTGACCGTAATCGTTCAGTGAATTTGACCGTAATTGTTTACAGTGTACGTTGGAATACATTTACATTGTTATAAACATATGAATAATAAACAGACGCGGGCAGAAATACGGAGGAACTGATCTACAATATATATATATATATATCATAGTGTTTATTTCTGGCGGTATGCAACGGTACGGCGTACCGCCACCTTTTTAAGGAGAGCGGAATATTTCCTCTTCTGTCTGAAAAGGGTGTTGACGAGAAACTTCGAAAACACTAAATAAAAATATATAGTTTTAATGAAAATCAGAGATTTAATTTTTTTTTCTTTCTAGAGAGAGAGTTGCGGATCTTTGTTCCTTCTTGAAGTCAGTTAATTTTATTCAGGTACTAGAAATATTTTGCTCCTTCTGTTTCTTGTTCGCCGTTACGTCCTAGCGCCTTCCGTTCTTCATTCCTTTTTCGCACGATAATATAAATCAAGAAGGTTCTGAATCGACCAATTTATTTTTTCAGAAAAACTAACCTCCCACAACGAAATAATACCAAGAAATTTGTCTGTCCCTGGAGTTCGACTAAACTGAAACTCAGGTTAAAAAAAAAAAAAAAAAAAATCTGTTGGGACTCTACCTCTGTAATTGCTCCTCAGACGAACCTTTGCTCAGTTTGTATTTTAATGTATCCAATTGATTGTTTTTATTCATTATTAGGAAAAGAATTAAGCGAAAAACAACCCGTAGATTTTTTCCGTAAAGTTTATCCATCAATTTAGTAGAGATTTGTAGAAGATTTTGGTGTCATGATTACTATCCTCAAGAACATTATGTGAACAATGTAGTCTACTGTATGTGTGTTATTATTAAATTCGGTATTTGTGGAACTCTTGATGCCTTTCAAAAATAAATAATAGCAGTTTACTTTAGCCTGTTTACAAAGAGAGAGAGAGGGAGAAAAAAAAAAAACAGGAAACAAATCACCAAGAAATATTCATTATCATTACGTTTATTGTATTATAAAATTAAGACATTTTATAATACGATAAATCAGACATTTTTAAAGCATATATATATATATATATGCAACAAGTTATGTTATATATATGTTACAAGATTACAATGATAAGCTACTGGATATCATTAATAATAATAATATATAACGACAATCCTGCGGCGAGGACCACCAAATTATATATAACGACGAAATCACCAGTTCATACCAGTGTATTTATCAGTGTTGGGCAAATTTCAATTGAATTAACAATTAAAAATTAATTTGTAAATTTAATTGTTAATTGCAATTAACAATTGAAGTAAGTAATGGTTAATTGTTAATTGCAGTTGGCCATTAATAATGGAGAATCAATTGCAAATTAATCAATTGATTGAAAGTAATTGCAGTGGAAAGTAATTGCAGTTGAATTCAGAAATTCAATTGCAATTGAAATTAATTGGCAATTAATTCAATTGCAATTGATTTCCACAGCAATTACTTTCAATTGATTGATCAATTGCAATTGATTTCAATTGATTTTGCCGAACACTGGTATTTATATATAACTACGGCTACTGATTTAACGAAATCCATTTACACATGACATCATGATATTACCTTTTATTATAGTATGTGACACATTAAACTTTTACACTCTTTAAAAATTGTACATGCAGTGTACACAAGATGGATCCTTTTTTATTATATATTTATTCTTCGTTGCTATACCAACCAATAACATCTATATCTTTTCTTTTTTTCATAATCTTTTTCTTCCTTTCTAGAGCAGCTTGTGCATAATTTTAAAGTACTTCTGCCCACAAATACAAATAAAGATATAATAAAGAGTGATGAAATGCAAGTATTGTTAATAATAATAATAATAATAATAATAATAATAATAATAATAATAATAATAATAATAATAATAATAATAATAATAATAATAATAATACCCTGAAAGGTATGCAACTTTTTTAACCATTACGATCCTGAGGTCCAGCGTACCGGTACCTTTATTTTTAGAAATAAAACGCTTATATATATATATATATATATATATATATATATATATATATATATATATATATATATATATATATATATATATATATATATATATATATCTTTATTTGTTTAGCTGCAGGCTTCTTAATTCAGATTATCTATTTCGACACACGGTAACAACAAATTAAATTAAGGCTTCAAGGCATTGTACCACGTATGATTAGTATTCCGTATGGGAGAACAAGATGAAAAAAAATACACAGATAAATAAATACTGTAAATGAAAGAAAACAAGAGAGAGAAAAAACAAACCTAAATATCGAAATGCGAAAACTCTCGTTAGCGCCAGCTGTTGCTAGCTGCACATTTTCCTTGAGACCAAAATCGAACCCGGATCCATCTAGCTCTAGGCAAAAATCAATACACACTGACCCTATTATGTGTAGTTGCTCTACTGGTGGTGGTGGGGGGGATATAGGGATAAAAACATAACAATAGTGGTTGAATCTATTTTATATTCATTCTACATACTAGATGTGTTCTTTGTTAAAAAGATAAAATAAATGCAATAAAACTGAACAATCGGACAAAGTACTTTTTGTTTCTATGAGTTTTGCAGAGAACATAAAACTGGATTTTAGTATTCTACGTAGACTGTCGTTGTTTCCGTGCAATGACAAATATTCTAGAACAATGCGAAGATTAGTAGTAAATTCTATTTATTATGAAATTTGTACGGAGGATATTTTGTTTTATGAAGTATTTCAAATATTGAAATTTTAGTATTTATATTTAGTTAATTAACTTGGGTATAGTGTAGAGAATAGATCATTAGTTCACAATCTTTAGGTTTCGGATTCTAATCTGAAGGTTAGCCTAGCAATGACGACGCCAGAAAGAGGGACAAAGGAGCGAGTGCTCCTCTGGCTTTTAAGTCTGTCCCCCAGACATTATATTGTATTATATTGTACAGTTTTTTGATGCTATGCACTTGGTACGCTTTTCCCGTACTTTAGTCAAATTGTTATGAATCTCAGAGTCAATAGTGAATGTTTTGGAGGGTTGAACGTTGCAACAGTCACGAATAAATATCTATACTGGCGGCCTAACCTATTGGCTAAAATCCACACCTTGCGACCACTATCGTGCTATTCGTACAATACGCTTCCCGTCCTTATCTAAGGAATAAATCCAATATATAGAGAATCACAATTAAATGCATAACAATTTGAGGAAAAAGATTTAATTGAAACTATACCTAGTATCTAATGAGCTATCTCAATTAGTCTTCTTCTCCCTCCTTGACCTTCCACCGTACTATCATAATATTCCTCGCTATGAATTATAAATGGATCTGTCATGTTAGCCTTCTCTTGTGGACTTCCTTCTCTTTTCTTTAACTCATCGAAGAGCAGGTTGTGCAATTAGACTCACTTATGTACTAAAATGCCTAGGGGAACTGATCTCTTAATTATCTTAATCTCTCGGGTAGGATTTTTTTTTAGATATAGAACACCTTTAAATTTTATCAGTTTATTTACAAAATATTAAAAACCAGCAAGGTGCGCCTTGCAACGTAAAAAATCTTAATTTTAAAGCAGTTACTCGCATTAAGTCTCTGAAACATAGTTTTGAAGTCAGAAACATTAGAAAGAAAACTGCATTTCTCTAAGAAAAATAAAGCCTGTACCAAGCGCCTTACCGTACAGAATTATCATGGTGACAGAATGATAAAACAAAATATTTGCAGAGTTGTGAATCAAGACTCATTTCATGTATAGTGCTATGACCAGCTACACTCTTCTGTCACCCATGGAGTTATAAAATAAAGCAAATCATATATTTAATCATTTTTAATCACAGGTCCGTCATTTGACCATCACTGTTTGAGATTATCAAAATTTGGATCTCCTAGGCAGAGGTAAAATAATAATATTTCGGCTGTAAGATAGTACCGGTGTTCGAACCAAAGTCCTTTCACAATATGAAACTCCCACACTTAGTAAACCTAATTTAATATGTTCTTGGAAATTATGGTAATGAACTAAAAGAAAGTTGAAAGGAAGGGTTTTTCAAACCAAAGAGAAAAAGAAGAAAAGTATGCTAATGAGAGATTTTTTCTCTGTTAGTATTACTAAGGACAGCTGTCTGCAGAAGTTTCCTTTTAAAAAGGCTTTCGTATACTTTTATGGCTGTTTTCCTTAATAGAGTGTCCATTACAATAACGTCTTCCTGTCGCCTTGAATTAATGACACCCATTTATAATGACACTAACCACACTTTGTACTTAAGAAGACATTTGCATTCGTCTTAACGACTTTACTCGCTTTAAATTTACTTTCCCTGGTGAATCCGAAATTTGAATTTTTCGTTCTTTAACTTTTACTTCTGTAGAGTTTCAAAAACGAATAGAGATGTGAACATAGTTAATGGGTAGTTCTTTTACAATCACATTATTTGATTCACTTAATTACTTTGCATTTTCTATCAAAAATTCAGGTTTACCAGTCCTTTTGTTTGGTTATCATAATTTACCCTACTCTAACACTGCTGTGAAGAATATGGGATGAAAATAAAAGCGAGCGAAGTAGCTGAAGTGGTAGAGCGTTGGATTCGCATTCGGGAGGTCGCGGGTTCGATTCTCGCTGCCGACCATCCTGACTGGGGTTTTCCAGGGTTTTCCTAAGTCTTACCAGGCAAATGCCGGGATGGTACCTACTAAACAGGCCCTGGCCGATACCTTCCCAAAATTCTTTCCATTGTTGTTAGATATCGAGTGTAAAATGGCCTCTGAGCTGTATCTGGTGGTGATTGTTAAATAAAAGTTAGAAAGACAGAAGCCATGGTGATTGGAACTAAGGGGTCGGTGTCAACTATAAAAGTAGGAGGGGAGAAAATAGAACAGGTTTCGATACCTGGGTAGCATTATTAGTGATGATCTGAAATGTGAACATGAAATAGAAGCAAGGAGAAAAATTAATAAAGAAGTCTTTAATACGGAGAAAATATTATTTTGTGGGACTTTGAATAAAGAGTTGAGAAAGATACTCAGAAAATGCTTCGTGTGGAGTATTGTACTATATAGGTCAGAAACATGGACATTATGCAAAAATCATGAAAAAGGACTGGAAGGTTTCGAAATGTGGGTGTAGAGAAGACTGGAGAGAATTAGCTGAGTTGAGCGGAAAACGAATGAGAGGGTGTTAAAATTGGTGAAGAGAAAAAGAAGAATTTTAAGTATTATTAAGAAGAGCAAGAGAAACTAGCCTAAGAAGAAACTGTATTTTGAGGGGTGTGCTAGAAAATATGGTGTCAGGAAAGAAAATGGGGGGCAAAGGAGACTGCAATTAATAGATGATATCAAAACAGAAAAGTCGTATGTGAAGACAGAGACCTTGAAGCATGGAAGCTTCCCAGTTGCAGCAAGTGACCTGATACTAATGGCAAAATTTCTATGATTATGATAAAAAATAAACATGTCCATATTGAGTGATCCCAACCAAAATTGAATACAAGTTCAATTTTTGACAGAGGTGAAAAAATAAGCGAATGAAGACAGCCAAACGCAAAATTCTTTAATAGAATCTTGAATATTGTGCATGATGAAAAAAATTGCACATATTATGTGAATGGAAAAAGTTAATAAGGAAGCTCTTATGCAAAAAGAACAAAAGCAAATAGGTGAATAGAGACGATGGTTTTAAGGAAGACCTATGATATTAAAAGAACAAGAGGTAATAGATGAATAGAGAAAGTAAAGCATGACATTCTAAAATAAAGTTTTGGTAGAAGTATATGATGCAAAAGAGACAAGAAAAAATGTAAATGAACAAAGTCAAACGCAAAACTAAAGTACAAGGTGCAAAAAAAACAAGGAAAAATCTGAATACACAAAGTGAAATGGAAAAAACTAAAGCATATAATGCAAAAGAGACAAGAACAAAAATGTGAATAAACAAAGTCAAATGGAAGAACTAAATCATATGATGCGAAAAAGACAAGAACAAAAATGTGAATAAACAAAGTCAAATGGAAAAACTAAATCATATGATGCGAAAAAGACAAGAACAAAAATGTGAATGAACAAAGTCAACCGAAAAACTAAAGTAGGGGGGTCTATATGGTGCAAGAAAACAAGAAAAAAATGTGAATGAACAAAGTCAAATGAAAAAACTAAAGTATATTACGCAAAAGAGACAAGAACAAAAATATGAATGAACAAAGTCAAACGCAAAACTAAAGTATATGGTGCAAAAAACTATGGTGGTGTATATATATAAGGAATGACCAGAAAGTAAGGTTACAAACCCTGCAGTATATGTATTATTTCATACAACCAATACAGCGAAAATATAGTATATATGTTAGGTTATTTTTCGACATAGTCTCCACATCGGTTGAGGCATTTGTCGCATCGTGGGATGAGTTTGGATATATCCTCCTGGTTCATGTTCAACCACGTTGTAACGAAATGTTTCACTTCCTCGTCCGAAGCGAAGCGACGACCTCCTAAATGGTCCTTTAAGTGCAGATACAGATGAAAGTCGTTTGGAGCGAGGTTCAAGCTATAGGCAGTGTGATTGATGATGCCCCAGCGAAAGTGTTTCAACAGCGTAGTGTTCTTCTGCGCTGTATGCGCTACTCGTCGGAGATGTTTTCTCTACCAACTACAAACTGTCAACACCATTCTGCAACATCCTGAAGAAACATTATAGTCTCTTCGTAAATCTCTACCAGCTGCCGGTGAATTTAAGCTGCAGTTACATGTTTCGCCCACAGAAATTGAGTAACTGAGCAGACTTCTTTGCGAGACTAGTTTTCCAAGCGAGTCACCATTTGTGTTTACATACAACCAGAACCGTAGATTGCAGGTGGCTGAAACTCCACACAGTTGTCAACTCCACGTATTAAAATTACCGAGCGTTCCTCATTCCTCTATAACAGACGAAACTCGAGAAATATCGGCTTTGTATCTTTAGTTTCTGATCCTGCCTCGTATATCAATATTCCGTAATATGTTCTGTAAATGTATGTATTTGATTTTGTTATGTCAACAAGTTTTCTTAAAGGTTTATCATACTCCTTCAGACTGAAATAACACGAAAATAACTCGACGCTAATAACTCGAAATGAAATGAAAGGAAACTTCAATTTGCGAGTTACAGTATCTACATAATCTGATTGCTAAACAATTTTCTAACAAAAATTTTAGAATTGATCCAGAAAATGAATGAAAAGGTTGCGATCTTGGCCAATAATTAGTTTGTGGGTCAAGGCCCAACAAAATATTTGAACGGACCCAACATGTAATTTTCGTATTTTTTTACGGAATAAGAATGTCATACTGAGTTAAGTGATAATTTGGTTTGGCTACACTACATGTAGTTCCCCAGATATAAGACGTACAAGAAAATTTTTGCATGAAATATATTGGATCTTTTGATCCAACAAAAATACTCGTCTTTGATGCAATACAATGCATAATTACATGTTATCTTTGATATTTTCCACTTATTCTTGTTGCTTAGGGCTAAAATCGGATAAAAATAAGTGGATGAATTTACTCGAACATAAAAGATATATTCTATGTTTTTTTTTAAAAAAAAAAAAACATCGTAAACTTTTAAAACCACAAATAATTTCTAGGCTTTGCTTTTTCTTTTACAAAATACACTTGTACGTACTTACAGATTGAACTTCTGTGAATCTTTGTTATTATATGAGCCATTTGTTAAGAGCTGCGAATAGGTGTTAGAAACTTACCTGTAAGTAAATAGAAAAAGAACAGTTATTAGGGTTTTAAGTTTGGCTTGTTTATATCTCAATAATAAATTTAATTTTCCCCAACCTACCTTATACAAACATAAACCCATAATTTAACTTACAAACTTATTTCTTGTATGTGTGAAAAAAATATTCTATATGCAATCTAAGCTAGTTTCTTAAATAAAACACTTCATATTTACTACAATTTGACTTTCTTTGAGTAAGTAATCATAGGTGAGACCAGGACTATTTGAGTCACAGGGTTATTTGACACAAAAAAATAAAAACATTCATAACACACCTGCTGTGGGCAGCAGCGCCGTAAATTTCTGTTCAATTTTCATTTCCTAGTTCGTGCAAAAGTTGTGGTTTTTATTGTTCTCAATTTGTTCAACAATTGCTGGGAATATGAATATTTTCCTAGCAAGATGATTTGCAACACCTACTTTCTTGGCCTGATATAATGTTTTATGTACAGCATATAAAGTCTCAAAGCTGTATGAATGCATATATTTAAATGAAGCATTTCAATGTATGTTAGACGCAATATTTGTATGCTTCGAAACGCTGTTTCGTCGCCCTTGACAGTCAAGTCTGCGCGGAGCACTTCCTTATCCGTTAAAGTAAATGACGGGGATATTCAGGGGCGGATCCAGGACCGATTTCTGGGAGCAGCGCGGTGGATTGTCCTACTGCTACTTTTAAGGACTCCAAACTTTGGGATGGGTTTTATTTATATATATAAAATAAGAAAGTTTCCTCTTCTGGGAGGGGGGTGATCGCCCCGATTGCCCCCCCCCTGGATCCGCCCCTGGCAATATTGAAGTCAATCGAATATTAAAAAAAACATAAGACTGAAATTTTGTGTTTAGACAATGATATCAAGTAGTTGGACTGTATATGCAGTTAGGTGGTTTCAAAAAAAAAAATAACAATAATAATAATAATAATAATTTCCGGAACGCTATAGTACGCGAAAATGTTTTATTTACATATCTTCCGACCCGCATCGCCATTGAAATTTGAAAAATTCGGTAAAAACAATAAATTTTTAATACATTTTTTAAAACGACTAAAGAACTATAGGACGTGGAACCTATATGGCCTAAAAATTTCTTCAAGTATGTAAAAACAACGTTAAAATAAATAAACTACGCGTATATGTATGTGATACCTTCTAGCGAATTTAGCAAAATTTGAGAGTTTAACATTTTTAAAAATTTTCTTAAGGATGCTACCGGTACTCACTACGAGGGGGTGACTGCACACCAACCATCCAATGATTAGAGTGTATTATTTACTATTGTATTAACAAGTTTATCATTTTACATAATTTATCCCCTACAAATTTCCATTTTCCCCTTTATTTGTGTCCATTACTGATGATTTTAAACTCTGATTAATGAGAGGACAGCGATAGCACAGTGGTAGAGTGTTAACTTCTTGTTCATGGGGTTCTTGGTTCGATTTCAGCTCGGGACAAGTGAGCTTTAGTGGTGGACAAACACCGTGCGTGTGGGCGTTCTCTCGGGATTCTCTCGTTTCTTCCCACTTTCTTCATTCCACTATTTCATTCATTTCTCATCGTCACCGTCTACTTTAGCCTAGCCAGCGTAAGCGTGAGACGTAAAACTTAAATATTTCACTTGTTTCTGATTTATGGGAAATTGCATGATCTTGACAATAGTGTAGTAACAATATATATATATATATTAGTTCTTAGATACGTTCTGGTATAGTAACTGACTAATACTCTGACGATATAAGTTAAATCGTTCTATTGGATTACACTGAGAAAAATCCGTTATCCGAACAGCCGTATATTGTACAAACATACGGAATCCTTGTGTTTTCAACTGAAATCTACACGGAGTATACCTTATCCATACGCTACATAAGTACTAACTTTTTTTCCGCTAAGATGTTACATCATGTCGATGCAGGATGTCTGACAACTAACAGTCTTCTGTATATGACATACGTATACTTATGTTATATACGTCACCTCTATGTTATATACGCCCATCTGTATATGAGATCCTGACCGCCTATATACAGTTCTTTGTTTCATACGTAAAGTACGTATAGATAGCACACTTACATGGAAAGGATTATGAAACATACGTTGTCCGTTATACATTTGCTGCAGGATGTTATATGTAAAGTAACGTTAAGTTACATTATAGAGATGCAAAAAAGCCGGCTTTTTTTTGAATCGATGTTCTTTTTTCACATAAAAAGCCGGCTTTTTTGGGGAAAAAACGAGAATTTTGGAAATTTTGGCTTTTTTCATTTTCATGATTTTTCTATCTAAATAGCATTCCTATAGTATATTCTATAGTTAGATAAGAATTCCATGACCTAAATGCGATATTTCACTCTGAAATTTACCATCAAGATGGATGGAGCACATGTTTTACGAATTAAAGCTAACATGAAGAATGTAGTATTTGAGGGAAATTTTAGAGGCTATTTAACTTCATTTTAACTGCTGAGTTATCGATATCTTTTTTCTTCTCTAGATCATTTTAGTTTGTCATCCGTGTTTCATTTCTAAGAGCTTTTAGTACTCTAGCTTCTAGCGCAAAAGTTAAACTTGTCCGTTTATCTATTTATCCGTCAAAGCGTACGTTTTTCAATATATCCGTCAAACCGTACTTCCACACTTCTGTTATATTGTAGCTGTGAAGTGATTTAGCAATAATTTTCCGGACACAATCTTGAATACCGCTTTATACAAATAATAAGTAGCGGATGTAGAAAAGTACTTTAGGAGGGTTTTTTCTGATCGTTTCGTTTCCTAAAAAGTCCTAATTTTATTTGGGAGGTGCTTGAAGTTTATGAGTACAGGCATAACTAATATTTTGTTTCGTTTATATGTTTAGCAATAATCTTCCGGATACAACCTTAAAAATCATTTTATACTGAGAATCAGTGGCGGATTTAGAAAAGTATTTTGGGAAGGGCTTTTCTTACTAATATTTAGTTTTTCTAAATATTCGTAATTTTTATTTGACGGGAGCTTAAAGTTTATGAGTAAAGGCATAACTAATAGATATTTCGTTTGTTGCAGGCATTCCGTAACTTTGGGGAACGGGCTTCAGTCCGAAAGACCGGCCCCCTAACCTTCGCAAAACCGTCACTGCTGGTAATTACTAATAATAACGATTTAAAAACAATACGAAAGGAAGTCGGCCAACTCACAGTACACGCACTATTTCTACTTCACAGATGGAATGAAGAAAAGCTTTGTCAGAATGGTCGAATGCTGGTTGAATCCCGGACTTTCCGATAGAAGCGCAAAAGCTAATCACTCAGTCATGTTTGTTGTGCAGTTGTATTTAGCTTAACTTAAATATGTTCCGTAGTCCTTTTTTGGGGGGGGGGGGACATTCCGTAATGATATGTTGAATCCTTCTTGTTAAAAATTCAGAAAACTTGAGGATTGGATAAACCGTGATGGTGGTTATATAAAACTTAACTGTAGAATTTCAAGAATATACAGAACCAAAAGCTCTAGATGTGCAGCCTTTAAGTGCATCATATAAATCTAAGTATTTCTCTTAGGTTTTATTTTAATTTTATTTTGTTTCAAAAAGAGGGTATGGAATATTTTGAAGTAGAAATACTACATACTATTTTGCTAGTTATTTGTGTATTTTTTTAAAAGAAGAGTTTACTTTTAGGGTTGGCTGGTTTACACCAACTTTTTTTTTAATAACTGGTTTAAACCAAAAAAATTAAAGGAATGAAAAATACGAATCGTGTGAACTTCATGGTGACGTTTCCAGATATCAAACCATCTGCAATAGTTTTATTACCCTTTCACCTTTTAATCAAGGTGTCCCATGTTCAATTCTCGGTCGAACCACAACCCTTCTTTCATGCGTAAACCAAGTAGCGGTTCGGATGTCAGTTTAAGCGAAAGTCTTCTCCTTGATAACCTCGGTATTTCGTAAGGATGTTAACCCTAAACATACGAAACAAACCAAATTGTATATTTCTGCATGCCTAAATGCCTGTTGTTTTATAAAGAAGCTCTCTATAAAAACTCAAGATTGCTTAAATATATTGATAGAAATTGGCAAAATTTATCGATTGCCTACGTAGCTTCCAACATTAGCTTGGATTGGACTTTCAATGATATCTACGTACTAAATTTTTAATTTAATACCTCAGTTTTAGCGTACTGATTATAACACGTTGACCTTTAAATTTTACATGCAAAGCAATAACAGGATTTTCCCGTTATTGTCTTACATTTCAAGTAATGACGGGATTTTCCCGATGGCTAGGGCGGGAGATTCTCAATTTAAGAAATTTACTGACCGGACTTCTTTAAGCTTATGGGAGTTCTTCCGGCATAATCCCGCTGTTGCATAATAACACCAAGGCGAAACAAACTTATTTCTGTGAATATGTAAGGCAAAAAATCTAAATCAAGAAAGCCTGGTTTAAACCAAAAAAGCCTGGTTTAAACATCCACCAAAAACGGGTTTTTGGCATTTTCAAAAACAACTATGGTTCTTGCCAACTTTGCTTACTTTTGTATATAGGAGGTTAAAAAATTCTTATTATATACATTGGTTAATCCTGTGGAATTCATAATGTAAATATGTTGAAGAAAAATTGTTTGAAATATCTTTTCAAAATTCATAGTTTATTTTCGAGGTTTTATATTATTATGAGCATCAACCACTAATTAAATGATTATTTGTGTTATAGAGAAGCGAAACAAAGTCTGCTTTATCAATTTAAAGCAGAATTTTGAAAAAAGCCCAAAATTTCCCAAGCAAAAAAGCGAAGCAGAAAAAACCGAGTTTTTTCCCAAAAAAGCCGGGTTTTTCCGAGCCCTTGCATCTCTATTACATTAAATGTAAAGTAACGTTAAGTTACATTAAGTAACGTTAAGTAAAAATAAAAATACAGAATTTTCGTACCTAACACACGTGTTTACGTAAATCTTTTCTGTGTGTAAATCTGAGAAAAAAATATATATTTTCTCTTACTAAACTCAAATAATCTCGCTCTTCTCTACATTATCATAATCGTGTTACAAAGAAAGGTTCTTTTGAAAAAATTAGATTGTTTTTTTTTTCGTTTTGAAAAATTAAAAACAAAGTAAAACAAATCCTATTATAAAGTAAAAAAAATAATTTTGTTTTCAACAATATAACTTTTCAAACAAGTTTTCTCCTTTATGTGCGACTACTAAAAAAGGAAAAAAAAACATATGGACCATTCTCATAAATAATCAATTTATAAATTCTTCAATTCGCATATAAATGAAGTGATTGCATATAAAATCAATCCCGCAAGCTCTTTTTCTGTCATACCTAAACTTTTTTTTTAAAAAAAGAAATTTACTTCCAAATAGATTTTTAAAATTTTTCCGTCGGTTTGTTTTAGTTGTTTGTTATTTTCTTTTAAAAGATGCATTTTTCTTGATAAGTTTTTTTTTAAAGTTTTGGTATGATTTGTTTTATTTTGTTCGTTAGTTTAGTAAAAAATGAAATTTTTAAAAATTATATTAAAAATATTTTTCTTATGAAAAATAGCGAAAAATCTGAAATTTTGTTCGAACTAGTGAATGTTAACCCCTGTGTGCTAGATATACTCGCTTTACTCAACAGTAGGGCTGGTTGCATGCAAAAGGATAATGTCGGACTTTAAAATCAAAGATGTAACGTAAAAGTTGATATATATTGGTATATTAGTATATATATATATATATATATATATATATATATATATATATATATATATATATATATATATATATATATATATATATATATATATATATATATATTAGTAACAATGAGGTATTGTATGAGGGGGTAGATCAGTTTCTGCCTTCCACAATAAATGAACTCATATTTCAAAATAATTATACTGTTTCTAACTATGTTTTAAAAGATGTTTGCAAACAAATCGTAAATGTATTTCAAATACTTTTCTTTTGTTGCAGGTTTGAAGTGACCAATGCGTAACACAATGTGACTTTTACCAAATGTGAGAAAATGGTAGTCACCAAATACTTTTCCCAAAGAATATGGGAAGCAAGAACATTTTTGATTAATTCACACAGTCAATGGTCAGTCAAAGATTGTCCTTCATGTAGTATAGTTAAATCATGGGTAGCAGAATTGAGGAGGAGCAAGAGGATCACCGAAGATAAGGAGAGGTGTAGAAGACCCAAAAACAGTGGTGATCGTGGAAACTGTGGATGGTGTGCACGACATGATACTTGCAGACAGGCAAACTGGTCTGTCACGTATTGTAGAGACCCCAGGGATCAGTGTGGACCATGTGCAGTACATGATCCTTGCAGACATGCAACTGGTCTGTCACCCCAGGAATCAGTGTGGACCGTGTGCACGACAAGATCCTTGCAGACAGACAAACTGATGTGTCACGTATTGCAGAGACCCCAGGGATCAGCGTGGACCGTGTGCACGACAAGATCCTTGCAGACAGACAAACTGGTGTGTCACGTATTGCAGAGACCCCAGGGATCAGCGTGGACCGTGTGCACGACAAGATCCTTGCAGACAGACAAACTGGTCTGTCACGTATTGCAGAGACCCCAGGGATTAGTGTGGACCGTGTGCACGACAAGATCCTTGCAGACAGACAAACTGGTCTGTCATGTATTAGAGAGAACCCAGGGATCAGTGTGGACCGTGTGCACGACAAGATCCTTGCAGACAGGCAAACTGATCTGTCATGTATTACAGAGAACCCAGGGATCAGTGTGGACAGTGTGGACGACAAGATCCTTGCAGACAGGCAAACTGGTCTGTCATGTATTACAGAGAACTCAGGGATCAGTGTGGACCGTGTGCACGACAAGATCCTTGCAGACAGGCAAACTGATCTGTCATGTATTACAGAGAACCCAGGGATCAGTGTGGACCGTGTGCACGACAAGATCCTTGCAGACAGGCAAACTGATCTGTCACGTATTGCAGAGATCCCAGGAATCAGTGTGGACAGTGTGGACGACAAGATCCTTGCAGACAGGCAAACTGGTGTGTCACGTATTGCAGAGACCCCAGGGATCAGTGTGGACAGTGTGGACGACAAGATCCTTGCAGACAGGCAAACTGGTGTGTCACGTATTGCAGAGATCCCAGGGATCAGTGTGGACCGTGTGCACGACAAGATCCTTGCAGACAGACAAACTGGTCTGTCATGTATTACAGAGAACCCAGGGATCAGTGTGGACCGTGTGCACGACAAGATCCTTGCAGACAGGCAAACTGATCTGTCACGTATTGCAGAGATCCCAGGGATCAGTGTGGACAGTGTGGACGACAAGATCCTTGCAGACAGGCAAACTGGTCTGTCACGTATTGCAGAGACCCCAGGGATCACTGTGGACCGTGTGCACGACAAGATCCTTGCAGACAGACAAACTGGTCTGTCATGTATTACAGAGAACCCAGGGATCAGTGTGGACCGTGTGCACGACAAGATCCTTGCAGACAGGCAAACTGATCTGTCACGTATTGCAGAGATCCCAGGGATCAGTGTGGACAGTGTGGACGACAAGATCCTTGCAGACAGGCAAACTGGTGTGTCACGTATTGCAGAGATCCCAGGGATCAGTGTGGACAGTGTGGACGACAAGATCCTTGCAGACAGACAAACTGGTCTGTCACGTATTGCAGAGACCCCAGGGATTAGTGTGGACCGTGTGCACGACAAGATCCTTGCAGACAGACAAACTGGTCTGTCATGTATTACAGAGAACCCAGGCATCAGTGTGGACCGTGTGCACGACAAGATCCTTGCAGACAGGCAAACTGATCTGTCACGTATTGCAGAGATCCCAGGGATCAGTGTGGACAGTGTGGACGACAAGATCCTTGCAGACAGGCAAACTGGTGTGTCACGTATTGCAGAGACCCCAGCGATTAGTGTGGACCGTGTGCACGACAAGATCCTTGCAGACAGACAAACTGGTCTGTAATGTATTGCAGAGACCCCAGGGATCAGTGTGGACCGTGTGCAGGACAAGATCCTTGCAGACAGACAAACTGGCCTGTCACGTATTGCAGAGACACCAGGGATCAGTGTGAACTGTGTGCATTATATCGTGCATGAAGAACTTGCACATTTCGAATATTCACTTTTTAATGCAGGCATGCACATAATTCATCAAATAAAACAATAAATACTTACGCATACGCATTCCTTATTAACTACAGCAAATATATTTTTCTACTACATTAATATAGTATTTAATATAAATATACTAAGTTTTATACTTTGCGAATAAGCAAATTGTTATATCTAGACATGTACGTACTTAGAAGAACTAAACACCTTTTAAAAATTCTGAGGATGGGGACAATTGATCTGCTTGCCCCCCGCTGTGGGCAGCCATGTCACCGCCTCTTGTATATTTGAAAAAGTTTACTTTTAATAAACATCTTCTCCTCCATTTCTCCTCTTGAGTTTTACTGGTCTCCCGAAACATATAGCAGCAAAAGATACTCTGATGGGGCTTTCAAAGAAGAAAGATCACGGTGATATCCAAGATATAGGTAAATTCATCATTAACAGTAGTATAGGAATAATGTTGCATCCATGTGGTCAAGTAAAGCTCCCTTGTGGCTAAGCGGTTAACGTACACTCCTTTGGGTTCAGTTCCCGATGGGAGCGTAAGGATTCGGATTCCACTCCTCATATAGCCTCGCTGCTGAAAGGGATGCTAGAATTCATACTCAACTCAATTGTGGCTAATTTGCAGAATAATAAGTAATACATATCTTATGGAAAAGATATGAAGAAAAATAGGCTAAGTTAGGCAGGCGGTTAAGCCACAAAGTATTACATAATACAAATTTTATAGAAAAATATAGGTTCAAAAAATAGGGTAAGTCAGGAAGAAACTAACCCAGAGAGTCGCCAAGTTTACAGGTTTTACTGTATATTCTTTTTCAGTGAGTATAGATCTATTCGGATGTATATGCATGACGGATAAAAGTAATACGAGAGAGAGAGAGAGAGAAAGCTCCCCATTTGTATTCAGTAGCGCTGATAAAAATTCCCCATCCCTGCCTACCTGACGTCGTCTTATTTGACGTGACATCAATAAAACTATCACTCTGCCAAGGTCATACGCTTTACCATTACTGATAGCATTATTGCATTGAAGCCATCTCCTTCTATGTGTGTATGTGTACGTGGTGTTGGAGGCAGGAACGCTAAGGAAGGAATATCGGCGCTATCCGTACCAAAAGAACTCAAGAGATGCAACAGCTGTTTGAGGTTTCAGCAACGTTTATTCAGCGCTTATAGATTAATCAATCTTGTCTTTGAAAATAATAATAATAATAATAATAAAATCAAATAATCAATCTTTGCACTTCTCCCATGCCTAACCAACAAGACAGCTTTCATAACAACGCCCTTGTTTGTGATGATGGTGCGCAGCCATCAATCGGAAAATGATTTCGTTAAGTGGAAAATAATTGGAGATTACATAGCACGATTGAAATGTTACAATCACAACACGGCTACAAAAATGATTTATTTCCTCTATATATTTATGGCTGTGTACAGTTGTGTTAAATAAAAGTCATCACATATCTTATGTTTACTATTTCCAATGGTCCCGGTTTAGTCGAGAGAGTTCCGGTCTTACATCATTTGCCCAAAATGTAAGATAATATCATTCGTGCTATGTGAAAAAAAAAAGTTTTAATTCACAGCCACGCAAAAGATGATTTTTAAAAGAGGACCCCAGCATAGGGATTCGATGCACAGTAGATTTCCAGGAAACTCGGCCTAATGTGAACCAAAGGGTGGCCAAGTTTGTGAAAATGCCGGGTTATGGTGTTAAAAAAAGAATAAGTACGAGTGTATTCTCAGAAAATACAGTACTGTAATTGTCAGTGGCGTATTTACGATTTTGTTTCGGGGGAGGGGGCTTTGCCTGAAAATCTGCAAGATATTTCATATACTTTACTATAGTAAGTAAGATTTCGGGGGGGAGGCTTAAGCCCGGAAGCCCCTCCCCTTAAAAACGCCACTGGTAATTGTATATATTTGTTGCTTGAGAATACAATAGAGAATAAACTGTTCAATTACCCATTAAAGAAAAGAAAAGTACGTACTTTATGAAGGCATAGTCTTTACATGAAAATGAAAAGTAATGAATACACATTGTATAGTAATTTACCTGATAAGACAGACTCAGAAAAAAAAAATACTCGGCAATGACCTTGAAGGGGTCTGCGCGCGGGATGTTTTTCCGCCCTGCCAAGTTGTGGCCGATTTATCTGGACTGCTGGCTTATCGTGTTTTAGGGATTCTACTGTATTTTGTTATACATAATCCAAATTTTGAAGCCCGAGGACAATTGACTGTATCAACTTTTTTTTTAAAGGCGAAAAATATGAGCAATTTTAGATTGGGAGCACATACGTAATACAGTCATACAAAAAAAAAGAAGAAGAAGAAATGAAATCTTTAAGTTTTACGTCCCACGTTATGCCGGTTAGGCTAAAGGAGACGGTGATAATGAGAAGTGAGTGAAATGGTGGAATGAAGAAAGTGGGAGGAAACGGGAGGACCCCGAGAAAACCCACGATTACGGCGTTTGTCCACCACAAAGTCCACACCAGGGCTGGGATCGAACCAGGGACCCCAAGCACCGGAGGTGAACGCTCTACCAAAGAGCCACCGCGCCCCCCCAAAAAGAAAAGAAAAGAAAAGAAAAAGAAGGAAAACATTCTATACAGCAGACCCCAGGATGTGTATTCAATTTATTTTGTTATACAGAATCCAAATTTCAAATCCCTAGGACGATTGACTGTGTCAATTGTGTTTCATGAGCGAAACACATGTGTATCTTCCTTATCCAAAATCGCTCAAGTTTTTCAGCTATAAAAAAAATGACTGTCAATCATCTTGGGGTCTCGAAATTTGGATTCTGTGTAACAAGATACCTTGAATCCATATCCTGGAGTCAATCATCCTGGGGTTTCAAAATTTGGATTCTGTGTAACAAAATACATCGAATCCATATCCTAGAGTCAATCATCCTGGGGTTTCAAAATTTGGATTCTGTGTAACAAAATACATCGAATCCATATCCTAGAGTCAATCATCCTGGGGTTTCAAAATTTGGATTCTGTGTAACCAAATACATCGAATCCATATCCTAGAGTCAATCATCCTGGGGTTTCGAAATTTGGATTCTGTGTAACAAAATACATCGAATCCATATCCTAGAGTCAATCATCCTGGGGTTTCAAAATTTGGATTCTGTGTAACAAAATACATCGAATCCATATCCTAGAGTCAATCATCCTGGGGTTTCAAAATTTGGATTCTGTGTAACAAAATACATCGAATCCATATCCTAGAGTCAATCATCCTGGGGTTTCAAAATTTGGATTCTGTGTAACAAAATACATCGAATCCATATCCTAGAGTCAATCATCCTGGGGTTTCAAAATTTGGATTCTGTGTAACAAAATACTTCGAATCCGTATCCTAGAGTCAATCATCCTGGGGTTTCAAAATTTGGATTCTGTGTAACAAAATACATCGAATCCATATCCTGGGGCCCAGAATGTTTGTTTGTTAGTTATTGTTGTAAGGACTGGCCACAAACATATAAACTTTTCTTGGCCACAAACATATAAATCTAGCATGTTAATATATAGATTATTTTTTATTTTATTTTATTTTTAGTTAAAGGGTAATAATACTCCTGTAGGCTAAAGTAGAGGAATGAAAATTCAACTCCATTCATAATGGAAGAACTGGGATAAGGAGAATAAGAGAGAAAAAGGGAAAATCTCGAGAAAATCCAAGAATACTATGTTCTCGCGGAATATCGTAATGCATGAAAGTAGGATGAAAAATTCGACAAAAGTCAAAACAACGGAATATTAGGGACAAAATTCTCTCTTTTTTTTTTTATACCGAAAATTAGCTTATTTTGGTTTACTGAAACACATATTATACGTAACATCACGTTTGATATCACTGCATGGAACAAACAGACCCAGGATCTCTGGCGAAAACAGATACAACACAAACATACAAACACCTTCACCCCCCATCACACATACATACATACATACCAAACATTCTGTGCTTCTACGTCTCCCCCAATTGCATAATTTCTCCCCTTTCAACTCATCCCCTTCCCCCCTTCTCAGCAACGATAACCCCATCTAACGCTACCCACATCGTACATATGTAATGTTCTGTTTGTCAACCATTTGTACTAGAGAAAACGTTAAAGGGGTTAGCACGTTGGGTTTCGTTTCTACATAGAAGTTTCATGTAACTATTTGACACTGCACACGTTACCACAACACAAGGACTAATTAATGACGAGGATCTCATATGCATGTCACAAGAGCATCAGGGCTGAAAAACGCAGTTACAATCATTTTTTTTTTTTATCCTGCTGTCGAGAGTTGTTATATCCTTCAGCTTTATGAATCTGAACATCAAATAATTCTCTCGCTGAATATTTCGAAGAAGGAATTTCTAAAGTATGACAAAGTTTTAAACGAGCATTTTTCAACAGATCGTACCTATAATCATTAGGGGTAACCGGGAAAATTACCTTTCTTGTTTCAAATAGTATTAAAATAGACTGTTCTGGAATATGATTGGAGCTGTATTATTCGTTTCTCACTTTCGTGAAATACTGTACATTAAATTTCTTTCGGGATACCTGTTATAAAAATACTTAATTTTCCAAATAGTTTTTACGTTTTGCTTCAACAATACATTTTTACTTATTTACTAGCATCATTTACTCGCTTTACTGTGTTAAAATAAGAAAAATTAGTAATATATTCCGTTAGTCAGTCATTTTTTACTATTAGTAAAGCGCTCTCTGATATCGGACATTTCCCATTATATATATATATATATATATATATATATATATATATATATATATATATATATATATATATATATATATATATATATCCTCCCTCCCTCTCCCAAGTTGCAAGACTGAATTTAAATTTAAACGGCATCGTAAGTATTACTGTTTATATCAGCGCTCACAAAAACTATGGATTCGACACCAATATTGGTCATCTTCAATCATTTTTATATATATCTTCCTCCTGCCTAAGCTGCAGCGTTAAAGTGAAATGATAAAAACTGTCCCAGGTTGGAAGCTCGTCTATGTTAAAAATTTGATTCAGATCGATCGGGTATTTGAAGAGTTATGAAATTACTAAAGAACTCACTTTCATTTTTACACATATACTAGCTGAACCTGCGCTGTCTACTCAGAGCATCGCTCTGTTATGACCATGAATCTCCTTCACACCGAACATGTCTCCTTACTCACACAAGTAAATGACAGGAGACTCACAAAGGAAGTGAACTGCTTGCTATGTATGGATGTTCGAGTGAATTTGTAGCAAATTTGTAGAAGTTACACGATATCAAGTGGAAATATTTTTTCTAATAAATCAATATCCGTTCGAGTACGCCTCACTGTTTCTCTTGAGACCTCTGAAGTTGCCAGCATGAAGTAGGTTTTACTATTCAGATTTAAGGAAAGCGCCTGCAATATCCGTCAACCCGCCATATGTAACTTCTCTACTGGTTGCCTAACACCGTAGTTTCAGCCTGCAACAACGTTAATCTTATGGGCTCAAAATGGCACCTAAAATGTTGAATAGAACAATAACGACACGGTTTCTGAAAATTTGAATGAGAACTGGACGAACTATACAAAATTTGGAATCGACCAGTGAAAATGGTACGTTTCTAGCACTTGAGGTTTTCGAGATCTCATTGTCGAAAAGATTGCGGACAAACGTATAAACTTAGCATTTTAATATATAGACTAGCTGAACCTGCGCTCTCTACACAGAGCATCATTCACATATAAGCATGGATCTCCTTGTTATTCCTCACATCTGTACATGTCCCTTTACAAACACAAGTGAAAGACGTCTTGGTAAAAATTGGCAAGATACACCATAAAGGGGGGATTTTTTCGATTACCTTTTCAATATCTCGCACCGTTTGCAAGATTTCAGCCTACTTCAGGTTGGAGTTTTTAATTCATGTATGATCAGTGTTTTCATTCTTCTTTCATGCCGTATGTAATAAACAAATACATTACACACACAATTAATTATAATGTGAGTGATATATGGTGTTCATTGGGCAAAACATTCCAAACAATAAAGATTCAACTTAGACTGTAGAAACGGTTATCCTTCGTTTTTCATTATCATTTGGCTATGAAACAAACGCCTGAGAGGTATGCAACCCCCGTATACAATTATTTGGTGTTTGAATGTATAATGCGTAGGATATGATGCTTTAGTTTTTTTTCTAATTTCAACACTCCAGTATACCCGTAAAAATGTAATAAAGAAATTATGGCCATGTTTTTTTTAATATTTAATTAAACCTGGACAATCTACATAAAATTTGCAATCGAGCAGTGAAAACATCAGCTTTCTAGAGCCTGTAGTTTCCGAGATCTCATTGTCGAAAGATTGGCCACAAACATATAAACGTCCACAAACATATAGTTTAAACTCCAAAGAACTCCAAAGATGACAACACAATTCATTTGCATTGATTTTGGAAAAGGCTTATTAAAATACAAAGGCTTTGAACAATAATTTAAAAAAGATTAACTTTATGAAAAACGGGTGTATTTAAATAATTTATTTAAAGTACAAATACTTTAAAATATTTGTCTTTATTAAGCGTGAAATCACAAATAATCGTAAATCAAAAGTTTGAAATCCAAAGTTATAGGTTGGAGCTTTTTTTTTTTTTTGTAGCATTTTAATAAATTGATAGATTTTACAGCTACACAATAGTAAACGTATTTTCGGTGGAAGTGTGTCCGGGTTCAATTCTTGGTGGAAACAAAGAAATTGTAGAAGTGTGCGAGGGCTAAGCTAGAAAAGTGTTTACTACCTTTGATTTAATTTTCTTGAAGATTAGACTTATAATTTCAACGAAAATTTTCAGGAAGGAATTTTCCGCGCCCAAGACTCAACCTGCGGATACTCTTAATTCATCCCTGGTGAAAATTGTCTCTGAACTGAACACTTCCTTTATTATATTCAGACTTTTCAGATATGCTACATATTTAACCGCTTTAAAATCAGTCACTCATCATATAGATCAGGGCCAGATGTTCTCATTTGATTTGTATTATTTGCATGCAACATATTTAACCCCGTTAAAATCAGTCACTCACAATAAGAGTTACGGCCAGGTGTTGTCATTTGATTTGTATTGCATGCAATATATTTAACCTCTTTAAAATCAGTCACTTACCATATAAATCACGGTCAGGTGTTGTCATTTGATTTGTATTACTTGCATGCAACACATTTACTCCCATTAAAATCAGTCACTTATCATATAAATCAGGATCATTCGTTGTCATTTGATTTGTATTACTTGCATGCAACATATTTAACCTCTTTAAAATCAGTCACTTACCATATAAATCACGGTCAGGTGTTGCAATTTGATTTGGATTATTTGAATGCAACATTTTTAACCCCTGTAAAATCAGTCACTCATCTTATGGATCATGGCCAAATGTCTTTGTTCATAAGCAAAAGTTGTTATGAATTAATATTAACTTACATTTTTTATTGTTTATTCTTTATATAATTTTTCTGTATTTAAGTAGATAGTAGTCCGCCATTTGCAATATATTTCACATAATTCTATTTGTTCCAGGAATGCATTAGTGCATTATTTTAATAAAATGCATTAAATATTGGCACGAACAATATGTCATAGTACCTGAATTGTTATCATACAGTTGAAGTTGATGATTATATTAATCTGAATTGATAATAAATTATTGGATAATCATTTGTACATTAGTTGCTATGATCGTCAATTGTTACTCAAGATATATTATTACTAGATACTAGTAGCAGTTGAGGGGGCCGCGGTGGCTCAGTGATAGAGCGTTCCCCTCTGGTGATTGGGGTCCCGGGTTCGATCCCAGCCCCCGCCAAGTGAACATTGTGGTGGACAAACACCGTGTGCGTGTGTTTCCTTGGGTTTCTCCCGTTTCCTCACACTTTCTTCATTCCACCATTTCATTCATTACTCATTATCACCGTCTCCTTTAGCCTAACCGGCATAACCGTGGGACGTAAAACTTACAGATATCATTTTCATTTCATAGTAGCAGTTGAGTAGTTTTTCACTCAGTTTTGGGTGATTATTTCACAGAAATTGCATTTATGTAAGTTTTGACCAAGTGAATTGAAAAAAGAACTACAACGTAGTTTGAAAGATGTAAAAAACTAAAAAAAATCAAGCATACACAAAATAAACACTACTTTTCACATCTCACCGCCATTTGCTTACTCCACAGAGTTACTTCAACTCAGTAAAATGTCATTAGGCCTATCCCCTGCAACTTATACACCATTAGATTTGAGACACTAACGTCATCTAGTGCGCAAAGGGATCAAAAAGTTTAAGATTATGTGATATTGAGTAAGTGAATCAAAATTTTAATAAGTAACAAGAATTTTAGGTAAGATCCGAAAAAAAAAATGATCAAAAAGACTGCGCTCTTGGCCAAAAATTTTAAGAATGAACCAAAAAATGCATCAAAAGATTGCCCCCATCTTGTCCCACAATTAGTTTTTGCATCAGGGGCCACAAATTCTTTAAAAAGCTCCTAAATCGAGTTTTCGTATTTTCTACGGAATAAGCACATCGTACTGAGTTAACTGATAGTTTGGGTTTGGCTACACTGTATATATAGTTCTCCAGATACAAGGCGTACAAGAAAATTTTTGATTGAAATATATTGGATCTTTTAATCCAACAAGCCCAATAAAACTTGAAATATAATATTAACCAACTACTGTAATTTCAGTGGTAGATGTTGTTAAATACAGAATGAATATGTAATAAGGATTTCGATGGACTTTTTCTTTCAACGAAAATTAATTCACACACACATATTTAGCATAGCCTAAACAAGCAACGTAGAAGCAGACCAATGACCATTAGCAGTGACGCACAATGATGGAAGACCTAAATTATTGGACTTGAAGTTTCCTTTTTCAGCGTATTTTTAATGAGCTTTTCGTTGTCTAAAATTTGAATAGTAATGGAAAAAGAAAATGAATATTCATAAGCAGTAAGAGAACAAAGTGAGATGCAAGAATACATAGCTAACAGTTACATTGGGCTTTTGAAGCTGAGAGAGAGAGATTGTTGTCCCTAAGAGAAAGAGAGAGAAAGAGACAGATTGGAACATGGCTTCATTTAGAACCTATTTCCATTTGTTTCTTTTTCCATGAGATAAACCCTTTCGCAGTTGGTAGCTACTTGTTAATGGCTTCGCCGTTTTCTATTTACTCTTCTGCCATCTATTATGCGCAGGTAGAAACAACAACGATTTTTTTTTCCCACAAAGAACCTCCAAACAGTGTGCACTATATCACAGCATTTGTTGCTTCGTTTGCACATGAATTACTTAGTACGAATTTAAAAAGGAAAATGGGACCATTGATAATTAGTAGCACTTGCATTGTTCTTATTACTGTGAAAACTTTAAATTAAACAGTATAAACGAAACAATTTACATACATTAACAGATTATATATCTGGAGATTATAGTATGATATATCTAGATGCTATAGCCTATCTGGGAACTTGATCGAAAGATGGGAGCTACATGCAGCATGGTTATCTCTCAACAGATGTAGCTACTTGCCTAACTGTAAAAATGAACATGTGACGCAGTGGCGTCTCGTGACCTAATTTTTCGGTAATTCACAGTCGTTAGAAAATTCTATTCTAGAACTCCTTCAGTATTCTAAACAAGAAAAACTATAAATAATCAATGAAACTAACCAGATATATATATATATATATATATATATATATATATATATATATATATATATATATATATATACAGTGGCGTATTTAGGGGGCTTCCGGGCTTAAGCTCCCCCCGAAATCTTACTTACTATAGTAAAGTATATGAAATATCTTGCAGAGTTTTCACATTTTCAGGCAAAGCCCCCCCAAAACAAAATCGTAAGTACGCCACTGTTTACACATAACGAAAAATACAAATTTATAAACAAATGCTCCACTTCATTCGTATATGAAATTACTTCTCATTTTCTTCTGGGTAATCAACTTATCAATAACTCTTCTTAACTTTAGATATTATTTTAATATTTTCCCTGTTGATACTATAGCTAATGCACTGAGATTATTTTGAGCTACAGTACCCCTTTAAATGCTTTCATATTCTTTAATATGGTAACACAACTTTCAGTTTCTGAAATCAACTTCGAATTATTTGCTATGATTTTTCACGAATTTTGTTGCATACCATTCTTTTTCTACAGACTCACCATCAATTTCACAACATACTAAATGTAATCTCCATTAGTATCCAGACTGCAAACGTCTGCTATCTCGTATATTTGAATATCTCCTTCGTGGCTAAACGGTTAGCGTAAGTGCCTTTGGCATGGGAGATCCGGATTCGATTCCCGGAGGAAGCTCATGTGATTCGGATTCCACATTAATCACTAGGTCCCGTATATTTGAATTGCAATGTATGCTCTTCTGAACTGTGAACTGTTAACAGTACACACGAAACATGCAATGTATCAAATTATTATGATAGTTGAAGAGGTGCCTTTAATTAGGAACGCTTTGTCCATGTACTTTTGCATTGTTATCTCAAGACACTTCATTAGTGTTCCGACCCCACTAAAGATAAAAGATGGATGTACGTTACTGAAAATCTCAATACTCGTCTTCTTCTATTTTGCATGTGTTAAAGATGAATGCTGAAAAAATCAATTCCAAAATTTCCTTCAGGTTCCCACAATACAGAAAGTAAGATTTTACCATTGTAGCAATATTACCAAGTACAGCATGTTTTGATTCGCTTTTCTTACAAACATTTAGTTTATTTAGGTAGAAAAACCGTAGCCTAAAGAAAAATCAGAGATCTATATTATAAAATTGAAAGTGACTATATTTGTGACTCTTAATCTCTTGAACCGCCCGACCAATCTCCATCAAATTTTCAACGTAGATGCGGCTCTGGCCTGCCAGTGTTTTTAGCTATCTACTTTGGGAGGGGGAGGAGGGGGACAGAAAATAAATAAAATTTAATAACTCTTGAACCACCCGACTGACTTTGATCAAATTTCCAATGTAGATGAGGTTTGGAACTGGGATGATTTTTATCATTTCACTTTGACGGAACAACGTAGGGAAGGGGATGGAGGGGGTGATATACAAAAATCAATAAATATAAAAATAAAAGTGACTATGTTCGTGAATTAATTTACTTTTGAACCACCCGATCGATTTAATCAAATTTTCAACATATATGAAGTTCAAACCTGGGAAGTTTTTTTTTATCATTTCATTTTGACACTAGATCCTAGTGGAGATGGAGGGGGGATATATATATATGTCAAAAAAGTAAACATAAAAGTGACTGTCTTTGTGACTTCATTACGTTTAAACCACCTGACCGATCTTAACCAAATTTTCAATATGGATGAAGTTCGGACCTTGGGTGTTTTTTATCGTATCACTTTGATGGTAGACCTTAGGGTAGAGGGAGGGGAGGGGACAAATATATGAAAATAAATAAAACTTAATAACTCTTGAACTACCCAACCGATCTCGATCAAATTTCACAACACACATGACGTTCGGGCTTGGGATAATTTTTATCATTTAACTTTGACGGTGCAACGTAGGGGATGGGGAGGGGGAGGCGAAGATATATGTAAAAAAAAATAAAAATGAAAGTAATTGTCTATGTGACTACTCTTGAACCACCTGACTGATCTCGATAAAATTTTCAACATAGATGAGATTCGGGCCTGGGATGGTATTTATCTATTCACTTTGACTATATAACTTAGGGGAGGAGGTAGGAGGGGAAGATATATATATAAAAATAAATAAAACTTAATAACTCTTGAGCCACTGGACCGATCTCGTTCAAATTTTCAACCTAGATTAAGTTCGAACATGAGATGATTTTTGTCGTATCACTTCGACGATGTAACTTAAAGACATATACAAATGATCGAAAATGACCGACATTAGTGTCGAATCCATAGTTTTTGAGGTCGCTGAGATGAATAGTGCCACTTCTGATGCCATTTAAATCCAAATTGAGCTCCGCAAAAATTATGGGAGGGGAGGGATATATATATAAAATCAAAATTACCAATATCAGTGTCGAATTCATACTTTTCAGGATCTCTGAGATGAACAATGACACCTCCGATGCCGTGGCCCGCAACATGGGGAGGAGAGGAGATATAAAATAGTAATCGAAAATTACCAATATCAAGAAGCGCTTTAGTAATAGTAAAAAGTGACTGACTAACGAAACATATTATTTTTTCTTAATTTAACTCAGCGAAGCTGGTAATTGATGCTAGTTATACATATTTAAAAAGTCTTGAAAATAAATTAAAATTTAATTTTATTCTGCATTAACTTAAAAATTTCTGGGGGAATGATTTTAAACCTTTCATTCACCTTGGTACAACCTCGGAAAGTCGTAATTTTGTTTGTTCCATTAGTGTATTTTGATTAAGGGAAATTGAGATAAAAAGAAATGTAGATAACACCGAAATAATGAGTTATATAATACTATTATATTCTTCTATTTTAAATTGCAGTTCATTTCTTGATTCTGTTTAAAGGGCCACGTTACTGGAAATAAGTCAACAACAGCGCTGTCAAAGATGCTAGTGCAAACCTCGATTTGAACGTCAGTAGACCGCAATTCCTTTCCTCAGCTGCCCGCATTTCCCTTGCGCACTACACTCAGAGCAGCCTATCACGCTCCCTGCTCTGTTGTGAACGTGGTGTGATGATAGAATGCATATACGCAAGGGGTAAAGCAAGCTGAGAAAAATGAAATGAAATGAAATCTTTGAGTTTTACATCCCACGGTCATGCCGGTTAGGCTAAAGCAGACGGTGATGATGAGTAATGGATGAAATGGTGGAATGAAGAAAGTGGGAGGAAACGGGAGAACCCCGAGAAAACCCACGTACACGGTGTTTGTCCACCACAAAGTTCACTTGGCGAGCGCTGGGAACCCCGGAACCCCAAGCACCAGAGGTGAACGCTCTACCACTGAGCCACCGCGGCCCCAAAAGCAAGCTGAGAGTAAAAACGAAACGACAATATAATAATATTCTAAATATTATTAAATTTCTTAAGGAGCAACAAATAGCCCACGATACTTGGTGGCTCACGTGCTCTTGCGAACTGCATAACGTGACGCCACTGATGTGGCGTACGACAGTGAATAAAAATGGCCGGCGCACTGTTGTCGTTTGAAGAGCGTAAGAGTATTTAAAAGTCAGGGATATACGGAAAGTATACGGAAGTATAGAATGTATGGGAGTGTACGGTATATAACCATCTAATAACGAGCTATTTAGTTGTAGGTACATCCTATATTTTTGAAAACAGTCTAGCGCACACTTATCAAAAATTCCAACAATACATTATTGTTTAAAGCGGTATTTCAACTTGAAGTTGTATAATAGGTTCGGGAGTTGTAAAATTTGTAACATGACAGTTTTAATTTGAATTTGGTTCCTGTTTGATGGATGTTAAAATCTTAAAAATGTTGAAATTATAGAGAGATCAAATTAAAATATTAAAATTTAAATTTGAGTTTGGATTCGCCAAAGATCTATTAGCATTCAGTATATGCCAAAGTGATATCGGCCAGACAAGATAGGGCTTGTCGCGTGATTCATTGCCTGTATTACTCAAGATAGGCTATCAACAGGGATCGAACTTTAATTCTCGAAGCCTAAAGTTTGCATGAGTCGTACTGTTTCCGCTAGGCTTCTAACTGTCAACATCACCAAACAGAGGATCAGAAGATAACTAGCATGTGTCAAACTAACCATATCCCCTTTGTTGTGACGTTCGATGAACTTCATTCTCACCTCATATTAACATACGACAATCATGGTTGGTTGTTCTGGAGTTTAGTGTCCCTTCTCAGCAGAGACTACATGAGACTTGGACCTACAGTTTAGGCTAGCCACATATTAACCAGAGGACAAGCCAGCCAAGCGAGGCAGAAGATGCGGAGAGGCCTGAGCGCGTTGAGTTGAGTTGATTTTGGGTTTAACGTTCCGTTCAGCAGCGAGGCTATATGAGACGTGAACCTACTTATTAACGTGGAATCCGAACCACATGAGCTCTCGCCGGCAATCAAACCCGGGTCTCCCACGCCAAAGGCGCGTACTGTATCAATCATCTCTCTCAATATTTATTATAAAATTATTTGCAAAATTTGCATACCAATATTTAAATTTTTCTTGAATAATTTAAAATTTACATATTGTTTTTATATATATTAAATTTTTATATAGTTGTATATTTGTTTGCATAATAAAAAGGGGATGACTAATTTGGTAATAAATATATGTATGTTATATTTTATTTATTAATTATTATCTTTGTGAATTATTTTCAAATATCGTGAATAGCTATTCATAGTCTTAAGTTTTCTTTCGTCGACTTTGGATACAGCTAAATTTTCCTATACACAAAAGATGCATTGCTAAAAAAAATATAAACATGCCAAAGAAAACTACAAAAGTTGTGGATAGCAGCGTATCTATCCACAAATGAAAAATAATATATATGAATAAAGGAAATGTCAGTTTACTTTTCTATATAAAAAGGGGTATAAAAAGGTCTAAAATCCTATAATGGTTTAAAACAATGGTTTACATGTCGTACTGGGCGACATCCAAACTGCAAAATCCTTTGTATTCCAAGCTCTCAAAATTTTCGTAGCTTGCTGTAAAAACACAAATAGCAAAAGGTGTAAAATAAAATAAATTTTACCGTTTTTCGCACTATGTAGGAGCTACGTGTCCAAGTTCCCAACAGCCGGGTTCCAACTTATAATTTTAGCTTTTTTTTTCTTCGGTTAAAACAATTAAAAAAAACATTCCATCAAGTGTCCTTCACCCCCGTAGCCAGTGAAAGCTTTCAGTCATCTCCTATCATTAATATGTTTACTTAAAAATATATTAAAATTCTAAAATATTAAGTCTCACCTATGGGAGTTATGTTTCATTTTATATAAAAAAAACAGCAAAGCTTGTTTCAGTCAATATCTGTTTGTTTCTTGTTACACTAAATAGGGGTAAAAGCTGTTAGTTGTAACTAAAGTAAACATCATCACGTGTGTTCTCTCTCTCTCTCGTAACAAACATTTATTTCAAAAAAAAAAAAAAAAAAATTGTGTTAGTTATTATGTAATGTGTATGTCAATTTATATTTACTATTTTTACATAATATTTGTATAATATATCATATGTATTCATATACTAATGAATTATATTTCTATAAATTTAAAGTATTATACATGTAAACGTTCATTTACAAACTCTGTGCAAAAAATGTATGGGGTAGCTTAAGTTTTAAATTTGGCCGTCAAAGGTCAATGACTAACAAAAAGCAGTCGGTCTGCTAACAGTTGTTTTCAAAGTTACAAACAAAATTAATAGCAAAATTAATAATCTTAACAAATTATAAATACAAGATATCATGTATCAACAAAAGTTTGCTCTGTAGTGTTATCAATCTTAATTAACATAACAACATAAATTAAAGTCAGTATAAATAAAAATAAGTGTATGTTTTCAAACATTCTGTCGCCATAAATAACAACCCCTTTCGTCTCTTCACCCCGTCATAAAAATGACAAATAGCTCAAGGCGAGCCTATCCTTTTCTTAATTTTTGAGTGTTTATAAATATACTGCAAAAAAAAAAGGTTAATTTAGTTGATTGCAAGTTCGCAAATATACAATATCGCTTCCGTGAGTAATATACTAACAACATATATTCTGCTGAGCAAAAAAAAAATATTCATTTAGTTTCAAGCTGTAAATAATTTCACAAAAAAAAATGCCTCAACAATTATCATTATATAATTTATTCTAATACCAAAAAAACTCCATAGAAATTTTTAAAAATTTCAAATAATTAAAATATTAACAAATAATAAAATATGTAAACAGTTTAGTTAGCTAGTAGCATTCAAAATAAAACTGTTTAATATTATACCATAAACTAAAAAAAAAAAATAACCAAAATATTACTAAACTTCCAATATTATCCAAATATAATAACAAATAAATTTAAAAAAATCTCGGCACGCATTAAAAAAATTAAAAAAAAATATTTACAAGTTATTAATTAGTAAAAAGCCGTAAATAGTTCTACAAACAATGTTATACAAATATTTAACGGCTGTTTAAGTTAAAACTAAAAATAATTCCAAAACTATGCCTTCAAAGTATAGTTAATATTAAGTTTAACACATATAAAAAAATTTTGATTCAACAAAATATTAATTTAATTTATATTTAGTTAAGTGGAGATAGAGAGGATGTGATGTTTTATTCACAAAAACAATTACGAAATTTTATCAAAGCTGTTCCATTAACTATAGATAACAGAACCATTACCAGCATTTTATTTGTTAGTTAGTGTTTAAATGCAGCAGAAAGGAAATTAAATAATATTATTAAATAAAAACAATAAGAGGCGAGTTCTACAATAAAAAAATCGTGGCAGCTTTGTTTAAAAAAACCAAGGCCTTCAAGAAAGTAAAAAATTCAAAATTATAATTTAGTGCACAAACTAATTATTTATTAAAGTTTCCAAAAACATAAATCATTTTTTTAAAAATTAATTTGCAAATATATATTCAATGCGCCTGTTCTAAAAAAAAATAATGCTTATAAATCTATAAAATTTTGTTTAGTGTTTCATTAAATTTTTTATCAAAACAAATTTAAATTGCACATCTGTCTACCCTAAAAAAATAACAAGATATATAATATATCATTTAAACATGTTCCTTTCTTTTCAACCAACAAAACTTGCAAAGATATTAGCAGTTTATAACTTTGTCTTTATCTTTTGCTATAAATTATATGTAACAAGTTCAACATTCCATTACAAAAAATAAAACCAAAATAAAAACTCTAAAATTAAAATTCAATTCATTTAATTTTATTCAACTAAATAAAATTAATCAAAATTTAAACTACATCTAAATACTATTAATTTAACTATTAAATTCTTCAATATATATATATATATATATATATATATATATATTAAAAATTAAAAGTCCTATTCTTTGCTCTACCAACATTAATTAAAATTTTAAATATTACCCCATCAGGATGCCGCGGTCGGCAAGAGGGATTGCCGCCGTCGACGGTGGCAGGCCGCCGGTAGGCAGCCGGCACCCGTCCGCGGCGGCACGACGATCTACTTGTTCAAAATTGCCGACCTTTTGCCGAGGCGGCAAGCGGTCGAAAATCGTAAAAAATAATGCCCTTTGCCGACTCTTTGCCGACTGTTGCCGACCGCCAGAGTCGGCAAAACAGTCGGAAAGACCTCTTTCCGATCCTCTGCCGACTCCTTATGCCGGCCTCTTTTCGACGGCGGCGCCGGCGCATTTACTGCACCTTTACGGCTGTTTGCCGACTGCTCGGCAAGGCAACTTTCCGACGGCGGCGCCGGCGCATTTAATGCTCATTTCCGGCTGTTTGCCGACTGCTCGGCAAGTCAACTTCTCGACGGCGGCGCCGGCGCATTTAATGCTAATTACCGGCTGTTTGCCGACTGCTCGGCAAGGCAACTTTCCGACGGCGGCGCCGGCGCATTTAATGCTCATTTCCGGCTGTTTGCCGACTGCTCGGCAAGTCAACTGTTCGACGGCGGCGCCGGAGCATTTTATGCGCCTTTCCGGCTGTTTGCCGACTGCTCGAAAGGACCTCTTTTCGATGTCGGCTTCCCGATTCTCCCACTGGCGGCATCCGACTTCTTGCCGCCGTCGAAAAGTGGCCCTTTGCCGACTGGAAATCAACGCTTCAGGAAGGCAAAATTTTCATCAGCTTTTACATTAGTCTTGCCTAAGTCTTCCTCCATGCTATGATTTCTCGACAAGGAGCACCCTTGGAAGTTCTTGAAGTATAATACCTGCATTTTTTTGTGTGTCCCAGTACAAAATTTGTTCTTTTTTCTTTTTTGCAGCACTTTCAGCCAAAAAACAAGAAATTGAATGGGACATGGAAGTATTATATACTTTCAGAACTAGCAATTGTGCCCTTCATGAGAAATCATAGCACGGAGGCAAACTTAGGCAAAGCTACTCTAAAAAGTGGTGAAAATTTTGCCTTCCTGAAGGGTTGATATCCAGTCGGCAAAGGGCTACTTTTCGATTGCGGCAAGAGCTCGAATGCCGCCTGTGGGAGAATTGAGAAGCTGACATCGAAAAGAGGTCCTTTCGAGCAGTCGGCAAACAACCGGAAAGGCGCATAAAATGCGCCAGCGCCGCCGGTGGAAAGTTGCCTTTCCGACCAGTCGACAGACAGCAGAAAAGATGCGTAGCACTGCAATGAAAATCATGGCGGATTCCCACCAGTAATAAAAATGAAATGAAATCTTTAATTTTACGTCCCACGGTTATGCCGGTTAGGCTAAAGGAGACGGTGATGATGAATAATGAATGAAATGGTGGAATGAAGAAAGTGGGAGGAAACGGGAGAACCCCGAGAAAACCCACGCATACGGTGTTTGTCCACCACAAGGTTCACTTGGCGGGAGTAGGGTTTGAACCCGAGACCCCTAACACCAGAGGTGAACGCTCTACCACTGAGCCACCGCCCCCCCCCCCACCAGTAATATTGCACTCGGTACATACGCAGTACATTTCTACAATTCTCAGTACGATTTAAGTGCTATATAGAGGAAAAGTATCTGGGAATGACTTACAAATGCTTAAACGCGAACTAAAAATAACAACTGAGCAGCTAATAATGAACGTTAAGAATAATTCAATTCACATGTCTGTGCGCCTAATGTGAAAAACTTATAACAGTCAGTACATTTTCCCCCTGAAAGCACATCTTTCACTATCACGACCACTAGGAACAACACTGTTCTATGCAATCAAAATTTGCTAGTTGCAAACGCTTTCTTCGGAAAAAAAAAAAAAAAGCCGCAGCAATCCGTCGGAAATACGGTCTTTTTAGGTTGTCGTTTTCCCATCAACTATTGGAAAAGGATTTTAAACGTCAATGATTTACTAAATTTTTTTAAAGTACAGGGGTCACACTCCCAATGGAAAATGAGATTTAAATAAAAATTAATGAAGTAAAAATTATAAATAAAAATACTGTAATAAAAGGTATGTGGTGGCGGAGAGATTCAAACCGAGCCTACACGCAAAAAAAAAAAAAAAAAAAAAAAAAAAAGGTTAAAGTAAACAAGAAAAAGGTGGACAGTAACCATGTTAGTTTGTCAATATATGGAAAACAGAGACGTGTATCCAAGCAGCCAAGCCAAAATGTCTCTGCATTTGTTGTAACTTTGGTATAAAAAAAAAAAAAAGTGGCCGGAGCGATCACTTGTCTGCTTACACCCATGACTATATTCGTAGAAACCAAACACTGAAATGCACTAAACACAAGTTCTAACGACTAAGCTGTCAGTTCTAACTCTATGCCTTAAATATTTATTTAAATACACTTTAAAAGTGGAAATCATATTAAGATAAAATAACAATTAAGTAGGTAACTAATTGTTCATTTAATGCGTTCCTATATGATTTATACATTAATTGTATACAATGAAACAGAAAAATGTGAGAAAATAATTTATATCGTAAATGAAACAGCCACATGTACAGTATACTCATAGTGCATACCCATTATATAGAGAAAAAAGGTTAATGAAGTCATTTACATAAAAAATGAAGCGTTTTAACATAATACTTTGCAAAGATCCTTTGTTTTAAAGGAATTCTTTAAGAGAATAAATGAAGGGAAGATCACAATTTTTTCTGGTCTATATTAGCACTAAAAACACACCAAATTGTATTAACAAAATACAATGCACATCGTATTAACTTATATACATTAGCCTATGTAATGAACCTTATCATCATTTAGAAGTTATATGTAATATACCTTCGGATGTACTACTACTTTTTTTTTTTTAAACAGAAATTTGTAGCATTCCATAACATTGAGTTTTAACACAGATAGCCTTCATACAGTATGTAAAATCAGAAAAGCAAATATATATGAAGTGATTACAATGTTCAAAAAAGCACTATATTATTCTAAAGAATTCCTACTATCCATATTTTGTCTTGAATAACTCAGCCATTTTTCTTTTTTAGCCCATTGATATATACGAGGAAATCTTCCTCTGTTTCTTTGAGATTTTAAGGGTTTTACTTTTTATTATTTTTCTTCAGGTCTATTTAAATGTCTCTTACTTTGTGGAAATAAAAGTCTGTGTTGTATGTTTTTAATATTCATAAATGACATCTAATTTAAATAATAATATACTTATATATACTAAAAGATCATTTTGACAAAGCAAGGGACATTTAAATAGATATTCAGAAGAAATCAGTAAAATCAGAACATAAAAAATGTTATTCATTTCAAAGAAAAGGAAGAATACTTCCCCTACAAATCAATGGGATAGAAAAGAAAGGAGGCGATGGTACTGAACCTCACCGTTAAGGAGCTTGTACTCTGAGAAATATAATTACACTTTCTCTCTTAACTGATTCCACGCAAAAAAAAAAAAAAAAAAAAAAAGTGAAGAACAATATCAAACAACAGTTGTCTTTATAATTGAAGAAAACTTCAAACCTATGAAATAGTAATGTAGAATTTAAATAGCTCAGAATCAGGATTGTGAGAATATAGAGAGATACAGAAAATTTTACAACACTGCATAGAAAAGATGAAGTAATAATAAAAAAAATTTAACGACAAAAACTGGGATAGGGAGACTAAGGTAATATTGGCAAAACAAAAATCAATTTCAAAGCCGTAATTCTCAATATTCGCTTCAAAGGTAAGTGATGACCATAATTCCCGTGTGATTTGAAATAAACCGCATTAAAATGGGAAATGTTTTACAAATGTTATGATTGAATGAAATTCACCCGTTCTAAAAGGAAAAAAAAAAAAACTGTAGTCCCACATATATCCTACCACTCTTCACAAATATCTTTAAGGATGTTAGTACATATGATTTTTGTCAATACTCTCCGTTAGTGGCGTAGGGAATGGGGGCCCAGAGAGGCCGGGCCCCCAAAGAGGTCCGACAATGTAGTTTGATGTTTGTAATTTTTTATATATTTTTATGTTTATATATTTTTTGTTTGGAATTGTTCCATATGTACCTATAACAGCACTTGCCCCACCAAACACACATCCTGGCTACGGTACTGCTCTCTGTGGGTCTTCTTCCATTGCAACACTTCTGTATTTCTTGAGCAACATTTCCCCTTGCTTCCAGAAATAAATGAACTATCTAAAATAGAACAAATACAATGCTTTGTAAAATATACTCTTCAATGTGTACGGCGTTGGCACATCACGTATATTTATTACAATAGAAAATATACTTCATCACACCAAAACCAAACCAAACTACACAGTGTAATAGACCTTGTTGCAATGAACCGGCTTCAACGCTATATGTTAGACGCTATATGTTACAAGAAAACCTGTAAGAGTAATGAAAACTATAGTCACTGATGAAGAATTCAATTACGTCGAAACAGTTAACTTTTACTTAACCTTTTGTCACTCGCGCTGTTGGAAAAAAGCAAACAGGTGAGTAAAAACTAATGATTTTTACGAATGGGATCGCATTAGCGGAGTCGCCCTCACTGCTATTCCTCAAGTGGCTCCTTCCCCTCTTTCACCCTAAAGCTCGCTGACGTGCTGCAATTGTAGTAGCTTCCAGTACAGGTTGAGGAAATAGTTTCGTCTGCGTTTGCTTTTTTCAAACGCGCGAGTAGTTCCGTGATAACACTAGCAAACACATATTTTTATGGAGTTTGAAATTTTCCAACGCGCGATCGTTAATGTGATAATTATTGTTTATGAGTGAAGTTTTGTTTTTCTAAGCAACGTCTCGCTTCTTGAATAGAAGTGAGATAGAGAAGTGGCTTGACAATATTAATGATGAGTCTGATGTTAACTATCGAAAATTAGTGGCTGCTGAAAGTGATGCGAATTGAAGTAATGAAAAAGTGAATGAAGATGATATTGATCATGATAGTGAAGCAGATAAGAACAGTGTAGATGCAGATTCAGATGCAAACGATATGGATGTGAATTACAGTTACAGTGAAAATATTGTTTCATTGGGAAAGACAGGAAAACAAAATGTAAATAGTAACTGGCAGCATCAGCAAAGACAAAGTGTAAAAACATTGTGAAAAAGATGCTAGAACCGAAGTTTACTGCTAAGGGTATCACTGAGTAAACAGTTTTTTTTTTTTTTTTCGAAATTTATCGATATAGCCGTGATTGATGAAATTGTAAAATGTACTAACAATTATTTGGATAAATTACGAACAAGTTTCGGCGAAGAACGCACTGCAACTGTACAGCAACTTCAAGAGCAAAATTAATGACTTTATTTCGACGTCTTTATTTGATTGCCAAAAGAAAGGAGCACGTGATGATGTACGATCACTGTGGACATGTGACGGAACAGGAATTCTAATCGCAAGAGCAGCAATGAGTTACACGAGCTTTTTACTGCTACTCAGGGCATTAGATTCGATGATTTCGAAAGCCGATCTCAGAGAAGAGATATTGACAAGCTATAGATATACCACATTGACTTGACACCTAGTTTTCTGTTCCAAGCGTTGCTATCGGCTGAAGGAATTCACTCCCTTTCGCCAAGGCTCTCTCGTTTAGCAACAGCTGAACCCTTATTGGCTCAACGCGTGGATGTGTCGATGGTTTGAACTTTAGTTCGCATTTTTGCCACGGATCAAGACATTTTGACAGCACTATAGCAACAATTCCAAATATCCTAAGTATTTACTCAACAATTGCATGCATTACTTCAAATAAGTTTACTAAATATATTGTTTGTATCTCAAAATGTCAATGTTGGAAAAAAGCAAACGCGCGAGTAGTTATGTTACTAAATTTGGCGCGAGTGACAAAAGGTTAAGCTTTATTACAATAGTACGGTCGCCACCCCAAACGAGAATCAGAAAAGAAAAGAAATCCTGCCATATATCCAATGGTAGGAATTTGAGTTTCTTGAGAAATCTTTGAAACATTACCTTGAAGCTGCAAGTTAAACAATAAATCCCTCACCAGACAAAAAGATGTATTAAAATAGAATATTTTATTTAGTGAAGATAGCATTATATTAATTTGAAATAGAACTTCGATACGCGTCAGGGTTTTGCGACACTATTGTATTGGCAATTGAGAATTTTGTATTCGGCTGAATACAAAATATTACATCTTAAAATAAAACCTTGTTAATGGAACAAATAAAATGCACATATACTTAAATAAACTACAGGTAAAATCGATCAGGTGGGCAAAAATGATAAAAGTTTCAAAACAAATACATTTTATGTTCTCCTAGGAGTCAATTTGAGTAACATATCTAAAACACAAACCATCTGTAATAAGAATTCAATCGAATGAACATAACTTTGA
The DNA here is from genome assembly GCF_964235325.1 of Thermobia domestica. Taxonomy (NCBI): domain Eukaryota; kingdom Metazoa; phylum Arthropoda; class Insecta; order Zygentoma; family Lepismatidae; genus Thermobia; species Thermobia domestica. The sequence goes on along the minus strand of NC_137469.1, from coordinate 22,154,989 downwards.
GAAACGCTATAAAAAAAAAAAAATCACAAAACTATAACTTTACATTTGTTCTTTTGTCTGCCGAGCTCCTTTATGGCTGAGCGGTTAGTGTACGCGTCTTAGGCGTGGGTGACCCGGGTTTGCTTCCCGGAGAGAGCTCACGTGGTTCGGATTCCACCTTAATCAGTAGGTCCCGTCTTATATAGCCTCGCTGCTGAAAGGGACGTTAAACACAAAATCAACTCAACTTTCGGCCTTTTAAGTTAAAATTTTCAGAGTACAAGCACAAGACACTCTAAATTCCCTGTTTAGATTTTGGCGGCATACCAACGTAATATATCAAAATGGCGGCCATTTTGTCAAATGAACGAGTATCTACGCTACGAAGCGCAATTTTCAGTCTTTTAAGTTGAAATTTTGACGGTAGAAGCACAAGATATGCTAAATTTGCTGTGTAGATTTTCTCGGCGGTCCAATGTAAAAAAAAAATAATCAAAATGGCGGCCATTTTTTCAAAACGGCAGTGAGTAGAAAATTGTTGCAAGTTGTGACAATGACAATATTGAAATATAAATCACATTTTAACACTTTTACCCCAAAGACATTGAAATATTTCGAAAAAAAACGATTAAACCCGAAAAAACCCAATTAAACTCGAAAAACACCCGAAAAAATGGGCCCAGGTGGGTTTGGCTTTTTCAAAAAAGCCCGGGTTTTTTCAAACCCTCGTTCATGATGAGCTTTTCTCCTCAAAAAAGTTTTAATAGTAGTCGCTAATGGTTTTCTACAGATGTTAATGTTAAATTGTTAATTGTTTTCAAACTTCCGATGTCCAAGTTTTTGTACCTACACATCGTGAAACAGTGTCAGGAGAAAGGGTTAAAACTCGGAAAATGAAAATGAAATATTTGAGTTTTACGTCCCACGGTTATGCCGGTTAGGCTAAAGGAGACGGTGATGATGAGAGATGAATGAAAATGTTGGAATGAAGAAAGTGGGAGGAAACGGGAGAATCCCGAGAAAACCAACGCACACGGTGTTTGTCCACCACAAAGTTCACTTGACAGGAGCAGGGTTTGAACCAGGAATCCCATGCACCAGAGATGAACGCTCTACCACTGAGCCACCGCGGCCAGCAAAAAATCAAAATAAGACAGTCTGGTGCAGGTGTAGTTTTGGTGCACTACATTTTGGAAGATTTACAGGTAAAATTCAATACTTTCCATGAAAAGACATGTTTATAAGGAACGAATTTCTACAGGTAACTTAATTACATACAATGTAATACAACTGTATCTTACGTTTACTAATGTTAAACCATTACAAGTGCTTTACGACGAATAAAACAAATGAGTGCATATGAAAAATGGCTCTATTAGATGTTATTTTCCACGGGCGGCTTATTTCTACACCGTGTACACCGGCATCATATTTCTGCACAGCGTGCAGAACCTGCATTTTGTTTACAAGTGGAGAGTTACTAGTATGAAACAACAACAAGTGTTGTTGAAACTTGTATTATTCTCAAAACGCACTTCCTTCCATTACCCTCACTTCTCCGCATACACACTATCGCAGACGTGCCTGCTCCCTTCGGACGTATTCTAGCGCGGGCCCACCAGCTTCGCCCTATCTGACTCGGTTCGATAGCATTCGTGCTATTTAGTGGCCACCCAGCACAGATTGTTTTGTGCTTTTTTGCGCTGTTTTTATGCTAGACATCTGGAAGCCTTATTTATACGCAAATCGTAAAAGAATTATAATTTTTCAACAATTACTTCTAGAGGTCCCCTTGAATTTTATTTATGCCAAGTAAAATATATTCCGCCCATTTGAAACCGACTAGGGGACAATAAAAAAGAAACTGGTGAAAAAATTATAATTTTTCATTTTTTTTTTTTTTTTTAGTATTGCGCCACAAGTAAACCTGTACACAAGAGCGTTTAACCACTACCTCATTTCTCCTGGTTTTTTTTTTTTTTTTTTTTTAAATTGGAAGTTTTCGCTCACATGTGAAACAAGTCCTGCAGTATATAATCTAGTGGATCTTATTAGGTTACTAAAGATACACTAAATACTAGAGAATACTACAGGAACACAAACCTTGTCATGGCACAAGCATTATGAGAAATTGTCCACGTTTCTCTAAGATAATTTAGCACCAGGTGCTAGTTGGCCACTAAAGAGCACGAATTCTATATAACTGAGTCAGAGCAGGGCAACGCTGATGGGCCCGCGCGGTAGCGCGGGGGTGTGTCCGAAGGGAACAAGTGCGTCAGCGACGGTAGGTATACGCGTAAGCGAGGGTAGTGAAAACATATGGGCTTTGGTAATCATACATTTTTCAATATCACTTTTTATGGTTTCATACTAGTAACGCTTCAGTTGTAAACATAAAATACAGCTTTCGTACACTGTGCAGAAATACATTGGCGTTGAGTTAGAAGACACTTATCTTAAAAACTAAGACATGTAAACTTTTGCAATTTCAAGAAGAAAATAATGTACTACAGTTTCTTAACTGTCCCTCGTTTTGTAAATAAAAATTAAGTGAAACCTTTAAGTTTTTTGTCCAACGGTTATGCCGGTTAGGCTAAAGAAGACGGTGATGATGAGTAATGAATGAAATGGTGGAATGGAGAAAGTGTAAATAAACGGGAGAACCCCGAGGAAACCCACGCAGACAGTGTTTTCCATCACAAAGTTCACATGGTGATGGCTGGGATCGAACCCGGGACCCCAAGTACCAGAGGTAAACGTTCTACCACTGAGCCAGCGCGGACCCTACAATTGTAAGCGAGTTCTTGATATACCGGTAACTCTTTACTTTGGGCAAGGCAATAATATCCTGTCAGTACATAGTATTGCCGAACGAGCGTTAGCGAGTGAAGGCGGGTTAGAGCCCCGCAGGGCACTTTGTTTTCTGTCTTTCCTTCTTGGGAACTGTAACTATAATTGCGGGAACCAGTTCAGATGACTTGATTATTGTCACTGCCTTGCCTAAAGTAATGACTTGCCGATATACCTTAGGGGGTTCGTGAAGGTAAGCAGCAATGCAACAAATAGAATCGAAGTTAATACACAGGTTGGGCTAGGTAGTACCATTTAAATTACTTTCTTTGATACCCCCCCCCCCTCAAATTTTATATGCCAGAAACGCCAGTGCGCGGGAACATACTATAACCGAATCTTTTTCATGCGCAGCAACAATTAACATATGTAACACAACATATAAAATTCATGACAATTTGAAATGTATATACATAATATTAAATTAACTCACCCCATGTATATGCATAATAAGTGCAATAATATATGCAAATGTATATGAATAATATTAAATTAACTCACCACTCTCTCACTTCATGTTTTCGTGGTATTTGCTTAACCAGCAACTGCGTACAGTTCCAATGAATGAATATTTTTATGATAAACATTATTTTTCCCATTTGTAAACTTATCTCAACGAATTTTTTTTGAAGGACTTTACCCACACTGCATCACAATGTGACAAATGAAGAACGCGAACCGAACATACAGGCAGCGCAACCAGACTACGATTTCTGCAATCAGGCTCTTCAGCGGCAAAGGCGGCTCGGCGCCTGTCCGAGCATCTTTTCAAGGTCGGTCCATCCGCTGTTTGCCGACCTTCTTTCGGCTCCTTTACTTGTCGGCACGCCGCCAACGTTTCGGCGTCTTTCCGACAATATTTGCCGCGGTCGCCGTCCGCTGTTTGCCGTCTCCTTGCAAAATGTTTGTCAAGAATCCTCTCGTACTTGTCATTTATTTTAAGTATTTACTTCTCATATACCCTTTACGTGCAGTCCCTTTACTACATTTTTTTTCATGCATTTACCTTTTTCGTGGTCGGCACGCCGTCAACGTTTCGACGTCTTTACAACCTTCCATTGACGCTGCCGTTCCGTCCGCTGTATGCCGACTTTCTGCCGACTCCGTTTTCACAAGACATATTTTATGGAATTAGTGCCCACCCACAAGAAAAACCTTCGGACAGTTTCAATTTTTACTTCATCATTAAAGAAGATACAGGCTCTATTCATTTTCCAAAATTCGACTCTTTGCCGCTGGTACGCGTTATTGCAACTTTCGCCGACGTCGTGCCGACGTCGCTTTTCAAGAAATTGCCGGCAGTCTCTTTTTGCAGTCGTCGTCCGACTGTCTGCCGACTGTTTCGAGAAAGCTTTATACGAGGGAAATATAAGCCCTAATTCGTATTTTAAAGCAACAAATTACCTTCTAACTCTCTTTGTTTTCTATTGGTGAACGAATCTCTTTTTGCTCGTCGCGGTCGAAAATCGAGCGGAAAGACGCCGGTGTCCGGCGCCGGCAATCCGACCGCGGCATCTGGTCGGCATGAACAAATTGTCCGACTATAGGCGGCAGGATCCTGATGGGGTAATTAATAATTATTCTATTAATAATTATAATTAACATAATTTGGGAGCACCAGAGTCCTTTCACACTGGTCCTCCACAGTACGCTAACCGCTTAGCCACGGAGGAGCTCAGGCCTGAGTACATTGACGGTGTGTCTCAATCACAATGCCTAGCGTGTGCACCGGTAAAGTTGCAGTACGATTCTTTGCTCTTCTGTTCATAATTGCCTTCGTGTACTACGCTTTGGCTTGGCTGCCATATCTCCTGGTTCCGACTAACCTTAACCTGGGATCCGAGTCACCCCTGTTTAGACCTCATTTCTCGCCTCCAGTCTGACCCGGATAAACTTGGAAGTAACCGAAATAATAAGAGATCTACAATATTGCTGTAAAATTTTTATAGTGGATTCAAAATGTCGTCGGTTACTCGATGACGTATTCAGTTTACCATGATACATAAAATCTAACTGCTTGGAGTTCGTTATCGGAACCATATCATTAAAGATGCAAACTTACGGTTTACTTTGACATGTATCCTCACCAGAAATTGAATCTGGGTGTTCTGTATGCAGAAGACAAGAACAATAAGTAAGCGATTCATAAAAGGTAAATTCTAAACTTAAACCTCAAATTTGTTCGCATAATAAAAATCGTCGGAAAACTGACATACTGATCTGACTCATTTTTCTCGATATTGAGTTATTGCCACTTTGAAATACTTTGTACTTATACTTATCAACTCACAAATGCCACACCTCAAAACTCAATAGTAGTACACTTACAGGGCTTCAAAGGTTTGGTTGCACCTCAAATCGGAATCGCGACGTACCTTCAGATAACTCAATTTCGAAAACGTGGCCCCCTCGCGTAGCATAGTCGCTAACGCTTTCGCCTTTGGTGCGAGCGGTCCTTGGTTCGATTCCCGGTGGGGACACTCGGTCGAAAAAATATAAAACGATTTTTGAGGCCAACCACCCTGAATGAGGTTTTCCTGGGTTTTCCTCACTCACACCAGACAAATGCCGGGGTGGTATCTAACTTATAGATCCCAGGCCGCTTCCTTCCTTCCCCAATCATTTCTTCCTGCACTTTCCCCGGATAGTGTGCTCGCCGAGGGACGTCATCTCTCAAAACATGATGGGCTAAATGTCCTTAAATGCGGAAGGCCCAGAAATCTAAAATCGTAAATCTTAAACAATTTAAAAAACAAATTAGGTACGTCACTATGTCAGCCTACCGATGGTATTTTCACAAAAGGGAGAAAGAGAAAAGAAAATGATAGAATGAGAAATAGAGAAATAAGAGATAGTGAGAACAAATAATTATAGATAGAGAATATAGAGTAAGACGAGATAGAGAGAAGAAATAAGACAGGGGATATAATGAGAACCGATAAAGAAAGAGAGAAGATGGAAGATAAGGAATAGAGAGAAGAAATAGAGTAAGAAGAGATAGATAGGAAAAAGAGAGAGAATAATACTAGTTCAGACGTGCAAGTTCTTCGAGTGTACGCTGAAGCTTCATGGTCTACTGGATTTGGCGGGTCGAGAGACTGGTGGATCACAAACCTGACAACCTCTAACCGTTCCGGGTCACGTATTCTGATGTCCGTTCCGTCACTGAAGTAACGCCTATGTAGTATTGTCCACAAGACGGAAAGCATATTTTTTTCTAAATTCGAGGAACATGATAATTATCGTTTCGTTTACGAGATTAGAATCGAGACAAAAGGAGAAACTTCGAATCTCCTGTGCAATTTTAGTTCATCTGTCTTAGATCTACAACATTGTTTTAGTATTGTACGATATATTATATAAAAACTATAAATTAATAAAACGTTTTAACCATCACAATAAAGAACATATATATCAACGTTTCAACATAGGCAAGCCATTATACAATATATTCCAATAATAAATATGGTTTGAATGTTCTAACATCACATCCTTTGTGGACATCTCGTGACACGGAAGGATTGTGATAAGTTCTAGATGAAATTAATTTTAAAAAATGAAGGCATACATTTTGTACATAAATTTCCTAAACGAGACAAGAAAATAATATAGAGACAAAACGGAAAAGGTTTTTCGAGAATCAAAATGAGACGAGACGAAATCTACAAAAGAAGATGAGAAAATCGTGGGTAGCACTACGCAGTGGCGGATTCAGGGGGTGGGGCGATCGGGGCAATCGCCTTCACCCCCCCCCCAGGAAAGAAAACTTTCTTATTTTATATATATAAATAATACCCATAACAGAGTTTGAAGCTATTAAAAGTAGCTCTAAGTGGCAGTATGACAACCCAACGCCTCCACCAGAAATTGGTCCTGGATCCGCCCCTGATACTACGCCTATGAGTAACTCAGCTCTGTTCGGCGTTTTATATACTATGAGTAGTTGGCAATCTTTTCTGAACTGGTCACTGTTAAAGTATAGGGTTAGAATCGGAGAAAGAAGAAGGAGAAGAAGAGAGAGAGAACACACAGGCAAAGGAGGGGAAGATACTAATTAGAGGAATGAAACAAATACACACTGACAGCGTACATGTGAACGAGTAGTATGCCTGTAAAAAAAATCGACAAAACTATGTTGCCTGTCAACACTGTTGTTTCTCTACAAGTTAACTGCCTGCTCCTTGTTATCTCCATATGATTTACTGTGAAGGGGAGCACGAAACCGTCACGTCACAGAACATCCTTTTGGAAATGACAAACCTAATGTCTAATAAACTCAAAGTGGTTAGTTCGTTTTAAATATTATAGGCAGCGGAAGAAGTATAGTAAAGGCGCTCAAGTTTTCTAGACACCACCACAAAATTATAACAACATCCCTGTATTTTTATTGTGATGTTTTATAGATAAAAGGAGGTGGAAATGAAAAATTGTCTTCGTCATGTAAGATTTATCACTATTTCTTTCTTTTCGTGCTCTTCTTTTCTGCACGATACAGAAAGCGAAATTGGAAATCAGAAGAAAAAAGAAAATGAAACCACGAGATATCATCTCCGAACTAAAAATCTGTCAGCATTTTGACAGACATGGCGTGGTCAAAATGAGATAGGACGTCAAGGCGAAACGACACAGCATATTGGGAACGGAATATTGGCCTGGTTGAAAAATCACATCTGAAGGAAAGCTGACGGTACCATTTACCCTTCCCCTTTACACTGTTACTCGCTGCTAACTTCCATCTATCGAAACCAATCACGTTTCGTCAATAACCTCTGATTCACCTCAAATCGTCCATTTTGTCAGCGAGACGAAATAATAATAAGAAAAAAAGTATCCCGTTTCAAATCTAGATTCTTGGAGATGAGAATCTACCAGTTGACAGTTTGAGAAATGCGAGTACAACGAGAGGAGAATGTAGAAAGAATTCACAAGAAATGGCATCCCTTTTCATTCTTTTTATTTGTCTCTCTTGCTCGAGATACAAAAACGAGAACAATCAAGTATGAAATAACAATTCCAGATAACGAAGGAACAATCAAGTATGAAATAACAATTCCAGATAACGAAAATAAATACAATCAAGTATTCTATAATATAAAATTTGAGATAATAGAATGAAGACAATCAACTACGAAATACAATTCGAAATAACAAAAATAAGAACAATCAACCGTGAAATATAATTCGAGATAAAAAATTCAAGAACAATCAAGTATAAAATACAATTCAAGTTAACAAAAACAATGACAAACAAATATGTAGTACAATTCAAAATAACTAAAATAAGGACAATAAAATATTAAATACATTTGGAGATAACAAAACGAGAACACACAAGTATGAATTACTATTTGAGATAAGAATAGCAAGGACAATCAAGTACGACATACATTTGAGATAACAAAAATTAAAACAATCAAGTATAAAATACAATTCAAAATAACAAAAATAAGAACAATGAAGAACAAAAGAACAATCTCTGCTGCTGTGCCTACTTTCTTGTATGGAGGGGTGGTGACACGACAAGAATTCAGTGAGCACTCCGTGTACTTGATTGTTGTTGTTTCTTATCTTGAACTTGATTTCATATTTGTATGTTCTCGTTTTTGTTATCTCGAATTGTATTTCATACTTGATTGTTCTTAATACCGTCCATCAAAGTAGTTTTTTTTCTTTCTCCTCATTTACGGATGCACATTTCGAACATCCCATCTGAATGAATGTGAGAATCTACGTATCATTAGACAAGCCCTCATAACTTAGAAACCAGACTTTCTAGGCGTTTGGCATAGACAGGTTAGCTCCTTTACACTTGTATAACACGCTCTTAAATTTACAAATTCTGTTAGTAGTAGTGGGCGGTTTTGGCGCAATTTTGCCCCCATGGTCCCTGCCTGAGGTCCCAGCTCCTTGTCCCAGGATCAACAACCTAATCTGATTTTCACGAAGCTTTGCATCCCTTGTAAACAATGCAGACTGCAGTGCAGAAATGTTGCCAACTAATTAAACAAAAAATGTTATATGCAATTTTGTGCTAAGAAATGAATAAACAAAATGAATAAACAAACGGCAAGAACTTTTGTTGCTGACTGTACACCGAATAAACATACAAACATATTTATATATAAGATTTCTACAAGAGCCTCTTAGCTCTATCCTTTTGTAACTTCTAAAATATTTGCGTATCAACAAATTAGCAAGAGATTCAATTTTTCTTGGATACTAAGTAATCATTGTCGAAAACTAATATTCTTGTATACTGAATCTAAAACTCGTATAAATACACTGAGAAAGAAACGTATGTGGCTACGTAAAAACGTAGGTTACATGCGTAAAACCTGTAGTATTTCGACTTCACGTACAGTATTTCTTCCAGGCATGTTTTTTGGGGGCACTGCTTCCCTCTCCCCCGAGGCTCTGAGAGAGCTCCCCGGAGAAGACCAAAATAATACGTCTATGATATAATAATAAATACAATAGTACCAGCAGTGCCACCCCCCGAAATACTAAGTGTGCCCCCCGCGGAACATTGTTTCTGAAAGAAACACTGTTCACGTACTCGTACAATTCTATGAAACATCTTGCAGCAAACATAACTGAAAACGTATGTTTCGTATGTACTTCCGTATAAGTGTTCCAGATAAACGTACTTTCCGTATGAAAGAGAGAACTGTATATAGGCGTCAGGATCCCACATACAGATGGACGTATGTAACATATGGCTGACGTATGTAATAAACGGAAGACTGTTAGCGGTCAGACATCCTGCAGCACTATGATGTAGCATCTAAGAAGGAAAAGGGCAATACGTATGTACACTCATGTCCAAAATTATTGTCGCATATCTATAAATATGTTCATGTAGGAATATAATTTGATAACGAATTCGCCCGGTATTTCTTACAACGTTAGTATGTCTATAATCGGCAAAGACATGTATGAGGCAAATTTCATGTCAAAATAGCAGTAAATAAGAACAATAAAACGAAAATAAAACTTTCTGGTCCATTTAGCAACATTTTGTTTTACTCATTCTGATTTTCGTATTTATAATTCTTTCCCTATGAAATTTACCACAAATATACCTTTCCTGATTATACATATAGTATCAGTATTAAAAGTACCCTACAAAATCATTATCAAATTATATTCTTACAAGAAGACAGTTATACATATGAGACAATTAATTTGGATATGAGTGTACGTATGTATCTGTATGGTCTATACAGATTTCCATAGTAAACATATGGATTCCAATATACCGCTTTTTGGATAACCGATTTTTCTCAGAGTATATGAAAAATATACGGAAGAACGTTAATAAAAGGACATATTTTAAAATTTTTGAAACTGTATCGAAAACAGAAAAAGTTATTCCTTGTTCTAAATATATTACAAAATAAATGTTATTTTAGAACAATAATTCTCGTTTACTGCACTTGTATGATTATGGACATATATATATATATATATATATATATATATATATATATATATATATATATATATATATATATATATATATATATATGAGTCAGTGTTTTGCTTTATAACTATTCAAATGCCTTCAGAATCTAGTGTACATAGTCCGACATTTCAGTCTACTGCTCACTTTATCAGCTGGTCTTCTTCAGTAGCTCCAACTGCTGCCTCTGTCTCATAGAATCTCACATATATATTCCTTTGCCCTCTTCACCACAGCTGAACGCTTCATTGATGCTACTATGGTTACTGAGAGAATATGGGAGAACAACTACATAACAGGAGAGACATTCCCAGAGAAAGGTTATGGGGAAAAGAGAGACAGAGAGAGAAACTAACCACATACTAAGAGAGCCCTGTGTCTGTGTGGGTCATCAGAGACATACAAAGGTAATATGGAAAAGAGCTGTAGGGAAACCGCTTCAACATAGAGAATCTCTTACCTTACACTGTATTGACGATGCACTCTCTGAGAGATATGGAGAATGATCACAAGTGAGTAGTTAATTTAAATTTACTATAGAACGAGAGAACCATGTTTCTCTCTTTTTTTTTTCGTAGTTGAAAAAAAATCCTTCCCCTTCTATTTTCTCTTGGTAACGTTGTATTTCTTTCTGCATGGCCAATATCGAAAGTGGGTTATGATAACGTTAATTTTGGTTTCACACTGTCGGCTTACTGTATATATATATATATACCATTATATATACATACACACATACAGAAAGATGAGATCAGTCACGGAATATAAGCTTCTTCCCTTTGATAGCAGCACAATTGCAAACTTACACGGTATAATGGCGATATCTTCTTCATACAAAAATATCGTTTATGTCCTTTCCGAGTGTAGGATTTTAAAAAAGCAAAATTGCATTTAGCAGAGGAACAACCAATTAAAACTGTTAATTTGAGTAATGTTATTATTGGTGTTTTATAAATATTACTTGTATTGCGTTTATTCCCTTTTTAAAAGTAATATTCCAGTAACTTGGTAATACCCTCTCAAAAGTTCACTATCAAGAGTGCGCACATTTGATGTGCGGGGCTGAAGGTTCGATTCCAGTTGGGAGAGCCTTGAAAAATTTCAACGCAATTTAAATTGTATGTTCTCATCTCATATGATCTCGGTGTTGAAAGGGACGTTCATCTTTAAAGCCAATCAATAATATGTAAATTCCAATTTACCAGTGGAATTTACCTGTCTAATCCCATGAGGATTTCCCTACAGTTTAACATGAGATCTCAACGACAAGTACTCCTACGGGTAATCAAACATTAGTATATCGCGCTAAAAACGCGTATGTTACCATCTAGCTACCAGGGGAGGTGTAGTAAGGTGTAAAAAGGAAGAAGAAGAACTGTAAGAGACTATATTGATTCCAAACAGGATCTTAATAAAGTTTTCTCTTTCTCTTTAGATTTATTCGAAAAAGAAACTGACGGTAAACAGGCTGAATTAAAGAAAAATAATTATTATAATAAACATTGTTCCAATTATGAACAAAAATAGAGAAGATGATATTGGAAGCTATGATTATTACAGAGTGATGTGAAGGAAAGTGTTGAAAGTATTGTTATTATGGAGTGATGGAGAAAGTATGTTTTTACTGAGATATATGGATAAAAGTATGTTATTACAGAGTGATGTGAAGAAAAGTATTGAAAGTATTGTTATTATGGAGTGATTGCAAAAGCATGTTTTCTAATGGGATATATTGATAAAAGTATGTTACTACAGAAAGATCTGAACCAAAGTATTGCAAACATTATTATTATTATGGGGTGATGGAGAAAGCATGTTCTTTTACTACGAAATGTAGAGAAAAGTATGTTATTACAGAACGATGTGCAGGAAAGTATTGAAAGTATTATTATTATTATGGAGTGATTTAGAAAACCTGTTTCTTTCGATGAGTTATGGAGAAAAATATGTTATTACAAAGCGATGTGCAGGAAAGATTGTTATTACAGAGCAATGTACTCGAAGTAGTTTTTTGGACTTTGTGGTGGACAAACACCGTGCTCGTGGGTTTTCTCGGGGTTCTCCCGTTTCCTCCCACTTTCTTCATTCCACCATTTCTACCTCTCTCATCATCACCGTCTCCTTTAGCCTAACCAGCATAACCGTGGGACGTAAAACTTAAAGATTTCATTTCATTTCAAAGTAGTTCTTACAGATAAGTTAGAAAAAAACATGATTACTACGGAGCAATATTAAGTAAAGTATTGTTATAAATGAGTGGTATGGAGAAAATATATTAGTCACTGGTACTGTGGAGAAAGTATGATTATTTTGGGCTGTACCAAGTATATGTTTCCAGAACACATTTTACGCATCAAGTGGTAAAATTACTTCGCCAACAATCCACTGTTTGAAAGGGAATAATTTTGAAGACTTGTGTTTTGGCATATTTGCTTTATTGACTGACTATAAAGAATACTGCTACTGTTGAGAAGAGTCATACTCATCGATAAACTGGGAACAAGTCTTATTTCAACATATGACTTACCCACCTTTTTCTCTCTCCAAATATGTGACTTGTGACCCGTAAGACCCGGAAACAGTTATACTAGTAACTTAACAGATACGATGTGACTCGGACACAAACGAAACATCATCATACACATTGGAAGTATACAGTATATGAGACTGCTTAAGGTAATGTTAATGAACATTATTCTCTCTTCTATTCTGTTCTCTCTCTCTCTCTCTCTCTCTCTCTCTCTCTCTCTGTGTGTGTGTGTGTGTGTGTGTGTCTTCCCACTAAATATATAAGTTTCTTGCTCGCTTGTTATGTCCATCTGTGTGATTGAAAATATTGCACTGAAAGATAACTACAAGCTTTATCAGAATATGAAGTCATATAATTGCCGAAAAGTAAAACTGCATGTTATTTTTGTCTTTCTTACGAGGAAAAACTCTCTCTCGAGCGAAACTTTTAAAACTTGTGTAGAATATACAAAGGTGGCCCTGAGATCAAACAGTGTTTTCTTAAATCTTTCTGTATAGTTTGTGTTCAAAAACCACTTCCTTGTTTGCAGTATGGGATGACGCGTAAACATAATGGTATGTCTAAAGAAATAGTCAAAACATAGTACCTTGATTAAGAAATGTCGTATCGGGAATTAAAGGCGTGAATATTCGAACTGTAGTATTAAGCATGATGAATCCACTATAAAATTCAGCAGAGTTGATATTTTAGTGTTTCCATATCGATGGGTCTGTCTGAGTGTCTAAATCTGTCAGGGTGTGAGAAGCAAGACCCAGATCTGTATGAAGAACACAAAAAGTCATCATCCAGATGACTGTGACCTGTTCTATTGCTTTACGTAACCCCGGAAGTTCCTAGGAGTTATTTTAATTAACAAAGGGCTAATTTAAATTTCTAAATCAGGTCATTGATTACTTATGTGCTCAAAATTCTTCCTTAGCCTGAAGGGCATAACTGTGTGATGATAAACTAAAATATTTCATTTATTTTAATTTAATTCGACCCCCTTATGTATACATATATAGGTGTATATATGTTATGGGTATGCTTACGCGTAACTACGACATAGGTATACCAGTTTTGATTAATCTTTTTGTTATTTAAAATAGTATGCTTTCCCAGTGGTTTCGTGTAAATTTCATGTGGATCAAACGTGTTGTCATAGTGAAAACTTATTACAAATATTGTGAACGCTCCATTCATACTCGGATAGAAAACAGACGACAATCATGCGCTCCGTCGACTACTATTGTGCTGCCAAAATGTCTTGAGCCGTGGCAAAAATGCGAACTAACGCTCACACCCTCACACACCCACGGGTTGAACCAATAAGGGTTCCGCTGTTGCTAAGCGAGAGAAAGCGAGTGGAATTCCTTCAGCCGATAGCAGCGCTTGCAACGGAAGACTAGGGATCAAGTCAATGTAGCATATCTATAGCCACAAAGACAACAGATGAAAATCGTGTAACGTTCAGTGTTGCCAACTTACTTGAAGAAATGGCGGGAATTTCAAAAGTTGTGTTCGTTATGGGATACCTTTTACAATCGTAACGTTAACTAGTTACTAATTGTATTGCGAAGAAAGATAGCCTATTCCAAAAGCCAAAGACTTTCTATCTCAGTCTATGAAATTACATCTCATACAAGTTCTTGTTTTACCGTTATTAGACTACTGTGACGCTGTATATGGACCACCTCTCTCCGTTTACAATTCTAAAACTATACAGAAAATACAGAACCCGTGCATTAGGTTTGCCTTTAACTTAAAGAAATCGGAACATATCCTACCAGTGCTAAATAGAAACGATATTTTAACAATGTCGAGAAGAAGATACCTACACTATAGTTGTCTGATATATAAAATCCTTAAAACTCAATCCCCATAATATTTATAGGTCTATTGTAAATTTACAAAGCGGTCACAAATTCACTCTTACGTTACGCGTAACAGTGAGAAATTCAATGTTCAAAGACTTAAAACTGAAGATAGTGCAAGGATCATTTTTTAGAGTAGGTCCGAGAGTATGGAATGCGATACCAAAAGCTGTCACGGAAATAAAGTCATTTAATTCATTTCGAAATTCATTAAAAATCACATTTGATGAAATGCCAGCGACTGGCCTCTGGCACTTACGACATGTAGTCTACAGTTATTTTTGCTAAATCCAACAATATCGATACTTTTTTATTGCATATGTGACTTGTTTATTTTCTGATTTATTCTTTTACTTGTATTTTTTAGTTTTTTTTTACTTTTTTTTCCGTTCCTTTTGATGTGTAATGTTTAATATTGTATTCTTTTGACAAGGGTTAGGTGGTAGAGCAGCCTTGGCTAAACCTCGCTTGCTTCAATAAAGACAATTTCGTTTAATTTAATTTCATTTCACTTATTAATATTGACTTGGTAATTGCAATTCTCGGTATCAAATTCATGAAACTAGACCAACAGAACCCGTGCTTATTTGTATATTCAGATTGACTGTTACATAAATTTGAACGTTATTGATTCACTTGTGTAACAGTGAAGGTTGACTTTAACTTGGTTACCTACAACAGATCAGTTTACAAATAAATACAGTAAAACCTGTCTTCGACGGGTCATTTATCTATTAAACGGAAATATTTCACAGTCCCGTAAATTGATTGGCTAAAATTGTATTATATTCCCTTCATTAAGCAGAAACTATATTACGCGGACAACGGAAATAAAAATAAGTTTCTTAACGAAAAGTTTCAAGTTTCGGAGTACAGCATTTAGAAACTTTGTAGACATCCTATGAGAAGTTACATTTATTTTTGGCAAAATAGACATTGATTTGCAAATCGACTTGAGAATTATATGGAAAATCTGAAAGTAGAAGAGGAGGTGGAGGAAGAAGAGAAGTAAAGCATGGTGTTGGAAGAAGAGTGTGGGCTAAAGACTTATCAAAATTCTGTCAAAAGTTTAAAGGAACTACAACATTTGCCTTTCTTCGAAATTACACTGATATGCTTAGTATGGTTTCTCAGACTAAAGTCTCTGTGGACACTTGAGCACACAAGCAGCGATGTGTACAGAAATTCTTCCTTGACTTTTAAAGAAATTAAGTTATCGTATGTAAAGTATTTTTTTTAAAGTTGATTGTAAGCTTTGCATGTATTAATTCGTAGTAGAAATAAATAAGAAAATAGAAATAAATAGAAATAAATAGAAATAAATAAATAAATAATAATAAATTGATTAAGATAGTATATCATCTTATTTTATCTCAATATGTTCATTAGATTCATGTATTTTTCTTTTTGCATAGTTACTTTTGATAACCGAAAGCCTATCTTTAACGGAATTTTTCGAGATTAACATTCGATTCCGCTAAAAACAAGTTTTACTGTACTCGTTTTCACTGAAAATTTTGCCTTCAAACTTTGTGTTAAATGTAATTTTCAGACTTATTTTGCTGTATAGTACGATATTATATAAGCAATATTGATTACTCTTTTTTTTTTTTAAAAAGTAAACTACTTATACATCTCTCGGTATGTAGGTTTTACCTCTGAAATTAAAATCTAAATTGATTAAATAGCCCATTTGCAATATATTTACAATCAATTCATAATAGATTACAATTTAAAATACACCCTGTTCCAAAAAGAATGGCCTAATTTTGGACGGTAATAATTACGGAACATGGGACGTGCCAGCAAGGAAATGAGTGGGCCTGGTCTAGAATTTCAGAAAATCGCCGTTAGATGTCAGCCAATGCGTCTTCTCAGTTTGCAGTCAGTCAGAAGTAAAATGGCGTCCGCTCAACAGAAGGCGTTTTCTTATGCTGCAGTTTGCAAAGACTGAGTCAGTGATTTCGGTTCAGCGTGCTTTTCGTCGGAGTTTTGGCATTGATCCGCTTACATCCAAAAACATTCATCATTGGTATCGCCAGTTTGAAGCAGTAGCGTCATTTCAGATTTGGCTTAGGGGGAAAAGACCCCTTGATATAAGTAAAATTTCGCGTTTTTCACTGATTTCTACTATTCTATTGATAAAATCTACATAAATCTCAAATTCAGGGGGGTCAAATGCCCCTCCCTGCCCCCCCTATATGACGCCCCTGGTTTGAAGAGACAGGATGCTTGTGCAAAGATAAAAATCCAGGTCGACCTCACACTTCCGTAAAGTTTATGACGAATTTAGCTGTCGTTCAGATGTTGTTCGTGCGGCTGGTGGTGGACACATAGAACATTTGTAATAGCATGGCTAGAACCTGAAGATTTTGGAAGTATTTTGCAATTTGTCCCTTTTTGTAGTATGTTTTTTATCAATACTTATGGACTTTTAAAATCAGGTCATTCTTTTTGAAACACCCTGTAACGTAAACAATATCATAACTGAAATAAATAATTACAAAGATTAACAAAAATTAGAGAACGAATACTTTTAAATCAACAAAGTGGAATATTTGTTGGAGATGTTATGTTATATTTTGGCTTAAAGTTTGTTTATCTGTAACAATCAATCAAAATGATTTGTTGCAAAATGTTACAGGATAATATGGTTATACTTTCGGAGACGGTTCTACCAAATAGAACATTTGCAGGTAGAATTGAGTATTTGTGAGATTCTTCAGCAAAATGAAACAGGAATGTAAGTTCCTGTAGAAAACAAGAAAAATGTGTATTAGTGAATATAGAAAGGCCGTTGATTTTTATATTGATGAACTATTTTTTGCGAAGAAGAAGAGCAAATAAAAACAAGGAAGTTCGTGAAATGAGATGGCGGGAAATACCAGTGATATTGCGGTAGTCAACCAAGATTTAAAAAAAAAAAATAGAGGGGATGATGCTTAACCAAACCTAACCTAACCTAACCTAATCTAGCAACCAGTCATATTGTAGTAGGCAACCAAGATAGAAATTTGGAGAGAATGATACCTAACCAAACCTAACCGAATCTAACCTAAGTGACAAATGAAATGAAATCTTTTAAGTTTTACGTCCCACGATTATGCCGGTTAGGCTAAAGGAGACGGTGATGATGAGAAATGAATGTAAAATGGTAGAATGAAGAAAGTAGGAGGAAACGGGAGAATCCCGAGAGAACTCACGCCCACGGTGTTTGTCCAATCATAAAAGTCCATGTGGCGCGAGTTGGGATCGAACCAGGGATCCCATGCAGGAGAGGTGAACGTTCTAGCACTCAGTCACCGCGGCACCCTACCTTAAGAACCAAAATAAAAATTAAGAGATTATAACTAACCTAACCTAACTTAAACTTAGCGAATGTAAGCCAGCCAAGATAGAAAAAGTGGGATTTTTTTAAAAAAATTACCCTTGATCGGTAGAACTGTCTGAGAAAGTAGTGCCAGTATTATAATCACAATATAAACTAACTTAAGTAGAAGAGGGTCTTAAGAATTAAGTTATAATTCCTTGGACTGTATTAGGACATTCAGTGAAGATCTTACTTTTCTATTCTATAATGTGGAAGGTTTAATAAAAGTTCACTAACCTAGAATCCTTTATAACAGGAGGTACCTCCTTCACATAAACTAATTAAATCTGAATATTTTTCTGTTTGATATTCTTGGAGACCACGAGTTCACATACTTAGAATGACTTGCCCTTGTAGTGTGATACTTCGATTAAGTTCGTCTAATATCGACTACGGTTAAAGTAAATTTTGTTTAGTTGCTTTTTACCAGTTCTCCTATGGCTGTCGAGTCAGTTTTTCGTCAATACCTTTGTGTTTTTCTGACAGTTGTGTAGAAAAAAAATGTTAAGTGTTCTTTTTTTTATTCCTAGAGAGTTATATGAGCAAGTTTGCTCACTGAAAAATAAAAATCACAAAAGAGCTAATAAAAGGGTGAATGGTTGTACCTTGGTCACGTCTCTTCGAAGATTTCTTTGGACACTTAATTTCAAGGTAACTCCACGGAGGTATTTCCACTCACAGAAAAGGATTGCAAGAGATTACTAGAGGTAATAAGGTAGAAGAGAAGAAAGAGGGGAAAAGAATGATGGAGAAAGGAGGAGTAATATACATCATGTTTCAAAACAACACCGACAACCTTTGGGAGGTGATTCCTGACACAATAAGACAAAAAGTATATACCAACCTGTGTGCACAAACCCTTTCTTCGGGAGTTATAGACTGCCGAAAATATGAAAAAATAAATTTTAAAGGTTCTTAGCTCCGAAACTATGGGACCTACCGTAGTCGGGTTAAGACTTCACTTAGGAACTAGTATATGCCCAACCCAAATATTCATGTTTCAGAACCCTCTGGTACTTCCGTAACAATTTTTATAGAGGTAGTTGGTATTTCAGATTATATGCCAGCAGCCGAACTCCCTCTATAAAACTCGTTGCGGAAGTACCACAGGATTCTGAAACATGGATGTTTGGGTTGGGCGTATACTAGTTCCTAAGTGAAGTCTTGACCCGATTACGGTAGGTCCCATAGTTTTGGAGTTATGGACCTTTCAAGTTCATTTTTTTTCATGTTTTCGGCAGTCTATAACTCCGAAAGGAAGCATTTGTGCACCCAGGTTGGTCTATACTTTTTGTCTTATTTTGCTGTCAGGAATCATCTCCCGGTCGGTGTTGTCGGTGTTGTCTTGAAACACCCTGTATAAGATCCAGTACAGTGAGTGTGATATGTGCTATATTAGGGAAACGGGAAAGAGGTTAAAAGAGTGAATGAAACAATACATCGAAGACATTAGATTGAAGAGACACAGAAATGCAGTAATCAAGCACATAAGAAACACGGGACATTCAGTTAATTAGAACGAAGTGAATGTACTAGGCCAGGAGGAGAGAAGGTTAGTCAGGAAATGGAAGGAAGCAAGATTCATTGAAATAGAAGGCGATAGGTTCATGAACTGGAATTCAGGACGTAGAATTCATGAACAGTGAAATAAATTGTACAGCAGCCTTAAAGATTGAATATGTTAATTGTACAGGTTATTTTTGTAAATTTTTGTATTATTTATTTACTTATTTATTTATTTATTTATTCTATATTATTTATTTAGTATTCATATTTAAGAGTTATTTGTGAAACTTATTTTGTAAATTAGATATGTTATAGATATACCACATTGACTTGACACAGTCTTCGTTCCAAGCGCTGCTATCGGCTGAAGGAATTCCACTCCCTTTCACTAAAGCTCTCTTGCTTAGCATCAGCTGAAACCTTATTGGCTCAACGCGTGGGTTGTCTAGGGTGTGAGCTTTAGTTCGCATTTTTGCCACAGCTCAAGACATTTTGGCAGCACTGTATTATATGGTGTCAACAGGGGGGCAAAGGGAATTAGCGAATTTTGTTTCCGTTTTTGTGATTGAAGGGCATTGTCGGAAGTAGCCTATGGTAGCCAATCAGCATTCAGGAATTGTTTCGCTGTCTCTTATGTATATAATCAGTCATTATCTGTGTATTTATAGTAATAAAGCTAAGTTAGCAGTTGGTGAAACTGTTACATGTTATTAATTTTACAATGAACGTATTCTTTTACGCAGCGAGTAGTTTAAATCGAATTTAAGTCTTTAAAAGCAAAGCTTGTGCAATGGAAAATATTAAAGACAACACTATTTTCAGGAAATTCATCTCCGTTAATATAAAGGAATTTAGTTGTGAAATTTGCACGGTGTTGAGGTTAAATAAGAATATATGATGATCATAACTCGAAATAAATCACGATTTTTCAAGTTATGCTGTTAACAACAAGCTGAGCCACGACAGCTCCTTCTTCACCACGGAAACACACCGCACCACACCTTGCTTTTGATTCGAGAGTTCTTGACCGAAAAAAAAAATATCCCTGTCTGCCCACACCCGCCTTACTCACCAGGTTTAGTAACAAGCGACTTCTGGCTCTTCCCAAAGATTAAAATCGTGCTTAAACGAAAAAGTTTTATCCTCATTCCTTGCATCGAGAGGACCACGACAGAGCAACTGAACGCCTTTTCAAAAGAACCTCTTCAAATATTCCTTCCAGTCATGGATTCAACGTTGGGATAAGTGCACTGCTAGCCAAGGACAGTACATTGAAGGAGATTAAATCAAATTCCTTGTAAGTTTATTACTTTGTTGCTAATAAAAAATATTCACCGTATTTTTTATCACACCTTGTATCATCTTTGAACACTGTTTTTTCATTAAATTATATATTATATTGTAGAATTTATTCAAAATAATTACTTTAATTGTATAATAGAATTAAATTAAAATTTGAAAGTAATTCCATCATATTATTAGTATACAAACGGGAACAACATCAAAAAGTGAACCATACGTACACCAGTCGATAGGACTGAGCTAAACCAAATCATTTAACTGAGTCTAAATCCTGTAAATAGTTTTTGGGAAAATTATGAAAAACGAGCTTGCTAATGCAAAAATTGAAAACACAAACATTTTTTTTTTGTACAAATTACTACAAATTGATGTATTGGCGAACAGAACTTAATTCTGCACCATAAAATTTTAACAGGCAAAAACTAAGAAGAAAATAAATAAAGCCTAAAAAAAAAAAAAAAAAAATAGATGTTATAAATTTGAATGAACATAAAATGGTAACATTAGCTAAAAACACAATGGAACAAATATATTCTTACAGTAGGAATGCTTTTTCCAGTTCTCTGCCTTTGGGTATGGTATCCCTGTATTGAGGCAACATTGCCTCTTAGAATTTATTCAAAATATCTGGACCATATTTAATGTAGGTAAAGTTGAAAAGTTATTTTTCTTTCAGATTGGTCAAAACAATCTGTTGGATAACTATAACGTATTTTATTTAATTTAATTAAAAACATCCCATTTAATATTTTTAAAGGAAAATGTGACGATATTATAGATCAGAAAGCATGAAAATATACTTCTCAAGGACACTTTTGATCCAAGATATTTCAAAAAAATAATAATAAAGTTCAGAACTTTAACCAACATGTTAGTAATTAAAAGTTATTTCTGTATATCTATATAAAAAAATCATTTTTTAAATGTTTATTACAAATTTGTATGAGTACAAAGTATAGATTCGTCTCTTTCTTTTACCTTTTCGCCACATGACAACCCCTATAGCTGAATTTTTTTTGTCCTTGAGCTAGGAACTATCTAACACCGCGACCGGCCAACCAAACACCCACTTTAGTACGAACAAAACCCCCAGGCTTTGCAGTATCGACCCAATCCGGGTAGCATGGATGGAGTCGGCCCGGGGAAACTGCCGAAAATAAGATAGAGAGAGAGAGAAAGAGAGAGAAAAAGTGGGGAACGGAGAAACTATTCCGGAAAAGGAAAAAGGGGTGGCGTTAGACAGTAGTAGTTGAAGAGGGGAATATATATGAAAGGCTTACGGAGTGGGAGTTGGTAAAAGTCTCAGTTGCAAAAAAAGGATTAGATCCTATCATGATACAGAGTTCAACGAAGGGAAGATAGATACATGCAAATTACATGACTGTTTATGTAGATCTTTCTATTTGCAAGATAGAAAAGTAGGAACACGGTAGGTAGATTGAAATACCAAGGAGAACCCTTTCTTTCTTGAGGAAGTACTCCTAGAAAAAAGAAAGAAAGAGTAATGTTATATGGGTGAACAGAAGAAATTCGAAAATTGCATAATGTTCTCAAGCACTAAGATTGGGTTGTAGATTCGAGAATTCTTCAACCGTTCTTGACTTTTAAAACCTTACTGTCCTTGAATGAGTAATACAACCCCTGTACACTCACCCTCCTCCCGCATATATATATATATATATATATATATATATATATATATATATATATATATATATATATATATATACAGGGGCGGATCCAGGATATGATAAAGGGAGAGGCTATACCATATTTTGCCGTTTTATCCAGTGCAAAACAGGATTGAAGCCCATTTTATCCAGTGTATACCTGAGCGTCAAGGGGCGGGGGAGCTGTAGCCTCTATAGCCCTACCTTGGATCCGCTAATATATATATATATATATAGGGGCTGTACAAAAAATCTAAAACGTTTGCAAAAGTGTGAAAATCATACCTAGTATAGTGTGGGGCCTTCTTTTGCGTCCAAAACCGTTTGGATTCTACGTGGAGTGGATGTATACAGCTCCTGAATCGTGGTGTGTGGAATTTTGTACCATTGTTCCTGCAAAACATGCTCCAGTTCCTTAAGGGATGCTGGTGGAGGGTAATGAGACCGAACACGCCTTTCTAACTCAGACCACAATGGCTCAATGATGTTCAGATCTGGTGATTGTGGGACCCAGGGGAGGTGTGATAGCTCCTGGTCATGCTCCTCAAACCATGATTTCTCCGGTTTTGCAGCGTGACAGGGTGCCAAATCATCTTGGTAAGTGCCATCACCATTAGGAAATAATATTTAGTCCATGGTTAGAACCTGGTCCCCCAAAATGGTTTCATACGCCTTAGCATTCATCATTCCCTGCAGGGCTATGATGGGACCTGCAGAAAACCACGATATCACTGCCCATATTGTAACAGAACCACCCGCATGCTTTACAGTTGGGAGCAGACAGTCTGTGTCATAGGCTTGCGACGGTGTTCTCCATACCTAAAAACAAACGCTTGTTGGAGCAAGGTGAAGGTCGATTCATCGGACCACATTACGTGTTTCCACTGCTCATGAGTCCACGCCTTGTGGTCCTTGCACCACTGGATACGCCTCTTCACATTTACTTCTGTGACCAGGGGTTTGGAGATAGCGGCTCTGCCATGAATTTTCATTTTATGAAGTTCCTGTCGCCTATGGATTTCTTTATAATTCATTAGGTACCTTAATATTATCAAAGCTTGTCAAATAGAAAGGTTAACGAGCCACAAGCAAGATACGAAGGAAAAACATTCCTTTATATTTGTTTGTTTACAAATTAACAAAAGGAAAACTAATAAACCTTTCACATTTGCTTGTTTCGATTTTGAATTATTGTTTGCATTCTCTGCAATTAGTGACCTCCTATAGTCGAGTCAAGGTTGTTATTTTCGCAATTCCTAGTAGAAGAAACGCTGGATGCACTGAACTGAAAGTGTCTCTCAATTGCCTCAGTATGATAATGTGTTACATAACTATGAAGCAGAAATTTAGTATTTAATTAACTTATTACATAAGAAAAATAAAAGAAATCTCTCTGTGGTGAATCACATAATTGATTTTATGTCTTTATTGTTTTCTTAATGTGTGTGTGTGTGAGCAAATAGGGAGGGGGAGGGAAACAAAGTTTCTTAATGAATTAAAAGTACTTTCGAAATGCAACTGTGTTAATAGCTTATGTTAGCAAATGCAAAGATTATTATGAGGTATAAAGACCTTATGGTCTTCATAACGATGCGTCTCGCAATCTTCAGGTCTAGGATTCGAATCCTGTGAAAAGTCATTTTGTAGCCTACTACTGTTTTCGTGGACGCGGTGGCTTAGTCGTAGAGCGTTCATCTCCGGTGCTTGGGGTCCCTGGTTTGATCCCAGATCGCGTCGTGTGGACCTTGTAGTGGACAAACGCCGTGCTCGTGGGTTTTCTCGGGGTTCTCTCGTTTCCTCCCACTTTATTCACTCCACCATTTCATTCATTTCTCATAATTACCGTCTCCTTTAGCCTAACCGGCATAACTGTGGGACGTAAAACTTAAAGATTTCATTTTTCCTACTACTGTTTTCTACTGAATCCAACCAGGAGAATGCTGAAATGGTAGTCTCTTCATAATAACTGTACCGGAAGCTACAATATGTTAATAAAAATAATTAACAGTAATATTTAAAAATGTAGAAGGTTTATTGCTGCAGTGTCCATATTTCAATCCCAAATCATATTCGATTTTGGTGTATAAACCCTCTTTCATACGTACCCTCTGAGTTGCGCCATTGCTTGCAAAGCATTGATGTAAATTGGAGCTTTCATACGGAGCAACTGCAGTTGCTACCACTGAAACAGTTGCTTCCATCGTCGGCTCTAGCGCAACCGTCTCGAGCAACTCTCAGTATAAGCAACTCGTGTAGAGGAATTGTCTTAAATGGAAGCTTTCGCAAGGGGACACTGCAGTGGCCCGCCACCGCACAATGTACCCAATGTTTCGTTTGTAAAATAATATTAATTATAGAAAAGAGTTAGATTATTGATCAGAGACAAAAATTGCACAATTGTTTATCGCTTAAAATTTACCTTTATAATCCTAATCTTTTGTAACGTGAAACGTATCTGTGGAGCTAACTATTCGTCTATTACGTTTTATCCTTTTGTATATTAATCATCCGATTTCCAGTTATCTCTATTTGCCAAATGAAGCATTTCCGCAACTATTATTATTATTATTATTATTATTATTATTATTATTATTATTATTATTATTATTATTATTATTATTATTATTATTATTATTATTATTCAAGCACTAAGGAAAGAAGTAAAGGAGGGAAAAACCAGACAAAACCAAATATACATGGATGAGATTCATCGTGATCAAGTGGGTAGAGCTTCGCTGCTTGTGGTAGGATGCCGGATTTGATTCCTGGTTGTAGATGACGTGGTTTGAATTAAAGTCACGGATTTACGTCGAATATGGCCTAGTAGCCTACATTTATATATTGTGTCCTGACAACCCTGTTCCATTACAGAGAGAATACATGGGTGTTGAAAGGTAAAAAATAGAAAGAAACAGAAAACAAGTTTCAGTGTCTGCTATCGGTTGCTTGGTTTATATTTCCATTCATAATAGTGACGCAACTCGGTGGTGCAACTCAGAAGGTGACCATAGGCTTTTTCGAGGTTTTCCCTTTCCTTCAACATTCTCATTCCACCATTTTTTTAAAAAAAATTACTCAATTTCTCTATTCATTTATCTTCTTCAGCTCAGACAGCCTGATCCTGAGAAGTAAAGCAACATACTCAATTCATTGTTTTTCACTAGAAAATTTTTACAATGACGCATCTACGAAAACTGACATGAAGTCTATAGGAGGTAAAGCTCTTACGTAAGAAGCACTTTGCCTCCACAACTGCAGTAAAGTGTGTTCCAGCCACTGATTGAGCATAAAAGAAATGTTACAGGCCTGGCTGGCACTGTGGCTTTGCAGGACATTCGACGTCATCAGATGAACCTATAATTACTGTACTCCTATACGAAAGTTGCCATTCCAGCGACTTGTTCGTGAAGCTGCCCATAGCTCAAAAATGAACATGAAATCTTTAAGTTTTACGTTCCATGGGTATGCCGTCTAGGCTAAAGCAGACGGTGATGATGAGAAATGGATGAAATGATGGAATGAAGAAAGTGGGAAGAAACGGGAGAACCTCCGAGAAAACCCAAGGCACACCTTGCATGTTCACAACTAAGTTCACTTGACACAAGCTAGGATCGAACCAATTACCTCATGCAACAGAGGTGAAGGCAGGAGGCAAGTAAAGCTTATCTTAAAGGAGTTTTCGAATATACCAAATCGTGCGTTTTTTACGCAAAAAAAATCAATCATTCCTAAAAACTACTTAAAATTCCAGCTTTTTTATTCATAGAGAAACCGCAAAAATCCCCAAATCGAGGATCTACTTTTAAGAAACTTCTCTGGTACTATACACGGTGTTTCAAAACAACACCGACAACGTTTGGGAGGTGATTCCTGACACCAAGATAAGACGAAAAGTATAGACCAACCAGGATGCACAAATGCTTCCTTTCGGAGTTATAGGCTGCCGAAAACATGAAAATATGAACTTCAAAGGTCCATAGCTCCAAAACTATGGGACCTACCGTAGTCGGGTCAAGACTTTATTGAGGAACTAGTATGTGTCCTATCCAAATATCTATGTTTCAGAATCCTGTGGCACTTCCGAAAAAAATTTTATAGAGGTAGTTATTGAGTGCTTCAAGTTATAGGGTATGCCTGTAACAGAACTGAATCTATAAAAATAGTTGCGTAAGTACCTCACGATTCTGAAACATGTATTTTTGGATTGAGCACATATTTGTTTCTAAGTGAAGTCTTGACCCGACTACACTAGGGCCCATAGTTTTGGAGGTATGGACCTTTAAAGTTCAGTTTTTCATGTTTTTGGCAGCCTATAACTCCGAAAGGAAGCATTTGTGCACCCAGGTTGGTCTATACTTTTCGTGTTATCTTGGTGTCAGGAATCGCCTCCCAACCGTTGTCGGCGTTGTTTTGAAACACCCTGTATTTTTCTATTTATATTGATTATTATGAAAGATCAGAAAATGAGCTTCTTGTTAGGAGCATAACGAGTAAGTCTATCACGAACCGACAAGGTTGCTACTTCATCTTATAAAAAAAAACTGTTTCTGCGAATCACTTCTTGCATTTTAATTTTTTTCTTTTAGAGTAAGATGTTTTAAAGTCACCTTTCTTTGTATAGAACATCATATTAAACGTTAAAAAAAAAATCTTACAAATCAATGTAAATGTAACCTTAATTTGTTTAGCACATTGTGTTTAATTACGTAAAAAATGTGAAATGAGAAAATGTGATATGTGCATACGAAATTAATATTAAAATTTCGTTTTCATAATTTTTATAGTTTTCAGGGAAAAATACTTTGTTCTATAAACCATTTAGATATTCTGCGTAAATTTATAAACAAAAAAAGGATGTTTTACAAAACAGTAATTTCTTGTATGTAATATACGTTGTCAATGTTTATTTATTCCATATAAATGCAAATTAGAAATATAACCTTGAGAATCTCACTAAGCATTACTTTTTCCACCAAAAATAGTGTTCTTCACAAGACGAAACAGGAGTTAAAACAGTATTTTTGTCTCATCTCGTCTCGATTCTCGAAAGGAAATTCTTGTTGTCCCGTCTCGATTGGTATCTCTTGTTCTTCTTCTTTTTTGTAATTTAATAGCACGTACAAAATGTATGCACTGATATTTCCCCTAATTTTATTTGGAAGTTATCAAAATCTTTTTGCGTCACGACAGATCCACGGAGGGGAGGCGTAATATAATAATATTTAAGCATAATTATTAATGAAGTATAATATGTAATGACACATATAATTTAACGTTGATAAATTCTCTTTATTGTGTTCGTTCAATTACTTTATGAATTTATATATATATGTATTTTAATACCGGTACTACGAATCACTTACCTCTATAACAGTGTTTCAAATCTAACAAGGGAAGAGAGGGAGATTATATATCGAAGTGGAAGATGGTTTATATACCAATCGAAAGCACTATTGACTCCTATTACGAAATTATAATACAAATTTTCCGAATGCATTTACTGTGCGAGTTATATGAATATACAGGGTTTCCAGAAAAATCCGTTTCTACCCCCCTAGAATTCGCAAACGATGAGACAGATGCCAAAACAGGAAAGTACATGTTTGATCATTTTAAAAGTACAACGTATCAAAGCAAAAAAAAATGTTGTGCCAAAGCCACCCGCAGGATCCCAGGCGGGGTCCAACTGAAAAATTGCAAGTTCGATCCCAGCCCCCGCCAAGTGAACTTTGTGGTGGACAAACACCGTGTGCGTGGGTTTTCTCGGGGTTGTCCCGTTTCCTCCCACTTTCTTCATTCCACCATTTCATTCATTACTTATCATCACCGTCTCCTTTAGCCTAACCGGCATAACCGTGGGACGTAAAACTCAAAGATTTCATTTCATTTTTTCAAAAATTGTAAATGGTAATCTGTTGGGAAATGAAAGAAGACACAACAAGTCTCGACTTTCTAAAATTACCCTGTGTAAAATGGCAGCTGATCAAAATGTCAGAAAAACGTCATTATAAAGTCTATGGCCACCCCACCCCCCAGAAAAAAAACTGAAACGGTGAGACAGACGTCAAAACAGGAAAACATATGAGTCATCTTTTCAAAAGTACAATGATTGAAAGTAAAAATCTTTGTCCCAGGGTCCCAGATGGGGTCCTACTCAAAATTTTCAAATGGTAAGGAAGGGGTCTAGTAGCACATCGTTTAAAGCTGTTGTTAAATGAAAGTAGATGAAAGAATTCCGGACGCTCTACGATAAAACTGTGCAAATATCCTTCGTTTTAGTTCTTCTTTCTGTAGTAGGAGTTTAGTTTGTTTTCACTTTAATTCTTGTACTCAACGGAAATAAAGGAAATGCCCCTACTGTGAGATTCCGCTCTTTGTTCTCAGTAATGTCTAAATAAATAAAAAAAATAATAAAATAAAAGCAAATTAAGAAATAAAGAAAATAAAAGAGATAACATTTGACATCTTTGAGTATAGAACTGACTAGTGAACATATAATGTACAACCACGAACATAAATAAGTAGAGGTTGGAGCTATAAGAAATACATACATACTCTTATCTCTACTTATTTATGTTCATGAATATACAACAGTTGTACTTATGCTTGTGTTGTCTGTATTATCATTTATAAAATGATTCAAAGAAAAGATTTTCTTGCACCAAGAATAGCGAATGTGTGCAAATGTCTCACAATGACAAGTGCCGATTGCAAAATGGGAAATGAACGAGCTCCGAGAAACGAAATGAGGATGTACATTTTGATCGGCCGCAATTTTACACAGGATAATTTTAGAGAGTCAAGACTTGTTCCTTCTTCTTTCATTTCCCAACAGTTTTCCAACGATATGCTACTTGACCTCCCTGCCATTTTAAAATTTTGAGTAGGACCCCATCTGGGACCCTGGGACAAATATTTTTACTTTCAATCATTGTACTTTTGAAAAGATGACACACATGTTTTCCTGTTTTGACATCTGTTTCTCCGTTTTTCTAAGGGAGAGGTGGCCATAGACTTTATAATGACGTTTTTCTGATATTTTGACCGGCTGCCATTTTGCACAGGATAATTTTAGAGAGTCGAGACTTGTTCCGTCTTCTTTCATTCCCCAACAGGTTTCCAACAATATGCTATTTGACACCCTTACCATTTACCATTTTTGAGTTGAACCCCGCGGGTGGCAATAGAACAACGCATTTTGCTTTGATACGTTGTACTTTTAAAATGATCAAACACGTATTTTCCTGTTTTGGCATCTGTCTCATCGTTTGCGATTTCTAGGGGTTAGGAACGAATTTTCTAGACACCCTGTATATTCATAACTCGCAGAGTGTATGCATTTGGAAATTTTTTTATTACAGTTTCGTAATAGGCGTCATTAGTGCTTTCGATTGGTGTACAAACCATCTTCCACTTCGATATATAATCTCCCTCTCTTCCCTTGTAAGACTTGGGAGAACTAGTGTCACCCTCGAAGCTCGAGAAATTTCTCATTTCGTCTCGATTCCCGTCTCAGAAACGAGACGAGACTTTGTTAAGTTTCTGGTCTCGTCTCGTCTAGGATTTAGAAAAATATAATTCTCGTCTCAAGGATCACAATAGCCAAGAACATGCATCTTGGGAAGTCTAACCATCTTCTAAGCATTGTAAATGATGTTCAGAAATACTTTGTGTGAAAAGCGAGCTAAAGAAACGTTCTCATACGAAATTGTTTGATAACATCAAGAAGCATCGTGAAGCAAGGTGGAAAATATTGTCCAGATATGTTGTACATGAACGTTTGAGAAGCTTTAATCCAACAGTGTATTGAGAACAAGCAATTAACTTTGTAGTGTTCACGTCTTGAAGTCATATATCTGAATATGATAAATCACATTTATTGAAAATCTTTACGTTTCAGACACAAAAAGGCAATATATGTTTCTATAATGAAGAAAAATATTATGGTGCGAGGATATTCGTCAAGAAAAGGAAACGTTATTATGCAAGAAGTTACTGCCTTCTTCACGTGAGACAAAGTAGAAAGGCTTATGAGAAATTTCTTTTTTAAGACTTACGATGGAAAATAGAAATTAAATTGCATGGCTCAGAAAGCAAGACAAATCACTCCGTTCTCAGTCACCGAGGCGAGACTAGCAATGGCAATCTTCAAGAATAAAATTTGCAATTCAAATTTTTTTAGTTACAAGAGGCTACAGTTTTCTCCCTCGAACCATTTCGCAGTTTGTAGACCAAAGCTAGGTTTCAAGACAATCAACTGAGTTTAACACATCATTAAATGCAATTATGTAATGGAAAACAAAATTATAACCTTTATTCAAAGAAATAATGTTGTATTTTCAATAACCAAAGAATAGCTGACACTTACTTGATATTTTCTTCGTTAAAACAAAAGATTTCTATTGATAAACAGAAACATAAACACGAAAAATAAAATTTTTAGTATAATTGCTTAGCTTTTATTGGTTAAAACAACGAAATTTAGATTGATTCTAGCGAACATGCAAATTAAAATATGTTTTGTTAAGGTACTTAGCAAACGTGTTTTTCGGTTGAAATAAGATAACATAGATTGATAAAGTAAGCATTAACCATAAAAATTCTTTTTTTAACTGTTAGGTTTTGTTGGTTAAGATAACAAAATCCAAGTTAGCACAAACTTGTCAACTAAAAAGAATGTCGTTACGATATTTGACCTGCATTTCTTGGTTAAAATAAAAGAATGTAGATAGATTTAATAAACACAAGCCAGAACAGTTTGATTTTTGTTGATTAAAATAACGGAATTTAGATAAAGACATCTAAACATATCAACCAAATAAAAAGTTTTGTTATGACACTTGACCAACGTTTTTCGGTTGAAATAAGATAATGTAGATAGACAAAATAAACAACCAACCCAGGAAAGTTTGGTTAATGGCCTTGCTTAGCTTCTGTTGGTTTAAATAAGGGAGTTTCAATCAGTACAAACAAATATGTCAGCTAAACAAGTTTTGTTAAGGACTTGGCCAACGTTTCTCGGTAGAAATTATAAGATGTGTACTGATAAAAGAAACACTTACTCCAGAACAGTTTGGTTAATGGACTATCTTAACCTTTTTTTCCGTTTGAAATAATTTTCTGTAAGATACTACGGAAAATTTCAACCACAGTAATTTAAGTATATGTTCGTTAAACATGTTCAACTGTTCTGATCTTCAATACTCCCATGCACTCCAATACTCCACAATGTAGCCTTTGGGTTTTATACAGTGTTTCAAAATGATTCGGGCGATTTTGTCTCATTGATCTTTTTAATTAAGGTTTTGGTGGTAAAATTGTAATACAGTAACTCATAAACACCTAATATGCACCATCTTTTTACCCTGCACACATCAATTTGGCAATCTAAACCCTCCCAGACCTGTTTTAGCATGTTTCCATAAGCAGTCTGCACTGCAGCAGTAAGGTCCTCTTGCAGTTCATGGACATCTTGGGTTAGAGCTAGTTTGCACACAGTGTCTTTGAGAGAAAAAAATACACTACGAATTGTTAAATCCGGTGATCTTTGTGGCCAACGTAAATCCTGTTGATAATTCTGAGCAGCTTGTCCAAACCAGTGGTGTGACAGTCTCGCAGTAAGGCAATTCGTGTGAAATTGAACGTGAATAGAGTTCTTCGATCGTAACTCTTTACGATATTTTGTACGGAACTCACGCTGAATACTCACAACAGACGCAACTAACGTGAAATTGAAGGGCGCAAAATCTGCACCACAGGCAGGCAGCCATCTTGCAATGTGTCATTTTGCCAATTCCCGAAAGAATTTTGAACTACTACGATCGTGCCTAACAAAACTAGAGGATGTGGCCTATGGCCGAAGGTATTCCAATACAATTTTAATCGTCGATAGATTTTATTGTAACCCCCTCTCCCCACCTAAATTTTCAATGACGCAACTTTGTGTCATGTCCTGCTCAGTAGCATCATTTCAAGTAAAGCTGTTTTACGAGGGAGGGAGGAAACTTTTCCAAATATTATATATATAATATAGGGTGTTTCAAAACAAATAGGGTGTATATATTATATATATATATATATATAGGGTGTTTCAAAACAATACCAACAACGTATGGGAGGTGATTCCTGACACCAAGATAAGACGAAAAGTTTAGACCAACCTGGGTGCACAAATGCTTCCTTTCGGAGTTATAGGCTACCGAAAATATGAAAAATTGAACTTTAAAGATCCCTAGGTCCGAAAGTACGGGACTACAGCAGTCGGGTCAAGACTTTACTTAGGAACTAATATGTGCCCTATGCAAAAATGCATGTTACAGAATTACGGGCATATAATCTGAAGTACTCACTAACTACCTCTATAAAAATTGTTGCGGAAGTACTGCAGGATTCTGAAGCATGTGTTTTTGGATAGAGCACATATTAGTTCCTAAGTAAAGTCTTGGCCTGACTACGGTAGGTCCCATAGCATTGGAGCTATGGACCTTTGAAGTTCATTTTTTCATGTTTTCGGCAGCCCATAACTCCGAAAGGAAGCATTTGTGCACCCAGGTTGGTCTATACCTTTCGTGTTATCTTCGTGTCAGGTATCACCTCCCAAACGTTGTCGGTGTTGTTTTGAAACAACCGATCTATCTATCTATCTATCTGTATATATATATATATATAGTATATATATAACAAAGAAAGAAGAAAATTTAATACGTTGGGTATATGCAACGTATTAAAGCATATACATACAAAATTAAACATAATTATACATAACAATATACAAAATATTAATGGAATAAAAGAATAAGAAAAAGTTAACTACTACAGAAACTGACAAATCAAATTTTCTACTTGTATTTTATATGCTATTACTTCTCTAAAGGAAATCGGACTTCCTATAATCCCTTTATTAGTAGAGCTTAACATACCCAGCATTCAGAGATGAGAGGACTTCGGGCTCCCAGAATTCATGTCTATCTTCCGGTGTCGGGCAGATTAATTCAATGTACTGATTTCTATATTGCTAAAATTTTTGTACTATGTAAAGAATAAAGAGGAGATAGAAAATAGCCTCACATAAGCAATCACTTGTGTGTGAGCCTGATTCTCGTATTTTATTTACTTATTTGTTTTCTTACCGTAACATATAAAGTTTATAATTCTTACTTTTACTTAACAATAGTTTTTTAAAAATACTTTTTGATTCTTTTAACCACTGTAAAATTAACCTTTTATATACTTTGAAATTACTTTCCACTTTGATTCGGAGCGGGAGTTCATTATAGATCTTCGGAGCTCTGTAATATGTTTGATATTGAGTTACTTGTTGCTTTAATTTCTAAATTTTTGTTTGTCACATTTTATGGTTATGTACATATGTTTTATTTCGTCCAATTTGTTTCTATTCTTTTTAACAATATATTAACACCTTCTGCAAATATAATTTTGAAAGTGGTAGCATTGAAAATTGTTCATACAGTCTATCTAGACTACTGTCAAGTCCTTTTTAAAAACATATTCTTTTCTTAAACATATATATATATATATATATATATATATATATATATATATATATATATATATATATATATATATATATATATATATATAAAGCTGTTTCTTTCACATAGTGATGTATATGGAATGGAGTTAGTATTTCCGTGTCAAGAAGGAAATTCTTCTTTGACGAGCCGGGAAATTTCTTAACGAAAAGGAAATCCCTCTCATATCACCGTTGTTTTGAGTCCTGTTAAAATGTATACATATCTCAAGCGCAGAGATGGGCAATAGCAATCCCTGAGGGTCTAAATAACGTCAATGGTTCTGCAGTCTTTTATGGGTATCAGTGAGTCTACATAAGGTTGAAGAAGAAGTGTAGCATGTTGTTTATGTTTCATATTTCAATTTGATACACTGAAAAAAATCCGTTAATCAGACAGCTGAATATTGTACAAATATCCGGTATCCTTATGTTTGCTGCAGAAATCAGTACGGAGCATCCATATCCTATATGTGTACTGCCGTTTTTCCAGCTTAGATGTTATATCATGCCGTTGCAGGAGGTATGACATCTAACAGTGTTCCGTATATTACATACGTGTACGTATGTTACATACATCTATCTGTATGTGAGGTCCTGACCGCCTATATACATTTCTTCGTTCGTAGAGAAAGCACGTTTATTCGAGAGACTTATACGGAACGTACGTATAAAATATACTTTTTCAGTTATAACTTGTTGTATGTTACGTCCAAAAACTACAGGATTAACACATGTAACCTACGAGTTTACGTATGCCATATACGATTTTTTCAGTGTATTTGTTAGTATCATTTGTCATTACACTTAACCCAGATGAACAACAATTGCTTAGGCACAGAGCTACAGGTTTCAATAACTTTATAGAATTGGCACATAGATGGCATTAACGTAGAGTACTAATTTCGACCATAGGCTGAAAAAAATGTTCAAAATTTAGTTGTTTCAAAATTTTAAAGGAACGTTTACAAAACGTATGATTATTAAGTTTTTTTTTTTTTTTTGTAATAACAATTTGAGTATTGACAGCGTCACGCCAGTGTCATCTACATTCCCATAAAATACTAGAAGTTTGTGCACTACGTACCAATCATTCTCTATACGGTAATTTAAAGTATCACATAGAGGTTGGGTTGTATTAGATCAGGATTAGAATTAGAATTAGATTTCTGGACTTTCAGCACCTGTGGCCATGTTAGCCCGTCATACATATGACGGATGACGTCCCTCGGCATTCACACTGCCCGGAAATTGGAGAGGAACTGCAATTGGAGAAGATAGATGGTTCTGCTGGCATATACACTTTTTTGTTTAATTAATCGAAATGTATTACGTATGCATAAGCTACACTCTTTTCACACTGAAAGTTACTTAATAAATGTAAGAATAGAACTTTCATATTCTCTTTTTTTTTTTCCATATTCAAGGTTAATTCTTACGTCACAAGAATATATTTTAACTCATTTTCTTTATAATGCTTTGTTGTAATAAGTTTTAGTCGTTCACCATGACACGAAATGCGTGCAACGAATACACACACTATATTATTTTGTTAAATAAATCTCCTCTGAAACAGAGTAAGGAGAACTATTACCAAATAACTTTCAACTACGTACGTAGTATATGATCAATGTATTAGCTCTTAAAATAGGGTTGTACACTGTAAAAAATTTCATAGGTAAATTTACCAAAAAAAAAGTGGCAATTTACTTGCCAAGCCTTTATATAAATCAATTTACACCTCTAATGTAAAATTACTAATAAGAAATGGCGTAGAATTGCATTTTTATCAGTAAAAAGATATATTTTCTTATAAATTTACAGTAAATTTGTAAAAAAAAAAAATTAGCAAATTTTGTAATTTAATCTAAGAAAATGTATACCGGCATCAACTTACAAACTGAACGTTAAATGGTTTTACATTGATATTTGGTAATTTAAACTACAGAAGTGTTTACGATATTTAAGGAAATCGATCGATATTTTCAAGCATAAAAATATTGATATCAAAAATATCTTGGTACTTGATTTGTCGATATTTTTCGACAACTTGCAACGATATCTTGTATTTTCAGTGTAATTTTAAACATCATTTCCTATATTTCCGGGCGATGTATGATTTTAAAATATGCACTAATCAGTTTGAAGAAGAAGAAAATGCGAAAAAAAGAGAATCAAAAATTGATTCTAATATGATGATTTTTTGATAAATTTTTGTCTTTATGTTATCATAACAACGTTTTGTAAATAATCGATATAATTCCGGAACCATCATATAAAGGTATGTACACATAATTATAAAGGTGTGTATTTAATTCAATAAGTGTGTGACACAATAAAGCCAGGAAAGCTAAACGTAACATAAACTGTTTTAAGTGATTTTAGTGATATAATTTAGTTATAATTATGACTGAGGACCCGCGTATAGCGAGTTATGTTATATAAATTTTGGTGGTCCTAGCCGCAAGATCATCGTTATAACCTCAATATTTCGATATTTTCCGATATTTCCAAACTTTAACATTTTTCTTTAAATGTTTACATACTTCGATATTTGTCTGTATTTCTATATCTCGATATTCATCAAGATGTTCATATTTCGATATTTTTTTAATATATATCCATATTCTGATACTTTTAATTCGATACTTTCTTTTTTAACTTACCATACTGTGCGTGCGGTCCGTGGTTCGACCCCCGGCCCGGTCGGCAAGTAAGTTTGTAATGGACAACATCGTGTCCGTGGGTTTTCTCGGGGATTCTCCCGTTTCCTCCCACAGTCCCATTCCACCAATTTTTCAATCATCATTTACGTGTATTAATCATCCATCTTCTGTAACGTAACGGATATAATCGTGGTACGTTAAACTGAAAAAAAATCATTTAATTTTTCTACAAGCACATTTGTGATATTATTCACGACTTCTACCGGAAGACGCGAACCACAGGTTTTCCACATAATGGTGCAAATACATTATAAGAAAGAAAAAACTTAAGACAAAATCATATTTAATATTCTACACCTTACCTTATGTTCTAGTAATATTTTTGGACAGGTCATGGCTTACGGCTATTAATATTGGCATGAATCATGGGTAAGAGAATCAAAATGAGTCAATATGGAAAATTATACTCACGAATTAGTCAAGTCCTTAGTACAACGCTAATCACACGCAAAATAGTTTCTGAATATAGCCCTAAAATACGCTTTATATATTACAGCTTTTTTTTTTGGGGGGGGGTCTTCTCCTAAGCTTTTAGACATATAACAACAATGTGGTATAAAGGGTGTTTCAAAACAACACCGACAACGTTTGGGAGATGATTCCTGACACCAAGATAAGACAAAAAGTATAGACCAACCTAGGTGCACAAATGCTTGCTTTCGGTGTTATAGGCTGCCGAAAATATGAAAAAATGAACTGTAAAGGTCCATAGCTCCAAAATTATGGCACCTACCGTTGTCGGTTCAAGACTTCACTTAAGAACTAGTATGTCCAAAAGTACATGTTTCAGAATCCTAAGGTACTCACGCAACAATTTTTATAGAGGGAGTTTGGTTACGAGCATATAATTTGAAGCACTCACCAACTCCCTCTATAAAAATTGTTGCGGAAATACCACAGAATTGTGAAACTTGGAAATTAAGACAGGGCACATATTAGTTCCGCAATAAAATCTTGACCCCTACTGCGGTACGTTCCGTAGTTTTGGAACTGGATTTCTTCATGTTTTTGGCAGCCTATAACTCCGAAAGGAAGCATTTGTACACCGAGATTGGTCTGTAATTTTTTTTGTCTTATCTTGGTGTCAGGAATCACCTCCCAAACGTTGTCGGTGTTGTTTTGAAACACCCTGTATATTACTTGTTTCAAGCTCCTGTTCCAATTACGGAAACTAGAAATTTTGTTAGTATGCTCTTATTATGATCCAACATATTTTCCATCCCCGCTCCAAAACAAGATTCCGCTTTCGTTCGCTTATAGAGTTGGAAGGCAGAAATCTGATTTTAATCAAACGTTTGGTAGTTTATGGTCCATTTCCAACCGTTATCGTTAATAGGATAACTTTTCTTTTCACAGATAACGTCACCATTCAATCATTGTTTACGAGGTTAATTTGCATTTTAACTTCATACTGAAAACTACAGTGTTACTTTATTCCTTCCATTTTATCGGGTTCAATGTACAGATCATCATCATCATCATCATAGGTATTCTGCATTTATTGGCAGGTCACTTGCCGCAACTGAGAAGCTTCCATGCTCGACGGTCCTCCGCTAACTTCTTCGTCTTCGCGTATGATCTTTCTGTTTTAATATCATTCATTAATTGTAGTCTCCTTCGCCCCCTCCCTCTCTTTCCCGCCACCATACCTTCTAGGACGTCCCTCATGATACAATCTCTTCTTAGGCAATGCCCCAACCAGTTTCTCTTCCTCTTCCTAATAATATCTAAAAGTGTTCTATTCTCACCCACCATTTCTAACACTCTCTCATTCGTTTTGCGCTCGACCCAACTAATTCTTTCCATTCTTCTCCACACCCACATTTCGAAGGCTTCCAGTCGATTTTCGTCACCTTTACGTAATGTCCACGTTTCTGCCCCATACAGTACAACACTCCACACGAAGCATTTTATGAGTCTTTTTCTCAACTCTTTATTCAAGGTCCCACAAAACAGACTTCTCTTCCTACTAAAGGCTTCTTTCGCCATTCCTATCCTTGCTTTTATTTCACGTTCACACTTCATGTCATTACTCCCAACAACAATTCCCAATTCACGCGGTCAAAAGCCTTTTCTAGATCAATAAATACAACATGCAGTACAGATCAGTGGCGGCTTTTTCGAGAAGTCACATCGGAAAAATTTAACACTTTTTTACCAAAAAGATAAGGGAATAAAACTCATTCAATGTATAATGTATCGGAAAAAAATCGACACTTAGGCCTACTTGACATCTTTGGCTCAGGGAACGCGAGTTCGATTCATAGTGGGAGGTCAGGTGGTTCAAATCTCACGTTAAGTCGCAGGTTCACATTTCATATAGCCTCGTTGCTGAAGGAACACTAAATTCCAATCAAACCAACAAACATTTACTGCGAGTAAACCTGACCTCTTATTATTTTCACGTATAAGCAAACTTTCTCTTTCTCTAATACACTATGCTTATATTATAAAATTGAAAGTGACTATGTTTGTGACTTAATTACTCTTGAACCACCCGATCGACCTCAATCAAATCTTCAACATAGTGATGGTCTTTTATTGTTTCACTTTGACGGTTTAGTTTGAGGGAGGGGAAGATATTTAAAAATAATGGAAAATGACCGATATTAGTATTAATTTCATAGTTTTCTGGGTTGCTGAAGATAACTCCGATGCTGTTTAAATCCAAATTCAGCCCCGCAACTGAGGGAGGGGACAGATATGTAAAAATATTCGAAAATGACCGATATTAGTCCATAGTTTTCCAAAATAGTCGAATCCTTAGTTTTTTGGGGTCGCTGAGGTAAACAGTGACACTTCCGATGCCGTTTAAGTCCGATTTCAGCTCCATTTCCCTTTATTATGTCCAAAATTAAACGTATTGTCCCGGGCGGAGAACGAATAATCTGATATATATATATATATATATATATATATATATATATATATATATATATATATATATATAGATAGATAGATAGATAGATAGATAGATAGATAGATAGATATAGATATAGATATAGATATAGATATATAATGTAACGAAAGGTAATGCAAATACTGCAGTAAGTGATTATACGTGACTAGTACATGAAAAAAGTTCATATGAACATATATAACGAAACGACTAATTTTTGAGTAAATTGGGGAAAAGAAGTAACAATCAAAAACACCACGTACATATTTCACCGATTTACTATCAGTAGCACCATTAATGAAAGTCCATGTTTTGGCGAATGACTAGTGGAATGTCCCCAAACGCAGGTGGTAGTGTCTCCAAAAACTGAAGGGAAGTCTGTCTATTCAAGTTATTGTCTAGGACGATTTGGCCAAAGACTATATCATTCACCAAGCCTATATCATTCACACATTTACAGAGAATCTGTGCTAGAAATTTATAGAGATGGCATATGCGGATTGGCATCACACCAATAACGCCAATTGTGGCTATTATTTATGTCATCTCCCGTAAAAGTAGCCTCGTCGGTTAACATGATGTGCAGGGACTAAATGCTCATGTTGTTATCTATGTACAAAAGGCTACATGTTTCTCTTCGTCACCATTATGAGGGCTTTGTTCACGGTGAAAATGGATGAAAGCCCTCCTCCGCTAATGTTCTCCACACTGTCATATGAGACTCAACCTCAAGCCGACATGCTTTGCGCTTGGCACCTGTTGTGGGGCCAATTGTCCTAGACAGTAACTTGAATAGACATACTTTCCTTCAGTTTTTTGGAGACATTACCACCTGCGTTTGGGGACGCCACTGGTCATTCGCCAAAACATGTACTTTCATTAATGGTAGACTACTACCGGTACTAGTAATAAATCGGTGAAATATGTTCGTGGTGTTTTTGATTGTTACTTCTTTTTCCCAATTTACTCGAAAACCAAACGTTTTGTGATATATGTTCATATGAACTTTTTTTTTATGTACTAGTCATGCAAATCACCTAGCGCAGTATTTGCATTACCTCCCGTTACACACCGTGCGGTATGTATTTGCTTATTACATACTGTATGCAAGAAGAAAGAAAACACTGATCATATATGAATTAACAGCTCCAACCAGAAGTAGGTTCAAATCTTGCAAACGGTCCGAGATATTGAAAACATAATAGAAAAAATCTCCCTTTTATGGTACCCCTTGTCGATTTTTTTAAAAAATCATCACGTCTTTTACTTGTGTCTATAAAGTGACATGTACAGACAGTGGCGTATTTAAGGGGGCTTCCGGGCTTAAACTCCCCGGAATTTTATTTACTATTTTAAAG
The DNA here is from genome assembly GCF_964235325.1 of Thermobia domestica. NCBI lineage: Eukaryota > Metazoa > Arthropoda > Insecta > Zygentoma > Lepismatidae > Thermobia > Thermobia domestica. The sequence continues at coordinate 22,113,954 of NC_137469.1, read as the reverse complement.
TAAATGAAATATCTTGTAGAATTTTTCACATTTTCAGGAATAAAGTTAGCAAAGTCCCTCCCGAAACAAAATCGTAAATACGCCACTGTTTACAGATGTTGTGAGGAATGACAAGGAAATTCGTGCTAATATGTGAATGATGTGCTGTGTAGAGAGCACAGGTCAGCTAGTTTCCAGTAAAAAACAATAAACCAAAAAATGGTTCTTTGTGTATAAATCAATGGTCTAAAAAATACAAATATGGCGCCCCTCTAATATCCACCTGTTGTATTTATGTTCATTGCTGGCTTTTAAAATAAATGAAGAAAACATTTCAGCACAGTCACAGAAAAATAAAACTATAAGGTATTGTTTTGAAGATTTTTTTTTAACGAGATATTATAGAGTCTACCGCATTTTACTGCGTAACTTTACATACAACGAACGGGAGTTATTTGTGGTCTAATGGGAAATGAAGTGTTATCATCAGTAAATGTGCACCATATATTTTAACACGTACAACATTAACTTTTCTTTTTTTTTCGTTTTAAGAGTGCTTATTTTTTTTATCACGGTATCTAGTAATTTATGATCTGAACATCCCTCTTTTGTTTGCTCAACTGAGTGCTTGCATAACTCCCTGCAGGCATACAAATATACACAGTTAAGTTGGGCGCGAGTTTCGTTGTTAATAGTGTGGCATCGATAACCCATTTATGATATCATTCATATGTATATAATTCTGTTTTATCTCTGGTTAACAATTAACTGAGTGCAATTTAAAAGAACGTAGTAGTTACTTAACTTTAAAATGGTTGATTCACGTGAAACGGTGTTTGCAACCCTAAAACAACTCAATGGGACACGTTGGCTCAGTGTTAGAACTCTTACCTCTGGTGCGTAGGGTTCCTGGTTCAATCCCAGCCAAGTTAAGTTTGTTGCGGACAACATCGTGTCCGTGATTTTTCTAGGGATGCTCCCCACGTTTTCATTCCACCAATTTTACCAATATCAATTACTTGCTTTAGTCATCCGTCTTCCTTAGCCTAACAGTCATAAGTGTGGGACGTTAAACCGAAAGATTTCAATTCTTTTCATTTCCTAAAGTAACTCAAGTTAAAAGAAAAAAAGAACGTATTTTAAGTAGTATTTTTCTCATTGTTCATCTTCGCGAGGGTAGCCCTCTCGAGGGCATTCTCTTCCTCAAATTCCCTCGCTCACAATGACACAAGGGAGAGGACAAATTATCAACACGACGGCGAACGACAACTCCATTCGCGAAGGCGAGGGTAAACGAGGGTGAGAGTCAACTGTGACTGCGAGGGTGAGAGTGCACGAGTTACAAGACAAGTTTCCAGCACGAGGGCGAGGGCGAGCGAGGGGCGATGGACAACTTCCTTCGCGATGGTGAGGGTGAACGAGGGTGAGGGCCAACTGCCACTGCAAGGACGAAGACCAGTTTCCAGCACGAGGGCGAGGGCGAGCGAGGGCGATGGACAACTCCCTTCGCGATGGTGAGGGTGAACGAGGGCCAACTGCCACTGCGAGAGGAAGGCTGAGTAAGGTCGGAGTTAAATGATTATCTATGGGTGTCACCGTCATATATGTTAGAAATATGAATTTTAACTTTCGGAGAAGACAACAATATACAATATATTATGTGTTGTTTGAAACTGTATACTTTACTTGTACAGTCAGGCATGTACGCAGGAACTTAAACTATTTCGATGAGGTTCAAATTCAATGTCAGAATAAAATTATAATAAAATTTGCAAAATCACTCCCTAAAATTATAGAAAAGTCGTGGTTGCGGGCAAGTCCAAACTCCCAGGACCGATACCTAGCATACCGCTCAGGTATAAGTTTAATTTTGATATGTATTGTAGTGATGGTATAGTATCAATATTTGGGTTTACAAGAAAATGTTTTTCCCGTTTTTCTCGAAAACTACGCATGAAAATTTAGCATTTTGTTCAGCCCAATGAGTTCTTTTGGTCACCATATGTCTCATCTTTTGATATTTTTGTCAAACGCTAATAATGTAGGATACATGCACAGCCATGTTTTAAAAAAGCTTGGCTACCCATCTTGCTTTAGAAGGCCATATTTTCTGAATCATTTCTGATACTTGACAAAAAATTCTGATATTTGACAAATTCTAATATTTGAGATCTAACTACAGGTCTCAGGTGGCCAAAGAACACTCACGCTTGTTTGATTTAATTACGACTGTAGGAAAGACTACAGGGCTTTTCAAAGAGAGCTAGGTGGACACGGCTTTTTTAAACAAGATTGTACTATTTTACGTTTATTAGTATTTAAAAAAATATTTCCAAGAAATGTACAATTTTGTGTTCATGCTGCCAAATAAACACCTTTCCTCATATCTGCAACATGGGGACTCTTCTGGATGTCATCAGGCACGTAGCCAAGGGGAGGTCCGGGGGGTCCGGACCTCCCCGTTCGAGACCAGAAATGAAAAAAAAAAATTAAGGAAGGATGAAACAAAATGAAATGAGAAAAAGAAGGATCAGCATTAAAAATTAAAAACTACAGGAAGCTTTTGGTTACTCTTTCTTATGAGGAGATTTGTATTACTTGCAATACATGGTGGCGAGGTGAGCGATATATCCTGGAAGAGTCAGGGAATTTGAAATTTCTAGAAAAGTTACGGAATTCTCAGAATTTCTGCTACTAGTCAGGGAGATTTCAAGCTTCCGAAAGCATAGAGCCGTTGTGTAGCAGCATGGATATTTTTAATAATTTTTCGTCATCACATCCTTGCAGTATCAAACATGTTATTTCAAAAACAATTTTCTACTGCTCCTTTAACCTGTCATTTGGAACATACAGTAGTTGACGGAATAATAAAAACAGAAATTTATGTGGAAAGAAAGTTCTGTTAACATTTGATTCAACAGAGAAAGGAACGCAGATATTGTAAAATATTTTGCAAGACATTATTGAATATGTACTTTTTATAATAGCGAATATATACTTTTTATAATAGTTGAGGCCATAATGAAAGGGAAATTGTTATATTTGAATGAACAGAGGAAGGACGTAAATATTGTAAAAATATTTTTCAATACATTTTTTTATTTTACTCGAGATTTCTTCATAGTTCGTTATTAAAATACTTACCAATATATCCTCATTTTATTGTAATAACAAAACAATACATGTTGATAATAAAGTAGTTTAATTTGATCGAGCTCCTGGGCCTTCGGAATTTCATGTCACCCCCTCCCCCCGTTACGAAATCCTGGCTAAACGAACCAATATATGTTGCCAGTAAAATAGTTTAGAATGATCGAGCCCCTGGTGTGATGACCACAGTATTTCATATGGCGGACCCCCCCCTTCACGAAATCCTGGCTACGTGCCTGATGCCATGCAAATCAAGATTTTGGCTAGTACAGTAATTTCGAGCTGTCCAATGTATGACGTAGGAACACTCTTTTATAATCAGAGAAACAGGAGAGATAAACGCTAGAGCAAAATAGAGGAGGGAATAATGATGTAAAGCCTCAACAACACTTCCACAACAATGGAACGTAGCTTAGATTTCGTTTCAGTCAGGAGCAAAAGTGGATCTGAAAAGGTAGGGGGACCCTTGACGTCACGCCGTTTCAATTGCCTATCTTTTTTCATTATTTTTATTTATTTATTTATTTATTTATTTTAGAAAGTGGAGGGACACAATAAATATTTTTGGAAGTGGAGCAACGACGTCCGCCTGCATTGCCCCTCACTTTTACCCCTGGTTTCAGTACCAGACGCTAGAATTAAGTTAGAATAAAATCTCCGTAATTGTTTTGAATCCACAAATTGCTACACCCGGACGACATTTACAAGTAGTAGCGTAAAACAGGCGTTTACAAAACATTGTTCGGGTCACCAAAGCTAGGAGGCTCAGATGGGCAAGTCATGTAGGAACGTTTTCAAAGTCGTAACTGGAAGAACAACCGGAAAATAACCATTAGAAAGACCTAGGCGCAGATGGGAGGACAATATTAAGACAGATCTCGCAGAAATAATAATACAAAGTAGAAACTGGATCCAATTGGTTAAGGATAGAAGTCAATTGAGAGCTTTTGTGAACGCGGCATTGAACTTCCGGACGCCATAGGTTATAGAGTTAGGTAGTTAGCATCAGCATCAATTCACCGCGCAGTAAGGACTTCTTGATTTCCTGAGAACAAAAAAGTCTGCGACAGATGTCACGGTAAGCTCTTATATGGCTATAGGCACTTTTTGATCTTTACTGCAAAAAATTGTGAATATTGTTGGGATTTGTTTATGAAACTACTAAAAATAAAGTAGCATAGTACATAATTACACTTAATTAAAGGCTAAAAGTAGTTTTGTAAATATAAACTCATACCAATCTTAGGATCAAACATACTCTTTTTTCGTTCATAAGTGATTACCCTGATTCACAGTCTCGTATAATTTAATGAATCTCTATATAAACTGTAAGATTTCATTACATCTTTTTTACCTCTATCAGAAGGTACGGAGTTGCACTCCGCCTAGTCTTAATATGCTAAATGTAGGGTCTATCCCGAACACGTACTTATGTTTCAGATACACGTAGCCTAATGTTTCCTGTGCATTGTACCGTTCAGTCATTTCAACGAAATGTTATAACACTTCTAAACCTACACGTTATAATAAAAAAGTGAAACTATTGTTTGACAAAAGTCCAAAGGTTAATGCAAAATTCGTTAAAGTTTATGAAATTTAAAGGAAACGACGTTAAACAAAACACTAAGGAAACTTCATACAATTTATCTAACATTAACAAAATATTGACCATTTTTATGTAATAATGAGACCATTTTAACGTTTATGAAATACTAGTAACTGAAGTACTCAGTGTTGTCCGGATAAAACTCAAAATATATACTGTGGTCTGTGGAAATGGTCAAGAAAACGCTTTATTTAGTCATAATTATGCCCTTCTGAAGTAAATCTACACGATGAAATTTAACTTTTCTCATAACATACAATATGTATCAAGGTACTAAGGGTTGATTTTATGGGAAAATGCAGGATTATGTAACTATTTTGTATTGGAAAACCTATTCTTAATTTACACAAAGTACCCGGTTTTGGCATGAATGCTTTTCTAAAGTTGTGTAGAACTTCAGTCTAGAAAGCCAGTCGTAACAAGGAGAGCTAATGTGTTGACGACGCTGGCATCAGTCACCAAAACGTGAGTGCCAAATGCAGGCTGGTAAACCTTGCCCCCTTCCCCCAAAAAGATGTTGCACCGGGAGTTCAGTTCATAGGATATTTGCAAAATACAATTGACCATTATATTGTTTACGAAACATAATAGGCTATTAAGCATTGGAAAACCACGTTCAAAATATTAATAATAACATTTATGAAATAACGTAATGTGTATAAAATGTAACGGAAACATAACGGCTATAAGTTACTGGTTAGCGTTCTCCCGCCGTTAGTAGAAGGTCCGCGATTAGAATACAGTGTATCAGCCATTGTGAGTGTTTCAATCAATTTCTTCACTTTTATCAGGCAAACATTGGGTTGGTACTTATTAATGTAGGCTCTGATGGATACTGATATTTGCTGTCGATTATTGATGGTTATGGTATAAACTAACGTTGCAGTATCAATCAGGAAATTAGTTAACGAAACTAAAATATTGCACACTTTATAATGTTAATGAATATAATAAAATTTACGAAACACAATGATAATATAACATCTACGAAAGATAATGAGAATATCAGCCGGAAGAAATAGGTTTCTCGCATTGGACGAATAGGTTTACGGGAGAATTTTGAAAAGAGTATACGATCCCTCTTTTTCCCGTAAGGTAGTAGTATTCCAATCGAATTTTGATGTTGAAAATCAAAATTGACCCAAGTATGTTTAAAAAGCCATTACACGCTGTGCACACTGCACAAAAATCTAAATTCATTTACTTCCCTCTGGAACATATGTTTCAATAAAAGTTTAATTGTAAAACTCTGTTAGTGATATCACTGCGTTGATACAATGTATTCGCTAATTTCTGTCTCTTCTCATTTGAGCATCCGATTTTAAAATTTTGCTCCTATATAGTGTCTTTTCCACTTACTAATGTCAATCTCTTTTTTATCGCTACCGTGTGATTTCATCTTCCTGTGGTGTTCTAAGTTTGTCGTTGGACATAACATGAATGTTTTTTCTTCTTAAGTTTTATAATGTTACCTCGTTGGGATTGTATGATTTATTTTTTAAAAGTGCATTATTGTACAGATATATAAGGTACGCCAGTGCAGCTAAATACGCCAAGTGTTCAGTGCTGGGACATTTCCAATGAAATCCGCTAAAATGCGCCTCCAAGAAGATGTGCCACGGTCTTGGACAACTCCGGTTTGACAAACCCCGGTTACCCTAGCAGACATCTGCTACTTGAAATACAAATTGTTAACAGGGTTGCCAGCAACATCTGATATTAAATGCCATACGGAGTTCTACACATTATTCGAGAAATCGAAATCCAGCTTATGCAATAATGATCTACATCGATCCCACTATATTTTATACACACCTAGAATCTAGGGACGGTACTACAAAAGACCGAAAATACGAGGTGTTTTAAAAAATAATTTTGTACCTTTAGGTCCAGCTCCCATACCAATTAGGACACAAAAACCAGAAGTGACCTTATAGAAATCGAAATCAAAATTATGCAATGATGATCTACATCGATCCCGCTGTAATTGACACCCACTTAGAATCTAGGGACGGTGCAAAAAAGACCAAAAATACTATTATATTCCCAAAATCATCAAACGATGAAAATTTTAAAATTATTAAACATTCATATACTTCGTGATTTCTCCTTGAAAATCCTATTTAAGATCAAGATTAACAATACGATACAACCACGAAAAACAACACGTCCTACGCAAACGGATTTTTCAGTGGCATCAAAACATAAAAACCTTCAAAGTGATAATATCAAGCTTATTCAAGGTGATGGTGTCAAAACATATAAGTTAAAATCTTCAAGGTGTCTATTTTAAATTGAAAAAACATATTTTCCAGAATAAACAGTGCCTTGCTAAAACTAAAACAGTTTTTAGTGATACTATAAAACCAGGCATTTTTAAAAATTATCATTCATTCGACCTACACCTGCTAAGAGTGTGGTATGGTACATTTATTCTGCGTCCAGAGGAACCACCCAGGACTGACAGCGGTGATGGAAGGCCTGTGTTTGTGAGTATGAGCTTTGCGCTGATGAACTTTTGCATGACATAAATGTCGTGAAGGGAGGACTACAAGACATTATAAACACACGAGAGTATCAGGGATTTCTCCTTGATAGACCCCTACCAGTGTACTACTTATATTTCACATCATGATTTTGTAATTATTGTTTATATCTATATCGTTTACATTTATGGTGACGGTTTTAATAAATACCACAAATATATGACACTTGTCATTTTATTAAAATTCTGACTACTTAACGTGACAGTTTATTGTTGCTACATTCAGTACCATTATTAGCATCACATAATTAGTAACATATTAAGCAACATTATTAAACATATTATGGCTCCCCCAGAGGAATCTCTCTCGTGTGGTTCTTAGTGTTTGTGTTCCTCTTTTCACACATATAAGGCACTTTTTTGCTTTGTTAACTCCATTGTGGTCATTTCATTTCTCACATTCTCTTGTCATGCCCACGACTCGCAGTCAGGCTTCTTTCATTCCCTTAAACACACCTCAAGTTCAAAATTCCAACAATATGGCAGGCATTTCTTCCATAATTCCCGATATATACAGTGCGTCCAAGGAACAAAGCGCGGATTTATTTTTACAAAATTTCATGAAGATCGCACTAGTCAATAACTGGGATGACTCAAAATGCATAAAGATTTTCGAAAAGTCCCTTTCTGGACCCGCTCAACATTGGTTCTCCACCCAAAATCTCTCTACCCTTCCCTGGTCAACCGTCCAACAAAAATTCCTAAAACAATTTGGCGACGAACAGGTTCCACGATCTCGCATTCATCGGTATAGGGCTCGAGTTCAACTCCCTAATGAACCACTTTCTCATTACGTTTTCGCAAAGAAATTTCTGGCAGATCAGGCATACACGCAATTAGATTTTCAGGAGTTTCTTTTAGAATGCGTGTCGAGTATGACACCCGAGAACATACGTTGGTTTGGCACTCGCACCATATCTGACTATCCCACATTTATTGATGAGGTTACAACCTTAGAACGCACTCAGCTCATGGCCCAAAAGCGAGAAACGGACTCTTCCTTTTCACGCCAAACTTCAGATGTCCCAACTTCTAGCGCCATTCAAGAACTGACTCATCAAGTCTCACAGTTACAGCTTCACCTCAACACCCTTTCAAATTCTCAACCTACCTCTGTTCATTTTGCTCCTACCCGTTCTCGTTCTCCTAGTCCACACAATCACAACACCCTCTCTCCTAACCATAAATCCCTTCCCTTTCCACAGTCCCTCTCACCCCATCCGCCGTCCTCCTGTCTCCAACATTCTCATTCCACCAATCCAACCTCTTCTTCTTCTAACTCGTGTACTCATTGCTCCATACACCCATCTCATTGTTGTCAATGTACCGCCTCCTCTCATTGTCAAACTGTCCCTCAGTCTCCCCCAACCCGTAACACTCCACGAAATGATTACAATAACGGCTCTCGTAAAGGCAAGAACAATAAGCGTTTTAACACTAAGCATTCTTCCCAACCCCAAAATGTCTATACTACACAACAGCCAACCATACCCATTCCCCCATATCCATTCTATCATCCCTTTTTTCAATATCCTACCCCTACCCACCTACCCTCCCTCCCTTCCCCTTCCCCTGTCTCCACAAACTCTCGTACCAATAAACCAAAAAACGCCCAAAATTAGCGCGAGAGCACACCAGTCTCCTCGCGCTTAATTCTCCCTCATCCCCTTCTTCCCCTCCCTCTTCCTCAGATTACCTCCAATTACCGTTGCATTTCAAAGGCAAATTACCTTACGTAAAAGCCCGTTGCATGACCAAGGATGTTTTCTTTTGCCTTGACTCTGGTGCTGAAGTCAGCCTCTTTCCAGCCGACCAACTCGACCCTTCGGTTCGTACTTTTAAGCTTCACACGGTTCTAAATGGTCTTTCATCATCTCCGGTACATCTCTCCCGTGCTACCATCCTCAACTTGAATTTTAATGGTCATCAATACTCTGTACTTTTTCGTTTGGTTCCTTTCAAAAACTTTCCTGCTATCCTTTCCAGTAAATTTCTTCAAGACCATCAAGCAACCCTTGATTTTGACAAAGGCATCCTATCATTACGTCATCTAGGTCGCATGCCTCCAGCCGATAATGCAATACACAGCGTAAATACAAACACATTTCACTTTTTCAAAAAACATCCCACTCCTCACATTGTTTTTCAAGCACGTAGGAGACTTGTCATACCACCCCGTTCAGCTAAAGCAGTTCCTCTCAAGGTTAACGGTCACTTTCCAAATACATCCTTCCGGCTACATACTCCTATCTTACGAAACTTAAGTACCTGCTATATGACGCATGCTGTTGTCTCCATAGATAACCTTGTTTTGCCACTTGCAAACGTCTCGTCTCGTCCCCAGATTATAAAGGCCAATGCTCCCATTGTTATTGGTTCCATATTTTCACCACCGGAACAAAACACTAACGCTTACACCATCAGACAGGTTCATTTTCCCACGGACGAGGACGCTTCACGACACAAAGCACAACGCCTTAAGGAAATCGGTCATCTCATTGACATTAACAAATTTCACTTTTCTCCTGACATGAACGAACATCAAACTGTTCAAATGAAGGCGCTACTTTCTGAATATGCTTTTCTTTTTCAATGGCACGACAATGATTTTACCAAAATACCCACCTTTTCGGCCACGTTAGACTTAGAATCAGACGTTCCCTTTCAGTCCCCCCAATTCGTCATTCCACATAGACTTAGACCGCGAGCAAGAGAACTCGTCCTGCGCCTCATTAATCAAGGAGTGTTTGAACAATCAGATTCTCAGTATAGAAATAACATATTATTTGTTTTAAAACCAAATTCCAAAACTGAGCTAAGGGCCGTTTTTGATCTCAGGGGCCTTAACTCCCGTTCAAGAACAATAGCTTCTCCTTTAGAAGATATACAGGACGTTCTAGAGTCTCTTTCTGACTCAGTTTGGTTCAACTCCTTTGATTTACATTCCAGTTTCTATCAATTAGACTTAGATCCCAAGGACAGACCGGCCACTGCGTTCTCTATTAAGGGTCTTTCTCTCCCCTTCAATCATCTTCAATTGACATCTGTTCCTCAGGGTTTCAAAAATGCCTCCATTTTACTTCAACAAGCTCTTCAAACCATTTATAGGGACATCTTCCCCAACAATATTACATCATTCGTTGACGACATGTATGTCCACGCAGATTCATTCGATCAGATGATGATTGTGCTTCGTGCCTTCTTTCAGCAAGCCGCCAAACATTCTCTGCTCTTTAACATTAAAAAATCAGTTCTCGGATCAAAAAGAATTAAATGTTTAGGCCATATTATTGACAATCACACTCTACAACCTGACCCTGATAAGATTTCGGCTTTAGCTCAGGCACCCAGACCGGCCACTCTCAAAAGCCTCAAAAGCTGGTTAGCCAGTGCAAATTTTTTCCGACGTTTTTTCAAAAATTTTTCCATCATTCTTGCACCCCTTTATCAGGCTCTGTCAAACAATCCTAAAAAGCTCATCTGGACTCCTGAGCGCGTTCAAGCGTTTGAAACAATGCAGAAACTTCTAACCTCACCCCCCGTACTTGCTCTATATTCAACCCGCAATACACACCACATTCTCATGACAGACGCCGCATCAGTAGGCGTCGGGGCGGTGTTATTACAGAAAGATCTCACTACTAACGTTGTGCAACCTGTTTGCTATGTCTCTTCCAGACATCCCAAAACCGTTTCCCCCCTTCCCATCTTCCATCAAGAATTATATGCAGTGTACTTTTCTCTTCGGAAATTAGAAAAATATTTGTTAGGCCACCATTTCACCCTAGTTACTGACAATATTTCTCTTCTTGCCGTTCGGAAAACAATTGTTCCATCCCCAAAAATTTTGAGATGGTTAAACTACATTAATACATTTGACTTTACAATCAAACATGCAAAAAGCCATCAGAACCCCATAGCTGATTATCTTAGTAGGCATCCTGCTCCTCTTACGCAAGACACGATAGACATGGACAATGAAGTTGTGCCTGATTCTGTACTTCTAACTATCGATAACAACTTGGATCTATCTCGCCTACAGGGTGAAGATAAATTCTTCTCCAAAATTATCGAGACTCTTAACAAACGAGACGAGACAGATCCTTCATTCCAACGTCTCAACAAACAATACGTTATTCAGAAAGGCATACTTTACAAAAAACTGTACCGAGTACCTAACTCTCGATTACTGCTCTGCGTACCCGATAGTCTTAAACCAGCTTTATTCGATGAGTATCATGACTCAATGACTCACATAGGTTTTACCAAGATGTATTGGATGTTGCGATACAAGTATTTCTTTCCGCGCCTAAAATCATGGCTAGCTCAGAAACTTAAATCATGTAAAGGCTGCGCCATCTTTAAACGCAATTACATGCCTAATAACCCCACAATTCAGCGTTTTCCTCAGTCAGGCCTATTTGAAACCTTTTCTTTGGACCTAGCAGGCAAGCTAATACCCAGTGATCCCGAAGGTTTCCAATACTTTTATGCAGCTACGGACCACTGTACTGGATTCACCATTACTCATCCCATAACAACTCCAAACAGCGACAACTTCATCAATTTCATCACAAACCATATCATTCTTCCATATAATACTCCTCGCACAATCTACTTAGATCTTCAGAGTTCACACCGGTCTACCGTATCGTTAAACTTTCTCAAGTCTCTTAACATAACAGTTAAGTACGGCCTACCCTACCAACATCGTTCTCTAGGCACAGTCGAACAAAGATTAGGCTCCTTGCAAACGAGTCTCAAATTTCTGTGCCAAGACAACCAGAAATTTTGGCCTCGCTTCCTTGCGCATGCCACTGCGGCTCTGAATAAATCACCCTTAACTTCCATTGGTCTATCTCCTCATTTTCTCCTCTATGGCGTTCATCCCACTTTACCATTAGACAATTTGCTACATGTTCAACAAGAAACTTTGAATACTAATGATCGCCTACTTGCACTCAAAGAAATGAGGGACCTCGTTGAATTTCGAAAACACCAAGTTTTCACTGATCTGAAGAAGCGCATTGAGAAGGTCAAAAATCCAACACAGTTCTTCCCTGACAGTTTAGTTATGGTCTTAGATACCTCAACAAAACCTAACACTTGTAAGCCATTATCCCGTCTTTATAAGGGACCCTACAAAGTGATTTCGAATGTCTCGGCTGATGAGTATCTTCTAGATATTGATGGAAAGCCAACGGTCATTGCTAAGACCCGTTTGAAACTGTACATCCCACCTACAAACCCAGACCCCGAATTTGAGTATAAGTACAAGCGCTTCCTCAGTACCTCTAAATAGGATCCGACCACACATTACTTCAAAACCCAACTACCAATTACATTTCACGTTATGTTTTGATTATTTAATTTAACGTTCCTAGTGAAACATGATCCCTTTCTGTAGTACCACACTGGCAAAACTCCCGACTTTGTCTCTCGTTATGCCATAATTACAGTTACAGGTAGGCAACACACATTACAGGCAATATTTCTCCCGTGCGGCATTTTTTTTTCTTCCGGCAGTTCATTATTATTGCATATGCTTCGTCTCCTGTTTTAGGCAACCGCTGTACACACACCATTTCTCCCGTGCAACGACTCCTAGTTACGCTCATAACAACCTCTACGCTTTTCCTTCTCCCCATAAGCAATATACCGGCATCATTCATTATTCTCGTCATTTTCTTTCCTAGGCGCGCAAGGAAAGACTCTCCATCTCATTTCCTTCTTGCGTCCTTTTTTGGGAACGGCTGGTCCGACCCCACATGATATCACTAAGGTCGCTAGGACGAAATGCTTTCTCTCATCCATACACAATTTTTTTTTTGGTACTTACCTCGTACTCTGTCCTCCGCCATTTTCATTCCTCGTTCTACATATCTTAACAAATCCTCTCATTATGATGATAATAAAACACAAAACCACCACCACACATTCGCGAACGGCACACATTAATTACCATTGCCACTCGCGTCTCCATTTTCTTTTCTCACCACCCGTATACAGGCTCATTTTGCTCACAACTGGCAAACCTCACGCAGTTTCTCCCGAATCATTTGTCTTCCAGGTCAACTTACGGTACCTTGGCCAGGAATAAACTACGTCTCACTAATATATATATATATATTTTTTCTGTCCTACTTAATGGCAAATTCACTCTTCCTTTCTATACTTCTTCTACTGTAACGGAATCTTTCGCTATCCACGACCATACTTCCGTCCACACCACATACAGTAATAGTAAACATGATCATAATAATAATAATAATAATAATAATAATAAAAACATAAGGGTCTCGCCTTTTCACACACCCCGGAATATCCGCATCTCCCTAAAGATTGATCAGGTGCCTTCTTCATTACAGTTCGCCATTATACATATTTTTTAGTTATCCATTTTGTTCCTTGTACGTTTTTTTTTTGCAATAGCATTACTCTTCTTCCTAATTTTCTCTTCTCCCTTTTCTTCTTTCTTTTAGTCCTTTTTTTTTTTTAAAAAAAAAAATACGTTTTCACAATGGTCTTTAACAAGTAATTCAGTGCCTCCTGTCATGTAATTTCTTTTCCGCATCCGGCCTATTTTCACAAACGCACCTGGGCTACCCATCATCTTGCTACCCGTTTCCATGGATGATGCCTACCAGTCGCAGTTTTTTTTTCTGGATGATGGACCTCACGACTTCCAGACCACAAGATGCTGTCCATTTTTGGCTCAAGGACCAAGCCTTCCAGATAGCAGACTTCCAGGAGATAGTCCTGACTCTCGACGTGCTGCACCACCACGATCAGGATTTCCCGAGTTCCAGCCTTCCTGGATACACCATTGGGATCACGCTCGACATCTACACGGACCCAGCAGTTTTAGTGATTTTTTTTTTCTCGTGTGTGTGTTTACTAGTGCATCCTTCCTCTAGTGTTTTTTTTTCTTTCTTTTGTGCACCAGCCCCATGGTTATAAAAGTCAAACGATGAAAAATTTTAAGGGATTCCATGTCACTGGTTCTCATGAACAGTTGACCATTGTACTTTATTAAAAGGGGGATTATTATATTCCCAAAATCATCAAACGATGAAAATTTTAAAATTATTAAACATTCATATACTTCGTGATTTCTCCTTGAAAATCCTATTTAAGATCAAGATTAACAATACGATACAACCACGAAAAACAACACGTCCTACGCAAACGGATTTTTCAGTGGCATCAAAACATAAAAACCTTCAAAGTGATAATATCAAGCTTATTCAAGGTGATGGTGTCAAAACATATAAGTTAAAATCTTCAAGGTGTCTATTTTAAATTGAAAAAACATATTTTCCAGAATAAACAGTGCCTTGCTAAAACTAAAACAGTTTTTAGTGATACTATAAAACCAGGCATTTTTAAAAATTATCATTCATTCGACCTACACCTGCTAAGAGTGTGGTATGGTACATTTATTCTGCGTCCAGAGGAACCACCCAGGACTGACAGCGGTGATGGAAGGCCTGTGTTTGTGAGTATGAGCTTTGCGCTGATGAACTTTTGCATGACATAAATGTCGTGAAGGGAGGACTACAAGACATTATAAACACACGAGAGTATCAGGGATTTCTCCTTGATAGACCCCTACCAGTGTACTACTTATATTTCACATCATGATTTTGTAATTATTGTTTATATCTATATCGTTTACATTTATGGTGACGGTTTTAATAAATACCACAAATATATGACACTTGTCATTTTATTAAAATTCTGACTACTTAACGTGACAGTTTATTGTTGCTACATTCAGTACCATTATTAGCATCACATAATTAGTAACATATTAAGCAACATTATTAAACATATTAATACGAGGTGTTTTAAAAATAATTTTGTACTTTTAGGTCCAGCTCCCATACCAATTAGGACACAGAAACCAGAAGTGACCTTATAGAAATCGAAATCAAAGTTATGCAATAATGATCTACATCGTTCCCGCTGTAATTGACACCCACATAGAATCTAGGGACGGTGCAAAAAAGACCAAAAATACGAGGTGTTTTAAAAATAATTTTGCACTTTTAGGTCCACCTCCCATACCAATTAGGACACAAAAACCGGAAGTGACCTTATAGAAATCGAAATCAAAGTTGGCCAATAATGATCTACATCAATCCCACTTTAATGTATACCCACCTAGAATCTAGGGACGGTATTACAAAAGACCGAAAATACGAGGTGTTTTAAAAAATAATTTTGCACTTTTAGGTCCAGCTCCCATACCAATTATGACACAAAAACCGGAGGTGACCTTATAGAAATCGAAATCCAAGTTATGCAATAATGATCAACATCAATCTCACTATAATTGTTACCCACCTAGAATCTAGGGACGGTACTACAAAAGACCGAAAATACAAGGTGTTTTAAAAAATAATTTTGCACTTTTAGGTCCAGCTCCCATACCAATTAGGACAGAAAAACCGGAAGTGACCTTATAGAAATCGAAATCAAAGTTGGCCAATAATGATCTACATCAATCCCACTATAATTTACACCCACCGAGAATCTAGGGACGGTACTACAAAAGACCGAAAATACGAGGTGTTTTAAAAAATAATTTTGTACTTTTAAGTCCAGCTCCCGTACCAATTAGGACACAAAAACCAGAAGTGACCTTATAAAAATCGAAATCCAAGTTATGCAATAATGATCTACATCAATTTTACTATAATTTATACCCACCTAGAATCTAGGGACGGTACTACAAAAGACCGAAAATACAAGGTGTTTTAAAAAATAATTTTGTACCTTTAGGTCCAGCTCCCATACCAATTAGGACACAAAAACCGGAAGTGACCTTATAGAAATCGAAATCAAAGTTATGCAATAACGATCTACATCAATCCCGCTATAATTTTTACCCACCTAGAATCTAGGGACGGTACTACAAAAGACCGAAAATACGAGGTGTTTTAAAAAATAATTTTGTACTTTTAAGTCCAGCTCCCGTACCAATTAGGACACAAAAACCAGAAGTGACCTTATAAAAATCGAAATCCAAGTTATGCAATAATGATCTACATCAATTTTACTATAATTTATACCCACCTAGAATCTAGGGACGGTACTACAAAAGACCGAAAATACAAGGTGTTTTAAAAAATAATTTTGTACCTTTAGGTCCAGCTCCCATACCAATTAGGACACAAAAACCGGAAGTGACCTTATAGAAATCGAAATCAAAGTTATGCAATAACGATCTACATCAATCCCGCTATAATTTTTACCCACCTAGAATCTAGCGACGGTACTACAAAAGACCGAAAATACGAGGTTTTTAAAAAATAATTTTCTACTTATAGGTCCAGCTCCCATACCAATTAGGACACAAAAACCAGAAGTGACCTTATAGAAATCGAAATCAAAGTTATGCAATAATGATCTACATCGATCCCGCTGTAATTGACACCCACTTAGAATCTAGGGACGGTGCAAAAAAGACCAAAAATACGAGGTGTTTTAAAAATAATTTTGTACTTTTGGGTCCAGCTCCCATACCAATTAGGACACAAAAACCAGAAGTGACCTTATAGAAATCGAAATCAAAGTTATGCAATAATGATCTACATCGATCCCGCTGTAATTGACACCCACTTAGAATCTAAAGACGGTGCAAAAAAGACCAAAAATACGAGGTGTTTTAAAAATAATTTTGCACTTTTAGGTCCAGCTCCCATACCAATTAGGACACAAAAACCGGAAGTGACCTTATAGAAATCGAAATCAAAGTTGGCCAATAATGATCTACATCAATCCCACTTTAATGTATACCCACCTAGAATCTAGGGACGGTATTACAAAAGACCGAAAATACGAGGTGTTTTAAAAAATAATTTTGCACTTTTAGGTCCTGCTCCCATACCAATTAGGACACAAAAACCGGAAGTGACCTTATAGAAATCGAAATCCAAGTTATGCAATAATGATCAACATCAATCCCACTATAATTGTTACCCACCTAGAATCTAGGGACGGTACTACAAAAGACCGAAAATACAAGGTGTTTTAAAAAATAATTTTGCACTTTTAGGTCCAGCTCCCATACCAATTAGGACACAAAAACCGGAAGTGACCTTATAGAAATCGAAATAAAAGTTGGCCAATAATAATCTACATCAATCCCACTATAATTTACATCCACCGGGAATCTAGGGACGGTACTACAAAAGACCGAAAATACGAGGTGTTTTGAAAAATAATTTTGTACTTTTAAGTCCAGCTCCCGTACCAATTAGGACACAAAAACCAGAAGTGACCTTATAAAAATCGAAATCCAAGTTATGCAATAATGATCTACATCAATTTTACTATAATTTATATCCACCTAGAATCTAGGGACGGTATTACAAAAGACCGAAAATACGAGGTGTTTTAAAAAATAATTTTGCACTTTTAGGTCCAGCTCCCATACCAATTATGACATAAAAACCGGAAGTGACCTTATAGAAATCGAAATCCAAGTTATGCAATAATGATCTACATCAATTTTACTATAATTTATATCCACCTAGAATCTAGGGACGGTACTACAAAAGACCGAAAATACAAGGTGTTTTAAAAAATAATTTTGTACCTTTAGGTCCAGCTCCCATACCAATTAGGACACAAAAACCGGAAGTGAACTTATAGAAATCGAAACCAAAGTTATGCAATAATGATCTACATCAATCCCGCTATAATTTTTACCCACCTAGAATCTAGGGACGCTACTACAAAAGACCGAAAATACAAGGTGTTTTAAAAAATAATTTTGCACTTTTAGGTCCTGCTCCCATATCAATTATGACACAAAAACCGGAAGTGACCTTATAGAAATCGAAATCAAAGTTAGCCAATAATGATCTACATCAATCCGACTATAATGTATATCCACCTAGAATCTAGGGACGGTATTACAAAAGACCGAAAATACGAGGAGTTTTAAAAAATAATTTTGTACTTATAGGTCCAGCTCCCATACCAATTAGGACACAAAAACCGGAAGTGACCTTATAGAAATCGAAATCAAAGTTAGCCAATAATGATCTACATCAATCCCACTATAATGTATACCCACCTAGAAACTAGGGACGGTATTACAAAAGACCGAAAATACGAGGTGTTTTAAAAATTAATTTTGTACTTTTAGGTCCAGCTCCCATACCAATTAGGACACAAAAACCGGAAGTGACCTTATAGAAATCGAAATCAAATTTGGCCAATAATGATCTACATCAATCCCACTATAATGTATACCCACCTAGAATCTAGGGACGGTATTACAAAAGACCGAAAATACGAGGTGTTTTAAAAAATAATTTTGTACTTTTAGGTCCAGCTCCCATACCAATTAGGACACAAAAACCAGAAGTGAGCTTATAGAAATCGTAATCAAAGTTATGCAATAATGATCTACATAGATCACGCTGTAGTTGACACCCACGTAGAATCTAGGGACGGTACTACAAAAGATCGAAAATACGAGGTGTTTTAAAAAATAAATTTGTACTTTTAGGTCCTGCTCCCATACCAATTAAGACACAAAAACTGGAAGTGACCTTATAGAAATGGAAATCGAAATTATGCAGTAATGACCTACAGAGATTCCACTTACAGAGTTGGCGTGGATCAATGAAAACTTGACCCACGACCCAGTGAACCACCACCCATCGTGACCCACTCTGACCCTCCACCCGCCATCAACCACTCTCATCCACTGTGACCTGCTCTGACTCATCAAAATCTCGTTATCAACTTTTACATACAGTATAATCGACTGCCCTTCTACTGACTAAAGTTTACACTTGTAACAAAAGAAGACTGAAATTGTCACTAATCGGAGTTTGAATTTTTACGGTCAATCGCTCAAGCACCACTCTTTTACAATAAAGGTGGATCTGACCTTTACGATATAAAATGGTAAAGTGTTTGTCAATGAGGAAATTGAAGCACTTCGAGGTGGGAGGAAATTAGTGTGTGCCTAACATATACTTGTACTAAGATAGTATTCTTGCGAGTGTTAATTTCTAAATGTATTGCGAAAGAAACTTCTATTCGCAGAAAAATAGTTCTGTACAATATGGAAAAGGTTATGATTTCTCAGTTCACAGTATTTTTCTCCAAAAGACTTGAAAAATCAGTTTTCCATAGCGTATAAAGATGCTCGGGTACTGTCTGTAATAGCATCTCCATAAAGTATGCTCATAATTGTAATTTGTGTAATCACTAAAACATCACGTTAAATTTAAGTTACAAATATGCATAATTGCAATTATTATGAATATTTATTCAAAGTAGTTTACCTTCTAGTTTATGAAAAGGAAAGAAGAGACTTATTAAAAATTAGGTACAAAGTTGAAAAAATACTAGGGATGGGTACGAACGAGTTCGAGCGAGTTTTCTTTGAAACTCGACTCGACTCGAAACATACATCTTTCAGCTCGACTCGAAAACTTTCCTCCAACTCGACTCGAATTTGTTTCGAGTCGAGTCGAGCCAAAACGAGCCAAATCGAGCCAGTTCCTGTGTGTAGTTCAAAATACTGTCTTCAAGTATCCTACATAGACAATAATTATTATCAATGATACTACTACAACACATTATTATTATTATTATTATTATTATTATTATTATTATTATTATTATTAATAATAATAATAGACCTAATATTATTATTATTATTATTATTATAACATCATGTAAAAGTATGAAGTGGTTTGTATCTGAATACTAAAAACTAGTTGACTGCCAATCTCGGTAGTCGTGAAGTCTAAGAGGCAAGTACTTCGTTCACAAGGTTCCGGGTTTATATTTCGGAGGAGGGTGATGGTAGGCATGGGTTCATACGTTTATAAGACCCACCAAATTAATTGTCCTAAGACATAAAGTACATTCCCAGGGAAAGTGCATTCCTTGGCATCTCTACCAGAAGCTGGTAGACCTCGGATCAGCTTAATTTCCTGCGTAATGATTGAAAACAGTATAGTATTACACAATGAAAATTCTCTTCGGTGCTAGCGGTTCCGGTTTTGCTTCCCGCTTGGTGCACTCGGTCGAAAATGTGTAAGAAGCTTTTTTAAGCCAATCATCCTGAATTAGGTTTTTCTCATTTACAGCAGCCCAATGCCGGTGTTGTACCTAATATATAGGTCCGAGGCCGCTTCCTTCCTTCCTTCCCCAATCCTTTCTTTCTTCCCTTTCCCCGGAGACTGTGCTCGTCGAGGCATGCCATCCCTCAAACGTGATGGGCTAAATGGCCATAAATGGCGAAAGCGCAGAAACTTAAAATCCATCCACAGCGAAAATTATAGCACCTTTTCTGTTCCTAACTGTTCCCTCTCCCTTATCCTAATAGCTTAGATAGCAGAACACACTTTCAATAAAAGAACGTTTTATTGTTTAAAGAGACCTAATGTCATGTGGACTGTTGTTCTGCGCTCCCCTCCCTAATTCCACAACACGCACTGATTGAAATTTCATCGAGAAGCATTCAAAAGGCTGATAGGTCTAGATCATGACAAATCTGTTAGACGAGATTTCTTTGCGTAAGACAATTGGAAGTTATCTTCTAATTTCAGAACTATAATTTGTGATGCTTATGATCTTCACTTAATTTATAACTTCAATGGTATCTCCCTCGAAAAAACTGGGGATGCGAAGAGTCACTTAGGGCAACCACTATTTCGGGGCAAAATTTGGGAAACTGAAATGAAATACAGTGTCCTTTTGTGTCATATAGAATAACTTTTTCCCATATTATTCTAGATATTCTTACATCCTTAGTCCTGAAAAAGATTAGCTCACTCATTCCACAGGATCTATTGAAATATTCAATATTTTAATGTTCGTGGCAAACGCAACGTATTATTACCACAAAAATATTATAGGCATGTCCTTTGGACAAATCACCTAGGTGGACCGCAGTGGCTCAGTGGCAGAGCGTTCACCTCTGGTGCATGGGGTCCTTGGATCGATCCCAGTTCGTGCCAAGTGAACTTTGTGGTGGACAAACACTGTGTGCGTGAGTTTTCTTGGTGTTCTCCCGTTTCCTCCCACTTTTTTCATTCCACGATTTCTTTCATTTCTCATCAACACCGTCTTCTTTAGCCTAGTTGGCATAATCGAGGAACGTAAAACTTAAATATTTAATTTCATTTTCTTTCAAATCAGCTAGGCCGCTACTTAGACAAGCTTGTAGGTATTTTCTTTCCGCATCTTTCTGTTGACTTTTTGTGGCCCAAGTCTCTCACTATCTAGAAGTTTGGAGGTTTTACCGCTTCAAACAAACGTACAGGACACAAAAAATAAAGAACATTTTGTTCGATTTGCCGACGGTAGATTCACAAAATACGAAACATGAGTAAATACATTGTTCCAAACAGCATGTTGTAAATCATAACCAGTCGGTCTCCAGAGAAAATATTTATTTTTTCCCTCCCAACTGGAAAAGACTCAGGAACACAGATGAAGTATAACCGTTATTTGCAGATGCGGATATAACAGGTTGCAAGTAGTAATCTACACCCCCCAACACCCCCCTAACACCCCTCCAAATTTCTTTACACACACCCCTGGATGGAAAAGGAATGCTCCTCCAAATCCAATTGTATCAATCAGTATCACATATCTTATTTATTACATCAAGTTAAAAAAGGTTTAGCATTTAGGAAAGAAGGCAATATTCTTATTTATTTATTTCATTTCAAAATACGAAGCGACCTCGTTCTCTTCTACGGCTTCGAGAACCACATGACCTCATTGTTTCGGGCAGTGTTTCGATCGAAACAATTGACAAAACAGACCGCTGATATCTACCCTTCTGGGCTCCGCGGTCGTTTCCGAGAAAAGAGATTGATGGACAGATGCAGATGACTGAAATTGGCAACGTCTTGAGGGGTCACTCACCTACCTCCTCCTCAATAAGGGAAAATGTGACAATATAGTAATAAGCCTACACCAGAATCAGTTGGTAAGTGCTACTCTGCAACAGATCGCAATCAGAGGGGGGCTAGGGAGGGCCTGGCCCTCCCTAAATTTTTCATGTCCCATCCAGACCTCAATACAAAATGCACAATTTAGATATCTGTAAGATAATTTTTAAATGACTTGGACCCTCCTAACATATTCATGGCCCCCCCCCCCCAAAGATGTGTGGCTGGTTTCGAGCCTGCTCTGCAAGTGGTGTATCAACGGACGGACGTTAGAAGGCTGTAGTCAAAACGTGTTTAGAAATGAAGAGATCGGTTGAATTAAGAATTATATATATATATATATATATATATATATATATATATATATATATATATATATATATATATATATATATATATATAAGACTGAGTCTAGTGTTATGCAGGAACGCATTTGGCGCTAGCTTAATGTTTTGTAAAGTATATTTTTATTCACGCAAATTCATTGAGTGGATTAGGGCTCATAGCAAGCCACTTTTTTTTTAACTAAAATTTAATTTTTTCCAACTTGGTCACTAAAAGTTACTTTTTTTTTCAAATTTGTCACTAAAAGTTACTTTTTGAGAGGTAAAGTGACTTTTTCGTGTGATTTATGTTTTGCATGGACAGTTTTCTAAGAAAAATATAAAAATAAATGGAAAAAGGCAGAAACTTGTTACTCATTACTCTTCTGAAAGCTTCAGTACTTGCTGCCACATGTGAAACAGGCAGCTTTATTCTCACTTCAGCTTTTATTCTTTCTAAAGCACAATGGACGGTTGGTGGATGCTTAAGCTCTCAAGGTTGGGTTGAGAACCCTTCTGTGTCTATTCTTTCTTCCATCATAATAATCTTTTAGTTTTCTCGCGTAATAGTTAACGCTCCGTTGAACGTTGTGTATGTGTGTCTGTGTGGTTCATCATGTTCGTCTTGTGTTATGCTTCTTGTGTGTTCTTCTTAAGAATAGGTGATGAATTTGAATATTTCACGTTTTTGAGAACTCTTAATGCTAAGTTAAATATAATGTCTGGGATGAAGAAATTCGGAAATAGGCCAGAACCTGTTTCACTTGCTCAGAAGCTTTTTACATCTGCTAAGTCTGCTTACCGTAACTACAAAGCATACTTTGAAAACCTAAGAAAGGAGGAAGCTCTAAAAGAAATAGTAAAGAAGAAACAAAACAACAAACAAAGAGACAGGTGACGGAGAAATTGACAAAGGAAAAAAGGGTCATGATGAGATTTTGGTCACTTTTTCGTGTGCTTTTTGGCCATTTTTGATCACTTTTCAACTATTTACAAGAGACCAGACCACTATGAGCCCTGGGATTATTAAAATTAGGGTATATTAAAGAAGAAAAAAACAGAAAGATACAAAATATTTGTAAGTTGAAAACCTGTATTTCTGGAAAACAACTAAATCAATGAATAATTTTCTTATGAAAGATATTCAGAGCGAAGAACGTAGCCAGGAAGGGGCAGGAACGGAGATTAAGAGGTCAAATAATATTACAACAATTAACGTTAACAACAGGGTTAGAATATTAAAATAATGAAATTGGAACTATGTACAGTATTAGGTACTACACAAATGTGATTTCAGCATGGGACGAGGGAATTTTTTCCCAATTAATATTTTGGAATAAATCACCCACTAAAACTTGCTGAGAGTGAATAAATTGAATTAATAGCAGAACTTTGCAAAATAATTACAATAATTCGTATGTAATCAATTCACATGTAATTACTGGGTAAAATAGTGCAGGATAATTCCTACAGTGAAACCTCTCTTAACGGGCATCTTTCAGTAGTGTATATCTTCATAAGAGGACAAACTTTCTTATTCTTCCATGCCATAAATATGTGTGGTGTGGTGTTATGAGAGACAACCCTTCCTTTTAGGGACATCTCTCATATACGGACAAATAATCGGTTCCACTGATGTCCGTTTTGAGAGGTTACACTGTATTACTTAGTTTAATAATAATAATAAATGCCCAAATGTGTGAACTTACTTTATTGAACCTACCACTGCGAAGAGCTGATATTATTATTATTATTATTATTATTATTATTATTATTATTATTATTATTATTATTATTATTATTATTATTATTATTATTATTATTACTAGTAGTAGTATAGTAGTAGTATTGCAATAGTTGCGTAACAAAATATACTGTTTTCTTGTTTGAGTTTGTTTAAAAATTATATCACTATTCTGAGAGCACACCCCCCTTTTATTTTGAACACCACCCCCAAGTAAAAATTTCTGGCGTACTTACTGACAGGTTGCCAGATCTACCTATTTATTTTTAGATCTAACGTATGTTATATACGTCCATTTGTATGTGAGATCCTGGCCGCCTATATTGTTTCATACGAAAAGTACGTATAGATGGACCGTTTTCAGTTATAAGTCTGGTGTAAGTTAAGTTCAAAAACTACAGGAATTACGCATGTAACCTACCTTTTTAAGTACGCTACCTACATTTTTTTCTTAGTGTAGCTAACAAGAAATTTATCGAGTTGGAAATTTACACCTGATTGTACAAGAAGTTAGTTTGTAATAGTCTTTCTCATATCCGAACCAAGAATTTCTTTAAACTAGGGCCCAGATACAAGATCCATTGATCCAGATATACAGTCAATTCAATAAAAGCGACATCTGACTTCTAGTGAACAAACTCGATCCATTTGATCATGTTGAATCATCTGTGCCGACTCTAATAGTGCAATTGGTTTAAATGGGTCGGCTCACGACTCGTTCACCACAGAGCCGATCTCAAAAAAATCGTTTGCATGTCATTTCTACTCAGCCGATGTCTCACCTCAAGCGATCCGGCTCGAGCTGATCTCTCACCAGAGCCGAACCAAACCGAGCTGATGGCTCATCCCAACCGAGCCGGCTCGAGCCATCGGCTCATCCCAACCAAGTCGGCTCGAGCCTTCGTTCAATTGAGCCGAGTCGATGGCTCATCCCAACCAAACCGGCTTAAGCTATCGGTTCAATTGAGCCGTACCGATGGATCATCCCAACCGAGCCTGGATTGAGTTGTTCTATCAGTTGAACCGAGCTGAACCTATTGACATCACTGCCTGGGTTGGGCTTCTGCTTGGGCTCAAAAATTCGACCATACAAGTCTCAGCCTTGATAGTAAGATCTACACAGTATACATACTTTATTGGTGCTCACAACATTTGAGACTGTCCGTTATAAAAATCTATTGTCTCGTTATCAAAACGAGACGAGACGCGAACAATGTCCCCTCTCGTGAGCAACATTGATCGTCCCTAGATTCTAGGTGGGTATAAATTATAGTTGGATCGATGTAGATTATTATTGCATAACTTGGATTTCTATTTTTTTAAGGTCACTTCTGGTTTTTTATATCTTCATTGGTATGGGAGCTGGACTTGAAATTGAAAAATTATTCTTTAAAAACCTCGTATTTTCGGCCTGTTGTAGTACCGTCCCTAGATTCTAGATGGGTACAAATTATAGCTGGATCTAGGTAGATTATTATTGCAAAACTTGGATTTCGATTTTTATAAGGTCACTTCCGGTTTTTGTGTTTTAATTGGTATGGGAGCTGGACTTGAAATTGAAAAAATATTCTTTAAAACACCTCGTATTTTCGGTCTGTTGTAGTACCGTCCCTAGATTCTAGATGAGTACAAATTATAGCTGGATCTAGGTAGATTATTATTGCATAACTTGGATTTCGATTTTTATAAGGTCACTTAAGGTTTTTGTGCTTTAATTGGTATGGGAGCTGGACTTGAAATTGAAAAATTATTCTTTAAAACACCTCGTATTTTCGGTCTGTTGTGGTACCGTCCCTAGATTCTAGATGGGTACAAATTATAGCTGGATCTAGGTAGATTATTATTGCATAACTTGGATTTCGATTTTTATAAGGTCACTTCCGGTTTTTGTGTTTTAATTGGTATGGGAGCTGGAATTGAAAGAGCAAAATTATTTTTTAAAACACCTCGTACTTTCGGTCTGTTGTAGTACCGTCCCTAGATTCTAGGTGGGTATAAATTATAGTTGGATCGATGTAGATTATTATTGCATAACCTGCATTTCGATTTTTTTAAGGTCACTTCCGTCTTTTTTATCTTCATTGGTTTGGGAGCTGGACTGGAAATTGAAAAATTATTCTTTAAAACACTTCGTATTTTCGGTCTGTTGTAGTACCGTCCCTAGATTCTAGGTGGGTATAAATTATAGTTGGATCGATGTAGATTATTATTGCATAAATTGCATTTCGATTTCTATAAGGTCATTTCCGGTTTTTGTGTCTTAATTGGTATGGGAGCTGGACTTGAAAGTTATTTTTTTTTTTAAATACCTTGTACTTTCGGTCTGTTGTAGTACCGTCCCTAGATTCTACGCGGGTATAAATTATAGTTGGATCGATGTAGATTATTATTGCATAACGTGGATTTCGATTCTTATAAGGTCACTTCCGGGTTTTGTATCTTCATTGGTATGGGAGCTGGACTTGAAATTGAAAAAATATTTCTTAAGACACCTCGTATTTTTGGTCTGTTGTAGTACCGTTCCTTGATTCTAGGTGGGTATAAATTATAGTTGAGTCGATGTAGATTATTATTGCATAACTTGCATTTCGATTTTTATAAGGTCACTTCCGGTTTTAGTGTTTTAATTGGTATGGGAGCTGCACTTGAAAGTTAAAAATTATTTCTTAAAACACCTCGTATTTTCGGTCTGTTGTAGTACCGTCCCTAGATTCTAGGTGGGTATAAATTATAGCTGGATCTAGGAAGATTAGTATTGCATAACTTGGATTTCGATTTTTATAAGGTCACTTCCGGTTTTTGTGTTTTAATTGGTATGGGAGCTGGACTGGAAATTGAAAAATTATTCTTTAAAACACCTCGTATTTTCGGTCTGTTGTAGTACCATCCCTACATTCTAGATGGGTACAAATTATAGCTGGATCTAGGTAGATTATTATTGCATAACTTGGATTTCGATTTTTATAAGGTCACTTAAGGCTTTTGTGTCTTAATTGGTATGGGAGCTGGACTTGAAAGAGCAAAATTATTTTTAAAACACCTCGTATTTTCGGTCTGTTGTAGTACCGTCCCTAGATTCTAGGTGGGTATAAATTATAGTTGAATCGATGTAGATTATTATTGCATAACGTGGATTTCGATTTTTATAAGGTCACTTCCGGGTTTTGTATCTTCATTGGTATGGGAGCTGGACTTGAAATTGAAAAAATATTTCTTAAGACACCTCGTATTTTTGGTCTGTTGTAGTACCGTCCCAAGATTCTAGGTGGGTATAAATTATAGTTGAGTCGATGTAGATTATTATTGCATAACTCGAATTTCGGTTTGTGTAAGGTCACTTCCGGTTTTCGTGTTTTAATTGGTATGGGAGCTGGACTTGAAAGTTAAAAATTATTTCTTAAGACACCTCGTATTTTCGGTCTGTTGTAGTACCGTCCCTAGATTCTAGGTGGGTATAAATTATAGTTGGATCGATGTAGATTATTATTGCATAACTTGCATTTCGATTTTTCTAAGGTCACTTCCGGTTTTTTTTTATCTTCATTGGTATGGGAGCTGGACTGGAAATTGAAAAATTATTCTTTAAAACACCTCGTATTTTCGGTCTGTTGTAGTACCGTCCCTAGATTCTAGGTGGGTATAAATTATAGTTGGATCGATGTAGATTATTATTGCATAACTTGCATTTCGATTTTTCTAAGGTCACTTCCGGTTTTTGTGGCTTACTTGGTATGGGAGCTGGACTTGAAAGTTAAATTTTTTTTAACTACCTTGTATTTTCGGTTATTAGTAGTACCGTCCCTAGATTCTAGGTGGGTATAAATTATAGTTGAGTCAATGTAGATTATTATTGCATAACTTGGATTTCGATTTCTCTAAGGTTACTTCCCGTTTTTGTGTCTTAATTGGTATGGGAGCTGGACCTAAATGTACTAAATTAATTTTTTGAACACCTCGTATTTTCGGTCTGTTGTAGTATCGTCCCTAGATTCTAGGTAGGTATAAATTATAGTTGGATCGATGTAGATTATTATTGCATAACTTGTATTTCGATTTTTTTAAGTTCACTTCCGGTTTTTTTTATCTTCATTGGTATGGGAGCTGGACTTGAAATTGAAAAATTATTCTTTAAAACACCTCGTATTTTCGGTCTGTTGTAGTACCGTCCCTAGATTCTAGATGGGTACAAATTATAGCTGGATCTAGGAAGATTATTATTGCATAACTTGGATTTCGATTTTTATAAGGTCACTTCCGGTTTTTGTGTTTTAATTGGTACGGGAGCTGGACTTGAAATTGAAAAATTATTCTTTAAACCACCTCGTATTTTCGGTCTGTTGTAGTACCGTCCCTAGATTCTAGGTGGGTATACATTATATTGGGATTGATGTAGATCATTATTGGCCAACTTTGATTTCGATTTCAATAAGGTCACTTCCGGTTTTTCTGTCCTAATTGGTATGGGAGCTGGACCTAAAAGTGCAAAATTATTTTTTAAAACATCTTGTATTTTCGGTCTTTTGTAGTACCGTCCCTAGATTCTAGGTGGGTAACAATTATAGTGGGATTCATGTTGATCATTATTGCATAACTTGGATTTCGATTTCTATAAGGTCACTTCCTGTTTTTGTGTCCTAATTGGTATGGGAGTTGGACTTGAAAGTTAAAAATTATTTCTTAAAACACCTCGTATTTTCGGTCTGTTGTAGTACCGTCCCTAGATTTTAGGTAGGTATAAATTATAGTTGGATCGATGTAGATTATTATTGCATAACCTGCATTTCGATTTTTTTAAGGTCACTTCCGGTTTTTTTTTTATCTTCATTGGTATGGGAGCTGGACTGGAAATTGAAAAATTATTCTTTAAAACACCTCGTATTTTCGGTCTGTTGTAGTACCGTCCCTAGATTCTAGGTGGGTATAAATTATAGTTGGATCGATGTAGATTATTATTGCATAACTTGCATTTCGATTTTTCTAAGGTCACTTCCGGTTTTTGTGTCTTAATTGGTATGGGAGCTGGACTTGAAAGTTAAAAAATATTTTTTTAAATACCTTGTATTTTCGGTTATTTGTAGTACCGTCCCTAGATTCTAGGTGGGTATAAATTATAGTTGAGTCAATGTAGATTATTATTGCATAACTTGGATTTCGATTTCTCTAAGGTCACTTCCGGTTTTTGTGTCTTAATTGGTATGGGAGCTGGACCTAAAAGTACAAAATTATTTTTAAAACACCTCGTATTTTCGGTCTTTTGTTGTACCGTTCCTTGATTCTAGGTGGGTATAAATTATAGTTGGATTGATGTAGATTATTGTTGCATACCTTGGATTTCGAATTTTATAAGGTCACTTCCGGTTTTTGTGCCTTCATTTGTATGGAGCTGGACTTGAAAGTGAAAAAACATTTTTTTTAAAGACACCTCCTATTTTCGGTCTATTGTAGTACCGTCTCTAGTTTCTGGCTGGGTATAAATTATAGTTGGATCGATGTAGATCATTGTTGCATAACTTGGATTTCGATTTCTGTAAGGTCACTTCCGGTTTTTATGCCTTGATTGGTATGGGAACTGTACTTGAAAGTTAAAAATTATTCTTTAAAACACCTCGTATTTTCGGTCTGTTGTAGTACCGTCCCTAGATTCTAGGTGGGCATAAAGTATAGTCTGATCGATGTAGATCATTACTGCATAACGTGGATTTCGATTTTTATAAGATCACTTCTGCTTTTTGTGTCTTAATTGGTATGGGAGCTAGACTTGAAAGTTAAAAATTATTTTTTAAAATACCTCGTATTTTCGGTCTTTTGTAGTACCGTCCCTAGATTCTAGGTGGGTATAAATTATAGTTGAGTCGATGTAGATTATCATTGCATAACTCGGATTTCGGTTTGTGTAAGGTCACTTCCGATTCTTTTTTATCTTCATTGGTATGGGAGCTGGACTGGAAATTGAAAAATTATTCTTTAAAACACCTCGTATTTTCGGTCTCTTGTAGTACCGTCCCTAGATTCTAGGTGGGTATAAATTATAGCTGGATCGATGTAGATTATTATTGCATAACTTGCATTTCGATTTTTCTAAGGTCACTTCCGGTTTTTGTGTCTTAATTGGTATGGGAGCTGGACTGGAAATTGAAAAATTATTTTTTAAAATACGTCGTATTTTCGGTTATTTGTAGTACCGTCCCTAGATTCTAGGTGGGTATAAATTATAGTTGAGTCAATGTAGATTATTATTGCATAACTTGGATTTCGATTTCTATAAGGTCACTTCCGGTTTCTGTGCCTTCATTGGTATGGAGCTGGACATGAAAGTGAAAAATATTTTTTTAAAGACACCTCGTATTTTCGGTCTATTGTAGTACCGTCCCTAGATTCTGGTTGGGTATAAATTATAGTTGGATCGATGTAGATCATTATTGCATAACTTGGATTTCGATTTCTGTAAGGTCACTTCCGGTTTTTATGCCTTGATTGGTATGGGAGCTGTACTTGAAAGTTAAAAATTATTCTTTAAAACACCTCGTATTTTCGGTCTGTTGTAGTACCGTCCCTAGATTCTAGGTGGGCATAAAGTATAGTTGGATCGATGTAAATCATTACTGCGTAACGTGGATTTCGATTTTTATAAGGTCACTTCCGCTTTTTGTGTCTTAATTGGTATGGGAGCTAGACTTGAAAGTTAAAAATTATTTTTAAAATACCTCGTATTTTCGGTCTTTTGTAGTATTGTCCCTAGATTCTAGGTGGGTATAAATTATAGTTGGATCGATGTAGATTATTATGTATGTATGGTATGAAACTGAGCACTGTATGGTATGAAATTTCGTATGTTGCTGGCAACCCTGTTAACATTTTGTATTTAAGGTAGCAGATGTCTGCTAGGGTAACCACGGTGTTTGACAAATACTCCGGGAGACAGCGCTGAGATCGCTACGCAGTGTAGTGTTGTTTGTTTCGGGAAGGTTTCGTGGAAGGACGTTACTATTTCAATAGAGATAAGAATCCGATTATTAGTGCAGTGCTAAGAACATTGCCGATTGTTTACAGCAATGTACGCCTTATTTCGTGTTCGTCTTGAAACACTTTGTTTTGTAAGTGTAATTTCAGTATTTGTGATCCCATGGCTACTAAATCAATACGAAGCATGGTGCAGCGAAATACGGCAGGGCTTGTGCAGGACCGACTGCAGAAGACAAAGATGTTTTCATTTGTCCCACATGTTCCATATAATATTGATATAGTTTTTCTAAGTCCCAGTACAGTGACACTGTTTGTTTAACTTCTTATGGACTAAAACTTTACAGTTTGGAACTTCATTTCAACTTTGTTTTTACATTTTATCTTTTTATCTTCATCTTGCACTTTGATTATTCTACTTTTTGTTTGAGCCATGTTCTGTAGTAATATTTGAATTCGTATAAACAGACGATGTAAGCAGCTGCACAGATTTATTACAGGCTTCGAGTAGTATCCTGGACTTGGCGTAATTATCTGCACGTTTTGGTAAATAGGCCACTTTGTAACAGTTATTCCTTTAACTTTGGGTACAAAATAGAAGAGAGTCGCATGAATGCCACATTCATTTCGGAATGAATGCCGGAAAAGGCTACTCTGCAACGCACATGTGTTGTTGTTCTTTGTGTTTCATAAAAATTAAGGCAAAAAAGTACAACCCCCTTAACATTTCATATTTACTTGCACCTACCTTATATATATACACTATGTGGCAACGTCGCAGATAAAGTACCACAGAGAAGATCTAAACGGCGTGACAAACATCTTGACATTTGAAGGCGGCGCTCCAAGTTCCCTTTAAATGCTGCTAGCAAATGAGAGACCAGCGGTATTGCCACGTTTATTTTGTACACATTCGCATCTATCCTCTGCCACCTGATCGCGCTGTAGTTCGTCTGCTTAGCCATAGCCACACCCCTATTTAATGTCACACTCAGCAACGTCGCAACAGAGCTTGCGTTTAATTCATTTAGCTGAAATGCCAAGATGTTTGTCACAGGCTTTAGCAATCTATCAAGTATTTACATCGACTCCTTCCAGATAAGAGTTAAAGTCGATAGACGTTGACCCTAGCACCATCTATGAGCGTAACAATCAATGTAACTGAATATTTGATGGAATTATAGAACAGTGCTAATTGTTCGAATTAACCTACGACGTAGTCACAGAGAAATTTTTAATTTCCCATAGCGCTTGGAGGAGGCCCAGAACATTATATAGCATTGCGCTTGATTTTGATGTCAAAAATAGCGCTTTGTTGTCCGTGGGCGCCACTTTTAGAAAACCCTGTATATATATATATATATATATATATATATATATATATATATATATATATATACAAGGCCGGGTTTAGGGGAGGTGCAAAGGTACACGTGCACCCCCCCTTCGTTGCAAATATACACTATCTAAAATGAAAAGCTAGCAGTGAAAATAGCAACACATTCCCAAACTTTCTGCCATCATATTTCCGTTTGGGCTTAAAAGAAAGTAGAGCTTTGCAAAAGCAAGTTTAAGTTGATTTTCTGAAGGTTGAAGCAAAAGGATTCACTAAGCAAAACAATATAACATTTTTAAAGTAGGAAAAAAAAAACAGAAGGCAGGAGCAGAAAAGGGCATTTTTTGTCCTCCATTCCACTTACGACCCTCTTTAAAATACCCTCCGTTCTATGTATCAACGGTGCCAGGGGTAGAGAATTCTCTCACGTGACACTTTGAAGAGTTTCAGTATGATTGGTTCTTTTGGTAGTTATTGGTGCACCCCCCTTCAGACAATCCTGGATCCGGCCCTGTTTAATGTCCTACGATTATGCACGGATTGTAAGGAAGGCGGTGATCAGATGAATTATAATGTTGGAAGAACAAAGGTGGAAGAAAACGGAAGAACGCTGAGAAACTCACACACACGATATTTGTCCATCACAACGCTCACTTAGCGAGAACTGGGATCGAACCAGGGGCCCCACGCGTTAGAGATGAACGCTCTATCATTGAGCCACCGCGGCCAAGAAAATATTTTATGATGTGTAACAATGAAAAGAGGACAATATTAAATGTAATAACGAATCAATTTTTGTGTCTTGAAATATTATATTTTTTAAAATAAATTTTGAACTCCCGCTATTGTATTTATAACACTCATTTTAATGAAAATGATACGAAAGAAAGCCAGTTCGATGTAGGTACTATGTTTAAAAAATTCATGTTAATTGGTTTAGCCGTTCGGCCGTGATATGATTACAAAAAAATTACGTTATTTTTTAATACAGAAAAATGTAATGAAACAGTTTATGAAGTATATATGAAGTAAGGTTTCTGAAACAGTATGAACAATTTATGAAGTAAAGGTTATGAAACATAATGGGAATTCTGTAGCGTTTATCAAATTTAAATAAATGATTCTATTAGTAGGAAACAAGCAGGGGCGAATCCAGGGGGCGATCGGGGCAATCCCCCCTTGAAGATGAGACTTTCTAGTTTCGTATATATAAATAAAAGCCCATCCCAGAGTTTACAGCTCTTAAAAGTAGCTCTAAGTAGCAGTATTACAACCCACTGCCCTCTCCTCAGGAGTCCGTTCTGGATCCGCCCCTAAAAGCAAGAGATCTTAGGAATAAATTAAAGATATTTAGTTTCAGAAACGCTAAAAAAAAAGTTCTCCAAATTAAAACCTATTATCTTCTTAAGTAACATTCAATTTTATAAATCTCTACGAAACACTTAAAAATACTGAAGAATTTTTATTACTATTTTATGTATCTTGGAAGCAGTATCCCAACAGACTTAAAGCTTCTTCTTTTTTTCAAATCTTTCTTGCAGAACTAGGTTTCACTACGAAAGTACCGAAATCGATTCTCGGCAGAAATATATGAGCTTCTCATCTATCTATCTAGAAGGACGTCAGGAGCACGCTATACTCGATTAGCCTTCCCTGCTGAACCATAAAATTGAAGGTCATCCCATCAGAAGAGGTCACAGAGCGACGAGGAGGTGATAGCCGAGGAGGTACTATAATAGAGAGAAACGATGATCGTTGGGAAAAGGTGAAAGGATCACGAACAAAAACGACTCCACATCACGAAGTTCAATTTTACACCAACGCAAGACAGGATTGGCACGCAATAACTCTTCTTCCGCCATTATCAAGGAGATAGGGGCTTCCAGAAATTAGATTGAAGTTAATGAAGCAAAGAGGCAGCGAGCACCTATAATAATTTATCCATCATATTAAATATCTTCAGATCCAGCGCCATCAGGCTATTGAAGAACCATTATTGAAACAATACGTTTCTAAAAGCTTATATAGGTATCTTGTTCTTATAATAGCCCTGATTAAAATATTCCCGCTTGTCTCCAAAGGACAAACTCAGTGTATTATTTTAGTATATTTTCAAATTCGATACGAAGCAAGATATTTCTCGAGTCTTATGCGCAACACTGTTTCACAGAAGAAATGTTAGGTCTCAAACATTGATTTAGTGTCACATGATTCATAGTAAAACGCTTATAAATTGATAAAGTAATTGTACGAACGAAATGAGGAGTATTTATCAATATGTAAAGACATGTAAGTCATTACAACAATAATGTAAAGTTCTGCTTAATGCAGGTAGGTAGAGGAAATCATTTACACGAAAATCATTTTTTTTCCCACTACCAATTTTAATACAAAATTTCTTGTTATAAACAGTATAATACAGTTTCACTATGAAAAGTGTAAATTTCTCTAATAACTAGGATAGAAAGATGTCCCAAAGCCCAGGCATATTAAGAATGGATCCTCACAGAGTTCTAAGCAAACTAGGTGGGATTTAGGATTCTGAATGCTCCACGCAAGCAGAGAGAGGTTAGAAAGCCACAAAACTCCACGCAAGCTGGGTGGCTGAGGTTAGGAATCACACAATGCCCCAGGCAAGCAGAGTGGAGTGAAGTTGACCACCCGTAGACTGATACCAGACGTAGCAAGAGCAAGAGAAAAGTCACTTTACCCCCCGACGGGGGGTGAGGCGTCTAGCCATTGGCTACTTTAGCCAATGTATTCCTTCATATTATTTTGTGTATGTTTCTTTTCTTTTCGATGGTAAGGCGCAATTATTTTGGAAGCCTTGGCTGTGAGTTTTTTCTTGTTATCTTCTGCTGGTGTTTCTATTTCTTCCGGAGGCACTTCAAGTTGTTGAGTTGCTTGTGCGTTCCTTAGTTAACTGCAAAATAGTAAACTTCCGTATTCAGTTCAAAAACTGTTTGTGTGTTACTATCTGGCTGTTTTGATTTTTTTCATTGAGATTTGCTATCTGTTGGTGCTTGGTTTCCCTCTTTGATGGTGATGACTTAGCTTTCGTTGTGTTTGTGCGATATATATGTCTCCAGGTGTTGACATTAGTACGTTGAGTTCTTCGTTGAGAATCTGTTCTGAAGCTTTTTTTTGGATGGCCTTTGTCAACAGTAGGTGTTGAGCTGGTTCTGTGGTCATAGCTACAATGGAGGCTACCCATTTCATGATCTTTTGTGTTGCAGTTTGGATTGCTTCTTGTATGATGGATTGTATTGGTCTATTTCCTGGGGTCGCTGATTGGTCGATCACTCTCTTCTTGTTGAGTTTCCCTTGGGGGAGCTGCTGACTGCTCCTGTTTTTATAGCTGTTCCAATATGGTGGTGGCGGTGATGGTCTATCTCCGTCACATGACTAGTGATGTCACTCGTGTTCCTGTACGTGGCGTTATTTATAAATACAGGGTGACACAAAAACGGTTTTTTTAACAATCCAATAAAACTAAGAGTGATGGAAGAAAAACATTTTATTCATAGTAACAGAAACCTTGAACTTTGCCATTTAAGAAACATTCATGAAATTTATCATTTCTTAAAAATAACGTCCTTTAGATATCGTCCTCCTGTATGAATACATTCTTGAAATGTGCTTTTGAGAGAGACTCGCGTACAACATTAGTGTTCTGTGGAGTACGAGCACTTCTTGGTCGTTTTGTTTGTTTCTTCTTTAGGGCAGATCCAGTCTCTTCAAAGTTATTAATCCAACTTTTTATCGAGTGTTTTTGATAGAACAGCACCATGACATCCTAAGTTGTAAAAACGTCAAAACTACCTCTGCGCAGCTTTCAAACTATCATTGTTTTTATAAAACAATTTTTAAGGCTAACGCATGCTGTTGCCCGTTCCACTGAGCCATTGGTACTAATACGGGAAAGTGTTTATTTGCTCAAGGTCACTGTCCTGCAGTGCTGCCACCTATTCACGGCTGCCAATATGCATTTCAAAAATTCCCGTTATTCTGTGTCACCCTGTACAAGCATGTGTTGATTGTTACAATATAATCCAGTAATAAATAAGGTTTAAATGTTGCTATATCGCATTCTTCGTGGGCCTCTCGTGAAGTGTAAAGATTCTTGTAATTTCAAGATGAAATTTTTAAATCGAGAATCGT
Source organism: Thermobia domestica (assembly GCF_964235325.1). Lineage (NCBI taxonomy): Eukaryota > Metazoa > Arthropoda > Insecta > Zygentoma > Lepismatidae > Thermobia > Thermobia domestica. The sequence goes on along the minus strand of NC_137469.1, from coordinate 22,077,208 downwards.
GACGAAACGAAAAGTTCGAGAATCGAAACGAGATGAGATTTCTATAAAAATTTCGAGACAGAGACGAAAATGCCTTATTTCTTGTTGGTTTGATCTAATACTAGTTTTGTTTAAGATTTCACCCCTCTCAACTATTCTTACTAACCCCTTCGAATCAGCCTGTTTGATTGTAATAGCTGTCTGGTTATAATTTGAACTTAATGTAACGTAATGAATGCTTCAAAACTATTTCTTATACTTTTATCAAAGCTCGTTGTATGGGCAATATTACACGGGGAGAACTCAATTTTATTTAGAAGGAAAGTCCTTAGATTCCAGCTAAATGTGGCTTTCCTGGCGCTGCTTCTTTACGACAGGAAGTTTGCACTCTGTGTGATGGTGCAGATTTTCTGTACTGCGGCAGAGCCAGGTCAGCTTAGATGCTGCATACGTACTTGGTATGTTTGTGCGTATGTTCCGTAGAGATTTTCTAGTTGCTGCTACGTACTCAATTTTTTTTCCCGTAGGTTACGTACAGATTTTCTAGATGCTGCTACATGCTCAATTCTTTTCCTCGTAGGTTACGTACAGATCTTCTAGATGCTGCTACGTATTCAATTCTTTTCCCTGTAGATTACTACAGATTTTCTAGATGCATGCTACGTACTCAATTCTTTTCCTCGTAGGTTACGTACAGATCTTCTAGATGCTGCTACATATTCAATTCTTTTTCCCTGTAGATTACTAAAGATTTTCTAGATGCTGCTACGTGCTCAATTCTTTTCTCCGTATGTTACCTACAGGTTTTGTATATGCTGTTATGTAATTATTCCTTTCCCCGTAGGTTACGTACAGATTTTCTAAATGCTGCTACGTACTCAATTTTTTTCCCCGTAAGTTATGTATAGATCTTGTAGATGCTGCTACGTGTTCAATTTTTTCCCCATAGGTTACGTACAGATTTTTTAGATGCTGCTACATACTCATTTCTTTTTCCCGTATGTTTATTTCCGGCCAGAAAGAAAATCTAAATCGTACACAAGAATGGGAGTGTATAGTGACCGTACATAACCAGAATATTTATCAAACCACATAACCATGATTTTCTGTATCCTGCACGTGCCGACTGAGGACACACATTATTTCCGTCTATTTCCAACTGTACAGATTAGTCCTAGCTAAGCACTAAACCTGCACAGCCCCGTATAGAAAATATTGTGTATGATACAAAATCCAGCTAAATTTCGCTTCCCCGGATTTTCTAGACTATACAGTCAGATTTTTCTTCTCTTAGTGCAATTATAATAGGCTATAGTTTGAAAGTCTAACATCAGTAAATTGCAATATGAGCTTCTATTTAAAATTCCAATACACAATAAAGCTCTGAAAATTACCAAACAAAATTTTTTCATAGAGCTGGCAACTCTGCGTAGAAACTGAAGTTTTGCAAGATTGCTTTTGCTTGCTTTGAGAACCCGAGCACCTGTCATTCCCATTTTACTGCTCCAGGCAATTTCACGAGCTTCAGATTTTGGTTATGTGTTTTGCTTACCTCGGCAAAAGATGTTCTCTTACAAACGAAGGTTGTATCAGTTTCATTAAAGAAAAGAAATTAACAAGCAGAACAACAATCCATCCAGCTGCTTCAGTTAATTACAAACAATGTTGACACAACAATAATATCTATATCGTACTTGATTGTTTTGCAGTTAAATGGAACGCTTGAGAAGTCATTTTGGCTGTTTCTTCCCGGCCAAGAGAGGATTTACATTGTAATCCATGGGCATAAGAATAATAAGTTAAGTAGGACCTATTGAGAATATTATTCTAAGAAAAGTTTTAAATTAAAAATAACTTTATTTAGGTGAAATTAACCTATTAAGAGTAACAAAATAAATCGTAAAGTTATATCTGAAGCTAATTTACAAGAAGATTTAGTAATTAATTCAACTGTAGTTAACAGTGCTGAGTAAATGCGCCATTTTGTTTACTAGTAACTAACTAATTCTATGGCCTATGAAACCCGGAGATTCAATGCCACGTTCACAAAAGCTCTCCCCCATTGACTTTTGTTCTTAGCCAACTGGATCCAGTTTCTACTTTGGATTCCTATTTCTACGAGATCCATCTTAATATTGTCCTCGCACCTACGCCTAGGTCTTCCTAATGGTCGTTTTCCGATTAGATTCTCAGTTATAACTTTGAAAGCATTCCTGTTTTCTTATATTCTAGCTGCATGACCTGCCAAATTTTATGACCCTAACAATGTTTGGTATACGGTATCAATTACACATTTCATCGTTATGAAGTTTCACCCATTCCCGTTCCTCTTGGGTCCGAATACTCGTCTCAGTATCTTGTTCTCAAACACTTTCAGTCTACGTTCTTTCACAACCATACAGCAGGAATGATTATAGTTTTATACACTTTAAGGTGGATCACTACCCTGAAGTCAATACATATTTTAGCTCATTCCCTTAATTACTGCGCAATAAAACGTTACATATTATAAATATTGTATTATAAAATAGTTATATTTTAGCTACAACACAAGACACTGATTCATTTGGTTGTGTGTTCTGATATCGAAAAAGAAAACAAATAAAAGGAAATATTTGATTCATTTTACAATGAGCATACGAGATGCCACTCACTTTAGATTTAACTAGAACTGCTCACTTTTATTAAATGTTTATTTGAATGTGTAAAGTATTTTAAAGTAACGATCTCATTATGAAACAGATAAACTGTTTGGCCGTTTTTCGTGTTATGCTTTACATTTTATTTGAATATTAATCTATATTTAAGGAAATAGATTTTGAGAAGGAACTTGTGCAGAACGCCATAATGCATCGTTGCCAAATTTGTATGTTTACAGTGGTAGTCACAATAAGAAAATTCCTGGATTCTAAAGTTTCAGTTCGAGAAGTGAAACTTAGCTGTGAATTGCGGTAAGGGTCGAAAACTGATTTCTCCAATAAGTATCCAAGCAGAATTCTTATTACTTTTTGTATTATCTGACATCAGTAAACATTCAACACTATCTGGCAACGCCGCATTATTCAAGCATCGTTTAGCATAGCAACGAGAACACCTAGTAATCTATCTTAAGTTTCAAATTCCTCCACAGAATTCGCGACGACAAAAGATTTTGAAGTGAATAATTGGAATTCCTTGCTTTTAATCGACTATTAATTTCTTCGTGAATATGGTTTTGGACTGTTAATATTGATTATATATATATATGAAAGGATAAACTTTGTGAAAGTATTATTTGATATTTTAACACAGCCATAATTTACAGTATTTTGTGTCCTAGTCCATCATTTACAATGTGTAGAAAGTTGATCTTGTTTGAGATTGCATCATGTAAAAACTGCGAAACTGTTTGAAATTAATTTGTGAACACATTACGGGGAAACGTACTTGTGCTAGACATTTATCATGTTATAACGATTAAACGCGTATCCCAAATACAGGGCGCGCTCGGTAGTTGAACATCCGATACTTCAACAAGCAAAGTAGTTCATTTTTGAGTATTTGCCTGGAGCGCAGAGACCGCTGTACAGTTCAACAGCTTTGCAGCCATGTTCGATAGTTCAACATTTGGCAAAATGGTCAGCAGATTGCTCTGTACTTCGACAGTTTTAAGGTTCGGCCGCCCAATAGTTCAACGTGCTGTTGACAAACAGACCTGACAGAAGGCGCTACCGCAGCATTGTAGATGTAAACAAACCACGTACAGTACAGTAAAATACATACCTAGAACATGACAGATATATGTCCCAAGTGACGACATAAAAACAAATGACTGTTAGAGCGTGAAACTGAGTCAGGTATATAAATGCTACACTTGTGGTACAATATAGTTGCAAATATCAATAAGGAGTAACAAGTACCTAAAACTGAAGGTAGCTGAAGTACATACTTAGCACATGAATATTATATGTGCCAAGAGTCCGGTACCTAAAAAGTAGCTGGGACACCTAAATGACACATGCCTAGCATATCTTGTGTTGTTAGGGAGTTATGTGTCAAAGTGAAAGTACCTGAATTCCTGCAGTAAATATCTGCAAGCCAACCCAGTAGTACACGGCAATCTATCCATCAGAAAATTAAAATCCATGGAAAGTTTGAGGAAAATTGTCACTTTATTTTGCGCTGCGCGAATCATGCTGGATATAGTCTCAGACCGCCATTAGTCCAACGTATATTCATTTTAAAATTACTAAAGAACGATCGTATAATGCATAAGTATACGCTATATGTTTTCAAAAATAGTCGAGCGTATATTTATCATTTAGAAGTTATTAATTTGAATATATTTTTATTTGTTCTGTACTGTATTTGCGGAAGGCTAGAGGACACTCTGTACAGATCTGTCATACAATTTTCATGTCGTAAAAGAACGACAGACAATACTAAATCTGCCAATTAGTCAATTTGAACCAAATAGTATATTTACGAATTCGTTGCGAAACTTTAGAGACGTTTGTTTTCCAGCTTATCGGTGGAGAACGATCAAACTATCTTGGTGATGTAGATTAAGCTTTCCACTTACTTCAATGTTTTTAAGTAGCTCACTTATAAAGACTTTGTAAATATCTCAATGGTCTATTTTTTTAATTGGCATTTCTTTTACCTTTCTGAATAATTATTACAGTTCAGTAGGCCTATACGTATTTAGGAGACATGCTTTACATCCGTGTTATGATCTTACTTAGTGCAATGAAGCTTATTTTACACTATTATTATTATTATTATTAAAGTATTCTGCCATTCGGCAAGTTATGGGACTAAATAATTTTTTTTTAATTTTAGATTTAAGCCTGGAAATGTTTTTATCACGTTTTTCGATCTTCAGTTTCCTCTTTTAATTTAGACTATTTTCTTCTGTTTCTCATATCATCAACCAGTTTTGTTCTTCTTCCTACTCCTCGCTTTCCTTCCATCTTTCCTTCTATGGCGGTATGAAGAAGACAATGTTTCTTCGCAAGATGTGTCCAATCCAATTGACCTTCCTACGAAGGATGTTGGCTAGAAGTGTCCTCTTCTCTCCTATGCGTTTTAAAATATCTTCGTTTGTTGCTCTCTCTGTCCATTTTATCTTCTCCATCTTCCTCGAACACTACATTTTGAAGCTCTGTAAATATTTCTTCTCTAACTTCCGTAATGTCCAAGTCTCTGAACCATACAGTCCAATGCTCCATATATAGCACTTGACCAACTTCCTATTGAGCCTGCCAGTTAAGAGTGATCTTTTCTTGTTGAATGCTTCTTTGGCTATGGCAATTCTTGACCTGCTCTCTTTGGTGCAGTAAGAGTCTCTCGTCAAAATACTTCCCTGATACTTCAAATATTAGACCTCTTCAAGTTCGTTTTGTTCTACTCTGATCAGTTTCTTCGGGATATTCTCATGACTTTCGACTTTTCAATGTTGATTTCCATTCTATATAGTTTTCCGGTTTATAGTGCAGAACGATCAAACTAGCTTTGTGATGTGAATTAAGCTTTCCACTTACGTTGATGTTTTTAAATATCTCAATGACCTAATGTTTGTAATTGGCATTTCTTTTATCTGTCTGAATAATTACACTTCATTTACACTATTATGGTAGTTAAAAGAAATTTTCACACTTTTGTCTATAATTATGCACACTGAGAACAGACCGTCAGAATTTTTTTTTTGAAAGAAGCATATTTTTACATCTTCTTTCCGGATGTAGGCGAACCGGATGTTGGACAAGAATAAAGGGACAAAAGACGCTCTTGAGAAGATGTTTTTCGATAAGTTAGTTATGTGTAGGGACATATGCAGAGGGCGTCCTCCTAATCCGAAACTCCTTTCTCCGAAATTCCAACTTTTCTGTAAATTTAGTATAATTTTATGGATAATTTTACAAATTTTAATGTAATTTATCCTCATATTAAATTTAAACTCCAACTGAAATAAAATCCTTCATACGTCCTTAGTTTTTATGAAACATGTACAGCAAAAAAGCTTTTATAATGGAATCTAGTTTACTTATCAACAGCAAAACATCCAGAAATATCACTGCTAAATTAACATGATAACGGCAGGAATACTATGCATAACGCGGTTAATCGTCTGAAAAAAAAAAAAAAAGATTCGCACTATGTAAATCGGTACTCTTCGAAGTCTATTTGTGATGAGGACTGGCTCTACTATGTCCAACAAATGCACTTGCAGGGAACTACAAGTTTTGGTGTGGCAGCAAAGATGTGGTATAAAATACACACAATCGAAATACATGAAAAATGTTTGATTTAAAATAAATCCTTGTAGTTCTATCTTAACTCTTGACAGGATCGGATTGGCCCTCAGGAGAAGGTGCAGATCTAAGGCTTTTGTGGGAATTCCCCTCAAATGGAGTTTAATGTAATCCCGATCTCGAAACTCGCAATACAAGACAGACTATACTATTTCGTTGATTTTGCATTATTCACTTTTATTTTCAAATAATGTGTTGGCTGTTGATAATGAGAGTTCTCTTCAATTGTAAATGAAAAATGAAATCTTTCAATTTTACGTTCACACCTTTATGTCCTGTAGACCAGGAGTTCTCAAACTGTGGTACGCGTACCATTAGTGGTACGCCAGTCACTGTTAGTGGTACGTATGATTTACGGTAATATTGATTAATATTATGCTTTGGTAGTACGCTGGTGGAAAAAGTTAAGAAACTCTGTCCTAGAATAAAGGAGAAGACAGATGATTAATGAAAATGAACGGTTATGAAATGGATTAATGAAATGAGAATGTGGGAGGAAACGAAAAATGAAATGAAATTGAATTTTTGAGTTTTACGTCCCATGGTTATGCCGGTTAGGCTAAAGGAGATGGTCATGATGAGAGATGAATGAAATGGTGCAATGAAGAAAGTGGGAGGGAACGGGAGAACCCCGAGAAAACTCACGCACACGGTGTTTGTCCACCACCAAGTTCACTTTTCGGGAGCAGGGTTTAAACCCTGGACCCCAAGCACCAGAGGTGAACGCTCTATCACTGAGCCACCGCTGCCCAATGTGGGAGGAAACGAGTACACGACAAGAGAACCCACGGATACTGTATTGTCCACCACAAACTCATATGGCCTGGAGCAAAAAGGAACGCTCTACCAACGAACCATCGTATTCAAACCCTTCAATTCTAGTTTATTGGTCATATCACCAGCAAATATTCGACTCGCCGTGTAGTTTTTTTCATCTCTACATGCATACGTGGTATTCATTTCTTTCAGTTTGTTAATTTTTTTTAACATTTGAATTGACAAACAAACCTAGTGTTAATTGGGTCCGGGGATTTTCTCGATTTCTCCCGTTTCTTTATTCTAATTCCATTAGTTCTTTCGTAATATGCATTTTCATTAATTGTCCATCTAATTTAACCTATAGAAGACATTACCAGTGGTGGATCCAGCCTGAGGCTGGGGAACATAGGCCTCTCAGTTTTTAGACCAGCAAGAATAGCTAATTGAAGCCTTTATTTACATATTTTTGAAAATTTATAGTAAGCGAACTTTTATTCTTTATTGGATAATTTTTGAAACATTAAACATGGTTTCAGTTGCTGTTTCTCTATTATTAATGTGTGAAATAATACTTGAGGTCCACAAAGTCAACGTACAACATCCATCAGAAGAGAATTAAGAGGGCCCCATCACGGCAAAATTAAAATACCGTTTAATTTTACAGTAATTGTGTGATATCTTCAAATAGATAAAAGATAATCGAAAAGTGGAACAAGAGCTCGCTAGACAATATTATTTCACATGAGATACCGTTATCACGACTCACTTATCTGCTTTCGATTTCCAGTCATTTAGAGAATTCCAGGCATTTATTTTCGCGTTGATAAATAACTGCATACGGACAGCTACTAGGTGACTCATGATAACGGTATCTCATGCAAAATAATATTGTCTACGGCGATCTTGTTCCACATTTTGATTATCTTTTATCTTTTTTTTTGAAGATATTACATAATTACTGTAAAATTAGCGGTATTTTAATTTCGCAGTGATAAGGCCACTTAAATTGGAAACTTCTGTGGGACTCATGGAAAATTGTAAACTCATACTTATCATAATCTGGATTCTGGCTACCCTCCATATTTTACCTTCTAGATCAGGCAATGTGTGGCACACGAAACAAATAATTTCTCTTTACTTACATTTATATGTTCTGTCGTTGCTCTAAAAGTGAAAAAAAAAAATGTATATATGAGATACTCCAGCGCATAAAATGAAGAGATGGTACAAAAATCGTAGTGAGTTAAAAAAAATAGGAGACCCTCTGAATTAGAGAAGCGGAAAGAGGGTTGACGCTGAGTGACTAAACCAAACTGTGGATTTTGGGTCTTGTATTTCGTTTTTGAGTAGTAGTACGGGGGGAAGGGGGGATAGCACACATAATAGTTTCTCTTTGTTTGACACATAAATAAGCTCTTACAGTTCGTTAAACTGAACTTCAAGAACTAATTGATGTTATTGTTCGAACGCAGATGGAAATCAATTAAACAGTGGAATGTGCTTTCGTCTGTGCCAGTAAATGCAATTGAAAGAGATAGATAGATAGAGAGAGAGAGAGAAGAGACGATCAAAGCCCAAACTCGTTTCGAAGTGAATGAAATTTAATTTTGTTCAAGGGTGTCCTTCTCTCCTCTCATGCACTGGTTCGTTGCGATTCAATGCAATGTGATGCTCATCGTAAAATGTAGTAGCGTTTATTCACATGATAACATGCTATGCGAATATATCTATCTATACACACAAACAAACACGATTGCGGTCGCTGTGCGTGTTAGTTTTTATTTTTTGTCTAAACCAACATTAAAAAAAAAGTTTTTGTGTGTAAACCAACATTTAAAAAAAAAACTTTTTCTCAAAGTGTTTGGAAATGGTTTAAATACCCTAGAGAACGTTTGTGAACTGATTCAAGGATACAGGGCTATGCCGTGGGAGGGACCAACGGAGCGGGCGACGTGGAGACGGTACCGGGCGCCGAAGTAAGGAGGGAGAAAAAGGGGCAAAAGAAAGGAAAAATTACTTGTAATATATGTATGGGGGAGCCGTCGTATACTCTCGCCCCGGGCGCTGCTTTTCCACGGCACGGCACTGCAAGGACATACCCACAAAAAATTCTTAAGGAGGTTGAAGTTAGGGATGGCCACAAAGTTCCGGTTCCCGCGGAACCGATTCCGCGAGGAACCGGTTCTCGGAGACCCGGTTTTCAGAACCGGTTCTGGACCTGGATCCGAAAACCCGGTTCCAGAACCGAATGTTACGAACCGGTTCCAGACCTGGATCCGAAATCCCGGTTCCAGAACCGGATCTTAGGAACCGGTTCCAAATCTGGATCTGAAAACCCGGTTCCAGAACCGGATCTTAGGAACCGGTTCCAGATCTGGATCCGAAAGCCCCCAAAGACCCGTAAAGGAGGCACAAAGTTCACCTTCAAAAAATGCAAAGTGGACCATGCACTTGTGCCCTCCCCGCCCAGACCCGCTTGTGCCCCCAGAAAAAAATTTTGGTCCACCAGTGGGTGTTTAGCCAAATGAGTTGGCCAGTTTGCCTGTTTAGCCAATGAGTTTGCCAGTTACCCAGTTTATTTAGCCAAATGAGACAAGCGGCAGCCGCCTGGACGCCTGCCTGTCGCTTCCACCATTTCATCTAGCACACTATTCACAGCCTGCCAGCAGCTCGGGTTTAGCGTAGGGATGGCCACAAAGTTTCGGTTCCAGCGGAGATCTGGATCCGAAGAACCAGTTCCAGACCTGGATCCGAAGAACCGGTTCTAGGCCTGGATCCAAAGAACCGGTTCCAGACCTGGATCCGAAGAACCGGTTCTAGATCTGGATCCAAAGAACCGGTTCCAGACCTGGATCCGAAAAACCGGTTCCGGAACCGGATCTTCTAGAACCGGATCCATTCAGACCCGAATAAAAATTTAACTATCTAGAAGAGGTAGTGACAAAGAGCCTACAAAATTAACATGGCATTTCAGTAGGAGGTAAAATGATTAGGTGTATACAGTTTGATGGTGCTTGTTGCAGAACCTGAAGAGAAAGTCAATAAGACGATAGAAAACTTGAGGAAGGTCCGTAAAGATTATGGGATGAAAATATATGCTAGAAAGACAAAAGCTATGGTGAATGGAACGAGGTGATCGTGTCAAATAGGGTATAGAAGAAGGAAGCGAAAAAAAAATAGAACAGGTGTCTATACATTGTTCAGCGTATGCTCTAAACTCCGATAAACAAAATATTTGTGTCCTTCCGCTTGCCACAAATACGATTGGCTAGTGATGTATCGCTCCCACTCCCCACGGAGAGGAGAAAATTATACACGTGCATTTTGACAATAGTGTCTCGCGTTGTACAGATACTTACAGCAGCAGCAGAAAAGAAAGCAAAAAAAAAAAAAAAAAACTCGAAAGATTAAAAAAAAAAAAAAGTATTTGAATTTCGCTGGTAAACAATTTTTGCTTAATGAGTTAAGGTTTGCCTTGATGTTTCACCACAACACTCGCGGATTCACGCCCGCCAATATTAAGACTTTAAAAGCAGAACACCCGTCCACAGTTGAGTTGGCGCCATAATTACTGCGCATGCTTAGCGTTTATTTCTATTGTTTCATTAACCACACTCGATTGCAGTATTATTAGATAATACTATTATATTTGTTTGTAGTTTATTTATAATAATATAGCAGTTTTATATGAAGCTTCATAGTAAAAGTAATAATCAAATCATATGAACTATTTTGCGGAGGAGTACAAGCGTTAGTAGGACAACAGCAAATCAGCGAGATTTAGTATCACGTGGCTTTGTTTATCCCAGTTTAGAGCTTACGCCGAACAATGTGTAGTTTTTGATACCTGGGTCGTATTATTAGTAGTTATATGAAGTGCGAATATGAAATAAATGCAAGGATAGGAATAGCGAAAGAAGCCTTTAGGAGGAAGAAAATACTGTTTAGTGGGACCTTGAATAAATCGTTCAGGAAAAGACTCATAAAATGTTTCGTGTGGAGTATTGTACGGTGTGGGTCAGAATCAAGGACATTACGCAAAAATGGTGAGAAATGACTGGAAGCTTTCGAAATATGGGTGTAGAGAAGAATGGAGCGAATAGGTCGAACGGAAAAGGAATGAGACGTTGTTAGAAATGGCAGGGCAGAAAAGAACAAATTTAGATATTGTTAAGAAGAGGATGAGAAACTGGTTGGTACATTGGCTAAGAAGGAACTGTATCATGAGGGACGTGCTAAAGGATAAGGTGGCAGGAAAGAGACGGAGAGGGTAAAGGAGACTATTAATCGACGATATCAAAAGAGAAAAATCGTACGTGAAGACGAAGAGATTATCTAAAGACTGTGGAGCATGGAAGCTTCTCAGTTGCGGTAAGTGTCCTGCCACTAATGGCAGAATACCTATGATGATGATGATAATATAAATTTAAAAAACTGAAATTTCTATAACTTTAAGCTCCATACTTATGACCTGTACGCTGAGGAACACCGATAATTAATGTAAGCAAATGATTATGAGAAAAATATGCAATAAGAATGCGGGAGAAAGCAAGAAAACTCATGGGCACGATTTTGTGGATCATAAACTCCCGTCTCCCGAGAATCGATCCAGAGACTTCTCTCACTGAAAATTTTTCAAGCTCGAGAGTATATAAATTGTGTTGTCCACGAAACAAGACGAGAAATAACGTTTCTCGATTCTTGAAAATCTTTTGTAGTGGCGTCTCGTTTTCTAAATTTATGTACACAACTTATGCTCTGATTTTCCCTTAATTTCATACAGAGGTGGATCTGGAAGGTAAAAACTGGAGGAGGGGGGGGGTAGCCAAAACCCAGACTATGATAAGTACATCATGAGTTTACTATAAACTTTCAGAACTATAGAAGTAATAGCTTAAATTATTTTTTACCTCAAAAAATTGAGGGGCCTAGGCCCCCGACTAGATCCGCGACGGATTTCATCTACCTAGGTAGAAGTTAAAGAATCCTTCTGCGCTACAAGAGGTACAGAAAAGGTGTAACATAAGGTGTTAGTATAATTTGTTAGTTCTTATATTATGAATCATGCAATACTGAAACAATGTTTGAAATTTAAATCTTTAGGTGAAGTAGTGTTTGCCCACGAAACTCGGGAAATTTTTCGTTTGGTCTCGAATTTCAAAATATATATGATGGAAATTACTTTCAACGAGACTTTCGAAATGATATGAAACCTTTCAGTTTAGCGTACCTCGATTATGTTCTTTAGCAGCGCCGTAACGTAGATCTTTTCTCTGGGGGGCAAGCATTAGTACGTGTATTTGGGCCCCCTAGAAAAAGTTGTTTTTTTAATTTTTGGAGTCTTTGGCGTGGGAGACCCGGGTTCTATTCCTGGCGGGAGCTTATGTGGTGCGGATTTCACGTTAATCAGTGTCTCATATAGCCTCGCTGCTGAGAGAGACGCTAAACTAAAATCAACTCAACTCAACTCAACTCTAATTCTTGGACCCCCTTTTTCTTTTTTCTCTTACTCTTAATGGGCCCCCGGTGTTCGTGGGCCCTCCCGCACAGAAAGGTCCGCGGGGCAGTTAATTACGCCCCTGGGCCCGTTCCATACATAACAATTGATAAGGGACAATATTGACAAATCTCCAAGCCATACACATAAATATTATTTCTAGGGCCCCTAATTGTAGACATTTTTTACTGAAAGGGGCCCACAACTCATTTTTGTTTTATTTGCCTTTTGTGTGCTGTTTTTTTTAATTAATATAGTAAACGTAATTGATGTTTCATTTATAATTTCATATTCGTATCGTATATGAAGTAAGAAAATTTCGTCTTAAAATGGGATCCCCTCGAACGACGGGGAGCTTTCCTGGAGGGGAAGTTACCCCCCACAAGTTACGGACCTGTTCTTTAGGCTAAGGGAGACGATGATTAAATCAAGTGAATGATGATGAAACAAATGGTGCAATGAGAAAGTGGGAGGAAAGAAGAGTACCCCGAGAAAATCCACGGACACGCTGTTGTTCACCAAAAACTTAATTGACCGGGATCGAACAAGGAACCCCGCGCAGCAGAGGCAAGCATTCTACTACTAAGCTACTTCCAGGGGCGGATTTAGGGGGCGATTGCCCCCCCAGAAGAGGAAGCTTTCTTATTTTATATATATATAAATAAAACCCATCCCAAAGTTTGGATCCCTTAAAAGTAGCAGTGTGACAACCCACCGTTTCCCCCAGAAGTCGGTCCTGGATCCGCCCCTGGCTACTTTGCCTATAATGAGACTTCTGATCTCTAGCAAAGTAACAGTATTGGGATCGTTGACGTTTGTTGGCTATTCAATGATAGGACTCACGTAAGAACTCTGAATCGAGAGATAGACTCACAACTGAGAAACTGACTCGCAGCTTTCAATACCTCCTTCGTAGAGATCTCTACTAAGTATGGTTTAAGTTCTCGACTTATGTGTACGGGAGCTACGAGTTCGATTTCCGGTGGCATATCAAGTCGTTTGGATTCCATCAGTGCCGTGCCGTGGAAAATCAGCACCCCGTGGCGAGATTATACGATGGTGCCCCCGTACACATGAGTAAGGTCGACAGACCAGCTACGAAGCGCCACCATGGTTGGTGCGAATCGTGAGAAAATTTTCAAAAATAATCCCTGTTTTTCGTTGATTTTGAGCACTTTTTATCACATTTTTCCTTCAATTTTTATCTATGTTTTCTTGTTTTCTCTCGAATTTTGTGCCCCCTTACTTCGGCACCCGGGGCCGTTGCTTCGCTGGCCCTCCTCTCCCGAAAGGGCAGGGTACTGGATTTCATGTTAAGTTATTGGACCACTTCTCACGTATAGCCAAACCATAACCTATTTTATCTACCCCCCTTTTTTTCTTTATCATTCTTGCTCACTAACATGGTCTTACAGCTGTCTTACAGCATATGGTTCTGGAAATTCATCTTCCTACGTAATAGCTAATTTAATCTTATAATTATTATTGATACCAATTATAATTTTGGATATATATTGAGAGTGAACGGCGTTCTTTTAGTGCTATGCTGAATAATAGTGCAAAAAGATATGTAACCAATTTTACCGCGAGGATTGGAGACAGAAGAAAACCATTCAAGAGACGTGTATCACTTCGTCAAATATGCAACCAAAGCGTGCTATACATATTTTTAGCAGGAACAGAGGTACGGAGGGTCATGGAGGCTTCCGAACCCTTCCCTGAAAATCTCGACATTTCTGTAAATTTAGCCTAATTTTACGGATGATTTTACAAAGTTTAGGACAATCTACCATCATATTGAATTTGTACTCCCCTCTGAAAAAGCTTTGAACTCGTCGCGAAATAAATTCCTACATACATGCTTGATTTTTAGTGTAAGTTACGATTAAGATTAGGAATTAAATTTCTGGGCTTTCGGCATCTATGGCCATGTTAGCCGGTCACTAGGATTAGGATTAGGAATTAAATTTCTGGGCTTTCGGCAGCTATGGCCATGTTAGCTCGTCCCTAGGATTAGAATTAGGAATTAGATTTCTGGGCTTTCAGCATCTATGGCCATGTTAGCCCGTCACTAGGATTAGGATTAGGAATTAGATTTCTGGGCTTTCAGCATCTATGGCCATGTTAGCCCGTCACTAGGATTAGGATTAGGAATTAGATTTCTGGTCTTTCAGCATCTGTGGCCATGTTAGCCCGTCACTAGGATTAGGATTAGGAATTAAATTTCTGGGCTTTCGGCATCTATGGCCATGTTAGCCGGTCACTAGGATTAGGATTAAGAATTAGATTTTTGGGCTTTCGGCATCTATGGCCATGTTAGCCCGTCACTAGGATTAGGATTAGGAATTAAATTTCTGGGCTTTAGTCATCTATGGCCATGTTAGCCCGTCACTAGGATTAGGATTAGGAATTAAATTTCTGAGCTTTCGGCATATATGGCCATGTTAGCCCGTCACTAGGATTAGGATTAGGAATTAAATTTCTAGGCTTCCGGCATCCATGACCATGTTAGCCCGTCACGTATGAAGGATTATATTCCTCGGCTATCACGTTATTTGAGGAAAGGGAATAAAGAAAGCAAACGGCCTGGGACCTGTATGTTAGATACCATACTGACATTTGCCTGGTATGAGTGATGAAAATCCAGGAGAACCTCACTCAGGGTGGCTAGCCTGAGAAAGTTTGTCCGCACCACGAATCGAACCCGGGACCTGAGTTACGATTCAAAGTATTTAACCTAAGAATAACAGAAAGAAAGTTACGGTTTGTTGTAGCAGTGCATTAAAACTATTGCTTGCTTGGTTTATTCTGAAATTCTATTCACTATAAATTTAGATCTAGTCGTAATTTCAAAAATAGAATATTTAACTTTTTTTTAAGCTAGATTGTGTGCATAGTTTAGTTACTTTTTGCAAGCATCTGTTAGCACACTCTTCACCCAGTTTAAATTTAGAGAGTAAGGGAAGCCTATAGCGCCTATAGTCCCTGAGACCACCCTTCTCTCTCTCTCTCCCTCCCTCTCTCAGACAAATATACACGTGTGTAGAGCTTATATGTATACGTGGAGGGAGAAAACATATGGAATTGAGAGAGAGAGAAAGGGAAATCGAACAGCGAATTGACCAATTAAGTGTAACTGTAACAGTAGAAGGTCAGCGGGTGTTTATGAGAGTTTTGCTATGTATTACGAGCAAAGGGTTCGTGTTCCAGTTAATGCGTTAAGTTGTAAAACATGACTACGCTGACTCGAATTACATCCAACTGTTTTGAATGGAAGAAGGGTGAGTGAGATAGATCTTTACAATCGGCTAAATAGATTCGTCGATCAACACAAAAAGAGGATAGACGAATAATACTCTTTCATTTTAGGTATATATATATATATATATATATATATATATATATATATATATATATATATATATATATATACTGCCCTGCTAAGCGAAAAGGCCTTATCTCCATTTCACATACTTTCGAGAAAATAAGCAAAACGCGTTTTGCCTTAGGCTGTACGTTCAAATTTGTTGTGCTTCAGTAAAACTTTATTAAATATATTTTCACGATCTAAAATTTGTGTGGTAATACAGTTAAATATTTTTGCTTATGAATTGCCACTTAAGGTCTTTTTTGCTTACTTTCAGTTACAGTTTTGAACATAAGGTAAACACTCATGACGTCATTACCCCTACCTATTTTTCAAACCACGCCAATTTCACTTTAGATAGATGCAGAATTGTACTACGAACATTCCCACAATAATATCTCGGTTTTCGAAAAATGTGGAGTTAAGGTCTTTTCGTTTAGGACGGCAGTATATATATATATAGGGTGTAACATAAATGCATGGTCAAAAGTGACGAGGTGATTGCGGACATCCAAATAAGTAAATATGTTCATATAAACAAAGGTTCGATGCCGCTTCGTTTCCTAGATACAGTGTGTTCAAATACTGAGTCTCTCCACTGGCTCACTATGGGAAAGTGAATGGAAAGTTTAATATTACAGGAAATAATAAAACCAAGTGGAATTATGGCTGTGCAAATACATTAACATTAACATTGAGAATGAAATTAATCAACATTTGAGGTTATTGGGTGGTCAGTGTTGCCAGCCTGATACAAAATGTTATGTTTTCAAATAGCACTAGATGTCCACACGAAGTGGGCAACATTGTTACCCAATAATATAACTTTTTGTGTTTTAACATTTAATTACTTTGTAGTTTCATACGTAAGTTATTCTTATGTGTATTCATTTGCAACGACACAATAACACTTCCATGCAAGAGTTGTGATCTTTGAACCTTTATCTCCTATTGTGCGCCGTTAATTGAATTCACACTTGGACGCCTTGTCTTTCGAAAACGAAGAGGAATCTGCCCCGTGTTTAGGAACGTTTTGATGTCAATAATCATATGCTAACATGTAGACGTCTAATGCTACTTGAAAACATAACACTTTGTACCAGGTTATACTGGCAACACTGTAACAGTGGCAACACTGACAAACCAACAACCTCAAATGTTGATTAGTTTCATTCTCTATATTCCTGTAACATTGAACATTTCATTCACTTTCCCAAAGTGAGCCATTTGGAGGAACTCGACATTTGAACACCCTGTATCTCGGAAACGAAGCGGCATCGAACCCATGTTTATATGAACTTGTTTACTTATTTCGATGTCTGCAACCACCTCATCACTTTTGACCATGCATTTATGTTACACCCTATATATATATACATACATACATACATACATACATATATATATATATATATATATATATATATATATATATATATATATATATATATATATATATATAGCTAAAATTAAAGACAATTATTCGTCTATCCTGTGTTGATCGACGAATCTATTCAGCCGATTGTAAGGATCTCTCTCAGCGCTGCATGCTGAGAGAGGTTAAAATTTCCAACAAAGCTCCGCTACATGCTAAGTGGGAAAGGAAGGCCTTAGAGCTCCACTGCAAGCTAGATGGCTTAGGTTAGGTTAAGGTTCTTCCAGAACTCCACTGTAAACTAAGGGACTGGATTTGATCAGTCAAGAACTGAATGATACCCGTACCGTTGATTTTCTGAATTTTATAGTTACTCCAATGTAGTGCTGGTAGTAAATACACGTGGTTTTATTTGTAAATAAAAGCGCATGTTAATGTTTACAAATGAAACCATGTGCAAAATCGCAATATCTCTTTCATGGGTTAAAAGTATTATTACTTGCTATGCTAATTCTATAGATTTGAAAACCTAATAAGGAGTCGTCCAACTGAAACACACTTTATAGACTACAATCAAGTGTATCGTCTCAAATAAAATTTTGTTATAAAGTTTTTTTTTTTTTTTTTTAAAGAATGTAGAGAGTGCTAATGAGTTCTAAAGAGTAAATTTTCTCTTTAAAGCATTTCGCAAAGCCTCCTCCCTCGGATGTTTTGGATTTTAGTGAAAAATTAAAATACTCTGAAAATTATAAAATAATCATGAAGTGAATCAGGTAATTTCAAAATAATCAATCCCAGTAACAATATTTCACCATTGGGTTACCCATCGCCGCGTTTAAGGGGGCTGCACCTATGAGAATATTTATTTGTGGAGACGTAATTTCTCATTAAAGATAGTACGTCAAACTGTAGAACAGCAAGTTTGGTAGGAGACATGTAAATTTGACGGGAAGAATAGTACATTTGAGTGGAGAAAGATGAATTTGGAGGGGGGAATAGTACATTTGAGTAGAAAAGGTAAATTTGGGGAAACAGTATATTCGAGTGGAAAAGGTACAATTGAAAAATGAAATGAAATCTGTAAGTTTTACGTCCCACGGTTATGCCGGTTAGGCTAAAGGAGACGGTGATGATGAGAGATGAGTGAAATGGTGGAATGAAGAAAGTGGGAGGAAACGGGAGTACCCCGAGAAAACCCACGAGCACGGTGTTTGTCCACCACAAAGTTCACTTGGCGGGGGCTGGGATCGAACCCGGGACCCCAAGCACCAGAGGTGAACGCTCTAAAGGTACAATTGAGGGTAAGACTAGTACATTTGAATGGAAAATGATAAATTTAGAGAAAAGAATGATACATTTAAATGGAGAAATGTAAATTTGGGAGAAATAATAGTACATTTAAGTACAGAAAGATATATTTGGGGAGAAGTACAGTACATTTGAATGAAGAAAGATAAATTTGGGAAGAAGAATAACACATTTAAGTGGGGAAAGGTAAATTTTTGGGAAGAATAGTACATTTCAATAGAGAAAGATAAATTTAGGGAGAAGAATAATGCTTTTGAGTGGAGAAAGGATACTATTGGGAATAACAATAGTCCATTTAAGTGGAGAAAAGTAAATTTAGGTGGAAGAATAGTAGATTTGAGTGGATAAACGTAAGTTAGGAGGGAAGAATAGTACATTTGAGTGTAAAAAGGTAAACTTGGGAGAAGAATAGTACATTTGAGTAGATAAAGAAATATTTGAGGGAAGAATAGTGAATTGGAATGGAGGAAGATAAATTTGGAGGAAGAATAGTACATTTAAGCGGATAAAGGTAAATTTAGGTGAACAATAGTATAGTTGAGTGAAGGAAGGTAAAATTCGGAACCGAATGATAAATTTGGGACAAAGGTTATAAATTTCGGGATAGAACAGTAAATTTGGGGTAGAGTAATAAATTTGAGGGAGAATGGTCAATTTGGGAGTTTGCGCTGAAATTTTTAGAAAGAGATGGGCACTTCTGATTATATAAGTATTGTTAAATTTATTTATTAAAAAAAAATAATAACACAACTTTCCTTAATTTCGAGTACTAATACCTGGCATCCACGCGCACTCAAAATAAAACCAGGAAAGAATTTTGGACATTGCTTTGTTCTCAAAATATATTTGTACTCACGGTTTGTGCTGTTGTAAATCGTTGTTATCACCTGTATATTTCACTTATTAGAAAGCTTGGAATAGATGTTGTAAACTCACCTGTAAGAAAAGAACAGTACAATTATTAGCATCAAATTTTATTTGTTTATATCTTAATCGACATATGAAAACATAAATTTTATCAATTTAAAACTCCTTTTGGTTGTACTTTAATACATAAACGGACTATCTGACTACTTTAGTCTTTAGAACACAAACGTCAGGCATAAAATTGAAGGACTGAACTTTACGTTTATCACTGACGATTCTTTATTAAGGTTCCTTAACGAATTTTACAAGCTTATAAGAATTTTCTGTATTATTTACTTTATATAAAAGACGAGAAATCTGTAATCTCGTCTCGAAAATGAACAAGAGTCGAGAAGAGAAGCACGTTTTGTTATTGGAAATGAAACGAGAAATTCTCGAAATCTCGTGAGCAGCAATACTGGCTCACTCAATTCTTAGGTCTCAAACACTATTTTGACGTTACATGATTCACAATATAACAACTACAAATTTAAAAAAAAGTAATTGTACGTACACGATGAAGAAAATTTATCAACTTGTAAAGATACACAATCTACTCTGATAATAAATATTGTTTAAATGTTGTTATATCGCACTCTTCGTGGACCTGTCGTAATGCGCCAGAATTCTGATAACTTGTAGATGTAGTTAAGTAAAAATCAAGACTCAAATTTTCTACATAAATTACAAATCGAGAAAAATTAAGACGAGACAACCTGTAATCGAGACGAGACGAGAAATACTTTATTTGAGAATTGAAACCAGACTTTTACCAAACGTACAGGACGAGACGAGAAAGCTTCGTCTCGTCTCGCTTTGCCTTGCAAGCAACATTAATAAACATAAATATATTTCTTTTAAAATATGTTTTTTAATTTGTATATTATAGTATTAAACATTTTAGCGATAAACAAATTCAATTGGAAACCCGTTGTAAATGGGTCTCTTACAACGCGGTTCTGCACAACGCAGATGATTTTTCGAACCAATTAACCGTGTTATACAATTTTTTTGCACTATAAGCACTGATAATTTCAGGGAGTGATCCGCTGGAAATTTTCCAGGAACCATGAACGGTTTTTTATGGGCCTATATCTCCTATCGTGCTCATGTACTATTCTTCCCCCAAACATACCATTCTCCACTCGAATTTACTATTCTTCCCCAAAATTTACCTTTCTACCCTCAAATGTACTACTCTTCCCCAAATTTACTTTCCTACATTCAAATATACTATTCTTCCCTCAAATTTACCTTTCTGCATTTAAATGTACTGTTCTTCCCCTCAAAATGTGTTCACCGTTCTACAAGTCAAAATAAGGCGAAAAAAATTTACAATTGTATACCTTTCGAGTTCTCGTCTGGAGACGTGAGTTGTACTCTGTAACAACGTCGCAAATAAAGGATAGTGTAGATCTACCAATGCATCAAATAGTTGCATAGATTCTTTCCAGATGACAGTTAAAGTCGATAGATGTTGACACTAGCACCCTCTACTAGCATAACCTGCGATGTAATTGCTTGATGGATTCGTAGAGCAATGCTAATTGTTCTCTAAAGTTAATCTGCGATGTTGCCACATCGCGAAATTTTGATTGGCCATAGCGGCTGAAGGAGCCCCTGGAAAGTATGCCGTTATATAGAAGTTATGCTTTATTTTGACCTGAAGAGTAGGGTTTTGTTGTTCGTGGGTGCCATTTTAGAGTACCCGATATATATATATATATATAGGGATGGACTCATTTTTAAAAATTCGTAGTAATTAAAGTACAAATCCAAAATGAACAATCTTTATACCAATGGGAAGAGGAAGGTTGAAAGTTTCGGTGGGCAATGATGGTTTCCCGAAGCGGCCGGTAGAGTTCGCGTGGCAATAGGCCGCCATTTGTTTCCCTCTCAGTTGTGAGTGAGATGGCTTCCGTGGAGCACAAGGTTTTCTACGTTCTAGAGTTCGCAAGAAGTGAGTCACAAATTGTAGTGCAGCGGGAATTTCGTACAAAATTCGGTACTGAACCACCAACTAGAAAAAGCATTAAGCGTTGGTTTACGCAACTTCAATAGACTGGAAGTGTGTGTGTAAAGGGAAAAGCACAGGCCAACCGCGTGTGTGGGACGAGTGCAGCTACCGCATAGATGTTTGCCGTGAAGCAGACGGCGGACATTGAACATTGAACATTTATAATATATTCCAAAAAAACTTTGAAACTTCCACTTTCCAATGGTATGAAGATTGTTCATTTTGAATTTGTACTTTAATAAATACACATCTTTAAAAATGGATCCATCATTTATAATAACCCTGTATATATATCCACCTCTTGAGAATTGACTGTCGTTAATTATAACTGTTTGTGATTTACAAAGCTGTGATGAGTTTCGGATTTCTGTGATGGTGACAACATAGCATTAGCAGATCTGATGTAGAGACTTCTACAGGAAATGCACGGCCACGTATTTCCTTAAAAAAAAAAAAAAAAAAAAAAAAAAAAAAAAAAAAAAAAAAACTTGTAGTCCAATCACATTCCTACCAGGAACCAAGCCACCCCTCTTGTTTTCATTCTGGTTATTGATCTCATTATGTCCTATATTTTCCCATTCTTCGTCTTCAAATGAATCAATAATATTACAATGTAAAAGAAATTGTTTTATTCTTTTAAGAATTGCACTTTTAACAAAGGGTTTGGCAATTTTCCATTAACAGCACATTCCACAATCAATTTACACACATGGTCTGCTTTAAGAGCTGCATAGGCCAGGGATTTAATGCGTTGTTTACCTTTAATTTTATCAGTGACATGTGCTATTCTCTTTAGTTGTTGCGTCTGATAAAGAAATTCTGTGTACTCATGGTCTGGTGCCAACAAGAAAAGCTTTCCGGGAATTGGAGTGGAACTCCGTTACTACCAATAAAGCACTGGAACATTGGCAGGTGTGGTACTTGCCAAGAAGAACAAGTTTATATAACTTTGCAGTAACTGTATAATTTTACCAAGTAGATTGCACAGTTGCGTTTAGTGTTCCAAGATTTTAGTACGAGTAACATTCAGTGGCGTAGCTGATGGGGTGACAAATTAGGGGCAAGGTTCCCTACGAATAATTTTGACCCAACCAAAGCAATATTGCACAGACTAACACAAAAATACAGTAAAACCTGTCTATGTTGGCCACCACCGGTTCCATTGAAAAGTGGTCAATTTAGACAACTTACAGAAAATAAGTGTGATTGGCTTATTTTTAGAATAGGATTTCCTGAATTCATGTACGTGCTTTTTCTTATTCACATCATCCTTCGCCATTCCTTTCTCAGGGTAGTGTTCTGACAATGAGACCAACTTCCAAGATAGACAAGTGGCCAACTTACAGAGCAAATACATGTCTATGGGAACAAATGTCTTTATGGGAAAATGCGGGTTCAAGACGAAGCAGGCCAAGATGAACAAGTGGCCAGGTTAACAGGTTTTACTGTATTTTGCAAATGGGTAATTGAAACATGTTACATAAATATTAGCGAGAGGTTATTTTGTTTCGATGTTGCACGACATAACTGTATACACAGAAAAATCCGTTCTCCGGACAGCGGTATATTGTACAAATATACGGAATCCTTTTGCTTACTATAGAAATCAGTTCGAAGCATACGTTATCCGTATGTTGCATAGGCACTGCCCTTAGATGTTACATCACGCCGTTGCAGGATGTTTGATATCTAACGTCTTCCTTATATTACATACATATAAGTATGTTACCTTCGTCAGTTATATATTATATACATCCATTTGTATGTGAGATCCTGATCACCTATATTGTTTCATACAGATGGAACACTTATACAGAAAGTATTATAAAACATGCGTTTTCAGTTATACGTTTGCTGTACATTAAGTCCAAAAACTACAGGATTTACAAATGTAACATACGTTTAACATACAAATTTTTCTCTGTATCCTCCTTATTATCAGGGGCGTCATTTAAGGGGAGTAGGGGCAATTTTATAATTGAAAATCTAATCGGTAAATGACTATTAGGAAGACCTTGGTGAAGATGGGTGGACAATATTAAGGCGGATCTCGCAGAAATAGGAATACAAAGTGAAAACTGGATCCAGTTTCTAAGGATAGAAGTCAATTGAGAGCTTTTGTGAAGGCGACATTTAGCCGCCGGGTCCCATAGGCCATAGATCTAGTTAGTTAGGAAGCAATTCTACCTCTAAGTTCGAAAAATATATACACACAGCACACTCTTTGTAATTCGGAGTTGTATAATTTGAACAAAAGTTTATTACCCATAAAACCCACATTAAAAACATTGGAAAATTCATGGATAATTTTAAGTAATACAATACAATATTTTTGTACAGATTACAAATAGGATGATTTTTAGTTATTTATTTAACAATCACCAAATACAACTTAGATGTAATTTTACACTGGATATCTAACAACAACAATAACAGGGTTTGGGAAGGTATCGGCCGGGGCCTGTTTAGTAGGTACCATCACGGCATTTGCCTGATAGGACTGAAGGAAACCCTACAAAATCTCTGTCAGGCTGGTTGCCAGTGGAAATCGAACCCATTATCTCCCGAATGCGAAGTCAACCCTCTACCTCTTGAGCTACTTAGCTCGCTTATCAGGAGACAGTCATAGAGAGAAGTAACACAAAAATAAAGTCATTTCATTTGATGATGATAATGAAAACAAAGACAAAATAGACGATGAAGCGAAGTCAAGTTGATATGAAGTTTTCGAAATGGCTTTATTGAGTGTAAAACAAGTGTTAAGGGTCCCATACACGCAGACACAAGCATGAAGAATCCTTCCAACATGTATGAAAAACAGTAAAACCACAGGCAAGTTGATAATGTATGGCCTCGTCATGCATGCTGAAAGTTTTCAAAATCTGTAAACATGCATGATGGATTTGCCGTTCTTCATGCATTATACCGTGTACGTGCTCGTTCATGCAAGTTGGTTGTTTTATATTTAGTTCCTCCAATCACGACAGCGGAAGAAATCACATGACTCTTTTCTCCTATTCATTCTTCTAGTAAGTTGGACAGCAAGTTGGTACATGTGTGGGCAAAAGAATTCTTCCAACATGCATGATGAAATAAATATTTCATGCAAGTTGGTCATGCAAGTATGTATGTCTATGATTCCCTTTATGAATAACATACTTAATGCAATAAATGAAATTGAAGATTTTGTTGATTAAATCAAAACAAATGAAAAGTAGGAACTTCTTTAAGAGATAACAGGTAGTTAAGGTTTTATTATTCGTAAATGAAATATTTCAGATTAGCATCCAATGATTATGCCTGTTAGTTGAAGAGGGAGGAATGACTATGGCAAATGAATGATGATGGATGAATCGGTGGATGAGTGAGAGAGTGGAGGAAACGGGAGTACTCTGAGAAATGAATGATGATGGAAGAATCGGTGGATGAGTAAGAGAGTGGAGGAAACGGGAGTACTCTGAGAAATGAATGATGATGGAAGAATCGGTGGATGAGTGAGAGAATGGAGGAAACGGGAGTACTCTGAGAAATGAATGATGATGGAAGAATCGGTGGATGAGTAAGAGAGTGGTGGAAACGGGAGTACTCTGAGAAATGAAAGATGATGAAAGAATCTCCCAAAAAGCAAAACCTAAAATGACATTTCTGCTGAAGATATGTCCTTCTTAAGAATACTTACTGTATTTTAAAATTACCCAATGTTTCTGGTCTTCAATAGTTTCATCTTCTGAGTAACTAAAACGTGTTTATATTGTTAATTTTTTTTTCTATCTTTGAACAAATGTTTAATTGCAAATGAATTCAAAAGTTCCAAATATGTATGTTTTCCTTGACAATAACTCTAAAATGTATATTTATGTATTGTACATTGCGTCATGGTCTCTCTCCTATTGTAAACATCACTGATTTGTTGATTTGTAATGTAACACGTCCCTTTTCAGTACCGATGATATATCAGACGTGCACCAGAGCGACAACACAAACTCCCAACAGGAATCGAACTCGGGTCTCCCATGCCAGTCTTAAGGCGTTTATGCGACCCATATAGTCGACTGGTTGGTGATTTCCGTGAGGAGACACTATAACCATTCTCATCATGTTAACTGGGGAACAAAGTAGCTTAGTGGTAGAACGTTTATCTCTTGTGTGTGAGTCCTTGGCTTGATCCCCAAGCAAGTAAATTTGTGGTGGACAACAGCGTGTCCATGGGTTTTCTCAGAATACTCCCGTTTCCTCCTATATTCTCATTCCACCGTTTCTTCCATTATCATTCATATACCTTAATCCTCCATCTCCCTTAGCCTAAAGGGGCATAACGGTGGGACGTTAAACTCAAAGATTTTCATCATGTCTATTAAATGTGATTAAAAAAAAATACGTGTATAACGTCCAGAGTCGGATTTAGGTTTCGTGGGGCCCTAAGCTGTTGAAGGTAATGGGGCCCTTTATGTGCTAGATGAAGACAGGGACCCTATAGACAGAAATGAAGAAACAAGTGATAATTTAGGAAGCAAAGTAGCCGAGTAAGAAGGGTCCCATTACTTACATCAAAGAAGCCTACACAACAGGAAGCCTGCACTGTTGCTACGTATATGTAAATGTTATTTTATTTATAGATTTTCTTATAATTTGGAAATGTATATCCAGTCTTTTTCTTTAGAACTTGGGGCCCCCAAAAGTGTGGGGCCCTAAGCTATAGCTTGTTTAGCTTATACGTAAATCCGGCTGCGCTGATGACGAATACAGGATCTGAAAACCGGGTGGTACCCGCTAAAATCGGATAATATGGCAACCCTAAGTTACCAAAGTTTTTAAATATTATTATGGAACCCTTAAATTCGACTTGTCGAGGTTGTAATTTTTAACCATTCGATTTACAACAGAAGTTATTTTAACACTGATTGCTATAAAACATTCAAGGAAATGTGAAAAAATCGAGTTATCAAAGACTTCGAGTTATCGATGTCCAATTGTATTTTATATCAGGAAGTGTATCTGTTTGTCCGTCTCGTCTCTTGCATTATCATGGAAATTCTCTCTGTTTGTTGTAGTTTAATGTCCCGTTTCAACACTGGGGCTATATGAGACACGGATCTACATTTTAAAGTGGAATTTGAACTTCTGCAATGGGTTCAAGGTTTTGTAGGTCTAATGCTCTTCCACCAGGAGTTGAGCCTGGCACCACATCCACAATAGGTGCACACGCTAACTAACGCGCCATGCAAATTATGTTTCCTCTCATCTCTTGACTCTAAAATTGCCCTATTGGCAGGACCGGCTCTACTATATCTGCAACACGTGTATTTGCACTGGGCGGAAAGTTTCGAGGGATGGCAAAATCTGTCATAACTATATTATTTAAAATAAATATTTCTTGTTGCAAACAGACTTCATGAAAGTTAAATTTACTAAGCTGACCTTCTATTTGAATATTACATTAATAAATCATATTTAAATCGCATTAGTTTGTCACATGGACAATCTGGAACAAATGGTAAAACAAATGCCAGCATGAATTGCTTGATTGTTGTCAAATACAAGAACTCAGTTCTCGAACAGTAGCAAACACCTGGTTCCATTTAGTTTTTTAGTTATAACAGTTTTGATATGAAAACTAGTCTTGTCTTTGTCACAAACAAGTTTTTTCCTTTAAATAACAGATGTAGAAGGAAAATCAAAAAATAAAGTTAAAAGAGCTAATTGCACTGTAATTGGAAACTGATGTATTGAGATTGAAGTTCGATATTGCATTATATTAAAAGGATTACCATCTTTCATAGGCAGTTATGTTTGTTTTATCTTTCACGAACATAACAGAGTATTATTTAAAGAAGAAAAACAGACACAACGAGATTGTATTTGTAGTGTAAATGCCTTTCTGAGTGCGAGTGCTTTTGTCCTTCCCTTCGTTGTTCATGGTGGAGTAGTATACTTAAAATCCTGGCTTTTAAGATTTTTTTTTTTTTTTGTTGGTAAAAAAGGGGCAGCAAATTGCCGAGGACCGGCCCTGCCTACTGGACAGAAAAGACTTACGTTGACGAAGTACATCCATTTCCAAGCGGTTAGAGAACTAACACATTAGATAAAATAAAACGTATTTTAACGCAACGATTGAAGATTTTGTAAACGTCACACACACACACACATATTAAGAAATTTAATTACACTAACACATTTTTAAGCACTACATTGCGTGCATTTCATGGCAAGTAAAGGTCAGAGAAATAATAATAATAATAATACCTAATGTAGGAAGAAAGAAGAAATAAAAACAAGTCTACAGACACATCACTGAAAAAAATGGAAAGAGAGAAAAGAAACGTTTCGTCCTTGGCTTTCAATTTCCATGCTGAAGACGAAAAGGAAAGAAGCTCTATATTTGATGACTCAACATTTTGTGGTCAGCGGTTAGTTTGCTTTTCCTACCTACCACAAGACCATTGACAATATTGCTTAGCGTTTGCTTTGTGCAAGGACATGTGTGCAAGATAGGTGGCGCTACATAGAGGCGTGTCTTAGTAGCTATTCTATGAAAAATCAATATCATTAACTCTAGTTAAATACCAAGATGAGTGAACAATGATGGAACAAAGTCGTCAGACAACTTTCCACACCAAAAGGATGTTTTATGTTCAGTCATGTTCAATAATAAATTATATCGTAATTCCACTCGTACAGCGTGCCATTGTGCTTCTTTGTGGTTAAGCGGTTAACGTACACGTCTTTGGCATAGGAGATCCGGGTTCGACTCCCGGTGAGAGCTCATGTGGTTCAGATTCCACGTTAATCTGCAATCCACGTCTCATATAGCCTCGCTGCTGAAAGGGACGTTAAACTTAAAATCAATCGTGCAGCCTGCCTCTGCTCCAACGAATGCAATTATGACTGCGAATCAGACGCGGTATTTTGTGAATATGACTTAGATTAACGTGTGTCTTTAAAGATTCAGGTTTGTATTCCGTAACGGTTGCGTCAATACAAAATATAATTACGTTTTCCTTTGCGATAGTAGTCATAACACTTATAGCAGGGAGTTCATCGGTGCGGACGAGTTTTTAATATCACTAGTGTTGGCTAATAGCTTTATTCTTGGGCTAGTAAAATTTTGTTGGTTATTTGCTTCCCTGCTGTTATAGTTTATTTTTACAAGTTTTACGTTGCGTTGCATTACGCTTCGCATTTTTTTTCGAAGGACTTTACTGGAATAAGGCTCGCAATATAACATATTAACATTTTTCACTTGGGCAGAAAGAAATACTTTCTATTCATTGTAATACTGTTACACTGAGTCTGAATGGAGAAGAGGAGCACGATAGCTTAAGTGCAATGAGTCTGTGGTTCGATCCCAGATCTTGCAAGTTTGGGAGGACAAAATCGTATCCATGGTTGTTCTCGGGGCTCATCTGTTTCTCTTACATCATTATTACACCAACTGTTTGATTTCCATTTTTACTTTCATTAATCATCAGTTTTTTTTTTTTTTTTTTTTGCCTGCTTGATAGAACCATAGTCATTTATTTTCTCTTAAGTATATACACCATACATGTAATGATCCAAAACCCGACATTCCTCAGATCCGAAGGTTTTTGAATGTCAGTCATATTGAGGATGTTGGAATTACGGGCAGCGCCCAGAGATCTGGCAATCGCCTTGCTGGTTTCTTTCACAGCCCGCTGTTTTTTCTTCACTCGCCCGTCGCCCCGCCAATCCGCGCGTTCGAATTCATGATGTTGGAAGTCTAGGCATAATTTCCAGTGGCGGATCTAGAAGATAAAATCTGCGGGGGAAGAGTAGACCTAGCCAGAACCCAGACTTAGGGGTGTTCGATAAGGCTGAAGACCTATCGAACTTCGGGAGTGAAAATTTATCGAGTTGTCATCGGTTACTCGAAACCGTTCGAGTATTTGAAATTATCGAAGTTTCGGGTATTATCGAAATTTCGAGTATTATCGAAGTTTCGGGTATTATCGAAATTTCGAGTATTATCGACGTTTTGGGTATTACCGACATTTCGAGTATTATCGAAGTTTCGGGTATTACCGACATTTCGAGTATTATCGAAGTTTCGGGTATTATCAACATTTCGAGTATTATCGAAGTTTCGGGTATTATCAAAAGTAGTGATGAAGTTCGGTTCCTTCACCACTCCAATGATTTCTTCTTGCAGCCAAACTAGTCAAACTTTTATCATCTGATAAGTTATTGCAATGTTGTATTTGTGGAAATCATATATAAAATTATTTTTCTGCCTGTCCCGTTATTGGCATATTGGCGCAATCGGCAAAGTGACTATTAGTAGACTAATGTTGTCTTGGATTCCAATTCCATTCGGGTGATGCATGTTTTCTCTTCCTCTTTCTCTCTTCTGACAGACTGCTTAAATCTTGTACAGATTTGTGGGGAAAAAACTTTTCCTTCACTACACTGCTAAGGAGAGAAGTTTTAAAATGAACACTCTGCATATATGTAATATATATTATATACAACTATGATAACCTCGAATACATCGTTTCTTTCGAACACTCCGATAATCCCGAACTTCTCTAAATATTCAAGCGACTCGACAAATGCGATCATATTGATATAGTTCTGTATTTGCTGCTTTCAAACAATGCGAGATTCTCGAACAGTTCGAGTGTCTCGAAGTTGTCTAATGTTTCTTACATTTCGAGTGCCTCGAACACTTCGAGAGTCCCGAACATTTCGGAAGTCTCGATCATTTCGAGAGTCTCGAACATTTCGGGAGTCTCAAAGATTTCGGGAGTCTCGAAGATTTCGAGAGTCTCGAACATTTCGAGAGTCTCAAACATTTCGGGAGTCTCAAACATTTCGGGAGTCTCGAAAGTTCGATAATTCGATAAAATTAAAATTCTTTATCGATGAAGCGGTTTTGAAATTTTATCGAATTGTTATCGTTTACTCGATTATCGAAACAGCCCTACCCAGACTATGATATGCATACTACGAGTTTGCAATTTTTCATTAGTCCTGCACATAGGCGGAGCTATGGAAGGGAACAGGGGGCATTGCCTCCCCAAATTTTTGACAAAAATTAAAAATGCTACAGTAAGAATTTATTCATTATGAGAAATGTGTTATTCATATTAACTCTACACTCGTGACCCCCCCCCCGAAGACATTTCTTAACTCCGCCCATGGTCCTGCAGAAGTTTCCATCTTAACTGTCTCCGACGGATATTATGACAAGGTTGGAAGTTGACATTGTGGACCTCAAGTATTGCTTTACACATTGCGTAACAGAAAGACTACAACTAAAACTGTATCTAATCAGTCCCGTAGCCAGCCCCAAAAATGTTGGGGGGAGAGGCGGTAGAAGTTAGGGGGACCCAATCAAACCATATTATAGTTCATTTGCCACATTATAGTTATCATGAACATTTTAGGGAGGCAGTAAAACTTTAGGGGGGCCGGTCCCCCCTAGATCCCCGTAGATACGGGCCTGCATCTAATATTTCAAAAAGTTCCCAATCTATATATATAAAATTGAAAATCACTATGTTTGTGACTCTAAATCTGAACCTCCCGACCGATCTCGATCAAATTTGTAATATAGATGAGGTTCGAGGCTGGGTTGGTTTTAGGCTATTCACTTTGATGGTAGAACTGAGGGTTTCGGGGAGGGGAAGGGGTATAAAAATAAATAAAACTTAATAACTTTTGAGCCACTCGACCGATCTTGTTCAAATTTTCAACATAGATGAGGTTCAGGCCTGGAATCGTTTTTATTATTTAAATTTGACGGAGCAACGTAGGGGAGGAGAAAAGGGGAGATATATAAAAATCAATTTATATAAGACTGAAAGTAACAATTTTTGTAACTTAATAACTCTTGAATTATCCGATCGATCTCAATCAATTTTTTTAAGATACATGAGGTTAGGATATGGAAACATTTTTGTAATTTCACATTAACGGTAGATCCTAGGGGAGGGGGACGTATAAATAAAAACTAATAAAACCTAGTAACTTTTGAATCATCCAACCAATCTCGATCAAATTTTCAACATATATGAGGGTCTGGCCTTGGGTGTTTCTTATCATTTTAATTTGATAAGCCAACGTAGGGGAGGGGAGGGGGAGATATATGTAAAGAAAATTAAAATAAAAGTGACTGCTTTTGTGACTTCTTCACTCTTTAATCACTCGACCGATATCAATCAAATTTTCAACATACATGAGTTTAGGGGCAGTAATTACTTTAGGCTATTCAATTTGACGATGCAACGTAGGGGAGAGGCAGGAGGAGAGAAATTTAAAAATGATAAAAAATGAGCGATACTAGTGTTGAATCCATAGTTTTCGGGGTAGATGAGAGAAACAGTGACACTTCTGATGCAGTTTCAATCCAAGTTCAGCCGTGATAGTTGGGAAGGGGGAAGGGTACAACGTAGGGGAGGAGGATAAACATTTAAAAACGATCGAAAATCACTAATATTAATGTCAAATTCATAGTTTTAGGTGTAGCTGAGATTAACAGTGACAATTCAGATGCTGTGTGCAGGAATTCTGTGCACGAAGAGATTTTTTGTAGGGATTTTTTCTTTAATAATTTTAGCAGATTCATTAAGAAGAATAACTATTTCTTCAAGTTTCATCATAAATTTTTAGATGTTATTCTACTTGTTCTTTTCGGAAAAATGTCTAGGATACAGTTCCGTTATTAGCTGTGTTATTCACATCTACTTTGGTAAAGATTACTGTGATTTTTTTTTTTAAATACCTACATGGAAATGGAAAATTGGTTGACTCAGTCGCAAGAAAGCCGTTTGACATTGTAACTGAAACGAACATGAAGTATGCTTACTTCGGTCTAATATTACCTCATTTCACAACATTTTATTCAGTTTTCCAGTAGTTTATCACAAGCATGCTAAGCCTTGCAGTATTCAATAGGTGCCACAGTTAACATCCTCAAAACATGTTTGGCCATATATTTTTTTAAACAAAATGCAAGAGGATGCATAAGGTGGCTCCTCCCCCCCCCCCGCAAAAAAAGAAAGAGCTTGTCTTTTACATCACAACTTCTTTTTCGGCATCACCTGACCAGGTGATTTGTCTTCTATACATGTCTATATGCAATATGTCATATATACTTATATTGTCAATGTAAATGCTAGCAATACTAAATACCACATATCGTCAATATAGCCGATACAATTTAAAATAAGACCTCATCATCACTGCTCTAAATTTAAACAGTGTGCAACCACAAATACGTAAGCTACCAAGTCTATTTATTACGCGCTATTCCAGCCTTCCACCTTCAAAAGTACCAAACTGAAACGAAATCTTATAAATCCTTTCCCTGCCCGATTATCTGACCTTTTGATTTGATTGAAACTACAAAAACATACAAGTATTTCAATATGTGATATTGGTATTTGGTATTACTGCTATTTACAGAACACAAATCAGCTGATAAGGTGATGCCGAAAAAGGAGCTGTGAGACTCTTCATTAAGGGTCGCCTTATGCATCTTCCATTGTTTCTTTAATATACCCCTAAATGACCAAATATATCTTGGAGATGTGAACTGTAGTACTTATGTAATAAATACTGAGAGCCTTAGCACGATGGAAATGAATAATTGGAAACCCGAATGATCTTTTTTGATGTGAAATTACGATACTAGAGACCGAAGTAAGTTTGTTTTGTGTTCGTTGCAGTTACAAAGTCAAACTGCTATCTTATACCTGAGTCAATAAATTTTTCATTTTCTTCCGGGTATATTTAAAACAGAAATCACATTCATCTTTACTAAAGTAGACGTGAATAGCACTGCTAATACCAGAATTGTATCCTAGTCATTTTTTCCCAAGAAGAACAATTAGAGTGACGTCTAAATTTATGATGAAACCTGAAGATATAGTTTTCTTCATACAGAATCAGATTATTACGAATGCAGGACAAAATCTAAGAAGACAAACCAAAAGAAAATTCTCACAAAACGGACAAAATTCATGGGACAGAATAATAGGCGCAGCGTAATAAAAGGATGATTATTTATATTCTTCAACTGCCATGCAGCTAAAATGTTATCTGTAATTCTCAACTTTAATGAAATAACACTTTTTTAAGGTTGGTTTAAAGGGACAAGTTTTGTCGATAGATGGCAGTACAATCTTCGTATCTCTCCCATGTATTTTTTACCTTTCACGAAAATTTACAATTTCTTTTACAAATTTCAACGTAGAGACTTCAAATTTTTAGAGAAGGAACTTCATAACCTATTAAAGGGAACAATCTGTGCCGATTTTTTATTTAGAATTTTCTTCATTGTTGAAATGGCTTGATTGTTGAAATGGATATCCCAACCTTTAACAATGAAACTGTTTCAACAATGAAGAAAATTCTAAATAAAAAATCGGCACGGATTGTTCCCTTTAATAGGTTATGGAGTTCCTTCTCTAAAAATTTGAAATCTCTACGTTGAAATTTGTAAAAGAAATTGTAAATTTTCGTGAAAGGTAAAAAATACATGGGAGAGATACGAAGACTAGTGACATCTATCGGCAAAACTTGTCAATTTACACTAACCTTAAAATACTGGAAACCCAATAAAATACCTAAAATTGTTATAGTAAGTACGGTACATATTTCACACTTATATTTTTGCTTAAAATAATCCTGATCACTAATTCAGCACGAAAATAAATAAATATACAATACTCAAAATAAAAGATGCTATATGCTGCCTCATAAGGATGGAATTTAGAAAAATCAAATAACATCACAGTTACTTTTCGTAATTAAAATGGATGATCTTACAGTAACATGCTGAACGTATTTCAAATGTATTAAATGTATAATAAATAGGAATACCCAGAACTTTTCCTATGTATATGTGTGAAAGTAATTAAAACCAATCTGCCCTTTTATTATAAAATTTTAACATTTTATTGGGTTTTCAGTATTTTTTAAAAAAGAAAAAGTTATTTCAGTGAATTGAAAAATTACAGATAACATTTTAGAATATATGAAAATTGATGGAAAAAATAATCCTATAGGGTGCACCGGTACATCCACTTACTCCTATGATTCGGTCCCCTGGATTTTGTTTGTCTCATCAAAATTTTCCTTGGATTTTGACCGTTTGGACTTTGTCCCGACTCTCGTTATTATAACCATTATATAGATGAGTTCCGACCTACATAAAAACACGCTAGGAGTAAAGCATTTCAGTGCTGCATTTTCCTTAAAAAAAAAAAAAAACTCCCTCCCCGCTAAAATTCCCTGTCTCCAAAGATTAGGCAGTACGGGAATTCCTGTTCTGCCTAAATATAAAATCCCTGAAAATATTTTCTACAAAATGCTGGAAAGTCTTTAGGCAGAACGCGAATGAACCGTTATATAACATATGCTTGTTACTTAGATTACGACAAGAAACATTTTTTTTTCATTATTATGCAAGTTCCCTTGTAGTAGCCTCAACTGTTATCGAATAGCAAATGAAAAATCAACCTTCTTCCCCTTTTAACAAATAGTTTTAAAAACCAAAGTAAAAAAAAAAAAAAAAAGATATGCTCAACTTCATGAAAGATCACTAGCCCGTGACGACATTATGTCATTATGTCGGATATACATGGGCGAATTCCTTTAATAGTCTGACACATTTATATTTAACAGTCACCGGAAGAAGCATAAATATTGTCTACTGTAATTTACGGAGAACAGTACGGAACGGGTGGTTCTACTTACGTAAAAAGAGGTTAAGCTTTAATGTTATGTTCTGCACATCATATACCAATCACGGTTATTTGAAAAGTAAACATGTAGCAGTGTCACGTGTACACCACGTGAAGGAGTTTGGTTTGTATAGCGTGTTGCCGGATTTCCACCACTTCTTTAGAAAGATTAGAGTGAAGATAGAATACATTTTTGGGACGCTTAATTGATTACCGAAAACCATTTTCGATATTTATGACCATTTTTACTCTACAGCAATCAAAATCAAAATTAAAACCGGAAGTGGTTGATTTCTACCACTTCCGGTTTGAATAAAAAGTTAAGCGAAGAAAACATGGTACCTATTGTTAGAACCTTAAACCGATTTCAAAAATCGAATCTTGGTATCTCTTATCAAGGTATGCGGCAACGTACGCAGCCAAGTTCACACCACGCTAAAAGCTAGCTAGCTTTACACGAACGACTACATAGACCGAAATGACCATTTTCAGGACATAATTGCTGAACAACTAATCGCGTTAGTATTACCAATTTACACTCAGTTATTAGTAATGTCATATTGTACAAAAATACCGAATTTTGTATCTGAATGATCTTTGGGGCATTGAGACATGAATCCCCTTAAACTGCCTTTCTAGTGGTGTCTAGCTGACTCACTCACTCACTCACTCACATAAATGTTTGGTACGTACCCGACAATCTAGAAATACGAGACTTCGCACATTGTTACGGGGCAACATATACATCTCTTGAAAATGCCGACATTTCGGATACCAGAGCTAAGGAGCAAAATTGCGCTAGAGACCCGTATACTATCTCTTGTATAAACTGAAATGACCATTTCTACAAGATACGGTTGATGACTATGCCTATAATAATGTCAGTAATACCAAATTACAGACAATTACTAGCAGGCCGGTATTAAGGGCGGAACAATCGCTCCAGACCCCACAATTAAGGGGGCCCGGAGATGTTTAAAACTGTTGAAAATATTCTCAAACTTTGAAAAAAGGCGTGCACATGTCTTTGTCCACACCACAAAGCCCACATGACACGAGTCAGGATTGAACCAAGGATCCCAAGTAAGGAAGATGAGCGCTCTACCAGTGAGTCCCTGTGGCCTCTCTGCTTATTAGTTATGAAATGTACAAAGCTACTAAACCTTAAGTGCGGCGTTCTGGACAACCTGACGTAGTACCAGTTGAAAAAAATATGTTTCTTCTAGTAAACTGGCAACACTGCTTTACGCATGACGGAACAGCTTGTAGGTAGTCTCTATACTATATACTACGTTACGAAACTTGGTCATTATTTATTTAGATGCATTTTAAAACATTCGGATTTATTTCATGAAGATTTAATATTGTCCAGACTCAAACCCACAAATGTTTTGTCACGTCATAACTTTGTTGTTTATGATTATTAGCAGCCACGATGCTACTAAATGTTTCCTCTTCGACACGAGAACTGACCAAAGTTTTCAGATTTGGAAGCCCAGTTGTGCAGTTGGGAGGCATTCCTTGTAAATTCAGTTATCTTACTGTTAAGGCTTCACTTAACACTAGACTATATCTCCGTATAAAGTTGTGTTAGTCAAAGTGTTGTTACCCTTCGACACGTAACGACGTAGAAACTGCAATAACGTCCTCTTCCAAGATTGAAGCAAAGCTATTTGGGGTAAATTGAGTGCGTTGCATATACGCGATAGCGAGAAAACTTATTTATTTATTTTTGTTACCTTGGTACTATGAAATTTTTGAGCACAAACACGGAGTAAATAACAAAAGAAAAGAAGTAGGTGTTTATCTCAAAAAGCAGACAAGTATCTCTCCTCCTTCTTTTTATCTTTTTTTTTTCTCCTAAAACTCTGGATAAGTCTTCTTTTGTGCAATATTAAATGCGTGTCATGTTCCTTTACCTCAGCTAAAAGTTTCAAGACGGATCCTTTTCTTTCTTTG
The DNA here is from genome assembly GCF_964235325.1 of Thermobia domestica. NCBI lineage: Eukaryota > Metazoa > Arthropoda > Insecta > Zygentoma > Lepismatidae > Thermobia > Thermobia domestica. Next base: position 22,040,042 of record NC_137469.1, on the reverse strand, counting down.
TCAGAGAGGTTCAAAGATTCATGTTGAAAGAGATTGCTAAACATTTTTCTCTCTTTTTTTCTTCTCAAGCTACTGTTGAGAGCAAAGGGTTACATAATTAAATTTCATTGCATGTCTACTTATTAATAATTCTTCTCTGTGTTCACTAGGTAGTGGATCTGCTTTTCATTTCTTAAAACTTCCAAACTGTGTAATCAAAAAGTATGAGAAATCTTTAGAGGACGGCTATGACCGTCCGTTCGTTGACAGGTATTAGGATATACCTACGTAAACAGTATTAGACACATTCAGAGTCCCACAAATACGAGGGCAATTCGCAAAACATGATCCAACTTTTACAACATGATTAATGATGTATTTAGCATATGTATTCCCCGTAAGAAACATGTTAATGCAAATTATCCGAGCTGGTTCACTTATAGTGCAATAAAAATAATAAAATCCAAATCATATCATTATAAAAAATGGAAAAATGGAATAACTTCAAGCCTACATCATCGTAAAAAATTTCATTAGTTACGTGAACAGATAAAGACTGACATATCACTTGCGTATAAGAAATTCATTCTAGAATTTGAACTTTCTATTCGTAATGATCCGGGCCAAATTTGGAGTTTTGTCAAAAGCAAAACCAAACATACGTCATCAGTCTCCTTGACTTACAATGACAAAAAACTAAATCATGATATCGAGAATGCTCAGGTCTTCGCGCATTACTTTCAATCTATTTATAACAATGTCTCAGCAAAGTATGACGTAGATAGTTTAATTTTTAACAAGACGGAATGCAGAGCCTGTTGGACAGCTTTCAACTTGAAGAAATACAACTCCAAGAATTGAATTCGCTATAAAGTTACTTATACCAAAAGCGTCCTGTGGACCTGATGGCATTCCTCTGTATGTTGTCAAAGGCTGTATTGATATATTCAAGTATCCACTCCATACTATATTCAATATGTCCATAAGAACAGACACTTTTCCAAACAGATGGAATGAAAGTTTAGTGTGTCCAGTGCCAAAGTCTGAAAATAAAAGCGAAATACAAAACTTCAGACCTATAGCTATATTATCTCCTTTTGCTAGAATTCTTGAGAGTATTTTATATACACGAATTCTGAATTACGTAAAGCCAGCTATATCAATACATCAACATGGTTTCTTACGCAATAGATCTACAGCAACAAACCTAGCAGTTGTATCAAATTTTATAGCAACGGAGTTAGACAAATGCGGCCGGGTAGACGTTATTTATATCGACTTCAGTAAGGCATTCGATGTCGTGGATCACGATGTTCTAGATGCGAAATTAGTAAACCTAAACTTTACAAAGTAGGCAATAGAATATATTGTGTCATATTTATGTAATTGGAAACAATCTGTTCTATACAAGGAACATATCACTGAAAAGTTTGTTACTCTAACTGGGGTTCCTCTAGGATCTCATCTGGGTCCTCTGCTATTTCTCCTACTTATTAATGATATTCCGCTTTTTATTGAAAACTCTGAGATTCTCCTATTCGCTGATGATCTCAAATTATATTCTAGAATTAATTCAACTGAAGAACTGCATACAACTACAACAAGACGTACAGCGAGTTCAAACATGGTGCGATAACAACAAATTAGTAATAAACGTATCCAAGTGTAAATCCCTTTCTTTTACGAGAAAAAGAAATCCCATCACCTTTGACTGTACATTGAAAGAAACTAAACTGTCTAGGCCAAGTACTGTTAAAGATTTAGGGGTTATTTTTTGATCCTGAACTAAATTTCAGCTAACACATAAATATGATAACAAACAGCGCATACAGAAACTTAGATTTAATGTACAGAATAGAGCAAGACTTTTTCAGTGAGACAACGTTAGCTACACTTTATTTTACATATGTTAGATCAAAATTAGAATATTGTTCAATTATATGGACCCCCAGTAATAATAATAAAAAAAATTCTCAAGAAGTAGAAAGCATTCTAACGAAATTCTCGAAAATGCTTACATACAAAAAAAAAAAAAAAGGTTTTATCCGAAATATTTTTCCAACAACGATCTAATACACAACATTAATTTTCAAACTTTCGAAAAAAGAACATGAATGTTGGACTTGTTATTTTTATACAAGTTATTTAATAATAAGATTGATTGTATGGAGTTGATCTCGAAAATATCATTGTGGATCCCCACTTGCAAAACCAGAGCAATGAATACAGGGACATTTTATTGTACGAAAGCCAGAAGCAATATATTATTTAAATCCCCTTTGTGGAGGCTGTGTACGTTATATAATGACATTGTAAATAAGCTTGATAAAGTGGATGTGTTTAGTTTATCAGAAAATAGGTTCCGATAATATGTAAAGCAAGAAATTTTCTGTAGAAATAATTAAAAAAATATATATATATATGTAACATTTACTATATGTACACAACACTGTAATTAGGCATTAAGCCTATTGTGTTGTATATTAAATAAATAAATAAATTTTCTATTGGGGTGATCACTATCAATTGTTATAGCAGATTAGTGAATTGTAACACATCCCCCTCCTTTCGCTGCTCACTGTCTACTGATCAATTACACACAGCGCCACCTGACGTCATTCTTTCCGGCCGTTTCTCGCACATGCGCAAATGAAGCTTTTTCCCGAATTGTCCTCGTAGGTTCTATCTCCTCCCTTAAACATCTATCTTAAACCGGAAGTGGTAAAAGTAAACCATTTCCGGCTTGAACATCGATCATCATAGAGCAAAAATCGTAATGTATGCAGAGCACTTTTTTTTTTTAAACAGTGAATTCAGCGTATCAAAAATTGGTTTCATCTTTACCCTCACTGCTGTTGTAAAACCAGAAATGGTAAAAAAAATCTCCATGGAGCAAAAACGGTGTAACAAATAGCAAGAAATGACTTTTTGATATGAATCCAACATGTACAGAACGTCTCATCTCCAGACTCTCAAGACTCTATTCGAATCGGAATTACGGGCCGCGGTGGCTCAGTGGTAGAGCGTTTACCTCTGATGCGTGGGGTTCCTGGTTCGATACCAGCTCGTGCCAAGTGGACTTTGTGGTTGACAAACACCGTGTGCGTGAGTTTTCTCAGGGGTTCTCCCACTTCCTTTATTTCACAATTTCATCCATTTCTCATCATCACTGTCTCCTTTAGTTCACACGGCATTAACGTGGAATGTAAAACTGAAAGATTGGAATTAGTGCAATTTCCTTTTTCAATACCCATAGAGGAAATATGACAACATATATTGAGAAGCATTTTTATCATGTGGTTTCAATGTCGCAGGGATTTGTTCTATGTCACTTTTTAGTATTGAAACCGGAAGAAGCAAAAACCACTATAACTTCGAGCTTAGATGCATATAGCCTATAGAGAAAGAGCTGTAAGAAATTGCGAAAAAGTGCTTCTTAATAGAAATTCCTCATTCCAAGGACAGGTTCTTTTTGGTCCGAGGTGTCCTGAGTTTGATTCCCGGTGGGGACACTCGGTCGAGAAAATGTAAAAGTTTTTTTCAAGCCAGCTATCCTAGTGAGATTTTCCTGGGTTTTCCTTATTCACGCCATGCAGATCCTGGAATGGTACCAAACATACATATCCCAGGCCACTTCCTTCCTTCCCTTCCCTTGGATACAGGTCGGGACATACAGTATATATGTTTAAATAATTGTCTTGGACAACAATGGAGACACGAGCCTTTCAGTATATGCCTGTCACGTTCCGTAGAGTTTGATTCCAATTGTAATTCAGTAAATTCCACAATGTTCCTATAGGGCGTTATTTGGCGATATATTTCAATTAGGGAACAATTCGTGTACTTTTTCATTGTGATACTCATTGTTGAAAATTCAGAAGTAAACTTCCAACAATAAATCTCTCTTAACAATGAAAGAAATAAAATACCACAAAAGTGCACGAATTATTCTCTAATATTGATTCAACTTGTCTTTGGATAAAGTTTGAATATTTCGTTTCTTGAAGTTCGTTCCACTATTGTAAATATTCCCTACCAAATACACAGTGAGGATTTAAGGAGGTGGCCCAAGGCGATTGATCCACCCCTGGAGCTACCAAATTCCCTCCATGGGCAAATTTCCGATTGTGCTCAAAAATGGTTTTCGCAGTACTATTTTAATCCTCTGCGCATTGAAATTTTCCACGGGAGAAATCGTCTCAAATCATCACTAAAAGCACATTAGAAAGATAGGGAATAGTGCTGTCATTTATAAGTGACTAGCACCAGACAAGGGCGCCGATTTCTCTGTAAATTTGCGGGGGGGTGGCATTCAGATGCAGAAGGCATAAATGAAAATTTTAAAGACAAAATATATTCAAATTATGTTAAATATTGTATATTCATAAATACAATGCGGGGGCCCACATGAGCTTTTGGGAGCCTGGGCCCCCCGGCCCCCCAGGATCGGCACCCCCTTGGCACCAGAGTCCTTCTATATTTTGTCAACTGGTGGGGGGTTGGGCAAGATGCTCTACCGACCTAAGAATTATACGTTATTTATTATCATATTAGTATATAATCAATTAAAGTGTATGGACGTCTCAAACTCAAGGGAGCAATTGGCCACCTGTTCTCCTTAGGTGACGTCTCTAGTGAACAACTATTACCCCGTGGCGTGACAGCCCTTTGTATGCCAGAGCCGCTCCAACGCATCTGTAAGCAACCGGATGAACAACATGCAGGCCAGCAACGAACACGTGGGCAAGGTCGTATTTCTAATTTCTAATAGCCGTATTTCTAATTTCTAATAGCCGTATTTCTAATTTCTAATAGCCGTATTTCTAATTTCTAATAGCCGTATCGGGAGCTTTCTAGGCCTACTGGCCGTCACGTCTTTTATTCACATAACTCCCCAGTTCGCCTCACGACCCTGGATAGACGCTGAAAATTGGGAAGTACTTGCTGGTAATCGAACCCGGCACCACGCAGATGAAAGTCGAACGCTAGAACCACTAGACTAGCCTGCCCCTAGTGACTAGCGCTCACTTAAAACTTACATTAAAATCAGATGGGCTTTTTGAAGGTTATCGTAGAACAGAGAAACACAGAAATGCCTACCGTATCGAATGCTAGATTAACTGGTATTATTACCTAGTATTTTCTTGCAATTATCTTCCGATAGTAGAGTTTATTCAAATACGCTTGATACCGCTTTCATTCGTTAAACTTTGAACAGCCCAGCACACGAAAGTACTCAGTACCAAACGGAAGTATTTATAGCATTGCATGTAACCAAAGACCTAATAACCGGTAAAGAAAAGTGTTGTTGTTGGGTGAGACGAAGAGAGAGAAATTGTGTACCTTATAACCGCATCACACAATCATGTTAACTGCTAAAGGTAAATTACAAAACGCCATTAACGACCCAGCAATGAACGAAAACTAACACCATTACCTATTGTGTTCGTGGGTCTTAACCGTGCCAAAGTGCGTAATGAAAATTGTTAAGAGCATAACATGAATTGTAGCCTAAGGTTTATATCCATGCATACTAGTATTTCGATTTTGATAGTATTTTTTTATTGCTTTACGGCAATAACCAATTTTCAGAAAGGCCATTGGATGTAGAGTACCTAATGCAGTAAAGTGCAATGCTTCTTTATTGGGTATCTTACCAGCATTTCCCATGTAAGCGTTACTGAATAATTTATTTTCTAATTTAAGCTCATAACCTGTAGCTAGATTTTGTAATCCAAGGTTTTTCAACCTTTTCACATCTCGGCCCCACTTTTATTACATAACTAATAAAAGCCACCAACCCGCATAAGTAATTTTCGGTTTGTAATAAGCTTTTAGATTACTCCTGCATATCGCTTTCTGGTGTCAGGGCTAGCCCTAGTCAATTTGCAGCCCCCTTTTCTTCAAAAAGTACAAATCTTAAAAGCCACGATTTTACGTATGTTATTCCATCATGAACAACAAAGGGGGAGAGAAAGTGCACTCGCACTCAGAAAGACCTAAACACTACAAATACAATCTCTTTCTGTTATATTTATTTGTTTTTTTATTTAAATAATAATCGATTATATTAGTGAAAGATAAAGCAAACACACCTGCAGAGGAAAAATGGTAATCTCTTTTATAGAAACCAATATCGAGCTTCAATCTCAATATATCAGTTTGCAATTCCAATGCAACTAGTTCTTTTATTTTTATTTCTTGATTTTCCTTTTACATCTGTTAAAAATTAAAAAAAAACTTGTTTCCACATTTAATGATAACGAACTTGATCAAAAGTGTGTTAACTAACTAAATGGAACAGGTGTTCGCTACTGTTCGAGAATTGAGTTCTTGTATTTGACAACAATCAAGCAATTCATGCTGGGATTTGTTTGACCATTTGCTATAGCACTGTCCATGTGACCTTAAACTAATGCGACCTAAACATGATTTATGAATGTAGTATTCAAATATAAGGTCAGCTTACTAAATTTAATAACCATCATCATGAAGTCTGTTTCCAAGAAGAAATATTTATATTAAATAATATAATTATGACAGATTTTGCCTCTCTTCGAAACATGCCACCCCGTACAAAGCCGGCTCATCTATTGTACAGGTCCATCAAATTTTGAATGACAGTCCAATATTTTGACACATTCACTTAAAAAAAAATTAAAGCAACTTTACTAGGACTACTAAATCTGAAACGTGTTAAAAAGGATAGCTATGCATATTAGTATAGGTAGGCATTTTGCACAATAGTATTAGCAACCAAGCTACTATGATTTTTGTTAAAGAGGCATCGGTCCGAATCAGCGCCCCTTTTTAACAAATTAAGGTTTGCAACGTGTTCGCAGCATAAAATTCCTTGTCTGAGGCGCCTGTCCAGAAGTAACTCTTTGTCCGTCAGCTTTGAGTTAATTTTTTTGTGTAATATGAAATACACTAGAATATTATACTCGTGTACTATGAAGGAACAGTAGAAAGGATTACGTGCTGATTGCCACGGTGCCGTTTGCCACTACTCGAATTTGGTATTTTTTGCTGCGGTATTGTTCTCGCTGGCAGTGGCGTATTTAGGGGGGTGGCTTCCGGGCTTAAGCCCCCCCCGAAATATTACTTAGTATAGTAAAGTAAATAAAATATCTTGCAGAATTTTCACATTTCCAGGCAAAGCACCCCCCCCCCCGAAAGTTAGCAAAGGCCCTCCCGAAACAAAATCGTAAACACGCCACTGCTTATAATAATTGTGAAGCTTTCCACAAAATTGACTCATAAGCTTAGGGGGTTTCCAGATGACTATATTATAACAATCAAACCTATTAGAAAGAGAATACACACAATACAAATGGTTCCAAGTGCGTCATTGGGTTACTGTGCTATCGGCTGTTAACGTAACAGTTTAATTTATTCAAGTTGAATTGAAACAGTTGAGGAAATCATTTGTGTGCTTAGAAACTCGCCAAATGCATTTTGAAAATTGATTTAACGTGCAAATTCATAAAGAGCGTTTCAAACAGGGAAGAACATTATGTGACGATGAAAGATACAGCAGGCCATTGACCTCAACGACTGAGGAACTTAGATACATCATCCCAAACCGGAAAATAAGGCTGTGAGCTTGGTTTGGAAGCACCCATCATCAACAGAAATTAAGAAATTTAAACGTCAACCATCAGCTAGTCATTGATACGGCGTAAAATTGGTTTCAGATGCAACCGAAAAACTTTTTTTTTTCTGACGGAATAAAAAAACTTGTGAAACGTTGGGAAATGTGCATTGAAGTCCAGGAAGGTTATGTAGAAAAATAAGGTATGATACAGTTTTCTATCATTGGAATAAGCAGCTATTCTTAAATGTGCCTTTACTTTTCGAATCCTCCTCATATATATATATATATATATATATATATATATATATATATATATATATATATATATATATTTAAGTATTTAAGTATATAGGGGCGAAAGTGACTCAGTGATAAAGCATTCACCTCTGGTGCTTGGGGTCTCTGGTTAGATTCCACCTCACGCGAAGTGGGCTTTGTGGTTGACAAACACCATGTACGTGAGTTTTCTCGAGGTTTTTCTGTTTCCTCCGACTTTTTTTCATTACACTATTTTTCATTCATTCTCATCATCACTATATCCTTTAGCTTACACGACATAACCATGGGACGTAAAATGATTTTTTTAAAAGTGCAATTTCATTTTCATCTGAAGATGGGTGGGCCACAGAAGGTAACGCCTTCTCTTGAGCCACGAGTATTTATTTATTTATTTATTTATTTGTAGTTTCATTTGGAGATAGGTGGCAGGATTTATTTATTTATTGATGTGTCTGGCTGGTTACAATATACAATTACAAAATACAAAATTACAGAATAATACAAGGTAAAAGAAGAAAAATACATCTATATCGCAATGCAAAATGAGCGCCCCGTACAAAACTCCGGCGCCTACACGACGCAATGTTTTCATAGGCAGAGTCAAAATAATGGTCCAGGCGACCTTTTCCCTTATGTCAAATTTGCAGATGACCCCCGTTGGAGATATTCACGATACGCCACTGGTGTCGCTACTAATTTATTGCATTCTACACATACGATTTAGTAATTCAATTGTTTGTTTGACGGCTCTATGTGCATTATTAGCTGAGATAAAGGTCTGCAACTGGTAGTCAGATACAAATCTGCAACAACGCCTCTAGCGGCCTGATGGTAAAATATATGACAAAGTTTATCCTCTAAAAGTTGCATGATATTTAATGTCCTTACGAACGATTCCAACAGTTATACCATTTACCATTGGAAATTTTGAAGTTGCCTCCCGTTGGAGGTATTCACGAGACGCCACTGGTCTCGCTACTATTTTTATTGCATTCTACACATACGATTTGATACTGCAATTTTTTGTTTGAGGGCTCTACGTGCAGTATTAGCTGCTATATAGGCCTGGTACGTTCTTATTGAATCACCCGGTATATAAGAAATGGATTCCACTATTATAGAAATAGATGGACATCTTCGCAATAAGTATAATATAAATCCCACACAAGCTTATTACAAACCAGAAATTGTAAGGGGTCTCAGCTAGAAAATGTGATAAAATAGAGGTCGTGATGGAAAAAATGTGTATACGATGCAACCTTGCTTTGTTTGAAACATATGAATCATATTTGTCGCAAAGTTCTAAACCAATCCTCATTAAACAGTAGAAAAACAAGTACTTTTCTATAGTGAATTCTCAACTCTTTTAACGAACGTAAAATAAATTTATATGTTTCATGCATTCAGACCTATGTAAATGTGTAAAAACATATTTAGTACTGGACAAAAATTTTCACGACAGTTAAAAATTATTTATAGTCATTTGTGTTCAGGATTACAAAGATGAAATTTTGAAGATTTCATTTAAATTGACTAGTACATCCATCTGTTACCCTGCTGGAAAATGTAAACACATCGTTAAATTTAGGCACTAGAGCGTGAGAAAGTCAATAAATAGTTATGAATTTTCATCACTTTATCTACGATGCATTTATTCCAAAAACACCTTGAGATAGAAGCACATCATATATATATATATATACAGTTGAATTTCGTAGCAACATGGAAAATGTTTATATGGTATTGCTAATTCAAAATTGCCATAGTTATGACAATGTAATGCATATAATGTCAAAATATATACTAGCTGAACCTGCGCTCTGGACACAGCGCATCATTAACATATGAGCATGAGTCTCCTTGTCATTCCTCATAACGTCTATACATGTCCCTTTTCAGACACAAGTGAAGGACGTCTTCTTAAAAATCGGTAAGGGGTATCACAAAGGGGAGATTTTCTCGATTATTTCTTTCAATATCTTGCAAAATTTGCAAGATTTAAGGCTAGTTCCGGTTGGAGTTCCTAATTCATGTATGATCAGCGTTTTCTTTCTTCTTGCATGCAGGATGTAATGAGCAAATGCATTACATACACAATTAATTATAATGTCAGTGATATATATGGTGATCATTGAAAAAAAAAAAAACACTCCAAACAATAAATGGGGCGCGGTGGCTCAGTGGTAGAGCGTTGACCTCCGGTGCTTGGGGTCCCTGGTTCGATCCCAGCTCGCGCCGTGTGAACTTTGTGGTGGATAAATACCGTGCTCATAGGTTTTCTCGGGATTATCCCGTTTCCTCCCACTTTCTTCATTCCACCACTTCACTTATCTTTCATCATCACCGTTTCCTTTAGCCTAACCAGGATCACCGTGGGACGTAAAGCTTAAAGATTTCATTTTTCCAAACAATAAAGATTTATCTTAGACCGAAGAAATGATTATCCTTCGTTTTTCATTATAATTTGGCCATGAAATTAGCGCCTGAGAGATATACAACCCCTGTATATAACGATGTGGTGTTGGAATGTATAACTCGTAGGATATGATGCTTTACTTTCGTAAAATTTCAACACTTCCAGTGTAGCCCTAAAAATGTAATAACAGCCATGTTGTTTTTTTTTTTTTTTTTAAAAAATATTCAATTAGAGCTGGACAATCTACACAAAATTTGGAATCGACCAGTGCAAGCGGCATGTTTCTAGCACTTGTGGTTTTCGAGATCTCGTCGAAAAGATTGGTGACAGTATTTATTATCTAATGCAGTTTAATACTTCTTCATCCATCCTGCTTATGGTTAATGTCCAGGGATGGGTCTGGATTGTCACTTAATTAAGAAACAAGTAAGAGCGTCCCACGTCCATATTACGAGAAAGTTTGTTTGTACGGCTTGTCTCAATCAGGGGGTAAAAGTGACGGAGAACGCAATGGAGCGTAGTTCCCCCATTTCCAAGAAAATATCTATGACACACCTCCACTTCCTAAAATCAGAATGGACAATGATAGGAGCGGGAGATGATGTGACGTCATGCATTCTTACTTTTTCGGGTCCACTTTTACCCCTGGTCTCAATTAATATTGGAACTGGAAATTATTGTACATTTCTACCATTGCCGGTTTCAGAAAGAAGATTAGAGTGGAAATGAAATGTATTATTGGAACACTTTATTAAATGCAGAGCATCCTCATGACTAAATGGTTAACGTACGCGCGAGACCCTGGTTTCATTCTGGCTGGAGCTAATGTGGTTCGGATCCCCAGTTAAGCCGTAGGTTCCTGTGTCACATAGCCTGGTGACTGAAAGGACAAAATTCAAATTTAAGAAAGCAACCAACGAAACTTAGTTGATTGCAGAAAACAGTTTCTCTCTATGCCTGTATAGTATTAAGGTTTTACTCTATGATAACCAAGAGCTCCTTCGTCGCTAAGCGGTTAGCGTACGCGCCTTTGGCGTGGGAGACCCGGGTTCGATTCCCGGCGGGAGCTCATGTGGTTCGGATTCCACGTTAATCAGTAGATCCACGTCTCATATAGCCTGCTGAACGGGACGGTAAACTAAAATCACCTTATCTCTATAATGACCAACGTTAAAACGGGAAGTAGTGATTTTATAATACTTTTGGTTTGAACATAGCGTTAAGGGAGAAGATGGTACCTTTCTTTTAGAACGTTGAATCCGTTCCAAAAATCGCTTTTTGCTACTTTCATAATTTCTGTTCCATGTAGATCTAGATCAATATTGAAACCGAATTTTTGTCACACTTCCGGTTTTAGTAGAAAGTTAAGGACGGAGATGAAACGCATTCTTTAGACGCTTAATCGACTACAGGCAACTGCTTCATGCTATTTATAACCGTTTTTGCTCTGTAGGGATCAAAATTAAGACCGGAAATAGTTGATTTCTAGTCCTTCCGGTAGATGGGTCAACTCTATCAACGAACTGGGATTCGAACTTTTCACCTTCTACATCCCGGCTAAATTTTGATGTTCATCCATCCTTGAGATTTTTGGCTCCAGGACGGAAGCACACACGGACAGACAGGGTAAATATATAAAAGAGTTTGAATGAACACATAGACAGATAGGATAAATATATGAAGGAGTATAGACAGATATACGGACAGAGAGGGTAAATATATAAAGAAGTTTAGACGGACACCTGGACAGACAGGATAAATATATAAAGTGTTTGGACGTACACGCAGACAGACAGGGTAAATATATAAAGAATTTTAGACGGGCACATGGACAGACAGGGCAAATATATAAAGGAGTTTGGATGGGCACATGGACAGACAGGGTAAATTTATAAAGGAGTATATACAGATATACGGACAGAGAGGGTAAATATATAACGAAGTTTGGACAGACACCTGGACAGATGGATAAATATATAAAGGAGTTTAAATGGACACATAGACAGACAGAGTAAATTTATAAAGGAGTATAGACAGATATACGGACAGAGAGGATAAATATATAATGAAGTTTGGATATACACCTGAATAGACGGATAAATATATAAATGAGTTTGAACGAACCCATAGACAGACAGGATAAATATATAAAGGAGTATAGGCAGATATACGTACAGCGAGGGTAAATATATAATGAAGTTTGGACAGACACCCGAACAGACGGATAAATATATAAAGGAGTTTGAATGAACACATAAACAGATAGGATAAATATATAAAGGAGTATAGACGATATACGGACAGAGAGGGTAAATATATAAAGAAGTTTAGACGGACACCTGGACAGACAGGATAAATATATAAAGGAGTTTGCACGACACGCAGACAGACAGGGTACATATATAAAGAGGTTTATACGGACACATAGGCAGACAGGGAAAATTTATAAAGGTATTTGGACCGGCAAAGGAGCAGACGGGGTAAAAATATAAAGGACTTTGGACAAACACACAAACAGATAAGGTAAATATATAAAAGAGTTTGGACGGACACAGACAGACAGAGTAAATTTATAAAGGAGTATAGACAGATATACGGACAGAGAGGATAAATATATAATGAAGTTTGGACAGACACCCGGACAGATAGGATAAATATATAAAGGACTTTGGAAGGACACACGGACAGAGTAAATTTATAAAGAACTTTGGACGGACACACAGACAGATGGTAAATTTATAAAGGTATTTGGACCGGCAAACGAGCAGACGGGGTAAAAATATAAAGGAGTTTGGACAAACACACGGACAGATAAGGTAAATATATAAAGGTATTTGGACAGATATGCAGACAGACAGGGTAAATATATAATGAAGTTTGGACGGACACACGGAGAGACAGGGTAAATTTATAAAGGAGTTTCTATAGATATATGGACAGACAGGGTAAATATAAAGGAGTTTGGACGGACGCACAAACAGACAGTGTAAATATATAAAGAAGATTTGGTGAATGAAGCTCCTTAAACATTATTTAATTAAATGAAATACGAAGGTTGTTCAGAGATCTGTACAAAATTCGTGAGACAAGACGTGAAAATAATATTTGTCTCGTCTTGTCTCGTGGACATCACTCTTGTTACAAAGTGTAAAAATGGAGCAATAAACATTTTATTCAACAAATTCTTTTTTCCGACTAAACTAGAGGGTCAATTATAAACTAAGAACGAAATGCTCAGGCAATAAAGACATAGAAAATAGATAGACAAATTAGCAACTATAATTCAGAAAAAAAAAATAGGTACTAAAATTAACTCGAATTAATGAGCATAAACATTCAATAACGAAATTACAAAGTGAAATTTAAGCCATGCGTTGCGTCGGAATATTTTAGAAAAATACGTGCCTGATTGCTGTTTGCAGAGAAGGTCTCCTTCTAAAGAAAAGAGCATTAAATTATTTTTTGTGTATTCAATATATCAATAAATAAGTAAACTAATTATAGAAGTTTTACATTTCACACATCAATCCAAAGTTTTACAGAACTTTCAACGCAACAACCCGAATTTTATTCTATATCTCAAATGAATAGATAAATGATTTAGGTATATTTTAATCTAACCAGTACATTTTGAGATATACACAATTAGACATGATACCGAGATATTTTTAAGAAGTTGTCAATTGATAATTATATTTTTAGTTGTACAGCATCTTTTCTTAAATATGAAATATTTTTTCTACTTTTTACGGATGCAACCGAGGCATGTTTAAGAAGCCAGGAAGAACATGTAAATTGGAATATACATTACAATCTTTTGAGCATTTATTAACATTTTTGACCCGAAGCCTAACCCAGATTCCTTCTACTTTTTCAAGTAGGCTACCTTTGTAATTCAGCTTGATGCAGCCCGACTCTAGCTCAGGGTGATATGACGTATGCATCTCAAATTTTCGGTTCTCTGTTGTGAACAGTGATTTCTAGCTGGACGTTTATAAAATTCCGTCTTGAAAGACAGAAATTCCCATTTTGCTTGTAAATTTTGCACACATTATAAATATGAAATTTACAAAATGTATAACATATGAAAAATTGAAACTACTATATGTTATTAATATTTGCGATGTTTGAGTGGATTATTCGTAAATTCCGATCTTCTAAATTCCTTATAAGTATTTTCCTTAATTAAATTGATTGATGAAAAGTACATTATGTTGTCAGAATTTAGTATGATTTTGATTTTGTACAACAATGTTCAACTGAACGTAATGATTCTAGATAAACTTCATTCTCCAGTTATTGCTTGTGGGAAGTTTCACAAATTGGCTATTTATCGTGTGGTCAGTGACGTATTTAAGAGGGGGCTTCCGGGCTGAAGCCCCCACCCCCGAAATTTTATTTACTATATTAAAGTAAATGAAATATCTTGCAGAATTTTCACATTTCCAGGAATAAAGTTACCAAAGCCCCCCCCCCTTCCCCCCGAAACAAAATTGTAAATACGCCACTGCGTGTGGTTATTTACTTTCTTCTGTTCATGATTTTCTTTTAACTTCAGAGTACAATTTACATTTTCTTCTCACTTGTTTTTCGGAGATTCACAAGTTCCTGTATAAATCACTTTCACACTAACATCCATTTTCCAAAAACAAAATTTGACAATAAAACACTAATTTCACATTTATTCAAGCACCATTATCCTACTTCCTGTTCAGTGGAAAATTTTGTTGGCTTGAGTTGAGTTGAGTTGATTTTGAGTTTAACGTCCCGTTCAGCAGCGAGGCTATATGAGACGTGGACCTACTGCTTAAATTGGAATCCGAACCACCTGAGCTCCCGCCGGGAGTCGAACCTGGGTCTCCCACGCCAAACAAAATTTTGTTGGCATTGACGAAATAAACATAATGAAAAATCCCATATATGCTGCCAATTTTGACGAAAATGTTCTTTATCCCTATTCGAGAAATTAATGTCAAAATATCCCGCACAATGGGATTTTCCCCCGGGTTGGCATTTGTGAGGAAAACGTATTCAGTATCCCGCCTAAAAGAGAACCATTATTTGCTTGATATCTGGCTATGAAACTACAAACATGTTGTAAGCTGAAAGTTGTTGCCAGTTTTGTAGTTTTGTGGTACTTCGCTTATAACATACTTCACTGAATATTTTGTGTTAAATTAATTTTACTATTTTTTTGTAGTAATATAGAGTCTATGACTACATAACAATGCATGAGGAACAAATAGCAAATATTCTGGATGAACTAATGTTTGATTTTAATTTTGAACATCAGGTCCAAGATATAATGACTTACTATGCTCGGAATCATCATCTAGGTATTCTCAAAAGACACTTAAAAACATTAATTAGAAGAGAAAATGCATAAAACACTCATAAACGTCAATTAAATATATAAAAACATTCAATACAATTCTGAACATACTAATAACCGCCAATTAAATATCCAAGACACATTCAATACAATTCTGAACATACTAATAACCGCCAATTAAATATTCAAAAGACATTCAACACAATTCTGAATATACTAATAACCGTCAATTAAAAAGCCAAAATACATTCAATACAATGCTGAACATACTAATAACCATCAATTTAATTACCAAAAGACATTCAATACAATTCTGAACATACTAATAACCGTCAATCAAATATCCAAACGACATTCAATACAATTCTGAATATACTACTAACCGTCAATTAAAAAGCCAAAATACATTCAATACAATGCTGAACATACTAATAACCATCAATTTAATTACCAAAAGACATTCAATACAATTCTGAACATACTAATAACCGCCAATTAAATATTCAAAAGACATTCAACACAATTCTGAATATACTAATAACCGTCAATTAAAAAGCCAAAATACATTCAATACAATGCTGAACATACTAATAACCATCAATTTAATTACCAAAAGACATTCAATACAATTCTGAACATACTAATAACCGTCAATCAAATATCCAAACGACATTCAATACAATTCTGAATATACTACTAACCGTCAATTAAAAATCCAAAAGACATTTAATACAGAACATACTAATAACCGCCAATTAAATATCCAAAAGACATTCAATGTAATAGTGAACATACTACATCTTTGTTAATTTACTCACCTACGGTGTTGTTCTCTGCGTACAAGAATGTAGGTCTATCAAATTGAACCACACAAAACAGAATACCTATAAAAGGTTTCCATACTTTTTCCATAGTGGTGGCTTTTTTCTGTACTTTTTCATGAAGCGACAGTTTGTGTGACAGTTTCACCAATTCATAGCAAGTTTAGTATCTTTTCTACTTTATTTTTCTTTGTATAAAATTATGTGAGTACATAGAGAAAATACGTATGTGGAGTCAGTGTCGGATCTAGCACAGGGCCGGGGGCCTAGGCCTCCCCAATTTTTTGAGTGATGAAAATAAGTTAAGCTATTATTTATATATTTTTCAAAGTCTATAGTACACTCATGGTATAGTCTGGGTTCTGGCTGCCCCCCAGTTTTTCCTTCTAAATCCACCACTATAATGGCATACGTAAAAACGTAGGTTACATACGTAAATCTTGTAGTTTTTGGACTTAAAGTACGACTATATGTAACATCTTGCAGCAAATGGATAACTGAAAATGTATGTTTTATACGTAGTTTCAGTATAAGTGTTTCATCTATACGTACTTTTCGTATGACTGTATAGAGGCGGTAACGATCTCATATGCAGATGGACGTATAAAGCATATAGCTGGCGTATGTAGCATGTGTATATGTAATATACGGAAAACTCTTAAATATAACACATCATGCAGCTACATGAGTAACATCTTAGTGGGAAAAGGAACAACGTATATAGCATATGGGTACTCCGTACAGATTTCTATAGTAAACATATGGGTCCCGTGTATTTGTTTAATATACCGTTGTCCGGATAACGGATATTTCTCAGTGTAAAAAGTATTTGTTCCAAGTAACATTGTAGCAATTCCGTCTAATTACATCAATAAATCGCATATTTACAGGAAGGACAAGGTAGCTTAGTGGCAGAGCATTTACCTCTAATACGTGTGTCCCTGGTTCGGTTTCCGGGCAAGTAAGTTTGTGGTGGACAACATCGTGTACCTGGGTTTTCTCGGGCTACACCCGTTTCCTCTTACTTTTCTCACTGCACCAATTACTCTATCAGCATTCATTTGCCTTAATAATCGTCTTCCTTAGTCTAAAGGGGATAATTGTCGGCAGCATTCATTTGCCTTAATAATCGTCTTCCTTAGTCTAAAGGGGATAATTGTCGGCGGCATTCATTTGCCTTAATAATCGTCTCCTTTAGCCTAAAGAGGATAATTGTCGGCAGCATTCGATTGCCTTAATAATCGTCTCCCTTAGCCTAAAGGGGATAATCGTCGGCAGCATTCACTTGCCTTAATAATCGTCTCCCTTAGCCTAAAGGGGATAATTGTCGGCAGCATTCATTTGCCTTAATAATCGTCTCCTTTAGCCTAAAGAGGATAATTGTCGGCAGCATTCGATTGCCTTAATAATCGTCTCCCTTAGCCTAAAGGGGATAATTGTCGGCAGCATTCACTTGCCTTAATAATCGTCTCCCTTAGCCTAAAGGGGATAATTGTCGGCAGCATTCACTTGCCTTAATAATCGTCTCCCTTAACCTAAAGGGGATAATTGTCGGCAGCATTCGCTTGCCTTAATAATCGTCTTCCTTAGCGTAAAGGGGATAATTGTTGGGTGTTAAACTGAAATATATAATTTTTCATTTTTTTCGAATCTTTAAAGATGTGTTTGCCATCTCTTTCGCATATAAAAAAAAACACTATTTCAGATACATATTTTTAGAAATGCACTAAACTGCCAGGAAGCTGGAATTTGCATAGCCACATAAGCAGTAGGAAAAAAGAGTTAATTTGTTCTAGTACTGCAATAACCCACTGACATTTTGTATGACAGGATTATTTTCATGTAACCTTGACTTGGAGAAAGTTAATTTCTCTTATTTTTAAATTTTAAAGAAGCAACAGGATTTTTTTATTAAAAGAAGAGATATGTATGTATTTTATAATCCCCTGAAGTACTTTTTTTTTTTTTTTTTTTTTTTTTTGAGAAAATGCAAATATTAGACCAGTGGCATCGTTAACTTTTAAATATTGGAAAAGACATGCTACATTTCAGGTACACAAGTCATTATTTAAATTTGATGGAATGATTTAAAACAATAAATCATACTTAATGATGTATAACAACACATGTAATCCAAAAAAAAAATCATTCATAAGGATACAAGTTCACAGGAACCCAGGGGGAATTGGGAAATATAGCTTCTGTCCAGGCGCGCAACCAGAATTTTTTGTCGGTATGAATCCAAGCTTTGGGGAGGTGGTCAGGGCCGATTTTGCGCTTAGGTACAGTAGGCATGTGCCTAGGGTCCAAAAGATTTGGGGGCGCAAAAATTGGAGGGCAAAAAAAGAGGGGAAAAAAGAAAATATGCTGGTGCAGAAAACGTCATTTCCGTTATTGTTGAGCTACCTGGTTACAAACCAACTAGATCTCGGCGGTTAATGTAAATGTGATACATATAATTTTACTTTTGTTAATTGAAAAAAGAGATTTATATTACTTGATAAATAAGAATACTTCTTCCCCCCCCCCCCCGCCGAAGAGAAAACTTTTCTTTTCTTTTATATATAAATAAAACCCGTCTCAGAGTTGGGAGCTTTTAAAAGTAGCAGTATTACAACACACCGCCTCCTCCCCCCCAGAAGTCCGTCCTGGATCCGCCCATGCCCGGTGGTAAACTTTGTGGTGGACAAACATCGTGAGCGTGGGTTTTCTCGGGGTTCTCCGGTTTCCTCCCACTTTATTCATTCCACTATTGCATTCATTTCTTATCATCACCTCCTTTAGCCTAGACGACATAATCGTGAGACGTAAAACTGAAAGTTTTCCTTTCATTTTTTCAAATTAACTAATTATGGGATTGGGCTAACAACATCTGTTATGGGATTGGGGTAACAACATCTGTTATGGGATTGGGCTAACAACATCTGTTATGATCGATTTCCGTGCTAATTGTATCATGCTCTCTGAGTCGAAATTAAAGCTTTTAACCGAGTTGAATAACCACCGACCACGCTAATGGGCCTTCTAAAGTTATAATGTTAATACGCCAGTTACTGCACTCGAAAACGCTTACACAAAAGCGAATTTTATAAGTTCCGTTTCTTGCGATTTATAGATAGCTGAGCCATTATCTCGGATGAGTTCCGAATATTTTAAATTCTGTTTCTTGCAATTTATAGATAGCTGAGCTATTATCTCGGATGAGTTCCGAATATTTTAAATTCTGTTTCTTGCAATTTATAGATAGCTGAGCTATTATCTCGGATGAGTTCCGAATATTTTAAATTCTGTTTCTTGCAATTTATAGATAGCTGAGCTATTATCTCGGATGAGTTCCGAATATTTTAAATTCTGTTTCTTGCAATTTATAGATAGCTGAGCTATTATCTCGGATGAGTTCCGAATATTTTAAATTCTGTTTCTTGCAATTTATAGATAGCTAAGCTATTATCTCGGATGAGTTTCGAATATTTTAAATTCTGTTTCTTGCAATTTATAGATAGCTGAGCTATTATCTCGGATGAGTTTCGAATATTTTAAATTCTGTTTCTTGTAATTTATAGATAGCTGAGCTATTATCTCGGATGAGTTCCGAATATTTTAAATTCTGTTTCTTGCAATTTATAGATAGCTAAGCTATTATCTCGGATGAGTTTCGAATATTTTAAATTATGTTTCTTGCAATTTATAGATAGCTGAGCTATTATCTCGGATAAGTTCATTAATGGAGTAACTTTATGGATAACGGTGACTACAACTGTGGAAATCCATATTACATTCCTTCATAAAAATGTGTGTCTCGCATGATCCTCTTTACTGTTTTCAGCGGAATTTATTTATTTATATTGTAAATAAAATTTAAAGTGCATTTAAGATTAAAATTTAAAGTGTTTTTAAAATTTAAATTTAAAGTGGTTTTGAAATCAAAATTTAAAGTGCTTTTAAAATTAAAGTGCTTTCAAAATTAAAATTTAAATTTCCTTCTCATTACTAGTGATTTCCTGAGTACCTCAGATTGGAAACTGCTGCGATAAGAAAAATTAAAATATCATTTAACTCAATTACAAAACTTTTTTTCCTTTTTTAAAAAAAAAATATTTAAAAAATAATAATATAGCATAAAAGCAACTTCACAATTATCCATTCTTACGTTTCCGAGATTTAATCACGTACCACAGACCTTGAAGTTGCTTGTTAAATAGTCCCGCATCATATTCATGTCACCATCTCACGGCACGTGCAGGAAATGTAAACAAAGCACATATTCACTGACACAAAAGTATGTGAAACATGAAATGCTACGGTGTATCAAAGGAAAACGTACAAAAGACAAAGGAGTAATAATAACAAAAAAAGTGGATACACAAGGATGACACAAACAGAATATGAGGGTGAATAAGGGAAAATGGGAAAATTAAACACTAAGGAAAAAACACAAGGGAGAACAGGATAAATTAGGAAAAAATCAAACATTACGAAATAAGAATATAAGGGAGAACAGAACAAATTGGGGAAAAAATCAAACACCAAGAAATAAGAATATACGAGAGAACAGAACAATTTGGGGAAAATCAAATATCAAGAAATAAAAATATACGAAAAAAAAAGAACAAATTGGGAAAAATCAAACACATGGAAATAAGAATATAATGAAAAACAGGACAAATTGGAAAAAATCAAACACGAAGTAATAAGAATATAAGGGAGAGCAGGACAAAGTGGGAAAATCAAACACCAAGAAATAAGAATATAAGGGAGAGCAGGACAAAGTGGGAAAATCAAACACCAAGAAATAAGAATATAATGAAAAACAGGACAAATTGGGAAAAATCAAACACATGGAAATAAGAATATAATGAAAAACAGGACAAATTGAAAAAAATCAAACACGAAGAAATAAGAATATAAGGGAGAGCAGGACAAAGTGGAAAAATCAAACACCAAGAAATAAGAATATGAGGGAGAACAGGACAAATTTGGAAAATTGAACATCAAAAAATAAGAATTGCTCATTTTCGCCATATAAGCGATTTTCAACATGTCTGCCAATTACATGCTCGTTTTAGCCGTCTTGTGGCAATAATCAAATACCTCTCTCTCCTGACTCATTCTCGCCATCTAGTAGCAATCCTCAACATGACTGCGAATCACTTACTCTGTTTCGATATCCAGTAACAATATTCAATATCTACCAATCACTTTCGACATCCACACTGAGAAAAAAATGTAGGTGGCCTACTTAAAAAGATAGGTTACATGCGTAAATTATGTAGTTTTTGGGCTTAACGTACAGCAGACGTATAACTGAAAACGCATGTTTTATAATACTTTCTGTATAAGTGTTCCATCTATAGGTACTTTCCGTACGAAACAATGTAGGCAGTCAGGATCTCACATACAAATGGACGTATATAACATATAGCTGACGAAGGTAACATAGTATATGCATGTGATATACGGAAAACTGTTAGATGTCAGACATCCTGCAACGGCATGATGTAACATCTAAGGGCAGTGCCTATGTAGCATACGGATAACGTATGCTCCATACTGATTTCAGTAGTAAGTTAGAGGATACCGTATATTTGTACAGTATACCGCTGCCCGGAGAAGGGATTTTTCTCTGTGCAGTAGCCATACAATATGTCTGCCAATCACTGGATCATTTTCGCTGTTTAATAGTAGAGTTGAAGCTGATTGGACTGAACTGTCTCAAATCAGGGGGCTCAGCGCTACAATGTTATCTATTCTCTACTTTCAGATATACACAAGAATACATTTTAAAATACGCCTTTTTGGCAACCAACTTACATTTAGTGAAGATAATTCATTCAGGGAAAACATTTGAACAGTTTGACAATTCTTCCCATTGAGTGTTAAATTAACGGGAGTTCTGGAAGACTATGGAATTAGAAAAAGCAAGAAAATTTTAATAAAAAGGAATAACAATTACTTATCTATAGTTCCCCCTTCCCCCCTAAAATTGTTCTTCATCGGGCCCCGCATCTCCTAAGACCGCCCCTATCTAATAAAAATAATGGCAACGCTGATTTTTTTTTTATCCCTTTGACACTATTTGTCAAAAAATTTCTAATAGTTTACTTAACTGAATGCAAAGAGAAAGCAATAAAGTTCGAGTCAAATGTGTCTGTAATGCTTATCGATGTTCGAATCCGAGTCTCCCTTATTTAGTGCTAGAGCACTAATTGAAGACTTTGGGGCAAAAACCCGTCAAGTCCAAAAAGTGAAAGTGTAAAGGAGATTGCTTCACAAGGGTTTCTCGTCATCCGATTTTCTTTCAAACTTGGCATCTATATACTAGACCGAAAATAAATAGACACGTATTTTTTTTTTGTTTCTTTCGGAAAATATGTTAACGGGGGCAAAGGGTCCCTTTTTACAAAAGAGTCCCTTTGATTAAAAGGGACACATTAAAGAAAAGAAACTCTGCTAATGGAAAGATGACTTCAAAATAGGAAATACGGGTTTTGTCGTTTTTGCGAGAAAAGGGTTGCAGGGGGCAATGGGCCCCTTTGAAATGCAAAGGACCCCGTACAATCCTTACGAAAATTGAATTTCGGTGGAATTGCTTGAACCAGTGGTATGTTGTAGATATTGCGTTCAAAGAAAAAGTTTCAATGGGCACAACCATAAATCACTGACCGTTTGACCACTACAGGGACACTTTTTTGAGAACAGTTGAAGTTAATGACATTCGGAATTTCTGTAAAAATGACTAAAACGGCGATATGTTGTAGATGTTGCGATACTAAGAAATAATCTCAAGAAGCACAACCACCCATCACCGACCATTTGGCCACTACAAGACAACTTAAAAAGATGTTGAAGGTGACAGTATTCTGGATTTCGGTGGAATTGTTGAAATCTGATATGTTGTAAATATTGTAATCCTGAAAAAAAAAAAAGTCAACAGGCGCAGCCACCAATCACTGACCGTTTGGCCACTACAGAACCACTTTTTTTAAAAAAAGAGCTCAAAGGTAATGGTATTCTGGATTTCGGAGGAATTGCTTGAAACAATGATATGTTTTAGATATTGTGATCCTGAGAAAAGATCTTAATGGGCACAACGACTAATCACTGACCACTTAGTCACTACGAGTCAACTTTTTTTGAAAACAGCCAAGTACAATGATGTTCTGGATTTTGGTAAGATTTAGTAAAACTATGATATGTTGAAGATCTTCTCATCATGACAAAAAGTCTTAATGGACACAACCATCGAGTTATCGAATTATGACAGTTTGACCACTACGGGTCCCGATTTTTAAAACAGTCGGGTATAACGATATTTTTTATTTCAGTGTAAATGAATGAAACTGTAATATGTTGTAAATGTAGTGATCCTTAGAAAAATCGTCTAGGCATTTCCAGGGTTTTCCTTTGTCCCGCAAGATGAACATCAGAATATTGTCTATGCTTAAATGATATTGGTCGCTACTCTCCCCATTCCTTTTCCGGATTGTAAGATAGGACTTTTCAGGGTTTCATACATTTCTACCAAAATTCCAAGGTATAATTACCTTCTGCTGTTTTAAAAAATGTGGCTCCGTAGTTGCCAAACGGTCACTGATTGGTGGTTCTCTTCATCGAAACGTTTTCTCAGGATCACAATATCTATAACATATCACGGTTTCAAGCAATTAAACTAGAATCCAGAATGTCGTTATGTCGTTGCTCAGAATGTCGTTGCTCGTTTAAAAAAAGTACCCCTATAGTGACCAAACGGTCAGTAATGGCTAGTTGTGCCTCTTGAAACTTTTTCTCGGGATCATAGTATCTACAACATACCACTGTTTCAAGCAATTCTTCCGAAATCCAGAATACCATCACCTTCAGCTCTTTTACAAAAAAAAAAAAAAAAAAAAAAAAAAAAAAAAAAAAAAAAAAAAAAAACCAGTCCTGTAGTGGCCAAATGATCAGTGATGGATGGATGTGCAAATCTAGACTTTTTCTCAGGTTTCGATAATATCCACAACATATCACAGTTTCAGTCATTTTTATCGAAATCCAGAATGTCGTTATGTTAGGCTGTTTTTTTTTAAAAAGTGGCCCTGTAGTGGCCAAACGGTCAGTGATTGGTGGTTATGCCCATTAAGACTTTTTCTCAGGATCACAATATCTACAACATATCACAGTTTCAGTCATTTTTATCGAAATCCAGAATGTCGTTATCTTAGGCTGTTTTTTAAAAAAGTGGCCCTGTAGTGGCCAAACGGTCAGTGATTTTGGTTGTGCCCATTGAGACTTCTTCTTAGGAACACCATATCTACAACATATCAAAGTTTCAAGCAATTCCACCGTAAGGATTGTGCGGGGTCCTTGAGTCATTTCAAATGGGGCATTGTCCCTGCAACCCTTTTCTCGCAAAAACGACAAAACCCGTATTTCCTACTTTGAAGTCATCTTTCCATCGAGAGAGTTTCATTTTTTTAATGTGTCCCTTTTAATCAAGGGGACCATTTTCTGAAAAGGAGCCATTTGCCTCCTTAACCTATTTTCCGAAAGAAACAAAAAAAATACGTGTCTATTTATTTTCGATCTAATATATAGGTGCCAAGTTTGAAAAAAATCGGATGACGAGAAATACTTGTGAATCTATCTCCTTTACACTTTCACTTTTTGGACTTGACGGGTTTTTGCCCCAAAGTCTTCAATTCTTTAGTCACAAGCGATGTGAGCTCGGTGGAACAGAGGCAGTGATGATTTCAGATATGCAAACCAGTATTATGAATGTACACTCATGTCCAAAATGATTGTCGCATATTTATAACTGTCTTCTTGTAAGAATATAATTTGATAATGATTTTGCAGGGTACTTTTAATAATGATACTACATGTAGAATCGGGAAATGAATATTTGTGGTAAATGTCATAGGAAAAGAATTATAAATACGAAAATTAGGATGAGTAAAACAAAATGTTGCTAAATGGACAAGACAGTTTCATTTTCATATTATTGTTCTTATTTAATATTCTTTTGACATGAAATTTGCAACATACATGTCTTTACCGATTATTGCACCAGAAAAGCATTCAACAAGAAAAGATCACTCTTAACTAGCAGCCTTAATATTGGACTAAGGAAGAAATTGGTCAAGTGCTATGTATGGAGCATTGGACTTCATGGTTCAGAGACTTGGACACTACGGAAGTTAGAGAAGAAATATTTAGAGAACTTCGAAATGTGGTGTTGAAGGAAGATGAAGAAGATAAAATGGGCAGGAATAGTAACAAACGAAGACGTTTTAAAACGAATAGGAGAGAAGAGGACACTTCTAGCCACCATCCTTCGTAGAAAGGCCAATTGGATTGGACACATCTAGTGAAGAAATTGTCTTCCTCATACTGCTAGAGAAGGAAAGATGGAAGGAAAGCGAGGAATAGGAAGAAGAAGAACACAACTGATCGATGATTTGAAAATTAGGAGAAAATATTGGAAGTTAAAAGAGGAAGCTGAAAATCGAGAAACATTTCCAGGCCCAAATTGAAAATTAAGAAGAAGAAGAAGAAGAAGAAGAAGAAGAAGAAGAAGAAAAAACTCATTAGTCCCAGGACCTGTCAATACCACGTCACGTGCAGCCTTAGAAAAAAAATAGACCAAGGAGAAACTATAATGATTATAGTAATTTTAGAGACATCAAAAAATCTAGTATAACTCCCATACAAATGTTTTCAACAATTTTATTCATGATGGGAACAACAGACAAGGGCGCCGATTTCTTTGTAAATTTGGGGGGGGGGGCATTTAAATGCAGATTATGAGGATATTAATATATATGAGGATTTTAAGACAAATTATGCCAAATATTGTATATTCATAAATACAATAGGGGGCTTACATGAGCTTTGGGCGCCCCACCGGATCGGCGCCCTTGACAACAGAATAAACAAAATAGAACAATTCTATTGAACAGACTATGATCAAATGAACTCACAAGATGTCGTAGAACGTAATAATGTATCTTGAACATTCACAGAATATAACCTAGCAGTAAATTTTAACTCTGAATGTACAATTCAGTGCACACTTTTTGATGTTATTCAATTGATGAACCTAATCTAACGGATCTTCAACAAAACTGGATACTGGTCGTAACAATAAAAAGCAATCACAATAGATTTTGTATTGATCGTAGTTTAAATGAATTACTGCTCAGTTTATGACTCGAGTAGTTCATTATAATAACTGGCTTCACGCACCAAGTTCGGTGATTACTTTAGTAATTCAATATTTACAATGTTAATTCTATTCAGGTTAATGTATTTCATCTAATCCTGATTCATAGTTATTTTTCCTTTATGTAAAAAAAAAAAAAAAGGAAATGATTGAATCAAAAGATGCAATGCAGATCTTATATCTGGAGAACTACAAATAGTGTAGCCAAATCCGAACTATCACTTAACTCAGTATGATGTGCTTATTCCGTATTTCAAAAAAAAAAAAAAAAAATGTGGCCCTTGATCTAAAAGTGCCTCAAAAGATAAAATATATTTCAATCATTTTTTTTCTAAACCTTATATGTGGAGAACTACATACAGTGCAAGCAAACCGAAATTATTACTTAACTCAGTACAATGTGCTTATTCCGTTAAAAAAAATCGATTTAGAGGCCGTTCAAAAATTTTGTGGCCCCTGATTCAAAAACTAATTATTGGCCAAGATCGCAATCTTTTGATCCATTTCTTTTGATCATTCCTAAAATATTTCTTTCCTTAATTATGATTATCATTAATTTGTTTCAACTTTTCTAAGCACCTTAATCACAATCTTGTTTACGGGGCCTGAATAAATATTTTGGGTCTTTGAATTGTACTTATTATTTTGATTTGAATCTCCGAATGTCGAATCTCATTAATTTATTAACCTCTAATTCTAATAAGTTATTAATGTACAATTATATTTGTTTCTCTCTTTAGGTAATGCACTCATAAAATATTAAGACTATTGCTCTAAAAAAAAACCCTTAACATTTAATTTATAAACAAAAACTGGCATACGAACTTTTTGAGTATATTGTATATATTCATGGTTCCCAACCTGGGAGTCGTGAATACAGAGAAGGGGGGACGCAAACTACTGATAGAAAAACATTTGTAATTACTAATTACAAATACAGTGGACTCTTTTTAATTCGAAGTCCAAGGGGACACGAAAAAACTTCGAATTATCCAAAATTCGAATTATCCAACAACATTCATTTTCACATATATAACATCAAAAACATATTCATATGGTGTAGACTTTACCCTTGAAGCAGCTTATTAATTGCGTGATCGAATACCGCAAACTATCATCTTAAATTTTCATAATTCATCTTAAATTTTAAACCAATTCTGAAACAAGATGAGATTGGCATACGTTCTCTATCTTTACTTCTTCCCCAACTAACCTTTATCTTTATCATTACATAGATTTTCTATTTAGCTTTTGTATTACTCTTCCTTATGACTGCATCTGGATAACTGAAAACACGTTAAAACTGTATTTCTCTGTTTACATCTGTCCAACATGGAAAATTTTCAACTGTATTTACTTGGAATTATCCAAAACATTGGTACAAAAGTTCGATTTATCCACGATTTTTAACTATTGTTTTCAATACAATTTTTAAGGGGAGTGGACTTCTGTTCGAATTATCCAATATTTCGAATTATCCAAGTTCGAATTAACGAGACTCCACTGTATTACGAATATTGTAACAAACAGTTTTTTTTAATTAAGTATCGTAAAAAAATATTTATTGAGTAAGAATTGTAATAACAAAGCTGGTAAGTATATTACTGAGCTAGAATTATATTCAGAAATTTTATTAGAAGTAAATAAAATTGATATTATTAGTAGTAGTATTATTGTTGAAGATTTGAGAATTATAATGCTGCATCTAAAACCGCAATAAAAAGAAAATAAAAAAAGATCAGATCAGCGAACAACAAAGAGTGGCGCATGAAGTATGCAGAGTACAAGCCTAAAGAATAATGTAAATATTTACAGGATTTTCACATAGATTTCAATGAGATGTGTCTGTCACAGTAAAAATCTTTAAATATAATGGAAATGTCCACTGGATTTTCCCATAAATTTCATTGAGATGTGCCTGTCACAGTAAAAGCTTTAATGTAAATATTCACAGGATTTTACCATGGATTTCAATGGGATGTACTTGTCACAGTAAAAGCTTTAAATATAATGGAAATATCCACAGAATTTCCCATGGATTTCAATGGGATGTGTCTGTCACAGTAAAAACTTTAATGTAAATATTCACAGGATTTTACCATGGATTTTAATGGATGTGTGTGTCACAGTAAAAGATTGAAGTATAGTGGAACTATTCACAGGATCTCCAATGGATTTCAATGAGATGTGCCTGCACTGTAAAAGCTTTAAATATATTGAAAATTCCACAAGATGGATTGTTCTATTACAGTATTAACTTTAAAGATAATGGAAATACCAATAAGATTTTTTAATAATTTCAATATGATGTGCTTGTAACAGTAGAAACTTTAAGGATAATGAAAATATCCACGTTATTTCCTTTGAATTTCAATAGAATGTGCCTGTTATAGGCAATAGAAAAACTTTAAGGACAATGGAATATTAACAAGGACTGGGGACTTTTATTCTGACATAACGTTCATTGGACATCTTTGTACTATGTGGGTAGGAAGATGTGTTGCTAGGAGAAGGGGAAACAGAAAAGGAAAATTAACTGGATAGGAAATTTGTTTGAGAAAAAGTTTACATGCCAGAGTTATGTAGTAGTAGTAGTAGTAGTAGGGACGATAAAAGAAGAAAAAATCAAAGAAAATTGAATGAATTGAAGGGTCTATAAAAGCAAGAAATACTAACACTATCAAAAAAATCAATAGAACTGTCTAGATAATTTTGTTATGTCAATATAGAGAAAAAATAAAACGATATAAAATAAAATTTCCAGTTTTACGTCTCTCGATTACCCGATTTAGGCTAAGGTAGACAAATAATTTACTGGAAGTGAATGGTTTAAAAAAGCATTGTTGGAGTACAGATATGGGAAGAAACAGGGTAACTTTGACAAAATTCACGAACAAGATAGCCAAAAGATCGAACTCGGGATTCCTCACACCAGATTTGAGTGCTCTAGCACTGAGTCAAAGTGGCCTTACATACAGAGGAATGATGAAACTTAACAGAGTATGAAGGAATTGCATTTGAAAAGTGTATTGCGATGAGAAGGCAGAAAAGAAGAAGAAAAAAATTGGAACGTTGTTTCAGAAGAGAGATGTACTCTGAAAGATTAAATATGGATAGTATTCTAGGCATGATTAAAGAAAAAAGAGCGGAAAAGAGTGAAAAAGAGCGAAATTAAAGATCACGATCATTAAATATGATGAAGTAAGCATCTCACTTCCCGATAAAAGACCGGAAAGTGATAACACAATACTTATGCTCAATATGAACGTAATGATGATATGTGTTCTGCATTCTTTGAGTGACAGACTTTATATATATATATATATATAACTGAATTAAAAGATGTTTCAAATTAGACAGAATGATTGATTACTGTTTAATCTTTAAAAAATATATAATACTATCACTTTTGATTGGAATATTTGGACTCAAAATCTTCAAAATCTAGGTTACCAATTTTGATAACAAATATACACTTTTCTATTTTGACAAGAACATGAGTTGTTCGCTTATCTATCTGACTAACGGTACTTCTGTTCTCCCTACAAGGAGGAAACGGAAAATCTTTGCATGGGAAATATTTGAAACGTGCTTATGAAAACTTTTCCTTTTGCTTAGAATGTCTATTTTAATGGTGAGAATCCAGCTCGAAAAAATCTAAATTTTACGTCCCATGGTTATGCCGGATAGGCTAAAGAAGACGGTGAAAATGAATGAAATGGTGGAATGAAGAAAGTGGGAGGAAAACGGGAGAACCAAGAGAAAACCCACGCACATGGTGTTTGTCCACCACAAAGTTCACTTGGCTGGAGCTGGGATAGAACCAAGGACCCCATGTACCAGAAGGGAATGCTCTATCGCTGAACAACTAGAATCCAGCTCCATCAAAGTTCTAAATATGTTTACCCATTTCCATCAAAGTTCTAAATATGTTTACCCATTTCCATCAAAGTTCTAAATATGTTTACCCATTTCCATCAAAGTTCTAAATATGTTTACCCATTTCCATCAAAGTTCTAAATATGTTTACCCATTTCCATCAAAGTTCTTAATGTGTTTACCCATTTCCGTCAAAGTTCTAAATATGTTTACCCATTTCCATCGTTGTCAAATCGCTTTCGCGTAATTGCTTCTTCGTCTGCTGTTCTAAGTCTGTCGTTGGACATAGCATACCTTGTTTCCTTTCCTATGTTTGTTGCGTCAGTGGTACTACGTAATACATGTTGAAAGTTTATGTTAGAGAGAATGGGAAATATCTACAAGCTTGTGATGTATAACATTGAAAAAGCGATAAGATTTAAATGTATGAATCCATTGTTGTGGCTTAAAATATTGTTTTTGATGAAATTGTAAATATTGTAAATATGAAAATATTGTAAAATATTGTGGCTTAAAATATTGTAAAGTTTAAAGTCACGCTACCGCCCTTACCATACGCATTTTAGTGAAAACGAAATTATATATATATATATATATATATATATATATATATATATATATATATATATATATATATATATATATATATATATACAGTAAAACCTCTCTAAAGCGGACAGTCGTGGGGAATCAAAAATTGTCCGCTATAGAGAGGTGTCCGTCTTAGAGAGGTTTCGATATTTTCTTACGTAAATTAGTAAACAAGGTGATATGTAATTACAAACTACTGAAGGTAATTTATCAAACCGTTCTATGACTGTGGGCATGTCGACAAGTCGCTTTGAAAGAAATTTTGTGTCTAATCCGAAACTTCTCTAACCACTCGTTTGAGACCTTGAAATCTGAAACATCCATTTCTGTTGCTACCTCCAAATCCTTAGCTTTTAGCATCGACCCTAACACAGGATTTTTTTTTTTCATTCCGCACTCTACAAAACCATTCACTTGAACACCAACTTTGTTCAAAGCAATGAGACACTATTTTCATTGTCATTTTCACACCACAACTTTATTAACTTGTCTTGGTTTTATATTATTTCAGGTGCTTGTGTTTCACCGATACAAAAGTTTTCAGCTATCCTTCGCACACCTCAGTATTCTTCGAAAATTCAATCAATTCAATTTTAACATTAGCGCTTCTCGTGGCATTTCGAAAGCTCACAACAACTTACACCTTATTGCTTATTCGATGCAGAATGACTTAAAAAGATTTCCTTCTACAAACAGAGGCACTAAGACTATATGCGTATACGCGGACAAAAAATACCAAACATGTCTTCTGCTTGATTCCAGCGGAACAGTAGAATGACGTGTCATCCCAAATGGCAGGCAACTGTCATTCACTTTTGATTCTAAAACAGGTTGGGTGGAGTGGAATGCAAGCAAACGATATGAAAGTGTTGTTAAACAAAGACGATTCATCTCAGTTTCTGAACAGCCAGTTGACGAAGAAAAATGTTATTACAACGCTTCCTTGGTGATACATGTATGCATTGCTGAAAATGTACTTTTTCTGTACTTTTCAACTTGTTTCTAGAAAAAGTGTCCGTAATATGGAGGAAAATAATACTTATAAAAGACAGAAAAGACTGTCCGTGTCCGTACTAGAGAGTGTCCGCCTTAGAGAGGTTTGTCAACATGGTTTTTCCTATTACAGTGTTTGGGAATTACAAAATATGTCCGTTATGAGAGGTGTCCGCTTTACAGAGGTGTCCGTTAGTAGAGGTTTCACTGTATATATATATATATATATATATATATATATATATATATATATATATATATATATATATATATATATAACGGTTCAAAGTAAGCAGGTACTAATTATATTTAAAAATACATGTCAATCGATTCAAGTCGTTCGGCCGTAATGTAATTACAAACAATATTACAATCATCCTAAAAGTAAACGACACATGAATTAGTTTGTGTGTCACGCTGGTAGATATTGCTACATTCGCTATCGCCTGGCTGCCTGGTGCCAATAGATATCGTTATTTACGCTACTCCTGCACAATTTGGAGATTTAAAACTATTTTTTTTAATGAGATATAATACGTAATTCGCTACTCGTTTACAAAAATTTTAATGAGCAATTGGAACAAAGGAAATGAACAATTACTTTCCGTTAGCTCTTTTGAAAGAGGTAACGTGTTTCGAAAATAACAATAAATAAATCAGTGTTACACTCACTAACAAATAAGTAATTTTAAATTGATGAGTTGCAAATGAATTACTAAGAGCAACGCCTTTAGCCGCAATTTTTTTTTTTTTTTTTTTTTTTTTTTTTTTTGAGCTCAACAAAGTCAAGCAGTTTCGGGTTTAGTCAGAGGAAATATGAATGAACGTTCGTACTTGTCAGGTGGTATCGGCACTGCAGAAATCATCCAGCGTCATGAAGTCAGTTAGGGAGCTACATGAAAAAAAAAAAGATGTAGTCAGCTCCGGTACAAAAAAAAAAAAAAAAAAACCTGCAAAACAGCAACGGTACTCAGACCACATTGCCCAAAGGCATGAGAGCCACAAGCAGTTTGCTAGACCCTGGCCTCTAAAGGTTATTGCGACCAAGGATCTTATAAAATAGAGGATCTGCCCTTACAACAAAATCTTGAAGCCATACGTCACAATTTCGCCACTCCTACGCTGCCCACTCCACCCTATAGGATCGCAATGTTTTGAGCCAACAAACATGGTGGAAACGAAAGTAGCCAATCAGACGATGGTGGAAACGAGAGTAGCCAATCAGACGTGCCGATACTCGGTTGTTTTTTGGCGTCATTATTTAATAGGATGAAGATACATATGGGCAGATCCTCTATTTTATAAGATCCTTGATTGCGACAGAATGTCTCTCTTAAAACCAGTTCTCATTCTGTCGATGTTAAATCACACTGTCACGAAAGATAAGGAATAAGATCAATGTATTTTTCTGTATTTAAATGAAAGTATTAATGTAGCTATATAGCAAAAAATGACAGTGGCTACGTTTCTTATTTAATAACTCTTGAACCACCCGACTGATCTCGTTCAAATTTCCAACATAGATGAGGTTTGGGCTAGGGATGCTTTATATCATTTCACTCTGATGGTACAATTTGGGGAGGGCGATATATATGTTTTCGGGGTCGCTGAGATGAACAGTGACACTTCCGATGCCGTTTAAATCTAAATTCAGCCCCGCAACTTAGGGGAGGGAAAGGAGGGAGATATATAAAAATGATCAAAAATGACCGAAATCAGAGAACGCTTCAATAATAGTAACCAGTGACTGACTAACGGAATATATTACTAACTTTTCTTATTTTAAACTAGCGAAGCGCGTAATTGATGATAGTTCAAACTAAAACTACATTAAACGATAAGAACAATCGTCATTATTTATCTTAGAATCAACTGCATTTTCGTAACGCGCTGTTATAATAAAACAACGTATACAGGGTGTTAGGGAACAAGACCGACAATGTTTGAGAGGTGATTCCTGACACCAAGATAAGACAAAAAGTAT
Organism: Thermobia domestica; assembly: GCF_964235325.1. Taxonomy (NCBI): domain Eukaryota; kingdom Metazoa; phylum Arthropoda; class Insecta; order Zygentoma; family Lepismatidae; genus Thermobia; species Thermobia domestica. The sequence goes on along the minus strand of NC_137469.1, from coordinate 22,005,970 downwards.
AGACCAACCTGCGTGCACAAATGCTTCCTTTCGAAGTTATAGGCTGCCGAAAACATGAAAAAAAAAAAACTTTAAAGGTCCATAGCTCTAATACTATGGGACCTATCGTAGTCAGATAAAGACTTCACTTAGGGACTAATATGTGCGCTATCCAAAAATACATGTTTCAGAATCCTAAGATACTCATGCAACAATGTTTATAGAGGTAGCTTGGCTACGGGAATTTGATTTGAAGTACTCACCCACTACCTCTATAAAAATTGGGAAGTACCGCAGAATTCAGAAACTTGGATTTTGGATAGGGCACATACTAGTACCTAAATGAACACTTGACCCGACTACGACAGGTCCCATAGTTTTGGAGCTATAAACCTTTAAAGTTCATTTTTTTCATGTTTTCGGCATCCTATAGCTCCGAAGTGGATTTCTGCACCCAGATTGGTCTATACTTTTTGTCTTATTTTGGTGTCAGGATCACTTTCCAAACGTTACCGGTGTTCTTTCGAAACACCCTGTATAAAGAATGTCTGATTGAAACGGTGAAAGCTCATAGTAAACCCTAAATTGCAAACATAAATAGTATTAACTCGTGAAATTAAACTGTATCTTTTTATTTCCTCAAAATAGCAGCCACTAAATTATGTTTTATATTTTATAGTATCAATCTTTGTGATGTGGAATTTATACAATTTTTTTAATAAATTTAAATACTTAAATTCGAACAGAATAACTAACTGACTGCGACTGAACAAGGGAGAACAGAGAATGCATGCTATTCAAACGTACTTTATTTCACGAAACTGTCATGACTCAGAAGAAAGATGATTCATTCCGTCAGCCAATGAAATTTGGATCGATTTTATGTGTGTAACACAAAGGCTTTTGAAATGATACAACTAAATACTAAGAAATACCAAACTATGTAACTGTGAAATTGAAAAAAGGAAAACATAATAGGCAGGTCCGTATTTAGGTAAGAGGCAATATGTGCTAGAGCACAGGGCGGCAGAATTTAGGGGCGGCAAAATTTTGGATTTTTTAAATGAAATGATTAAGTTTTACATGCAGGCAAGGCTAAAGGAGACGGTGATGAGGATGAATAAAATGGTGAAAACAGGAGAACCCCCAAAAAAAAACACGTACACGGTATTTGTCCAGCACAAAATTTATTTTGAACGAGCTGGGATTGAAGCAAGGACTCCATGCACCAGAGGCGAACGCTCTACCCCTGAGGCATCGCGGCCCTCAGGATTTTTATTTTTAAAGATTCACAATTAAGTAATATTTAAAACTAGCAACCCGCAGAGTTCCGCACAAGCGCGAGAAAATATGTTAATGTGTTTAATTCGCTCTAATTACAGTAGTTACTAATTGGCTAGTTTATCTGACTATTTTTAAAAAGTCATCCTCTTCCACCCCCCACGCAAAGGGGTGAAGAGTGAAGATGAACATTATGAAAACTGATACCGTTAAATTCAGCGACCACGAAACACTAATATCCTGCCGTTTTCAATTACTTTTAAAATCACGCTCCTCTCCTTGGGGAGTGGAGTATGACCTTGAAGTTGAATTGAATTAAAATTGTCACTATTCATCTCAGCGACCCAAAAACTATGAATTCAATTGTAATATTGGGTGTTTTCGGAGGGGCGGCAAATTATTTAAAGCACAGGGATGCACAATATATAAATACGGGACTGGTAATAGGTAGCATTTCATTTGATAATAATAATAATAATAATAATAATAATAATAATAATAATAATAATAATAATAATAATAATAATAATTATTATTATTATTATTATTATTATTATAACTTACATCCATGCTGATCTAGTGACTAGGGTGAGCGCCTTTAGTGCACCTGAACCGAAATCAATTATTAGTGGCAGAACACAAAAAGGGAGCATGGTAGCTCAGTGGTAGAGCAGTCACCTCTGTTGCGTGGGGTTCCTAGTTCGATTCCCGGCAAAGTAAGTTTGTGGTGTGGGTTATCTCAGGATACTCGCGTTTCCTTCCACATTCGCATTCCACCAATTCTTCCATCATCATTCACTTGCTTTAATCATCTGTCTCAATTAGCCTAATGGACATAATTGTGGGACGTTAAACTTAGTGATTTCATTTTATTTCATTCTCAACAACAGAAAAAATGCAGAACCATCTTTCTAGTACATACAGTATACTGTCCTGATGTGTTGTTGCCGGCCGCATGTACTCCTGATCATCGTGTTTAAAACGCAAGCTGAATTTTTGATGATATTTTTTTGGAATAAGTGTCGCTTTTTATACACTTGAAAATACAGTATGTTCTTTGCCTTTATACAACTACTGCAATTATATCATAATTATTCTACGTAATATGCACACACCGCACAAGCCGCTATTAAGTACCACAATTTCGAATTAATCTCTTCACCACGACGGAGGAGCAGGGACGTACTCATGAGCGGGGGAAGGTTCACCTGGTCCGGACCTTTCCCCCCAAAACTTCTTAACTGAACATACATTTGTACACATTCTTCAAGTGTAAAACTATATTTCATTTAAGAGAGAAATGATTGGTGTGGCATGAAAATTTGATCTTACACTTCATCTGTACTTTTTCTCCTATAAAAGCAATCTAGTTCCATCAATATTTTTCTGAAAATACTAGCTCAACCTGCGCTATTTACACAGCACTCAGTTCTAAAATGAGCGTGAATTTCCTTCCCACTTCTCACTATATCTGTGCAAATCCCTTTACTGATTATATCTCACTGTGGATCCACAAGCCTTCGAAATTGCCAGCTTGCAATAGGTTTTGTCGTTCAGATTAAAGCAAAGCGCCTGAAATGTCCGTCAACCCGCTATACGTAGCTCCTCTACTGGTTGCCTTTCACAAGGGTATCAACCTAGTTGCGATATTAAACTATTAAATAGGGCCAAAACGACGCCTAAAATGTGGAATAGAAAAATAAAGACAAGTTTTTATGAAAATTTGAATGAGAACTGGCAGATCTACACAAAATTTTGGAATCGACCAGCGAAAACGGCACGTTTCTACCACTTGTAGTCTTCGAGATCTCATCGTCGAAAAGATTGGCCACAAACATATAAACTTTTCTAGCATTTTAATATATACCTAGGTAGATAGGTGGAAGTATTTTACAAATTACTTATCGGCTCTTCGGATGCAGGATAATACGCTTTCAATACTACATAGACATAGTGGTTTTCTAACTCTCCGCATTTCCCTTCTACCACATTCCTCAAAATATATTTTTTAAAAGAGTTTTGTATACAGAAACTTCTTTATACCACATATTTACCTCTTTGTCCGTGCATCTGTCAGGGGTGACATTTGGGGAAGACAGAAGGGGCAACTGTCTACATCAAGTTTAATTTACACTAGGGTGACCAGACGTCCCGCTTTAAATGGGATTTCCTTTTTTCTTTTTTTGAGTTGTCTGATATCCCAAGAAAAATGGAAATAGGACGCAAAATATCCCTTTTAAAAAAAATCATCCCGTTTTTGTCTAGGGATGCGCATGAGACAAGATTTGTTGCTGTCTCGTCTCGAAAATGTGCTGTAAAAGTGATGTTTCGACTCGAAAAATGTATATTTCTCTGTTGGAAGAGAATGTATATTTCTCTGACTCGAATTTTGTCAGGAAAATCCTGTCTCGACTCGTCTCGTGCTCATCCCTATTTTTGTACGTTGTATCACGAGTATCATTTTGGGCTTCAAAGAGGGAACGTGATTGCCCTGCCCTGAATATATATTTATATAAATCTGGTCACCGTGATTTAAACCTGTTGTAAATATACTTCGAACAACGTGATTTTGCATACTTTCTTGGAACCAAATCACCCAGCTACGCAAAGCTTTTGCTGTATTATTCTTTCCTTTATAAAGTTTCCAAATATGGCAGAATTTAAAATAGAGTTAAGTTAAACTTGGCTGAAAAAGTAGTTCTGTCTAACCTAAATCAAAAAAACATTGTTTTTCTTAAATATATATACATATACATATATATATATATATATATATATATATATATATATATATATATATATATATATATATATATATATATAGACATTATTGCAATATCACTGGCGATCAATCAAACTTGATTAGACTCGAATTACAGCTGAGATCATATAAATAAAATGACGAATAAAAATATTTTTAATCTACGGTTCGGATCGCACGCCACACAAGCAATATCGAACTCAAATTTAAATTATCCTTGTTTGTTTGTTGAAATTTAGCGTTTCTTTACAGCGCCGCGGATACATGAGACAAGAACTTATAGTTTCTTATGCTCTCTCACTGGAAATCAAACCCGGGACCACACGCAGCAAAGTCGCACTTGTTAGCCACTAGACCAGTACGGAGGGCTAAATTATACTAATAAAAATAACAATAACGCATGCATATAGCCTACTAATATAACAAGGAATATCATTTTCTTCTTACAGTCTTTTATTTTTTTAATACTGTCTATCTTCCTGTTTTAAAAAAGTTCTGTACAGCCAATATGGATTTTAGATAGATTGAGGGTACTATGTGATAGTGATGAAAATCCAACTATATAAATATAATATGGTTGATGTAGTAGATTGTTAAGCTTAACTTGTTCCAATGAACAATTGTATGCAACTATAATTATAACTCTAACCGTTAATGTATCAGTCGTTTAATTACTGCCACATATCACTACAATCATAGAACTATCTCTATATAGAGCCACAATTATTCCTTCGTCTTAGCGTAAGTATCCTCTACTACTAAATTCATAACTTACTAGCCATTACCATATCAATTATCCATAAACAACATGTTAACATAGAATCCTTCTTCTTCTTCTTCTTCTTCTTCTAAAGATTACATACACGGAGTTAAACTTAAGTTTCTCGTTGCCAACCATTTGATTTCCCAACACTACGTACTTTTCGTTTTGCAATGTGTTTGTGCATTTGGATGGGATAGACAGACACGATGCCTCACGATTAAAACGAGCCAGCGGGTAGAGGCGATAGCTCAGTGGTAGATCTTAGCTTTAGTGCTTGAGGTTCCTAGTTTGACCCCCGGCAATGTAAGTTTGTAGTGGATAACATCGTGTCCGTGGGATTTGTTGAGGATACTCCTGCTTCCTCCTATATTCTCATTCTACTAATTCCTCACTCATCATTTACATGCCTTTACCACCCCTCTCCCTTAGCCTACAGGATATAATTGTCAGACACTAAACTCAAAATACTTCATTTCAAAACTGACCAGATAAATCAGACATGTTGGTTCTGAATGGAAATCAGTTTCTTGATAGTGCGTTTTGTTTCCGAAATATGACATATATAAACGAACGCAACTGGACAGTATGTTATGACATTAAAACTGGACAAGTTAATTAAAACTATTGTTTCCGAATCTGAAGACTGTGTTTCGATAACTCTTTTTGTTTATGAAATATGGGACAAAGAGAAGGGATTGAGCAGACAGTCAATATGCACAGTATTGAAACTGGCTATATAAATCACTAATACTGTTTCCGAATCTGAAGTCTGTGTATCGATAGTTCTTTTTGTTTACAAAATATAACACATACAGACGGACCAAACAGGCAGTCAATATGCATAGTATTAAAACTGGCCAGGTAAATTATGAATATTGTTTTCGAATATGAGGTCTGTGTTTCGATAGTTCTTTTTGTTTACGAAATATAACACATACAGACGGATCGAACAGACAGTCAATATGCATAGTATTAAAACTGGTCAGGTAAATTATGAATATTGTTTCCGAATCTGAAGTCTGTTTCGATAGTGCTTTTTGTTTACGAAATATAACACATACAGACGGATCGAGCAGACAGTCAATATGCATAGTATTAAAACTGGTCAAGTAAATTATGAATATTGTTTCCGAATCTGAAGTCTGTGTTTCGATAGCTATTTTCTTTACGAAATATGACACAAATAGACAGATCGGACAGACAATCAATATGCATAATATTGAAACTGGTTAAGTAAAGTACGAATATTATTTCCGAATCTAAAGTCTGTGTTTCAATAGCTGTCTTTGTTTACGAACTAGACAGACAACATATCACGACTTCAAAACTGGACACGTAAAGGTGTTAAGGTTGCATCTACTGAAACTGAACTCGGATTTTCAATCTCTCTCTTTGTTTTCGAAATATTTTCAGTGACAGGGATAGACCTTGTAGTATTTTAAAGTAATACTTATGTAAATCAAAACACTTTCTAGATAAAGATAATGTATTCAATCAACTTACCCGCATATCCAAGAATGCCTTCTACGTGGAACAGCTTGCGGGACAGCCAACAGAGATGATGGTCCATGTTGCTGCAGTTGAAGACTTCTTGGAGGTTCCGGAGCCGATGGGAGCCTTAGTTCTGGAACTTGTAGCTGGCTCATAGCTCCAGAACGTTGGAAATTCCAGAAGGTGTTGAACACCGTTCGGAGTTCAAACCTCCAAACACTTTAGTTATTTACAATATACATTTCTTTTTTAATAGCACTAATACACTTTACACATATATTATATTCTATTAAAATACTTTATTTCGTTGCTGATGCTTGGGTTTTTAATGAAACGTAATGCTTCCTATTTATTGCTTCACTGGTGATGTAACACTTATGCAGAAAACTTGCTTAACTGATTTTGCGTTATACATATGTGTGTAGACTTAAAGCCACAGAATTTATCACAACACAGATTTTCTTGCAGACGTCAACTATTTCTTTAGCTGAATTCATGTGGAAACACTAAGTTTACAATACAATTATTAGCTAGTACATACAGGTTGCCTAGTGTAGTATCAGTGTGTGTTTTTGAAGTTACGTTTTTTTTTCTTTTACACTTTTATTTTTCTTCTCTGTAATAATAATTATGTGAGTTTTCTTATTATAATATTTCTTCTTCTTGATGATTTAATGTTGTTGTGTTAGGTTTTGAAATACGTCCGTATTATTACATTTGCCCTTCAGAATTGTGGGTAACCTTGAACACAAGGCATATTCAACCACGCACTTTTCTTAAGCTGTAACACATAATTTACACTAATAATGGGCATTTAAATTGAACATTTGTTGAGCGCTTTTAGATATAAGCTGTACTTTCTTTATACACTTTCAATCAGACAACGTAACGATGGAGATTGGCTGTATTTTCTTTCGCACTTTAGTAGTATTTGCGTGCATTTGCTATGTCTGTAAGGTGTATTTTGTGTAATGATCTTCTTCAATGTCGTGCTTGACTTTTTTTGTTGGTTTTTTTTTTTAGAAATCTTAATGATAATTTCTTCCTGTTTGCCCTACAGTTCCTGAAAAACAGGTGTTCTGAAACTGTGTCAACAGTACTATCAAGGCAAAAGAAGTATCTAAGAATCCTCTATGTGAACTCCTGATAAATCTCCCTTTCCTTAAAAGTAAAAGTCACGGATTATCGCAAGCCAATGATAGTACGGTTTATGACCCGCTATGAATGAATAAATCTGGATCTGGTGTTCCGTTCAAGAGCGTTGTGAATGAAGAAACTGTCGAAAAATACGGGATACAACAACATTAAAAATGGTGAAGAAAGGTGCGGGGTGTAAATAGGAAGGTTAGATGACTCAGTATAACTAAAAATCAGGGTAAGAGGGGAAGAAAAGGGAATTTGTTGATAAAAAAAAAAGATGGGTAGCGGGGAAGGAGTGCACCCTTGCGGTACTCCGAGTTTCTTTCTATATTACAGTCCAGCCAATACGAGAACTGTTGCCAATATTTTTTTTAAAAAAAATTAAAGTCTTGGCACCGTGGTGCACGTGCTTGGCTGTGAAGAAACAGGCGGCGAGTGGGGTGTTGAGTCTTTTTAGTCGCTTCTGATGATCTTTTAGATACAAAGCAAAAAAGTAAGTAAATCCTCTTACTTCATCAACACCACACACGCACATACACACATGCACAATCACACAAACATACTTCTGTCAATTTTTTTTCTGTGTGTGTTTGATTTTTTGTCACTTTATACCAAACACACCCATGTTAAATTATCGTTTCTTTTTGGGCCATAGAGAACGCCAAATGCGTGTCATATTTACTTACGGTATAAAAAAGTTAATAGGCAAAAAAATTACAAAATCCATCCACACCATGATGCTTCGACTTTGTTTACTTTCTAACACCACAGCCGGATGTTTTTCTGCGATTTTTTGTTGTTGTTGTTGTTGCTAGAATCACTTTTCAATGCAAGTGAAGAAAACACATTTCTGCATTTCTAATGAATAAAATTTCTCAGGAGAGTTGACGTACACGATGTTTTAAACAAAACACTGCAGGGAATTCTTGAAATAATATTCACACAAGTTAGTTTTCTCACCAGTTAATTCGAATGGTTTGTTGTGGGAAAACAGAGATGAGATAACGATATGTCACTGGAATAAATGGTTCACAAATTTTCAGTTTTCATCACACATAGAGCACTAAAAAAGCATTTGTTATAACAAATATGAGTTATTGCAGATGAAAGCAACAAATTCGATTTTTCTTTTTACTTTTCAGTCGTTATTTATCATTTATTTTTAAAAATTTATGCACATTTACATGTGAGCTTACAACAATGCAACAAGTAACCAATGTGCAAAAATATATATATATTTTTTTTTATCTAAACAAACATTAAGTATTGTGTTTGTAACGTATCAAAGCAGCTGATGAACGGGTGATTATTTTACTCACTCAAGTAACGTTATCACAAATTTGTTAGGGAAATTTTTTTTATATTTTTAAACACCCGATCGCTAAGTACAAACACTTGTTTTTAGTATGTAGCAAATGTTTGAATACGATTTAACATACACATACGTTTTATTTTCGATTTTTATTAAAAAAAAATACACCGTAAGATAATTTGATTTCCAATATTATTCACATTTTACGAAGCATTTGTGTTGCAAATGGAAGTAATTGTTGACAATTTCGTTAATCTCAAACGATTTTGGTTTCACTTACGCGATGCATTGCTTCTTTTCTTATATTTTTAAGGGTTAACGCATATAGCACAAAAATAAATGTTTTTCTTCTGTCTTTTAAAAAGAACTAAAGAAAAAAAACGAAAAGCAGTGCAAGTTTTTTGTATGTGGTCTGTAAAATAGTATATCGTATTCCTTTTTTTTTTCCTTTTCAAAGTTGATATTATTCTGTTTTTTTCTTTGTTTCTCTTAGGGATTTAAAAAAAAAGAGAAAGCTACTGCGACTGTTTGGACTCACGTGATCATTTTGTTAAAGTAATACTGCCAATCGGAAAACAGATTGCTATATGTTTCACATTCTAACGCACATGCACAGATGAAAAAAATCACACACTCGCACACGCGAAGGAAAATGAAAAAAAAAATCACGCACTTGTCAGTTCTGGTTGATGTAAAGGTTATAGTTGTCCCGTTCGGATTATAATTTTGTTTTGTTATTGTTTTTTTTCTTTTTCTTAAAAAAAAAAACGATTGATTATGCGCGCTCGGCGGAGTATCCCGGCTCACGGTGTAGCCAGTGCGTCTGGTTACAGAGCTATAGGGGTAGCTAGGAAGTCGAACAAAGCAGAAGGTATACACATCAAGCATGTATGCGCGCAAGTGAGAAAATGAGTGACGGAATTACACGAACAATACCGAGCGCTTCCGAAGATAAAAGTTCCACAGGGATCAGCGCTGTATCTGACATGCATTGGATTCCCTCTTCTCTATTGTAACATTATGAGTAATATGAGTGTATTAGAAGGAAATGCTATGAACATTTCCGGTCTATTGCGAACGGAAAAGTACATAGATACATAATCATTTAAGTATAACACTGAATAAAATAAAATTCATTTTTATAAAAGAAAAAAAAAGTCACTTGCAAAACATACATACGAAACGAAAAACAAAAACAAAATTTCGAAAGACTTTATTGAGAAACTGTATAATATATGAATATCAAATGCAAACCTTCTGCAGGGTATGTGCGCCGTCACTTACAGATGCATGTATTTATGAGTGTACACAAAGGAAAGCACATGTTTCCAACACGATTGCCAGTAGTGAAATTTACTTACACAATAAATAATTCTTGTTTTGACGATATCTTTTTTTGACTTCCCAACTATGCTTATGCATAAGCATAGAAAAACTACGGGACTTACGGAAGTGTAATACAAAGATTTGAATGAAACATTGCATATTTTATCTTTGAAACTTCTAGAACACCGAAAGATTACCGACACGTACTTGTTTATTTCGAAATGGTGCGGCTTTAAGAGGAGAAACCACTCTCTGAATGTTAGGAGTGGCCTCCAAGCATAGATAGAAAACAATCATCGAGTGTAGAAGAAACTATACTGCAAGGGTGGGGGTTTACGACACCTGATTCAGAGTTTGACGTCAAAAGTATAAAATTCAAAATGGCGGAACCAATATGTTGTTTACAATTACAAAAATTATTCTGGTTTGAAATACTTTGCAGTTAACCAAGAAAAAATATAGTTGGTATGGGTTGCTGCTAGGAGGTTGCAGACCGTTTTTGAAACCCATTCTACACTTATTTTAACAGGATGCTTGAGTCTCACACCTCTCACTATTCGGGGGGGGGGGGGTGCTTATACTGAGTTCCCTCGCCTCTCGCAATTCGGGGTGCTTATTTAAAGTGTGTCCCCTCGCCTCTCACTGGCCATGATACTTATTTATACAGGTATAGAGTATTTGTTCGTCCGTCTGTCTGTCGAGAGGTCTTAGCGCAAAGACGGTATACGATAGCGATGAACTGTTTCTGCGCATGAGTTCTGCGCATATTTCCTGCTTCCTTCCTTAACGCTCTATTTAGGAATTAGGAATTAGATTTCTGGGCTTTCGGCATAAATGGCCATGTTAGCCCGTCACTAGGATTAGGATTAGGAAGTAGATTTCTGGGCTTTCGGCATTTATGACCATGTTAGCCAGTCACGTTTTGAGAGATGACGTCTCTCGGCGTGCACACTGTCCGGGGAAAGGGAAGGAAGAAAGGATGGTTGAAGGAAGGAAGCGGCCTGGGACCTATAAGTTAGGTACCACCCCGGCATTTGTCTGGTGTGAAAGAGGAAAACCTCATTCAGGGTGGCTGGTCTGAAAAAGCGTTTCACACTTTTTCGACCGAGTGTCCATACTGGAAATCGAATCCGGGACCGCTCGTACCGAAGACGAGAGCGTTAGCGACAACGCTACACGGGCCACTAACACTCTATTTAATCGGAGATGGTAGTTATTACCATTTCCGGTTTGGACTTGAAACTAATTCTGCGCTTTTTTTCGTTTTGGAATGATTCACCGTCCCAAGTATAGCTTCCACATCCCAACTTATGCCTAGGGGCCGCGGTGGCTTAGTAGTAGAGCGTTCACCTCTGGTGCTTGGAGTCCCGGGTTCGATTCCAAGTGAACTTTGTGGTGGACAAACACCGTGTGCGTGGATTTTCTCGGGGTTCTCCCATTTCCTCCCACTTTCTTCATTCCACCATTTCATTCATCACTCATCATCACCGTCTCCTTTAGCCTAACATAACTGCGGGACGTAAAACTCAAATATTTCATTTCATTTTTCCCACTTATGCCCTTACTAAAATCGGAAGTTGGTAGAGGGAACTGAAACCGGAAAGATACCACTACTTCCTGTTTGAATATAGATCTCCATAGACCAAAAACTGTCAGATATATATTGAAATGATTTTTGATATCGATCCAGTATCCGGAAAATAAGTTTAGTATCACCTTTATCGGTATATTCAAACCGAAAGTTGGTAGAAATATCTTATTTCCAGTTTCAACACCGATCGCAATAAAGAAAACAACTTGAATTGAAGCAAGATGTTGTTTCCTAATATCGATTCAGCGTTTCAGAAAAGCATATTCCGTCTCCGATTTTATCTCTAATTTGTAATGAGATGTGATATGTTTACCACTTCCGGTTGCAACAAGACCCCACAGTTAGGGAGGCTACTGTAGTTTCACAGTGTGAAATGAAACTCACTTATTTTAGATGTATCAAAAAAAAAAAAAAAAAATTATTCAAAAAGGTTATACTTTCACTTTAGCCAGAGATTTTTAAGATGTCAAAAATCTTGGCGTACGCAAGGGGAGCTTACGTGGTTTCCAAACCTCCTTGAGCAAGGTAAACAACAATAAACATTTACAATATAAAGATGTCTATTCAAGAAAGGAACATGTTTGTCGAGAAAGTTTATGAATTGCTTGAAATCCCCCCTTTATGAAATTATGCGTACGGCACTGATCAGGAGATACTAAAAAGAACGAAAATGCTATCAGGTAGATGTTAGCAAAAGTTAGAAAGCAAAGAATAGGTTTTGGAACTCCTTGAGAAAAAGAAAGAAAGAAAAATGAAAATCGTTAAGTTTTGATTTGTGAGGAAAGTATCTTGTATTAGGGATTCGGCGGGAAATAAAATAGAAAGAAAGAAGAAGACTGTACCTGATGACAAGAACACAGACCCTGGGGAAGGCCGAGGGGGCTCTGGCCCCCCAAATCTCATGTGGTCCCCCGTGTTGTATTCATGAATAGGGGTATAGACAATATTTTGCATAATTTGAATGCAATTTGTCTTGAAAATCCTCATATATATTCCTTCTGTATCTGAATGGGCCCAACCAAATTTACAAAGAAATCGGCGCCCTTGCCTGATGAGAGATAATAATTCTCATTTGAAAATTTCAAAAGAATTACTGAAAAGCTAATGAGTGGAAGCATTTCAAGGAAAAAAATCAAATCAAATCTTTAAGTTTACATCCCACGATTATGCCAGCTAGGTTAAAAGGGACGGTGAATATGAGAAATGAATGAAACGGTGGAATGACGAAAGTGGGAGGAAAGGGAAAACCCCAAGAAAACACAAACACACGGTGTTTGTCCCCCACAAAGCTTACTTAGCGCGAGCTGGGATCGAACCAAGGACCTCATGCACCAGAGGTGATTCCTCAACAACTGAGCCACCGCAGCCTGCAAGTGACTTTCGTTTCGCAGTGTGAAATACACTAAATTGGTAAAATGAGTAGCCTAGCGTAGCGTAGTCGCTAACGCTTTTGCTTTTGGTGTGAGCGGTCCTGGGTTCGACTCCTGGTGAAGACACTCGGTCGAAAAAGTGTAAAAGCTTTTTCAGGCCAGGAATCCTATGGGAAGTTTTCCTGGGTTTTCCTCATTCACACCAGGCAAATGCAGGATAGTACCTAACACATTTGTCCCAGCCCGCTTCCTTCCCTTTCTTTGCTCAGATAGTGCGATCGCCGAAGGGCGTCATCGTTGATTCATGACGGGCTATCATGGACGTAAATGCCGAAAGCCCAAAATCTAATTCCTAATCCTAATCTTCACTGTTAAAGTATTCGAATTCAGTGTTGAAACCGAAAATATACTTATTACTTTCGATTGCAATAGTAGAATAAGATGAGGGAGGAACGTGTTCCTCGGAAACTGACTGCAGGTTAAAAAAAAAAAAAGAAAAAAAGATTTCTTGTTTGATTAGGATAGCTAGAGTCATTATCTTTGGCTGAGATCATTAATGGAATCAATTCGTTAACATCTTCACTAATAACGGTGGCTATCCATGTCACGTTTACAATCTATAACATTCCCTAGTTACTATGCAACCTGCACAGCAGCAAAGAAAGGTATGCTGGTTGCCTACAATACAAGGATAAGTAACTTATTGCAATTATCTCGGCTAACTTCGTTAATTGAGTCAATCCCTTAACATCTTCACGGGTAACGGTGGCTATTCATATCCTGTTTACAATCCATAACATTCCCTAGCTACTATGCAACCCGCACAGCACCAAACATATGTTTGTTGCCTATAATACAAGGATAAGTAACTTTGATTATTGCAATTATCTTGGCTAAGTTCATTAATGGAATCAATTCCTTAACATCTTCACCGGTAACGGAGGCTACTCATGTCCTGTTTAAAACCCGTAGCATTCCCTAGCTACTATGCAACTTTGACAGCAGCAAAGATATGTTGGTTGCCTATAATACAAGGAAATTTGTAATACAAGCCAGGATAAGTAACTTTGCTTATTGCAATTATTTCAGCTAAGTTCGTTAATGGAGTTAATCTGTTAACGTTACGGCAAAAGGTGATCTTAACGATGGCAATCCATATCTCATTTTCTACTATTGAAGCAAAAGTAAGGAAAATTACACATTGTGCCGTTAAACAGCGACAAGTTTAATATTTTATAGGAATTAATATTGAAACCGGACTTTGTATTAGTTTCTAGTACTTCCGGTTTCAAGCGAAAAAAAAGACTGTGATTCTGAATCCATACCAGATTTTTTTGGTATGGACGTTCTATTATCGTTTTCACTCTATGGTGACTAGTTACCGTCCGCGTGGCTATATGGCTGCAGTGGTTCTCAACCTTTTTTAACTGACGACAGACTTTACGGAATTTCCAGTACATTCCAGTACACGCTTGATATTTTTATTATAAATAATAATAATAATAATAATAATAATAATAATAATAATAATAATAATAATAATAATAATAGTAATAATAATAATAATGGTGAAACCTATTAGTTTTATAATAACTCTATATAGCACTGAGCATTATTACTACGGCTGGAGGTGTTGACTGGTACAATCTGTCTCGATTTTAACTAGTTATTGTTAAATTTTTCGTGATTTTTAAATTTTAAAATTTCGTGACACTCTTTCGGAGACGAAGTGACACACCAGTGTGTCGCGACACATCGGTTAAAAACCACTGGACTAGAGTACGCGTCTTTAACGCGGGAAACCCGGGTTCGATTTCTGGAGGAAGTTCACGTAGTTCGGAATACACGTTAAGCTGCAGGTCCACGTTTCACATATCCTCGCTGCTGAAGGGGCGCTAAATCCCTCCTCAACCCCCCCCCCAAAAAAAAAACTGTGACAAATAATAATGGAACCAGAAGTGCTACTTTCATTGTCAGTGGAGGAATGAAGTCAAGGTTTGAGCCTGTTCTTACCGTACTGATTCTATATATTTTTTTTTAAAGAAAGCTTCTCAATATTTACTTTTTTTTTTTTTTTTTTTTAATGTGATGAACAGTGTTCTTCGGAAATCGTAGACTTTAACCAACTGTAGTTTCCATAGAGAGAGGTAAAGATCGAGAGAGAAGAATGAACTTTGAGATGTTAAACCCATAGCAAGACAAAAAAAAAAAAAATCTTGCTGTTATTTACTGTTTTCGCTTTATGGGGATTAATATTGAAGCCAGAAATGTTAATAGATTTCTACTACTTCAGAAATAGGGATGCAAATGAAATCTATTTTTGGGACACTAGATCAATTTAAAACCAAAAAACATATTGTCTACGTTTTTCAGTGTCTACGTTTAAACCAGAGATGGTTTCTTTGTATTACTTTCAACTTCAAACAAGGGTTAGTGAAGGAGAAAAGACTTGGTGTTCGAACGTTGAATTCATTCAATAAAAGTATTTCTCTTTATCTGGTGCCAGTTTTGCTATGATATCTGTTGAGGGATGGTCAGACGAACAAAACTGGTTTATAAGATTTTCCTGTACTTATATACCTAGCTAGTGGCGTATTTAAGGGGACTTCCGGGCTTAAGCCCCCTCGAAATTTTTTATACTAAAAATAAATGAAAAATCTTGCAGAATTTTCACATTTCCAACAATAAAGTGTACAAATGCTCCCCGAAACAAAATTGTGAATAAACCACTGTACATAGCATAGTTCGGAAGTTTAATAAACTCCATTAATAATCATTGATTCTCACAAACTTTAGGAAAGCCTTCTAAAGCAAGGGAAATTATATCTTTCAGTTTTAACGTGTCACGATTATGTTCTTTAGGCTAAGGGAGACGTATGATTAAGGCAAGTGAATAAGGGTACCTACTAAAGCAGGCCCTGACCGATTCCTTCCCAAATCCTTTCCATTGTTATTGTTGTTGTTGGATATCCAGTGTAAAATGGCCTCTGAGCTGTATCTGGTGATTTTTAAATAAATAAATAAATAAATAAATAAATAAATAAAATAAATAATTATGAAAGAATCGATGGAAAGAGAATGTGGGAGGAAACAGGAGTACACCGAGAAAACTCACGGACACGATGTTGTCCCCACACAAACTTACTTGGCCAGGGAACGAACCAGGAACCCCACGCACCACAAGCAAGCAGTTTACCACTAAACCACCGTTTTCCCCTTCCAAAGCAAGAAACGAGCTTTACAAAATTAAGATTTCTTTTTAAAAAAAAATCACTGCAACAAAGAATAGATACAGAACAAAATCACTGTATATTCTTTTCCTAACAGTCGAAATATCTTTAAAAATTATTCTCTCGTGACAGATTGCTTAGCAAATTTCGTTCTCTCTTAATGAGAATACATTATTGCGGTACAATTTGTTGACACCTAAAGTCACGACTCCTAAACGTTAACCATGTGAAAACACACTGTAGGTGTGTTATTCCGGGAAAACAATTAGATGCAGTATCTTATAGCTTAGGCGTACTACGCAGAAGTTGTGAGTATCTTTAAGGTAGTAGAAAACTTTTTTTTTTTTTTTTTTGCATTACAACAAATTACTTTAATTTGATGCGTGCTTTTCATTTTTCTCGGTGGGGGACACGGTGGCCCAGTGGTAGGGAGTTGCCTCTGTTCCCTGGATCGACAATGGTTCACATGAAATACATATTATTCTGCAATATAATGTTTATTAATATAGTTTCACGTAGTCGCGAAGAAATAATCGTGTATCCCCAGGAGATACACTGTAAGATTTTCCAATTGATTGATGTGGTGATTAGCGTCCCGTTCAATACCGAGACTATATGAGGCAGGGATCTACAGCCAGAGCAGGCCCTAAGCAATTTGCCGCAAAGGTATAATTTGCTGCCTCCTCCATTCTCCAGAAAGAATAAATCTTAAAAGCCACGATTTTAAGTATGTTACCCATCACGAACAACAAAGGGGAGGGAAATAGCACTCCCACTCAGAAAGCCTAAACACTATAATCTCGCTGAGTATTTTTTCTTTCTTTAAATAATAATCTATTATGTTAGTGAACGATAAAGCAAACACACCAGGAAAGGAAAGATGATAATCCTTTTTTATAGAATTCAATATCGAGCTGCAATCTCAATAAATCAGTTGCGATTCCAGTGCAACTAGCTCTTTTATCTTTATTTCATGATTTCCTTTCTACACCTGTTAATTAAAAAAAAAAAAAAAAGAAAGAAAGAAACTTGCTTCCGCCTTCAATGATAAGGAACATGTTTGTGACAAAGATAAGTCTAGTTTTCATATCAAAATTGTTTTAACTAACTAAATGGAACAGTTGTTTGCTACTGTTCGAGAATTGAGTACTTTGCATTTGACAACAATCAAGCAATTCATACTGGGGTTTGTTTGACCATTTCCTTTAGCACAGGCCATGTGACCTTAAACTAATGAGACCTAAACATTGTTTATGAATGTAGTGTTCAAATAGAAGGCCAGTTTAGTAAATTTAATTACCATCATCATGATGTCTGTTTCCCACAGAAAATATTTATTTTAAATAATATAGTTACACAGATTTTGCCGTCCCTGGAAGTTCGGCACTCCATGCAAAAGCAAGTGTTGCACATATGGTAGAGTTGGCCCTCTG
Source organism: Thermobia domestica (assembly GCF_964235325.1). Lineage (NCBI taxonomy): Eukaryota > Metazoa > Arthropoda > Insecta > Zygentoma > Lepismatidae > Thermobia > Thermobia domestica. The sequence goes on along the minus strand of NC_137469.1, from coordinate 21,988,293 downwards.
GCATGTAAAATTGGGGGGGGGGGGGTAATCAACAAAGTTATTTAAATGGTACTGTCTAGCCCAACCTGTTTATTATCTTTGATTCCATTTGTTACCTTTCTATTTACCTCCACGGACTCCCTGAGGTACATCAAGAACTCTGTTATAATTGTTTCACAGCCTGAATATTATATTCCAAATAAATATTATTTATATGTTGTTCTGACGTTAGTAAAGAAATAAAATTAGAATAAAATATTGAATATTTTGTACTTCAAAATATTGGCGGGAACGCGTCCTCCTCGTCTTCCCCGCCAGAGACACCCGTGTGTGTGATCTGAATCACATAAAGTCCAGCCAGGAATCGACCCTGTTTCTCCTGCGACAAAGGCCCTTATGGTAACTATCAGGCCCGTATCCAAGGGGGAGTCTAGAGCGGGCCGGGGCCCCCTAAAATTTTCACAGTAGGCTTGTAAATGAATTATAATATGGTGATGAACTATAGTATTGTTGGATCGGCCCCCCTAACTTCTACTGCCCTGCCCTAAATTTTTGGACTGGCTACCGGCCTGGTAACTATACATCCGTGAGAGAATGCTCTAGTGACTAGCGAGTATGCTTTTGATTCAGATGGACCGGGTTCGATTTCCGGTGAGAGAGCAGAAATAATTAATTTCAAAATTTTTCACTTTCATGAATTATCTGTCTCCTTAAACTAAGTGGCATAACTCTGAGACATTAAACTTAAAAAAAATCTCGAGAGTTTCCGGAAGTACGCGCATCCTAGGTTGAATATCACTGCTTTACTCTATATATATATATTTCCATTTCCTTTCTATTTATTACGTAGTTTTTTCTTCACTATTTGAAGTTACATCTATCTTTGTGACATTGCCAACTGCTTTAACTTATCACATATCCAACTTAAGCATATTTTAACAAAGGTGCAGGTGTTGATAGCATATGCCTTATGTATATACAATATATTACGCAACGTCACAGAGTAACTACACAGCTGTAATGCCTCTATATTTTTCTGTCTTTCTTTTTTAATTTCAATAAGGTAGAAAGGTTAAGAAGGATGACTTGTGAAGAGTGATGACATAGAAGATGCATTGTCTGTTTTCTATTCTTCCTTCCCCTCAGCGTCACTCAGCAAAGGAATTCTTCGCATGCGCTTGTGTTTTGTTTTTAATTTTTTCTACATTTTATGTACCGTATAGACTCTGTGTACATAATAGTTTTTTTTCTTATCCTTCTCATGAGCGGTTCAAGGACACTGGAAATTGCAGATAGATACTTTATTAAAATATTCCCATGCACGCTTTATATCTGCAAGTCAGCATAGGTGACGCATGAATATTTTTCAAGTTCTAAAAACTGGACAATTATGCAGGTATTAATTTTCATATACCTTCGATAAAGTACCGACAACATAAAACTTGACTTGAGGGCTACGATGGCTCCGTGGTAGTGAATTCACCTCTGGTGCATGCGGTCTTCGGTTCAATCCCAGCTCACGCCAAGTGAGCTTTGTGGTGGACAAACACCGAGTGTGTGAGTTTTCTCGGGGATGTCCTGTTTCATCTCACTTTCTTCATTCCACCATTTCATTCATTTCTCATCATCACCGTCTCCTCTTGCCGGATAATCGTGCGACGTAAAACTTAACGATTTCATTTCCTAGTGCATTGGCTCTGATAGAAAGAACCGGGTTTGATTCTTGATGGGAGATCGCGGGAGACCCGGGTTCGATTCCCGGCGGGAGCTCATGTGGTTCGGATTCCACGTTAATCAGTAGGTCCACGTCTCATATAGCCTCGCTGCTGAACGGGACGTAAAACTCAAAATCAATCAAATCTTGATGGGAGATCATATGGTTCGGATTACATTTTTACACATTCGCTGTCAGTGTCCAGCTATTTAGCACCTAGACCTGAGGTAGAGGTGAAGCATGGTGACGCAATGGTGGAAGGCATTCTTCTTGTGTGAGGCAGAGATGAAATTTGACCCATGAACAACTGAACCACCACCCACTATAACCCACTCTGACCCACCAACCACCAAAATTCATCGTCTTCAACTCTGACGCATGATACATGCTCTCCTCTCCACTGACTAAAGAGTTTCCACTTGTAATAAAACAAGACTGTGAAATTATCGCTAATCGAAGTTTGAATTTCTACGGTCAATCGCTCAAGCACCACTCTGTTACAATATCAGTAGATCTGATCTTTATAATATAAAATGGTAAAGTGTATTGTCTTGTTGAATTACAGATTTTTTCAGTAGAAAGTAGGATGAAATTCGAAAGCCTCAAATCAACGTAAAATAGGCCAACTTAAAAGGGAAAAAACTGTAAAATTTGGCTGTATCGAAAGCCAAGTAGTAAGTCCTATTGCTATTATTACAGTTACAAACAGTGACGTATTTACGATTTTGTTTCGGGGGGGGCTTTGCCTGAAAATGTGAAAATTCTGCAAGATATTTCATATACTTTACTATAGTAAGTAAGATTTCGGGGGGGCGTAAGCCTGGAAGCCCCCTCCTAAATACGCCACTGGTTACAAATATCAATATCCAAAAGTGTTTAGAGCTTTTTATCACTTAGATATACTTGTCTCAGTAAGTAAAGAGAAACAAATGAAAAAAGGAAGAAAAAATGGAGTCCGTGAAAGTAAAACATGGACAAACTTCTCAATGTTCAGAAGATATTTCTACAATGCACTGAGCAGAGTGGTCGGTGGGTCAGAGTGGATCACGGTGGGTCAGAGTGGGTCACGTCCTATTGACCCATGACCCACTCACACATCTTTACCCACTTGACCCACTACCTACTAACTCACTCACATATTTTTACCCACTTGACTCATGACCCACTCCATTTCTGATATAAGGGATTCGTGGTTTCGATCTCAAACTACATGATTTTGAGGTGGACAGCATCTTATCTGTGGGTTTGTTCAAGGATCTCCCACATTCTCATTCCACCGATAATTAGCTTTCGGTGTAGGCATACGGGAGCTTATGATTTTACTTCAGGTGTGTGAATGGATGTGTGTATGTTGTACTTTATTACTCGGCAACTAGTAGGCGGCTCTGAACCAAATTAGGTTTGCAAGTAGCCCGTCGTCTAAGGAATAATGCTTGCTATATTTAGTGGCCGAACTCAGCTCTGCAACAGGAACTGTGTTTCACTTCGTCTCATTTTGGATTGTTTCATAATCATTCCAGTTCATTAATCGCTTTCTATAGGCTACAGAGCATACCTATAGATTTTAATGATTTCATTTGATTGTTTCCTATACGCAAGATTTTTCTTTAAAACTATTTATTTAATTAATAATAGGTTTTACCATAAGCTTTTATTGTTTAGCTTTGTTTCTTTACCATGGAACTCGCATTTGAAGTCCCCAGTCAGAATATCGCAAGAAGCAAGTGAGTTACGGCGTCATTTACAAGTTACATTCTCGTGAAGCTAACGCAAGAGCTTCTTTTAATGTTTCAAAACTTCTGTATAAGTCTTCGAGCTTTAGCGAATATAGTTAGTTATTTGTTTCTTTAACCTTCAATAAAGATAATGAAAAAGTAACATGCATATGTTTTACGTACAAAATGTTGTATTATGCTTAGGAATGAAATTATAGGATCGTATTGTCCTCTAATGTCTATTCAATAGGATCGTATTTCTTCTTTCTTTCTGAAAACTTGTGAAATCAAAAGGAAATAAAGAGATGTTGAAGGAAGTGATCAGTGGCGTATTTAGAGGGGTGGCTTCCGGGCTTAAGCCCCCACCCCGAAATCTTACTTAGCATAGTAAAGTAAATGAAATATCTTGCAGAATTTTCACATTTCCAGGCAAAGCCCCCATCGAAAGTTAGCAAAGCCCCTCCCGAAACAAAATCATAAATACATACTGGAAGTGATATTCCGGTTTTCACTACTTTTTTTTTGTTTATGGTGCCCTTATTATGTATCATGATTTTTTTTACAGCAAGTCATGATTTTTTTTGACATCGTCCCAAGTTAGAACATAAGCGTACTAACAACTGTGCTTATAGGTGAGTTTTAAGACGCGTATTGCACTCATAAGATTTTCTGAAATGGTGCAAACGAACGTTGATAATACTATAATGATATGTTTAAGAACAACAAAAAGTTCCCGAAATTGATTTTTTAAACAAATATAGCCTACAAAGCATGTTATCTCGGTTTTGTTACAATCAAGTACGATCTCCTCTACATTTCTATCTTCTTGGTGGAAGGAGAATGGTCAATTTGAGAGAAGGTTGCGCTTAAGTATTTGGGGGTAAGGGTATCGCTGCATACCTAAGCAGTGATGCCAACCTGTGGGAAAAATCCCATATCGTGGGAGTTTTTGACCTTATTTTCTCGGAAAGGGAAAAAGTAGCATATATGAGATTTTTCGAGAAGATCGAAATTTACGACTTATTCATTTAGATATTGTAAAAAGTGACTAACACAGAGAAATTTAATTTTTAATATTATAGCATACTTTTAAGTAGTATAACGTGGGAAATTTACACGTGAAATGGGATTTTTTTGCTTCTCGACATGGGATTTCATAATGTTTCAGGTTGGCATCACTGTACCTAAGTCGTATAATGCATAGTCATTGCCGAAAGTTCTTTCGATTTGACGAAGTTAGTTTCGCAAGTAACTTTAGAATGGAAGGACAATTTGAGTATAATTTTCAGTAAATTAAAAAGAATCTAATTTTATGTACATTCTAGCCATACCACCGCTATTCCCAAAATAAATTTTACCAAACGGAAACAACTTTTGTCACTGACTGTACAAATAATACACTAGGCGAATGCGAAAGTAGCACTTTTAAATGCAATCTGGTCACCTTATTTTTACTTTCTTTCCCATTGTTGTTGTCATTGTTGTGTTGTTTAATGAAATTTTGTATGATATATTTGAGTATAATTAGAACTTTTTAAGTCAAATTTACAAAAGTATATAAAAAAGCAATAACAGCATTCTTTGAAACACGTCAGAGGTTTACATCAGCTCTGTAAAGGAACACAAACAACTTATGGTGAAAGAGAAAGTGTATTGCCAAAACAGTATATAAAGCCTGAACTGCTATAACAAAGTAGGAATTGAATTTGGAATTCAGATTTGGCTTCTGAACTAGGATTCTACGTCAAAGGCTTCTACAATGGCAGCACACTCTCCTGACAAGTAAATTGTCCTTTTACCTTCCTTTGGTCCATGTTGTGATGACAATGGCTATTCAAGATTGTTGGTTAGATCTTCCATAGACAGGCATTCATAATTTAATACACCACTATTATTGCCGATTAGTTAGTTTAGCTAGATTAGTTAGATAGCTTCAAGTTCATCAAATTGCAATGGCTCCCATCAAATGTGAAGATAGAAGTATTATTGTTGTGTTTGTTGTTTGAATGTGTTCACAGATCTCTGTATAAGCTAATAACAGTTATCTAAATGACAGGAATGAATTTTCCCTTAAATTGTGCTTTATATAGAGTTATACGAGAGAGTTGTGCGTTATACACAGACTCTGTTGATTGTGTTATCGTTTTAAAATCAGACAATAAATTGTTAGCTAAGAAACCATTAAACCCTTTTTTTCTTAAAGCAATATTCTCATATCTATAATCATATTTATATTCAATATATTCTCATATTCTTGATATTCAAGAGTAATGGTTTGATTCAAGCAAGTAGGGCTGTGTGTTGTTTAATGAAATTTTGTATGAAGCAATGTAAACTAATCTAGAAATGATATAAAACAAATCTAACTAATCTAACTAAATAACTAATCAGCAATAATAGTGGTGTATCAAATTATGAATGCCTGTCTATGGAAAATCTAACCAACAATCTTGAATAACCATTGTCATCATAACATGAACCAAAGGAAGGTAAAATGACAACTTACTAGCCAGTAGAGTGTGCTGCCATTGTAGAAGCCTTTGACGTAGAATCCTAGATCAGAAGCCAAATCTGAATTCCAAATTCAATTCTTACTTTATTATTGCAGCTGAGGCTTTATATACTGTTTCGGCAAGACACTTTCCCTTTCACCAGAAGTTGTGTTCTTTTACAGAGCTGATGTAAACCTCTGACGTGTTTCAAAGAATGCTGCTATTGCTTTTTATATATATACTTTTGTAAATGTGACTTAAAAAGTTCTAATTATACTCAAAGATATCATGCAAAATTTCATTAAACAACACATTATTGTTTACGAATGTATTTCATATTCCTCTCAGGCAGTGGCGTATTTAGGGGGGTGGCTTCCGGGCTTAAGCCCCCCCGAAATCTTACTTAGTATTGTAACGTAAATGACATATCTTGCAGAATTTTCACATTTCCAGGCAAAGCCCCCCCGAAAGTTAGCAAAGCCCCTCCCGAAACAAAATCGTAAATACCCCACTGCTCTCAGGGCTTGGTGGTTTTATTAACAAGTATAATTATACGTATTATGGTATTCATCTTGTCCGTGGATTTTCTTGAAGGTTCTTAAGTTTCCTCTTACAGTCTCGTCCACCATATCTCGTTTCACTTTCATTAATCATCTGCTCCCTCTAGCTTAAAGAGCATAACCGTGGGATGCTAAACTGGAATTTTCATCTTTATTTTCCTTTTGTGAGATGATCCGTGGATACAGAATTTTGGTAGGCACTTGTGGAGGAACTTGATTTAACTGTGGTGGAAATGATCAGGAGGAAATAATCAAAGGTAAATGTAGAGGAAATCATCAGGAGGAAATAATCAGAGGTAATTGTAAGAGAAATTATCAGGAGGAAATAATCAGTGGTAATTTCGGAGGAAATCATCGAGAGGAAATAATCAGAGGTAGAGCAGTAGTTCTCAAAGTGGGGTCCGTGGGACCTAGCCAGGGAGTCCGGGACGCCTAAAAATTAAAATGTGTTGTAATAAAATGGAACTTACATCTGTTATGTAAAAGTTATTTTTTAAGTTACTAAATAGAAAGCAATTAGAAAGTATAACTACGTTTGTATATTTTAATGTTTTCCTGCTTTACTAAATTTCTGCCCTGAAGCTGGTCAACAGTTATATAGGACTACTTCAAAGAGAGTCCTGCTTTGTTAGGACACTTTTTCGAAAGCAGTTGTATAGATGTACATTAACTGCACAACGTCTCGGAATTTCATGGATTTCATCATTAAGTGGCGGAAAGCCCCCTCCACTACCACCAATTCCATATTTTTTTTTTTTTAAAAATAAAGGAGTAAATGTTAGTCATTCCTATGCTTATAAACATCAAGCGTTCACCCAATTCTGGGATTTCTAAAAAAAAAATAAAGAAAAAAGAACGATGAGAAACCCTTCCCAAAATATGTTCCTAGATCCGCCACTGCGAGTAACTCTTGATTCAAATTAGTTTGTGTGTGTACTGTATGAAGAGTTATCTAAAAAAATACATTTGATGACTTCCCTTACAACTTATGTGAGCAGACCTTTTCTGCTTTTTGCAGTATTAACCCTTAAGAGATCCGGGGTTATTGAGCTATTTTTTAGACTTTCAGTCAAGCAGCTACTGCATCGTCACTATTTATTCTAGGATCATCGCTCATACCTCATTCTCTTCAGAATGGAGCTGGCTTTCAAATGATACCACTTGCATGCTCATACCATATACCAGGAGCGGGAAAAATGATGTCAAAGGGAAAATTTCGGAGGGAAATTTTTTTCTCGCAATTTGGGCCCCCCTGGAGCAACCCTGTGTGAACGTAGAGATCTAAAAAAATCTGATAAATAGTACTTGGCATACTGAATATGTGTGCCAAATTTCAAGTTTCTATCTTGAATACCAAGGGCGGGAGAAATTTGATCAGGAATTCCCACCATGCCCCAAATTACCGTAAAACACCATAATATCAAGTAAAAAATTTCCTGAGACATCCCTAATTACCCTAGGGTCACGTTTCGCCCATCATTCTCTTCAGAATAGAACTGCCTTTCAGGCGGTATGACTTACGTGTCTCCATCATGTATCTAAGGCGGGAAATTGATGAAAAACGGGATTTTTGGGGTCTAAATATCATTTTTTCAACTTTTAGCCCCCCTGGACCCACTGTTTTAACGCAGAGATCTGAAAAAAATCTGGCAAATACTACTCGGTGGACTGAATGTTTATGCACAATTTCAATTTTCCAGGTACAAAAGTAAGCCCGCCAAAAAAAAAATATACCGACAATGTCCCATATTCCCGTATACAGAGAGAAATTTTTAAACATTCCCTGAGACATCCCTAATTACCCTAGGGTCATGTTTCGCCCATCATTCTCTTCAGAATAGAACTGCCTTTCAGGCGGTACCATTCACTTGTCCCCATTATGTATCTAAGGCGGGAAAAGGAGGAAAAACGGGATTTTGGGGTAAAAATATCCCTTTTTTCAACTTTTTGACCCTCTGGATCCCCCCTGTTTTAACGCAGAAATCTGAAGAAAATATCTGGTAAATACTACTCGGTGGACTGAATGTTTGTGCAAAATTTCAATCTTCTACGTGCAAAAATAAGCCCGCCAAAAATACTTTACATAACCTTCCCCCCAAAAGTATTACACGAAAATATAAATTTTAGACTTTTGACGTCATCACCTCCTATGTCTCGACACAGAAAGGTGTGAAACCATCCGTAATGTCTTCTGCAATGCCTCTGGTCTTAAAGAAAAAAAACGGACGAAAAAGCTCAAATAGGAGAGTTACAACGCAATGTACAATGAAACACCCCGTATGGTACAAATTGTACCATAAGATCCCCAAAGGGTTAAAACCTTAAAGCGAAATCGTCTTAATGTGGAATCGGATCTGATTGATGGTGACAAAACTTATTCCAGTTTTCATTGCAATTATGGACAAACACAAAGAATTTCATTCCTCACATTAGTAACCCCACATTTGAGAACATGGTTTATCAAGTGGATTTCCTTAAAATGATGATAATAATAATTTTCAGTCTTGAAAGTTTCTGTATTTTCAATTAATATTTCGTTTATTAGAAAACAATCATGTATCTTTAGAATAAATTACTTCTTGATCTTTTTCTTGTTAGTGGTAATTTTAATTAATATATTTTTAATGCCATATGAAATTTTCCAGATAGCATTGCAAGGAGGTCAGCAGATAACTTCCCAGATGAACACGGGGTACGCGTTATCGGAAATATTGAGAACCACTGTTGTAGAGGAAATCATCAGAGGTAATTGTGGAGGAAACCATCAGAGGTAATTGTGGAGGAAATCGTCAGAGGTAATTGTTGAGGAAATTATTAGAAGGAAATAATCAGAGGTAATTGTGGAGGAAAATCAACAGGAGGAAATAATCAGAGGTAATTATGGAGGAAAATCAACAGGAGGAAATAATCTGAGGTAATTGTGGAGGATCTTGAACTAAGACACAGCGACAACTCCAGTTTATATAAACACTAATAATGTAGATAGGATGTGATCACACATCATATCTAAAAGGATCTCTTCCTGAGTAATTAATTTTAGGAATTCCATTCAAGTTGCTATTATTATTATTATTATTATTATTATTATTATTATTATATTGCATTTGAGCTTTATGTTTATGATTCTGCCTTTAGAGTACAGAGTAATGGTAATAAAATGAGTTGTGAAAAAAGAGTTCATGACACTCATCTTCTGAACGGGATTCGAACAAGGCGCGATAGCCACCTTATGTTTTAAACAGCTCGAGTATGCAAAACGATTATTACTGTTACCAATCACGATTTCTGAAGAATTTCTTCTAAGGTAGTACCGCGATAATACTCGTAACATACACTGAGTACGACTAAAGATATAACCTGAAGGAATTATGAAGCTATGCGGGATAATTTCTCCTCCGAACCACTCCTGAAATCATAATGGACTATTATTATTGTTATTATTATTATTATTATTATTATTATTATTATTATTATTATTATTACTATTATTATTATTATTATTATTATTATTATTATTATTATTATTATTATTATTATTATTATTATTATTATTACAGACCATAGTTCAGTCTTGCCAGTTGATGGATGTCCCTTGTACGGAGCGTTCAGAGCAAAAGAAACCACGTCACATCACCAAAGTTGTGAGAAAAGGAAACAAAGTTTATGCGGAAAACTTTAAGTACATGGAAAAGTTTACACTATATATATTTTTTTACATTATCTGTAAATAAATCCTTTAATTACTGAAAAGAGTTTCTGATTTAAATCTTACGGTTAGAGATATGTCCAAAATGACCCAAAACTGGACTTGATCATTTTGTGCACTAATGTAAAATGTAAAACGTTACTGTGGATTTAATAGAATACTTGATGTTTAATAAATTTGAATAATCCGTTAGGAAGCAATCTTGTTCCTTGGCCTTAATCATACACTATACGTAATGTGGCTGATATTGGAAACTACCTACTAAATTCACTTAAAGTTGCAGCATATATATATACACACAGTATATAGTATATAATGTAACTTTTCATTCGTGTGAAACGAAGCCGTTGTTACTTCCCGTTGGATAATGGGATTTTGGTCGTAAATACAGCGAGAAGGAATTACATTCACTTACGCATGGATTAAACGTGGCTTCGAAGCACGTTCAGGTGAGATTCTACTTCCTTCACCTTCTCTTTCTCCTATTTACCTGTAACGTTTAGTCAATGTTACATTGGTGATTTGTTTACGGTAAAATGTTAAACTTTTCAGCGTTTTGCTGTCTGGAAAGCTGACCTGTCTCACATTTATTACAAGGTGTGATCAAAATATACAGTGAATAATTTTATTAGAAACAAAACATTAACTTTATGTGTAATTTGATTTAATCTCCTTCAAAGTACTGTTCTTGGCTAGCAATGCACTTGTCCTAACGTTAAATCCATGACTGGAAGCATTTCTGGAAGGCTTCTTTTGGAAGAGCGTTCAGCTGTTCTGTCGTGACCCCTCTCAATGTTAGGAATTCTGTCAAAATGTTTTTCTTTAAGCGAAGTTTTAATTTTTGAGAAGCGCTGGAAGTCCCTTGATACTATATCTGGAGAGCACAGCGAATGTGGACAGACAGGAATATTGTTTCCGCCGAAAACTCGCGGATCAAAAACAAGGTGTGGCACGGCGTGGGTGTGTCTTCGTGGTGAAGAAGGAAGCCATTTGACCTATACGAGATGTTCAGTTCTTCGAAAAGCTCTCGAATAGTCATTCGCCTGTTTGAGCAAGACATTTGTACCATTTTTTGCACGTTTTCATCTGTTTCTGATGTCGAAGAACGTCTCGATCGCTTTCAACCAACCCCTTGCCGCTTTTGAATCTTTCATACCACTTGTAAACAGTCTTCAATGCCACTGTTTCATCGCCATATACTGATTTTGACATTTCATGATCTTCTTTGGCAGTTTTGTTTAGCAGTTGGTCCGAGACAGGCACTCTTAACACGTTCTCACGCTTCTGCCTCTGGAAGCCAACTAACATGTCACAACTAGTTCAAACTCGACACTGACTGTACCAAAGGTTTAGGCTACGCAGCTTACTTGTTGAAATGGATATACAGTCGATAGATGCCACTGTGCAACTACATTCACCGTATTTTTTGATCACACTTTGTATTACAACTTCGAACTATGACGTGAGAAAAGAACTCATGTTTTAGATCGAATTTTAAACTTCCAAACTAAGATATACATAAAAGGAGTGTCTTATAGATAGACGCATTCCATCTATCTGACTGTTGACAGATATTGGAGCAAAACCTTCAAGAAATAGCAAGAATTTTATTTATTTCTCTTTACACGAATAAGAACCACATATCCAGCGTTTTATTTTTCAGCGTTTCAACGATAAGAGATGAAATCTTTCAGCTTTACTATGGTTTCAGCATTTCAATTATAGGAGATGAAATCTTTCAGCTTTATTATGATTTCAGCGTTTCAAAGATAGGAGATGAAATCTTTCAGCTTTATTATGGTTTCAGCGTTTCAATTATAGGAGATGAAATCTTTCACCTTTATTATGGTTTCAGCGTTTCAACAATAGGAGATGAAATCTTTCAGCTTTATTATAGTTTCAGCGTTTCAATTATAAGAGATGAAATCTTTCAACTTTATTATGGTTTCAGCATTTCAATTATAGGAGATGAAATCTTTCAGCTTTGTTACGGTTTCAGAGTTTCAACGATAGGAGATGAAATCTTTCAGCTTTATTATGGTTTCAGCGTTTCAATTATAGGAGATGAAATCTTTCAGCTTTATTATGGTTTCAGCATTTCAATTATAGCAGATTAAATCTTTCAGCTTTATTATGGTTTCAGCGTTTCAACGATAGGAGATGAAATCTTTCATCTTTATTATGGTTTCAGCATTTCAATTATAGGAGATGAAATCTTTCAGCCTTATTATGGTTTCAGCGTTTCAATTATAGGAGATGAAATCTTTCAGCTTTATTATAGTTTCAGCGTTTCAATTATAGGAGATGAAATCTTTCAGCTTTATTATGATTTCAGCATTTCAATTGTAGGAGATGAAATCTTTAAGCTTTATTATGGTTTCAGCGTTTCAATTATAGGAGATTAAATCTTTCAGCTTTATTATGGTTTCAGCATTTCAATTATAGGATATGAAATCTTTCAACTTTATTATGGTTTCAGCGTTTCAATTGTAGGAGATTAAATCTTTCAGCTTTATTATGATTTCAGCGTTTCAAAGATAGGAGATGAAATCTTTCAGCTTTATTATGGTTTCAGCGTTTCAACGATAGGAGATGAAATCTTTCAGCTTTATTATGGTTTCAGCGTTTCAACGACAGGAGATGAAATCTTTCAGCTTTATTATGGTTTCAGTGTTTCAATTATAGGAGATGAAATCTTTCAGCTTTATTATGGTTTCAGCGTTTCAACGATAGGAGATGAAATCTTTCATTTTTATTATGGTTTCAGCGTTTCAACGATAGGAGATGAAATCTTTCAGCTTTATTATGGTTTCAGCATTTCAATTGTAGGAGATTAAATCTTTCAGCTTTATTATGATTTCAGCGTTTCAACGATAGGAGATGAAATCTTTCAGCTTTATTATGGTTTCAGCATTTCAATTATAGGAGATGAAATCTTTCAGCTTTATTATGATTTCAGCGTTTCAACGATAGGAGATGAAATATTTCAGCTTTATTATGGTTTCAGCGTTTCAACGATAGGAGATGAAATCTTTTATTTTTATTATGGTTTCAGCGTTTCAACGATAGGAGATTAAATCTATCAACTTTATTATGGTTTCAGCGTTTCAATTATAGGAGATGAAATCTTTCAGCTTTATTATGGTTTCAGCATTTCAATTATAGGAGATGAAATCTTTCAGCTTTATTATGGTTTCAGCATTTCAATTATAGGAGATGAAATCTTTCAGCTTTATTATGGTTTCAGCGTTTCAATTATAGGAGATGAAATCTTTCAGCTTTATTATGGTTTCAGCATTTCAATTATAGGAGATGAAATCTTTCAGCTTTATTATGGTTTCAGCGTTTCAACGATAGGAGATTAAATCTTTCAACTTTATTATGGTTTCAGCGTTTCAATTATAGGAGATTAAATCTTTCAACTTTATTATGGTTTCAGCGTTTCAATTATAGGAGATGAAATCTTTCAGCTTTATTATGGTTTCAGCGTTTCAACGATAGGAGATGAAATCTTTCATTTTTATTATGGTTTCAGTGTTTCAATTATAGGAGATTAAATCTTTCAACTTTATTATGGTTTCAGCATTTCAATCATAGGAGATGAAATCTTTCAGCTTTATTATGGTTTCAGCGTTTCAACGATAGGAGATGAAATCCTTCATTTTTATTATGGTTTCAGCGTTTCAATTATAGGAGATGATATCTTTCAGCTTTATTATGGTTTCAGCGTTTCAACGATAGGAGATTAAACCTTTCAACTGTATTATGGTTTCAGCGTTTCAATTATAGGAGATGAAATCTTTCAGCTTTATTATGATTTCAGCATTTCAATTATAGGAGATGAAATCTTTCAGCTTTATTATGGTTTCAGCGTTTCAACGATAGGAGATTAAATCTTTCAACTTTATTATGGTTTCACCGTTTCAATTATAGGAGATGAAATCTTTCAGCTTTATTATGGTTTCAGCGTTTCAACCATAGGAGATGAAATCTTTCAGCTTTATTATGGTTTCAGTATTTCAATTATAGGAGATGAAATCTTTCAGCTTTATTATGGTTTCAGCATTTCAACGATAGGAGATGAAATCTTTCAGCTTTATTATGGTTTCAGCATTTCAACGATTGGAGATGAAATCTTTCAGCTTTATTATGGTTTCAGCATTTCAATTATAGGAGATGAAATCTTTCAGCTTTATTATGGTTTCAGCATTTCAACGATAGGAGATTAAATCTTTCAACTTTATTATGGTTTCAGCGTTTCAATTATAAGAGATGAAATCTTTCAGCTTTATTATGGTTTCAGTATTTCAATTATAGGAGATGAAATCTTTCAGCTTTATTATGGTTTCAGCGTTTCAATTATAGGAGATGAAATTTTTCAGCTTTATTATGATTTCAGCATTTCAATTATAGGAGATGAAATCTTTCAGCTTTATTATGGTTTCAGCGTTTCAACGATAGGAGATTAAATCTTTCAACTTTATTATGGTTTCAGCGTTTCAATTATAGGAGATGAAATCTTTCAGCTTTATTATGGTTTCAGCGTTTCAACGATAGGAGATGAAATCTTTCATTTTTATTATGGTTTCAGCGTTTCAACGATAGGAGATTAAATCTTTCAGCTTTATTATTGTTTCAGTATTTCAATTATAGGAGATGAAATCTTTCAGCTTTATTATGGTTTCAGCATTTCAACGATAGGAGATGAAATCTTTCAGCTTTATTATGGTTTCAGCATTTCAACGATAGTAGATTAAATCTTTCAGCTTTATTATGGTTTCAGCATTTCAACGATAGGAGATGAAATCTTTCAGCTTTATTATGGTTTCAGCGTTTCAACGATAGGAGATGAAATCTTTCAGCTTTATTATGGTTTCAGCGTTTCAACGATAGGAGATTTAATCTTTCATTTTTATTATGGTTTCATCGTTTCAACGATAGGAGATGAAATCTTTCATTTTTATTATGATTTCAGCGTTTCAACGATAGGGGATGAAATCTTTATTAACCACCATTACGAATATCTATATTATGTTTGCTGGCCGTCTGCAAATTCACCGATGTATGTTCACTGTATACTAAGCTTTAATGAATGCTTAATTGTAGGTTCCTTGTGTAAAATATTGATAGATCTTTGGATTATAAGTAAGGTAGTTTACAAGAAGAGATTCCATTACCTACAATAATGCAGTTTTTTAATTATTAATTTAAAGCATTTCACGTTAACTGTATTCTCTTTCTTCCAAATTATTTTTAATTGCTAACGGTTGTTTTTGTAAGTTTAATTTCTTTGTATAACAATACATGATGTAAAATGAACACTTCACAGTAAAATCCATCCTTTTATCTTTCATTCGAGCCCTATTTGAACCCCGTAGGCCTATTTGTTTGGATTTAAGAGCGTGTCTTCAGTGTTCCACACAGTTCAACTGCCTGAAATACCATGAAGCGTCCATGGGAGATTTGGGGAATTTTGGTATGTTATTCAAAACATCAATTAGACCAAATTTACCAATTTTCAACTTCACACAATTGTTTGTAATATTATTACATCAAGCATCTGGCCTACAGGTGCTTACATGATGGTCGCATGAATGGATGGCAACAGTGCAGCTTGCGTCACTTAAACGCACGTAGCTCCGTAACTATTAGTCGTACATGCACTACAAAGGTACCGATGGAAAAATGAAAGTTTGCTAAAACTTTTTTTATTGGAGTAGTTTTACGATATTTGCGATAGGAAAACTTCCATAACCAAGCAAAGAAAAAGGGAGTTCGTTTCTTGTCGACTTTTGAGGGATTCAGTCGTTTAGTGTGGCCCTGGGTGGTGTGTAATTAAAACAATAACAGCTTGAACTGAAACTCTATTATTTATCTTTCATTTGAGACCTATTTTAGCTTCCTGGGTTTACCCATTTGTATGTAACAGCCATTCCAGCGATAACTTCTGCTTTTCCAGCACTCCAGATTTAGGAGACTTTTGATATTTTGTTCAGGACATCCAATAGAACAAATCTGCCAAATTTCAGCTTTAGACTATTTTACGGAAGGTTCAAACCTAAAATGAATGGGCTACCCTCCCAACAACTCGTTCAACCAATAAAACTTAACACAACAACAGTGACTCCACAAAACAAACGCAAAGTCTCGTCAAAAAGGTAATACATTTAAATATTATACTATTCGTTTCTCATTGTTCCATGTTATAAAACATTTTCCATTGTTCCTAACGAAGACTTTCAACACAAATTCACACAATGAAGCGTGCTGTGTGGTCCAATGACAAACTAAGTCTGTGGCTATTTGAGATTGCGTTTTTGAAGCGTTACCCCCTAGAGCGAATGCGACCAATGTGACTATTTGGTAACTTAACTTTCGCTAGAGTTATAAATCATACTGTGAGCCAGTCAGGGTTTCCAGGTCTTTATTGACAATTCCAGGTCTATAATAGCAGAGTTCCAGTACTCTGCACAAAGCATATTCAAAGCAGCTGTTTCTTGCTAAAATCCCATTGCCTGGCAACACGTCTTTCCCTTTTTCCTTCCTTTTGACATCTTTTAAACAGCAGGCGGTCTACTGTTCTGAAACGCACCAAATACGCTCGAGCTGACGTTTTCTCCGAGTTTTTATTGCTTTCGCGTTTGTAATTAACCATCCATATTTAAATACATGGTCTGCGTATTGCAAGCGTACGCATGAGCAATAAAAACGTTTTGCAAACGCTACAAGTAGCCAGGGACTTAGAACAGAACAGAAAGAGGAAATCACACAAATAAGATTAGACAAAAGAGAAACAGAATAATAGCAATTAGAGAAGATAAAACTACACACGAACAATGTCAACACTAATGCAAATTCACAATTACATCTTGATTACGAAGTAATTGTAGAAACGAAATGCATATCCTAAGGAAGGTGGGGTAGAATGGGTTTTAAAAATTTTGCAAAGAATATGGCAACGCTGTTCAAAAAGAGTTTTGGAACACGAGTCGAAATGTTTTTTCCATCATCCATTTCGATTGAAATACGTATTTTAAGGGAATAAACTGTTTCATATACACTTCTCAAAAATACTTCCTATATAAATCTATTTTCCTTGTGCGAATATAGGCTATTCAGCTAGTGGACTGTAATAAATAATAGTTCTATTTTTTTTACCTATAGATTATGACGTTTCCAAAGTTTGTCAATGTGACGACCGTGCCAGGACTTTGGTTGGTTGTCACCTTAGTTTGTGCGCAATAATTTTTCTGAACATTTTTCTTGTTATTGTCTTCCAAACAAGTTTCTTTCCCCCTCCGTCTCTAAGACTTGTAACTTTTCTCTTAGTGAACAAACAAACAAACAATTGAGAATAAACGACCTCCCTCTCTCTCAATCTCTCTCCTTTTCTCTCATATCCTCCGGAAGAAACAAACAAGAAGGAGACAAATTTTTGGTGTGTGAATCTGTGTGTGTGTGTCAGAGTATGCCGTTTTGTAGTAAAGTGACCTTACGAAAGCTTTCGATAATTTTCAACAAGGAACAGGAGACCGAAAGAGAGAGTTAGTTGATAGACTGAACAAAAGAGTAGTGAGAAGATACTGAAGTTTTCTTTCGGGGGTTTCTTCTTCTTTTTATTCTTCTGAAGAAATAAAGTTTGTTGTCGTCGTTATCTTGTAGCTCACTGACATATCGCTTCCAATTCAGGCGATTTGAGAAAAATTTTCTGTCTCCATTTTTCTTCCCTCCTTACTATTTCTTCTTCTCCACTTAGAATCAAAGGAGAAACTTTTCTGTTATCTCAGTCCGAATTATGGCGCTTTTCCGTTCGCTTTTCAAAGAAACTTTTCACTTTTATTATTGCTTTGACGATCTTCTTCTTCTTTTTTTTGAACAGAGAAATATAAAATCTTTTCTTTCTCTTTTTTTAATGAAGAGCTTAATTGCTAAGTACGGGATTATCCAAAATAGAGAACTGTGATATTACAATTCAACAATTAACCATACTAACAGAATACTCGTTCTTCGCACGGGGATAATATTTTTTATTTTGGACATAAAAGGCTGCATTGGGAATTTAAATGGCATCGGAAGTGTCACTGATCGTCTCAGCGACCCCAAGAAATATGGATTCGACGCTAACATTTGTCATTTTCAATTATTTTTATATATCTTTCCTTCCTCCAAGTTGTGGGACTGACTTTGGATTTAAACGGCATAATCTCAGCGAACCTGAAAATTATGAATTCGACACTAATATCGATCATTGCCAATCATTTTTATTTATCTCCCCAAAGTTAAGGGGCTCTATTTGGATATATCGTGGACAAAACATCTACACCAAATTTCGCTGCTTTACCCCGAGTGGTTCAAAACAAACATAATTACATTGATATTAAAACTTGTTAACTCACTTTTGCAATGGTTGAATTTTCATAAATTGATTAAGACAAAAATCTGATGAGTAGAGAACTCGCGACAATGCCGATCCTTGCGGTACACCAATAAGAAAGAATTGTCGGAAAAATGGAAAGGGGCATATGATCCAGACTATTTTGTACCGTACTCATTGTTGAACGAAGGACTTCGTGCATGAATAGACTCATGCATTAGCCACCAGACCAGCGAGATTAGCTGTATCGCCCAAGGGATGCGGATCACGTGTGCCCCGCTGAGATTAATCCTGGGACCTTATGAATGAAAATTGCGAGTGCTACCAGCTAGAAGAAAATCAAGTTGCAGTATATTGATAACAGTCCCGTATATACATATATTAAACAACTTCGTATTTCAGCCTAAAGTTTTGTGAGCTTTATGTTCTATAGTTTGTCTGTGCAGCAGTAAAATTGTTTGATGTTGTTCAATTGGAATAATGGTATTTGCACCAACAGATGTGTGAAGAGAATCCAAGAGTTTTGTTGTGGGAGTGTGGACTTAAAGTAAATACAGTAGCAAACAAGAATAGTTCTTGTTTACAGAAAACGAATGTTGTCACTTCTAGACTTAAATAAACATGTGCAAACAGTAGGCTTTATAGGAGGGAACCACACAGAGAATAAGAGAAATAAGCGGCCTTTGTGAAAGAAGTGGGAGTCGGTTAATTCAAGTTGTAGGGAAAACAAAGAACAATGTAAACGAAAAGTTAATTCCTTTTTTTTTCTTCTCTTGTGCTTGCAACACTTACGTGAACAAACACAAAGTGCTTTTTCTCCTCCACGAATTCATCCTACGCACAGATGCAAAAATTGCACATCCTCTCAGAGTGACATTGTAAATATAGTACAAACAGTTCCATTATGATTATGGCGATTAATAAATAGTACCACTATGCTGATAACTATTAACAAATAGTAACTACAACTGTTACCGTTTAAATTTTGTCAGTCCAAGTCTGTGTGCTCAAAGTTATAGTATTTATTATTATTATTATTATTATTATTATTATTATTATTATTATTATTATTATTATTATTATTATTATTATTATTATTATTATTATTATTATTATTATTATTATTTGGTATTCTGCCTGTTGGCATGTCCTGAGACTAATGTCCTTTCTTTCTTCTTTTCTAGGTTCGGACCTGGAAATTTTTCTTCGACGTTCCTCGATTTTCAATTTTTCAAATTATTCTTCTATTTTTCAAATTATTGATTAGTTGTATTCCTCCTCTTTCTACTGCTCGCTTTTCTTTCACCCTTTCCTCTATGGTGGTATGAAGAAGACAATTTCTCCAGAAGATGTGTCCAGTCCAATTGGCCTTCCTACAAAGGACGCTGGCTAAAAGTATCCTCTTCTTTCCTATATGTTTTAAAACATATTGGTTTTTTGGTCTCTCTGTAGAATTTTATTTTTTCCATCTTTCTCCAACACCATATTTCGAAGTTCTCTCAATATTTCTTCTCTGACTTTCGTAATGCCCAAGTCTCTGAAATGTAGAGTCCAATACTCCATATATAGCACTTGACCAACTTCTTTCTTAGTCCCATATGAATCCTGCTAGTTAAGACTGATATGTTCTTGTTGAATGCTTCTTTGGCTAAGCCAATTCTTGACCTACTCTCTTTGATACAATAAGAGTCTCTCATCAAAATATTTCCCGGATATTTGAAGTGATCGATCTCTTCAAGTCCTCTTTGTCCTAGTCTAACCCGAATAGGCGCTTCCATGGGACATTCTCATGACTTTCAACGTTTGATTTACATTTCATATTATCTCCAAGTGTAAACTATTTAAAACAATTCATTTCTAAAATAAAAGTACGTACTTATTGAGAGTATGAGGACCACTTTCGTCAAATTTACAGATGACCTCCGTTAATTTACAAAGAAAGAATGACGTTCATGGTACGTTATGTAGGTGAGAAACATGTCTCATATATCAACATAAATGCAGCATTAAACAGTTTTCTACATTACCATGCGATTGTTCGTATGTATGCAACGCACTTGATGTTCGTATTTCGTAATGTAACGAAAATAAATCTATTAGCCTCTAGTGATTAACTAGCACAGGTTCGTGTATGTTTCATTTCGCACGAATTATCGTTTAAATAAATCTTTGTCCACGGTCATTCTCACCGTCACTAACAGAGCTGCTCCTTAGTGAAAAATTCCTCCATTAAGTGAGTCCATCAGCTTCGCGGTTTGGGCACGAAATCTTGCGACCAGAACCTCGCAGACCAAACCCTCGCCGGGCCGAAACCTCACGTCCCAAAATTTTGCGTGGCGAAAACCTCGCCGTCCTGATCTCGGGACACAGAATCTCGAATGGTCTAAACTACACGGGACGTAATCCCGCCTTGGAAGAAATGTCGTCAGTATAAAACGTCGTCACGACGATTTCTTCGATGTAGAATGCTCTATATATTGCTATATGTACTGTATATATATTTTGTAATAACACATAATTGCATTAAAATAATGAGAGGACAAAACTCTACGCGTGCTTTGAAAATCTATCCTATATAAAAATGAAAATGATTATGTTTGTGATATCATACCTCTTGAGCCACCCTACCGCTCTCGATGAAATTTTCAACAGAGATGAGGTTCGGGCCTGGGATGCTTTTTATAATTTCATTTTGAGGGCATAACGAAGGGGAAGGGGAAATATATAAAAATAAATAAAACTTAATAACTCTTAAACCACGAGACCAATTTCGATCTATTTTGACACACAAATCAGGTTAAAGCCCGGGATGTTTTTTTTATCATTTCACTTTCACAGGGAGGCAATGGGGAGACATATAAAAATACATAAAAATGAAACTGGCTGCGCTTAATAACTCTTGAACTACCCGACCGGTCTGGATCAAATTTTCAGTATATATCGGTTTTGAGCTTGGGATGGTTTTTATTTCACTTTGACGGTGACCTTAGGTAATTCCAACAAAATCTATTCTAAACTTCTAACTATGATATAATATCTGAGATTTTACGTCCCTCGTTTATATCTTGTAGGTTCAAGGAGACGTAGATGATCAGGATGAAAGAAATGATGAAATGAAGAAAGTGAGAGGAAACGGGAATACCCCCAATTATTATTATTATTATTATTATTATTATTATTATTATTATTATTATTATTATTATTATTACTTCTAATATGTAATTGCATTTTAAGAAACTCATTGGGTAAATTTTAAGGAAAGGTTTCATTACGCAAGGTTTTGGCCAAGCGAGATTTTGGTTCGCGAGGTTTTTGGGCGGCGAAGTTTAGACCAGGCAAGATATTGGCCCACAAGCTTTTGGGCGGCAAGGTTTTAGTCACGCGATATTTTGGCCCGCGCGGTTTTGGGAGGCGAGGTTTCAACCAGGCGAGGTTTTGTCCCGGCGAGATTTTTTCCCGCGAGGTTTTGTGTGGCGAGGTTTCGGCTACGCTAGATTTTGGGCGGCGAAGTTTTGTTCACGCAAGGTTTTGGTCCGAGAGATTTTGGGCGGTGAAGTTTTGGCCGCGAGATTTTGTCCGTATTTCCAGCTTACCCTGAGCCAGAATACATGCAAAACAAATTAATACATGTTTTCGTATGAGTGACCACTTTTATGGTATATTGCATGCATATTTTTTCACGCTCATGCTTGATTTCTGCTATATGTATGCTACGTGGCAAGAAACGGGTAACGCCACCCAATCAGAATCCTGTATCTAGTTCCTACTTCCAGGAGTATATACTCTCCCGAGATAGTCCTCATTTTCTAGCACGCTCGGTCGCGACAACGGGAGGCAGTTTAGAAATGGATAACTTCAACCAATCAGAAAAGTGTATCTATGACTAGGGTCGACCGTGATTAAAATATATGCATATCGCCTAAATTCAATAAAATGACTCTTGAAATATATTATTCCACTAGTTTCAGAGATAGTCAAGCGAACGTATCTTATCAAGTTAGTCCATATTCTTAATCTGAACTGAATTAATTTCAAATATGAAATCTACAATTATATTAGATTTTCTGTGAAGAACCAGGCGAGGACAGGAACGGTTTACACTAAAAGAGGAGAAAAGAGCATTGGTAGAATAAAAATAAAAAGTCCATAGAGCGGAATGATATGGAACAAGAATTCACTAATAATGAAACCAAAGAAGCAGAAATTGTGCTGGTCTCTTGTGATCACAAGCAGAAATGACAAATGATGATTTTTTTTTGAGAAAAGGAAAGAGAAAAAGAGAGAAAGAATATTTCAACTGTTATGCGTTCGCTTCGCGGTTTTTCGTCTTATAATAAGAGAGGAACAAAAGCACAAGGGAATCAAACGTTCGAGAATGAATTGGAGCGTGTTCAACTTGAACCATGGTAATGTCAACATAGGGAACGTTCTGAATTTTGCATGGTTCTGAGTTCTTTTCTCTTTGTATATATATATATATATATATATATATATATATATATATATATATATATATATATATATATATTTGATGCTTTATACCAACTTCCCGTAATATCTCAAATTCTATTTTTTAATTATCCCTTTTACTGGTTTTAGAAAACACTTGCCAAAGAAACATACTTTGGAAACTTATTTCAGGGTATTTATTTAAAATGTTCCAAAATGTTGTATATTTTGTACACATACTAGGGGTGCACATTGAGAAACATATGTAAGAAGAAAAGGAACAAACTGAGCAGGGGCGTCATTAAGGAGGAAAGGGGGGGCAAGTTCCCTGAGTATAAAAATATAAAAAGTAACTGCCTATTTTAAAGTTATTATTTCTAGTTAAATAAGGAACATATTGTAATGATCTTCTAATGTGATTTTAATGTCTAAAGCACGTTATGTATTATATTCTTTCAACTCCCTTGAAGCCCATTAACATCCCATAGCGATATGATGCTTTTATGGGGGTGAAGAATATCCAAGAATTTCAAAACATTATTCATGAAGTTGTACTTCATTTATGGCGATCCATTAATCGTCACAATAACCAATATAGGGTAATTGGGCAGATATTGATCCCTAAAAATGCATAACAAACCACGGAAGGGACAGTATAGTACGGATTAACGATTTCTCGTATTGTTGGTCGATATCTGTTTAGATACACCATGAACGCTTAACGTTACTTGAGAAAAATATGAATTTTGTGTGACCTACAGTTTCTAAATGGGATGAGTCACATGATTTGCTGTTGATGAAAAAGCAGTCCTCCCTTCAATGTTAGGAACTGGTTCAATGAGCACTTTCCAGGACGTTCGATAGGTACACATAATGGCCAGCAAGAAGTCCAGACCTGACTCTCTGATTTATTTTTTTTTTTTTTTTGTGCAGGTGGGCCAAGGAAGACGTGTAACGCAGGAATCCTTAAACTCTTGATGAACTTGAGAATAAGATCCGTTATAACTGACCTTCCTGCTGAGTTGTTGAGGAAGGTCACAGAACACACAACTAGTCTGTTCAAGAAAACGCCTAGCAAATGCTGGTACATACATTGAGTTGTAACTTTGGGAGGAAGTAATCGGCATACAAATGACCAAATATTAGGAAATACAACTATGAGTGTGGGGTAATTTACTACGGAGGCCAATAATACGTTTCACGCGAGTTAAAGAGGAGCAGATCTATTTATTCGTGGCCTACTCTATGCACGACTGCTTAAATATACCCGTTCGTTAAAACATAAAACCTATGTTTAAACATAGAACCTGATGTATATACAAGTTTACTAATAGGATTACCACCTATCCCGATTTCAGCGCAATGTTACGCATCTGCGTCCCGACCTGGTTTTCTTAGGACTTCAAAATGTCGGGAGTTTCATCCTTATTATTGGGATCAGTATTTCCACAGTCCTTGCTCTGCAGTGGGATGAAAAATAGTACCAAATTGAAACAAAAAGGGCTGAATTCATTATTTTATACTTCTATTTTTCTACATTTTTTTTGTTTTGTAAAATAGTAAAATACTTTGCCCACGAATGATCGTCCCTGATCTAACTCTAGGTCTATACATAAAGCTTGTTATAACGCGTCAATATATATCTCTAAAACGCAGAAATGTTCGGGTATCTTTATATTCGTCAATATGGCGTTATTAGTAAACAACTTAGCCCGGTAAACTGGCAACTAAGTCAATGTATTTTTTCGTGCTATTATCGTTTTGGTGTAGAATCTTGAATATTCAACACTTAATTCAACGTGTGTGTGCTTTTTATTTTAAGATTTCAAGATAAAATTTCCACTCATACTTCTTCTTTCTCGTCTCCTTCCTGCGCGGATCGGATGTTCCCATCTAGAGTCATTTCTTTCATTTGTTTCCACACAGTTCGTAACATTATGCGGTGTAACGTCAGAGAATGAATGTTCAACAACATTTTTTAAGAGTCCAATACACAGTTTGAGTAACGTGATATGTAGGAATAGTTTCACTGACACTTCTCAAAATGTGACAAATATTTCTTAAATAGTGCTGAATTAAGTAGAATTGTACCAACTTTTTCACAAAAGGGGCTGAAAATGCCAGCGGGGTACCAACGGACCGATGAATGACAGAAAGGGCTGAATTTGGTACAATTGTACCAAGTATGGCTACAATGATTGGAATTGAGTTTCCACCAGTGACGAACATTTTCCGATTCATAAAAACATACTCCACTTATTCCTACATCGTAGTTTTGCCGTGATATGAGGTGGAAAATTTTCTATATTTTTCCGGAAAATTTTCCTTTCTAAACAAATTGTTAAATAGTGAAAGATCGTTTAAAGAATCTGAAAATTTTCATGGCTCAGACAATTTTCAGTACTATGTAGGAACAAGTGAAACAATTTTTCATGAATCGAAATATTATCTGTATTCTATGGAAAAATTGAAAAACTTTTTATGAGTCGAAAACTTTCATTATTTTGAAGCAAAAAGTGAAACAACTTTTTGTGAATCGGAAAGTTTTATTGCTCTGTAGAAATAAGTGAAAATAATATTCATGGATCGGAAAATGTAGAAACAAGTGGAAAAACTTTCATAAGCCAGACAGTTTTGGATATTATGTAGAGTTATGTTAGGTGGAAAGTTTTCCACTATATTTAACTGCACATTGAGATATAAAATTCAATTCCTGTAGAGGAAAATTAGACAGCAACAAATTATAATTTTCCAATTAGCTTTCGGGAACCAGAAAATTTTCTAATATTTCAAGTTGGGAAGTAAAAATTTAGACAATTTCTCCCCTCTCCCCATCTCTCTCTCTCTCTCTCTCTCTGTGTGTGTATGTGAAGTGCAGGGAACCTACATCAAGTTCGTAGAGAACAAACATTCCATTCCAATATTTAAAATTTAACAAGAAATCGAAAACAAACCTTTGTGAGTGTATCATTTATTTGAGAAATAGAAAATTCCACTATTTATTCACATATAGGCCTGCCTATGTAATGAAATAACTACATAAAAGTTTCTTATGAAGAATTTTTTTTGTAAGAAAATAGGAAGAAGTGCTTTGATTTTATTGTGTTTAACACTCGTAAATCATAATTTCAATATTGAAATTTTGTATAATCAACATCTTAGAGCAGATATTTGTATTGTAAAACTACCATTATTATGTATAAAAATGTATTGGAAATAATGATAATTCGATAGAACAAGTACATACATATATAAAAAAGAAATATGTTTTTTTTTTTATTTTGTAAATTAAAATGTAATTACTTGTTGCTTTTAGAACGCAGCGCTAATAGTGCAGCTTTTTACGTTTCTTTTATTATTTTATTGGAAGAACAACTACGCAAATCAGCTTCCTTATTAGTTATATTTCACTTTCTCTTCTGAATGAATATATGAATAAATAAATGTTTATTTCCAGAAAATGGTCAGTATTTGTTTTCATGAGTTACTTAAACTCGAATTTTGGATAGGCAAAAATTTACAGTAGGCATTTTATATTATCTCTACTTATTTACAAATGTTGCACTATGTAAATCCAGAAAAGTAGTAAAGCTATGAGAAAACTTCGTCTTACGCGTATTAAACTAACGAAATATAATTTTGTGAGATCAAAGGTGGATTCTGAGGGAAGAACGAATTGAAGTTTTTGAAACATTTTTGAAGAAATGAAGAGTCGTTAGATTTTCACTTCATGAAACTTTTTAAGACAATATTTATTACCAATAAACTTTACGGCTGACCAACGATGTACGAATAAGTGAAGTATGTTTTTATGAATCGGAAAATATTCATAACTTTTAATAAATTTAAATTTTAAATAATAGAATGGGATATTTGTACTCTACGTACTCGATGTATGTTCTCGGTACTTTACACACACACACACACACACACACACACACACACACACACACACACACACACAAAGAGAGAGAGAGAGAGAGAGAGAGAGTTGAATGGAGTTGATGTTGAGTTTAACGTCCCTTTCAGCAGTGAGGCTATATGAGACGGGACCAACTGATTAACGTGGAATCCGAACTACATGAGCTTCCGCCGGGAATCGAAGCAGGTCTCCCATGCCGAAGGCGCATTAGCAACGAAGGAGCCCGCAGAGCGAGCGAGAGAGAAACACTATATAAATATTTACTTCCCTACTTGAAATATTGGACAATTTTCTGGTTCCCGAAAGCTAATTGGAAAATTATAATTTGTTGCTGACTTTCCTCTACAGAACTTTCATCTACAGAAATTCAATTTTGTAGCTCAATGTGCAGTTAAATATAGTGACAAATTTTCCAACTGACATCACTATATATAATATCCAAAATTTTCCGATCTATGAATATTCCTTTCACTTGTTTCTACAGAGCAATAAAACTTTAAGATTCTCAAAAAGTTGTTTTACTTGTTGCTTCAAAATGATGAAAATTTTCCCACTCATAAATAGTTCTTCAATTTTTCTTTATTAGGTGGCTTGCGTGCAGTAGCACAGACTATTTCTTATGAAGTTAGATTGGCTTTGACTTTATTATCTTTTTGTTTTTGGCTGAGAGATATAGATTGTTAAATTTTGGTTATTTTCAGAATTTTTTGCACAGAAAATTTTCCACCTTACGTCAAATTTTTTTTTGTTGCCTGCTAGCAATTGCTAGCAACTACCCGAAGAGGGTTAGGCCCTCTGTAGGGGAAGAGAGGTAGATGTACTATTGCAATATATTGGGAAACAATAGATGGGTTATGGGTTGTTAAAGAAGCATTTTTATTAACAAGCAATTCAGGTCATTATGGTTTTAATAACCATAATCATTAGGTTGGTTTAAGGTTTACATGTGAAAGAGCATCTGAATGGATGAGAGCAGATGGAAAGCAGATGGATGAGAGCAGATGAGAATGAGGTGCATTTCACATCACAACACATAGGTTTTGTTAGTATGACAAATGCGTGTTATCTTCTCGCCTAGGGGCGACGCTAGGCATTAATGAAGACAAGGGTGCCCTGTTAGAACGGTAGGTATTACTGTGCATATGATGGCCAGATATGAGGGAGATGAGCATCTGAAGAATATGGTTCGTAGTAACGACTGTCTGGGTGGTCAGGGGGAATAGTGTAGCGGTAGAGAGTAAGCAGTAATGAAAGCGGAGGAATGAAAGCAGCAGAGGGGGAGAGATTACGGGCGTGTTCTTCAAATGTTTGCTGTAAAAGTGGATGGTTGGACTGCAGACGCCGGGTAATATATTTTGTGCGAAGTGTTTCCAGATGATAGAG
Source organism: Thermobia domestica (assembly GCF_964235325.1). NCBI lineage: Eukaryota > Metazoa > Arthropoda > Insecta > Zygentoma > Lepismatidae > Thermobia > Thermobia domestica. The sequence continues at coordinate 21,959,999 of NC_137469.1, read as the reverse complement.
GATGTGTGGAAATGTGAGGCGATCATAGAAGTCCCGAGTTGGACTGGGTAACTTAATTCGAAAAGCAATGCGCAAGGCATGTCGTTCAAGAATTCGTAGTTTCTCATAGTATGATGGTGGTGCAGATAACCAGGCGGTAAAACCGTAAACAAGTATAGGTCGCAGAAAAACTTTATAGGTGTTCAAGATAGTAGTCGCAGAGAGTCCCCAGGTTGTTCCAGTAAGACTTTTCAGCAAATTGAGACGACCATATGCCTTTTTTGCGATAGCTTGCAAATGGGCCGACCATGTAAGGCGGTGATCGAAAGTAAGACCAAGATATTTGACAGTACGAGAAGGCTTGAGAGGTACATTTTGAACAGTAAGATTCAAGAGACTAGGATTACGGTGTATACGAGAGCGGTATTTCGGTGATAGGAATACAATAGCTTGCGTTTTTGTCGGATTTATTTTCAAGCGCCAGTGAGAGCACCAATCGACAAAGGTATTGATAGCATCTTGTAAGGCCAAATTAAGTTGGTGGATAGTTTTGCCAGTGGCGAGCAGTGCAGTATCGTCTGCATACTGAAAGAATTGTTCTGTAGCTGGAACAGCAGGAAAGTCGGCAACATACAGAATGTACAGTAAGGGTGACAAAGCCGATCCTTGTGGAACCCCAGAATGAAGAAAAATTGGAAAGGAGCAACTGAAATTAATATAGACGTAGGCCAGGCGACAAGTGAGAAAATTACAAATGAAGCGGAGATAGGCAATAGGCAATCTGAGCTGCTTCAGTTTATAAATAAGAGCTGGATGCCAGACCTTATCGAATGCCTTTTCCAAGTCAAACAGGACCAAGCAAGATGGATGTCCTGTGTTAAAATGGTTGTAGATGGAATTAGTAAGGCGAAGTAGTTGGTCGTTGATGCTGAAAGAGGGTATAAAACCAGCTTGTTCAAGAGGAAGGCTGTTGTGTAGTGCCAGATAGCAGTGAAGACGTTTGACAATGATACGCTCCAGAATTTTGCAAAATGTTGATGTTAATTGAATGGGACGATAAGAGCTGACAGTGTGAGCAGGTTTGCCTGGTTTGAGAAACATGAGAGTTTTGGATGTTTTCCAGTCGACAGGGACATAGCCAGTACGTAGAATAAATGTATATATAAGAGAAAGCAAATATAAAACAATATAGGGGCTTTCTCGAACGTGCCTGTATGTAATAGAGTCTATACCAGGAGCTGTGTTACGTCTATGAGCAACAACAGAAGTAATGTCAGATATCAAGATTGGCTCAGTAAGAGGATTGTTCTCGGGAAGAGTATGTTGAATATTTGGTTGTAAATGTGGAGAGTCCAGATTGAGCCTGTCGACGGGATGAGGACGATGAGGTAAATCAGGCGTCAGTGGTGTAAATATTTCCTGAAGGTACTGTGCAAACGCATTAGCCTTGTCAGTATCGGTATGAAGAGGCGTATTATTGTCAATAAGAGGGTAAGTTGTTCGAGTATTTTGCCCAGTGAGTTGCCGAAAACGCTTCCAATACTGCGTTGGATGAGAAAGAGAACCGAGATGGTTGCAAGTTTTGATCCAGCTCCGTAGTTTTTAAGCTCTGAGATAGTTGTGAACGGTGCGTTGAAGTTGTCGGTGGTGATGCAGGGAGTCTAGGTTGCCAGTAGCGACGAAATCCCTATAAAACTGACGAGAACGTTTTATCAACGGCAGGTATTGTGGAGGCAAAGATGGTCGAAAGGCAGAAGTAGTAGATGTAGGAATGTACTTGGCAGTAGCATTTCGCATGACAGTAGTCAGAGATTCGAGACAATGATAGAGGTCTGATTCGGTACTTGGTGGCGATAGCTCAGAAAGATTTTCTGTGAGATGCGATCTGTATGCAGTCCAATTTGCCTTATCATAACGATAGGTAGTTCGTGGAGGTATATCCTGAGAAGAGGTAGCCGAACGAGTTGTAATAAGGAGTTTTATAGGAGCATGATCGCTGCCAATGAGATCAAGTACTTCAACAGAGCTACGATGAGATATGTTGCTCGACACAATAACTATATCCGGGGTAGTCTGGCTAGAAGGCCTGGTAGGTTTCGGCAGTGGTAGTGTCACACCGGTAGTATGGCTAGTGATATAATTGAGAAACTGGTCTCGCTGAGTCGCCGGACGGCTGTGTAAATTCACGTCTGCCATGATTATATAGGTGCGAAAATTATTGGAGATGTATTGAAAGAAACTGAATGGAATATCATGACCAGGACGGATATACAAAGTGGCAACTGTTACATAGAGTTCTTTATAGTATAAAGATGTGATAAGATGTTCAGGAATATTTTGTAAGACGGGTGAATGACTGCGAAATGGGATGGAAGGAGAAAACCCAATCGCTACTCCCCCGTTGGCTCGCCTGGCTGCTATGGTGCTATCCTGCCGTAACAATTGAAATCGAGGTATGCGACATGTCATGTTGTGTGAGAGATGAGTCTCATTAAGCAGAAAGGCATGGATCCTTTCTTCAAGCAAAAGCGCTTCAAAGAGTGGCTTGTGCTGTGACAGAGAACGTATGTTCAAAAACAAGAAGGAGAGCGCCATAATGCAATGAAGAGAGACATGGTGGCTTTTAAACCTCGGTTTCCAGTACATTTGAATGATAGTAAACATTATTGCCAGAATATGTGGGAGAGATGGTAACGTTGAAAATTGCCTTGGCTGCGTACTGAATTTGTTGAGCGATATGGTTACGTAAGAATGGGTGGATGTTTTGTAAAGACAGAGTAAGAAATGTTAAAAGCTGATGGACAGTTACAGGCTTTTGAAGAGCGGGATTTGTAGGTGGTTGGGTTTGCTCAGGTATGCGCAGTGGCACTACAGTCTCTGGTTTTGATGGCTCAGGAGCTGGTTTGGATCGGCATTTGTAACTATATGTTGGGTGTGAATTTTCTTGACATGTGGAGCACGTCGGAGGTGATTTCAAATTAGTACAACTACGTGTAGGATGTGGGCCCGAACAGTAGCCACACTTAAATGGGTTTCTACACTGAGATGTAGAATGTTGTCCATAGACCTGACAGCGCTCACAGCGAAGAGGTAATGGAGAAGAAGTCCTGGATGGTTCTACACGATGGCGCTGTTTGTAGATATATGCACCACGAGTTAGCAGGTCATCAATGGTCTGCTGTGAACTGGTAAGTACGCGCACCATGTATGTCGGACCATGGTCGCCTTTGATCCGGATGCATTTGATGATAAGGTAGCCCTCTAACTTGAGTTCTTCGAGGATCTCATCGTCGGTATAACTCGGATCTACCCCACGAATAACAACAGAAAGAGTAGGTGATTTCTTCGGCGGAGGTGGCTGTTTGGTACGTTGGTCACTGAGCTTGGTCATTGTAGATTTCTTTCCGAAAATCTCGAAACTGAACTTGTTCCGGATTGTACGGAGAAACTCTGGATCAGGTGTCTTGATAATCATTCCGTTCCTGGTCTTTATGATTTGAGTGATATTGACACGAGGTAGGTATTTAGTAATCTGAAAGAAAAGAAGTTTCGTGTTAGTGAATTTCGGGTCAAAATTCTGAAGTAAATAAGAATAGATAGCAGGGCGACCCGGTGGAGGTAGAGTAGGAAACTGGTTATCGTCTCGAATGTCAATATTCATGGAAGATTCAGAGCTGGCGTCACTGATCTTATGCTGTCGTTTAGCAGGCGGCAGTTTTGTTGATGCTACTGGTGAACGGGAGCGAGCTGAAGAGCCCTGGCTGACAGAAATCCGTTCCAATGAATGACATCTTCGTCTGACCGATGTCCCGGAAGAACAAGAGGGTTGTGGTATAACTGGTGGTAAACCGGAGTGTTGGCCACTCACAGGTTGAGATGCCGTTTGGGTTGATGGTAATCTCCGTTCTGTAGTAAGGTATAGTGGAAATGATGATGAAGAAGAAGAAGAAGAAGAAGAAATGATGATGATGATGATGAAGAAGAAGAAGAAATGATGAAGCTAGGCTTCCAAAAATCTTGTACACTGATGTGTACGGTAAGGCAGTATCCACTTGGGTGAAACCCTTAGTCTCTCTCACTCTCTCGCCCGTAACTAAGACTTGCCGTGCTTGCGTCCACAAGCACGTAATAATCCTAGCCTAGACTCGGCAATGCAAGCAGTGCCTCCAGTGAGAAAGCTGGAAACCAGCGAAGTATGCTTACGTCAATTTTTTTTTACAAGCTAGCCGATGGCTAGCACCCTGTTAGAGGGTTACGCCCTCTTTTAGGGAATGGAATTTTATGGACAATGGGATGCTGGATGTATAAAGGATGGTCTATGGGAAGGTAGGTATCAATTTATCTTTATTTATTAAAATCTATAAGTAAACACAGGACTTAAGGCTTTTGCAGCCTTAACATTTGGGTTGGGAGACATACAAAATAATATAAAGATATCATATAATATACATAACACATAATATACATAGTATGAGGAGAAAATGTAAGACACATATAAAGAAGGATGAGAAATCAAGAAGTGATGGTTAAAAATATAATGAGAGTTTAATCAGATGCAGAAGGAAATAATTTAAACATTAGACCAAAATAGTAGCGATTTGTATGACGGTGGAGGTGAGAGATGAGATGAGGTGCAAAACACGCCACAACACATAGGAAATGTTAAATAGACAAATGAGAGCATCTTCTTGCCTAGGGGCGGCTCTAGGCTATGATGTGGACAGGGGGAGCCCATATTAGTGAGAGGAGAATCACTGTGCAGTAGATGGAGTTATGAATGGGTGATGAAAATGAGTATGGAAATCATCGAGGAGGTTTAAGTCTGGGTGATTCGGTGGCAGTGTGTAACAATACAGGGTTATTAATAATGATAGTGGCGTATGCATATATCGAGAAGGCGTGGGATGAACAGCTAAATGGTGCATGGCATCCATAAGAAGAGGATGATGATCGTGGTAACGTTTAGTAAGATAGGTAACTCTGAGTTTTTCGATATGGTACTGTAATGTAGGGAATGTGATAAGACTGTAAAGATGTTGGGTAGGGCTGGGTAATTTTATTCTATGTGCAATTCGGAAGGCATGACGTTCAAGTATTAAGAGTTTGTGGTAAAAACGGGTTGGGGCAGATACCCAGGCTGTGTGGCCGTGTGTGAGAGTTGGGCGGAGAAATGCCTTATAAGTAGTGAGAACAGTGGCTGGTTTTAAACCCCAAGTAGTGCCAGTTAAACGTTTCAGTAAATTTAAACGATTGTATGCTTTACAAGTGATGGACGCCAGGTGCTGCTTCCAGCTTAGATGTCGATCAAATGTTACACCTAGATATGTTGCTGTCTTACTGGCTTGTATGGGAACCTGGTCGACTTGAATGGATAATCTATTGGGGTTGCGGCGAATTCTAGTTGACTTTTTGGGTGGTATAAATACGACGGCCTGCGTTTTTAAAGCGTTAATGTGAAGATGCCACTTCGTGCACCAAAGAGAGAAATTATCTATAGCTGCCTGCAAAAGCGTATTAATTTGTTGCATGGTATTACCCAGTGCAAGGAAGGCAGTATCGTCAGCGTACTGAAATATGTGCACTTTGTCCGGTAGTGGAGGCATATCGGTGACAAACAGAAGGTATAGAAGGGGAGACAATGCCGAACCTTGTGGAACACCAGAGAGGAGAAAAATGGGATGAGATAACTTATTGCTGATAGAAACATATGCAAGTCGGCCAGTCAGAAAATTGTAAATGATTCGAATATAAAGGACAGGAATATGAAGGCGAATAAGTTTGTAAATGAGACCCAGATGCCAGACCTTGTCAAATGCTTTTTCTAAATCGAACAAAACGAGACAAGACGGTTTGATAGAATTATAATGATTAGTGATCAAACTAGAAAGACGTAGCAGTTGATCATTGATGGAGAAAGCAGGTCGGAATCCAGCTTGATAAATAGGAAGTATGTGGTGTTCTGCGAGATATTGATGAAGGCGTTTGACCAAGATTCGTTCCAGGATTTTACTGAATGTGGATGTGAGCTGTATGGGACGATATGAAGAAACATCGTACAATGGCTTGTTTGGCTTTGGAAACATCAGGGTTTTCGATGTTTTCCAGGTGGTTGGGTAATATCCAGTACGAAGAATGAAAGTGTAAATCGCTGCTAGAAGGGTTAATAAAGAGAGAGGACTTTCCTTGATATGGCGATACGTGATGTTGTCAAAGCCAGGTGCAGAATTACGTTTCCGGGTGACTACGGTTCTGATATCATCAACAGTAATAGGAGAAGCTAACGGTGTGTGAGGCGGAAGAGAATGAATTATGCTGGGTTGTAACTGGTAAGCAGCAAGATTGATCTTTTCGACAGGATGAGATGTGTGCTCAGGAGGTTGTGGTGTGAATATGCGTTGTAGATTGTCAGCAAAGGCGTTTGCTTTTTCTACATCGTCTTGTGCAAGTGAGTTCTGGATTAAAAGAGGATATGGCGTCCTGGTGTATTTGCCACACAGCGCATTGAATCGTTTCCAGTACTTGGAAGGATGATTAGTGTCTGAGAGTTTGTTGCAAGTTTTTACCCAACATCGAAGTTTATAAGCACGTATGTAGTTACGTACTGTGCGCTGTAACTGTTTGTGGTGACGCAATGATTCTGGATTTTGGGTGAGAGTATACTCACGATAAAACTGACGTGAACGTGTTATCATTGTGAGGTAATGAGGCGGTAAATTGGGCTGATATGGTCTAGAGGTACTGGTAGGTATGGACAAAGTACTGGCTTTCTGGATGGAAGATGTAATTGCGTTTATGGCAGCGTACATATCGTCCTCAGTTGAGGGCGCTGTAAGATGAGCGGTGGAAGTGGAAAGATGACTCTTGTATCTGTCCCAGTTTGCTTTATCGAAGCGAAGGCTTGTGGAAAGAGTAGGTTGGGTTTGATGTGTGTTTGTGCTATGAGTGTTGATAGAAAGTTTGATTGGGACATGGTCGCTGCCAAGGGGATCTAGAACTTCTATGAGGCTGCGTGAGGCAAGATTTGCCGACGTGATGACTATATCTGGCGTTGTATTTGATATGGGGCGAGTTGGTTTGGGAAGATCGTGAATAATCCCAGTGGTATGAGTGGTGATGAAATTTCTGAAGTTCGTTCTGTCCTGCTCTGTCCGACTGTGCATATTAAAGTCTGCCATAATGATATAATGGTTGAAGTTGTCGGAAATGAATTGAACAAATGCGGTAGGTAATGGGTGACCAGGCCGGATGTAGATTGTTGCAAGAGTGACAGTGAGGTTTCTAAAATAGAGTGATGTGACAACGTATTCTGGAAGATGAGGATTATTGTAGATGTGGCGTCGATGAGGAATCTTATGAAGAAAACCTATGGCCGTACCCCCGTGGGCACGTTGAGCTGGTAATTTGAAGTCATCGCGTAACAAGGAATATCCGGGGATGCGACATGTTATAGAGGGTACTAGAAATGTTTCGTTCAGTAGAAAAGCACTAGCATGTTGTTCCATGAGTAACGATTCGAAGAGCAATTTGTTTTGTCGAAGAGAACGGATATTAAGATATAAGAACACCAGAGCCATGGTTGGAAGTATGAGGTATGGAAGTATGAAAGTGGACTGTATTTCCAGAATAGGTGGCAGTAAAATTGATATTGAATGTAGATTTGGCTGCTTGAATGATCTGTTGAAGTATGTGCGGTCGTTGAAAGGGTTGAATGTTTTGCATTGCCAAAGTGAAGAACGTGAGTAGTTGATTGAGAGTGATTGGAGAGTCTGATGGATGATGATGAGTGATAGGTTGCTCAGGGGTACGAAGTGGAACGACAAGCTCGGGATGATCCTTTTGTGGTTCAGGTTTGCCTTTACATCTATAACTGTATGCAGGATGCTGTTCTTGACAAGTGGGACATTTCGGAGGAGAGTTTAGATTCGTACAAGCACGTGTAGAGTGTGGTCCGGAGCAATAACCACATTTGTGTGTGTTGCGACATTCAGCAGTAGGATGCGTGTTATACTCTTGGCATTTTTCGCAACGCACTGGCAATGGTTGTGAGGAACGGGATGGTTCCACTCTGTGTTTGTGCTGATAGATAACGGCTCCGTTCGCTAGCAGATCGTCAATAGTTTCCTGATGGGAGGTCAATACACGAACCATATAGGTAGGGCCTCGATCGTTCTTAATCCGAATGGTTTTGGTGATTGTATGCCCTTCGAATTTCAATTCCTCTAAGATTTCCTCATCAGTGTATGAAGGATCTACTCCTCGAATGACCACTGAGAGTAAGGGCGTACGCCTAGGAGGAGGTGCCTGTTTACGACGGTTGTCTTGTAATGATGTTAATTGAGCATTTTTGCCGAAAATGTCAACAGGGACTTTGTTCCGAATAGTGGAAAACAAAGATGAATCGGTAGTCTTGAGGATGATACCATTGCGCGTGTGAACTATTTCAGAGATGGCTGCTCGTGGTAGATACTTTCGTAGCTGAAGAGCAACAAATTTTGCGTTGGAAAACTTTGTGTCGAAATTAGTTAACAGCATAGAGTAAATTGAGCTGGATGCATTAGAAGTTTGCTCTTGAGGTGGATCGGCAATGATCATTTCGTCTGTATCCGTATCTGAATCTGAATGCAAATGCTGCTTTTTTGCTGGAGGTGAAGCGAGGCGGGCGGCATAGCTCTGTTTCTCTTGAGGAGATCGAGATCGAACTGAGCTGGTAGAAACAACAGAAGTTGTAGAAGCTTGTGAGGTTTTCCGCTGTCGTCTATTTGTAGCGCAAGAGTCCGTCCGTGGTTCTGCCTTGGAGGCACGAACGGATGGTCCGGCTACGACGTGCGGGAGATTAGAATGCTTGCCACTACTCTTAGAGCCGTTTGTCTTGCCAGAGTCCGCCATAGTAATCAACAAGTCGATGGGCAAAAGCCCAGGATAAAGAAAAAGGCTGTATCTGACGATATAATGAGAAATGAAGGAATGAAAAATAAATGATGTAGGTGAGAGTACCCGTTTGGATAGTACTCAAGGGAGAGTGAGACTCCTACCAGATCTGTAGCACTGGAGACCCTTGGCTAGATCAGTCTGGACTACAGTGCTCGAAGAAATGGCGTGGAGAAGCACCCAGGATGAGGAACAGGAAGGAATTCCAAAAAGCAGCTGTTCTGACGTCTGGTACGTCACAGCTGTTAATGATCGATTGATTGAACAGTCGATCGGAAGTGCTTACGTCAAAACTTTCCACAGTGTTATGTAAAACCTTCAGCAGCAGAAGGATAGTGAGAAACAAAAGTCTCCGACAACAGAAAGTCTGAGCTGTTATTTAGAATCTAGTTTTTCCTATTTTGAAATAATTAAATTGAATCGTTGCAGTTCTAAGTAGCAATTAGATTTCCAAATTGCACAGTAGCATCATCTATTGACGTAAGGTAAGTAGGCAGCGCGGGCAGAGACACCTCTTAGGGAAACTATGAACTATTAGGTGTGTATCACACAAACTGGCACGTGTTTTTATGTTATAATAAAGTTATGATACAGGGTTTATATGATTTTAATTGTTCTTACTTTCATTTTATTGTTTAGATAAATGTTTATCATTTTCACTAGAAAAATCTTTAAGGAAAAAGGATTGCTGGTACACTCATGTCCAAAATTATTGTTGCATATCTATAAATATGTTGTTGTAGGAATATAATTTGATAACGAATTTGCCCGGTATTTCTTACTATGTTAGTATGTGTATAATCGGCAAAGACGTGTATGTGGCAAATTTCATGTCAAAACAGCAGTAAATAAGAACGATAAAACGAAAATAAAACTTTCTTGTCCATTTAGCAACATATTTTACTCATTCTAATTTTTGTATTTATAATTATTCTTTTCCTATGAAATTTAACACAAATATACATTTCCCGATTATACAAGTAGAACCATAATTAAAAGTGCCCTGCAAAATCATTATTAAATTATATTCTTTCTAGAAGATAGTTATAAATATGCGACAATCATTTTGGACATGAGTGTGTGTTTCTACTTCCATTAGATCCATGAAGTGTACTTACATTTTGCTTTGGAAAGGTGTAAATTTAATTAAAAGTTAATGGTTTTACCCACTAAATTGGTAGATTTTGTTTCGATATTGAGTTACTGATATGGCAGAAGCTAAGTGGTAGAGCGTTCACTTCCAGTGCGTAGGGTTCCTGGTTCGATCCCAGCTTGTGACCTATTTTGTGAATTTTCTCAGGGTTCTCCAGTCACCTATTATTTTCTTCATCCCACTATTTCATTCATTCTCATCATCATCAACTGCTTTAGCCTACTCAGCATAACCATGTTGTAAAACTGAAGTAAGTAATGGAAGTAATCAGACATGAGAATAATTAAGAAGCAGAATGTGGCAGGTAGACCTAATGTGAGAGCAACTAGATGATTCTCGAACACGATAGTATCCACCATCAAACTTACATGCAAGGGCGCCGATCCTGGGGGGGCCGGTCCCCCCCCAAAGCTCATGTGGGCCTTCAGATATTTTTATGAATATATATTTTTACATGCATTTTTTATTGTTATATGTATTATTATATGCAATTTTTATGAATGCCTCCACCAAAGTTGCAGAGAAATCGGTGCCCTTGCTTACATGTGCCGAGATTGAACCAGTCCTCTCACAACAGAGGTAGATAATGTTATGGACTCTACATACACCTCTTGAAATTATCATATATTTCTGAATCCAAGATGAAGTTTCGTTTTGCCACAATTTTGTGCCCACACATATGATCTGGAGTTTTCTGAACAGAATCACAAGAGTACATGATGCTCGTAATAAGACCCATTATGTATACCTAGATATATTATTTACATTTTGAATGATTATTGCACTACTCACTCACTACGTACCTCTTTTTTTTAAAAAAAAAATTCTAGATCTTGCAGAGCTCAAATAGAAAAAGTATATTTCAAAAAAGTAACAGTGCATGTACTTACGTTAATAATTGTATATTTATTCTTTACTTTGTTTACAAACAGTTGAAATAGAAAGTCCTGTTGAGACATTTGCTTTTATAGTGATTCTGTAACGCCCTCTAGCGTGAAAAATTAATGACAAAAACGCTTTACTCTATAATAAATGTAGAATTCTCCCATGGGTAGCTTTCAGAAACGATTTCCTTTTATTATATCAAGTAAAATATATCACTCTCTTTTTCTCTTGAGTAATGAATGCTTTTTTATGAATAAAAAATGAAAGGGAAATGTCCCTTTGAGTGTAGAGAGATTGCACGAGGACCTTTTGCAGCTAGATAATCCCCGTGGCTGCTAGTAGACACAAATCTAGCCCCAGGGTCCGAGGACGAGCGAAAACCAGCGACATGAAATCTAGGTCAATCGATATAACTTTTTAGCTGAGACCATATATTCACCAACTACCTTCTCTCTTTTCTTCAGGGAAAGGTCATCGAGATTTTTTTTTAAATTTTAATTTTCTTTTAAATATGGATTTGGTGAGAAAATGAGAAGAGCAGGATAAACTTCTGAGGGTTTCGCCTTTAACCTCACTTACTATATGAGATTCAGGACGTTTGCACTATAGACCTACATGGTCTAAGATTGAAGATAACTGAAGCAGATAAGCAAGGACAGACCAGCAAGTGTCAAGCCTACTCCTTACACTAAAATTTTGCCACAATATTTTATTGAGTTTATAACTGTATTTGACACAGTGGCGTAGGAAAGGGAGACCTTGTTTACAGCTAGTGTCACCCACTAGACTAGATTATTGATTAGAGGCCGCATCTGCTCAGTGCTAGAGCGTTCACCTCTGGTTCATGGGGCCCTTGGTTCGATGTCAACTTCCGCCTAGTGAGCTTTCTGGTGGGCAAACACCGTGTGTGTGGATTTTCTCTGGGTTCTCCCGTTTGCTCCCGCTTTTTTTCATTAAACCATTTCACTCATTTCTTATGATTACCGTATCCTTTAGCCTAGTTGGCATAACTGTGTGACATAAAACTTAAAAAGATTTCATTTCTATATTTGGGATTGTTTCGTCTCGTAAAGGTGTAGTAAAAGTCAGTAGCGTACGCAAGATAGTTTCCGGGTTATAAACCCTCCTTGAGAAATACTTACCATACCATATTATGATATCTATTGTAGATTACAAGCACCTGAAAGGATACGAGCTTGGAACCTTGAATTCTCCTCGACGAAATTCTACGTACCCCGCTGGTGAAAGTGCTTTCTCGTCTCGAAAACTTCAATTTTTCTATTGGAAAGGTTGTATCGTCTTGTCTCATACTCCTGTTTCCTCCCACATTCTCTTTCTACCGATTTTTCCTTGTCTTAAATATCCGTCTTCTTTAACCTCACGGACATAATCGTGGGAAGTTAAACTGAAATATTTCATTTTTCGTCTTGTCTCCTGGGTATCACTACTTTCCAATGACTCCTGAACAGAATATTATTAAAAAAAATATATATATTAAAATTTAGCATGTCAGGGTGTCTTGAGCTTGGAGTTTGACTACGGGCATATAATATGAAGTATTCACCAACTACCTCTATATAGAAAAAAAAAATGTTGCGGAAATACCGCAGGATTCTGAAACATGTACTTTTGGATAGCGCACATATTAGTTCCTACTCTCTGGCTCAAACCTCTTGATGTTTCGCTAAAGCCAATGGCGCTTAAGAGCAACGTTGTCAGATTTCATTTCCTTTCGTGTACAAGAATAAAGTGATTTTTTTGTGTATGTGTGTGTGTGTGAAACATAGATGAAAGAGCGAAGTAAACCTTCAAACCGAGAAGGTGAAAGAATAAACATTTTTTTAGATTGTCCTGTGTATAAAAGATCAATCTTAAAATAAAATAACGAACCACTGTGCATATAATCTTGCTTTTCGCCCCTAATTATTTAGGAATAACTTTATTTTTTCCTGAACATACACTATAATGCGTCCAGTAAGAGAACGTCTCTGACAGCTCGCAGTGACATTGTCACTACTCGCCTGTCAAGGTTTTTTTTTCGGTGCAACTGTAGTGTCAATTTAATTAATGGTATAAGACAGAGTGATCGTGGTTGGTAACACTGGTATCAAAGTAGGGGCTGCAATGTCCCACCGCATGTGGTAAGAAACGTCAGAGACCATCTCTTGTTGGCCGTTCTATAACATTATATGAACAAAGATATTTTTGAATGCAAATAATGTTTATCTAAAGCATTGACTATTAGACAACCCCGAGTAACTTTCATTGGATATTGTTAAAAAGAGGCCACGCCTTAAACGTCAAGAGATTTGAACCAGACGCTAAGTGAAGTCTTGACCCGACTACGATAGGTCCCATAGTTTTGGAGCTATGGACCTTTAAACTTATTATTTTTTGTTCATGTTTTCAGCAGCCTATAATTCCGAAGTGACAGATGTCTGCACCCAGGTTGGTCTATACTTTTTATCTTTCTTTGTGTCAGGAATCACCTCCCAAACGTTGTCGATATTGTTTTGAAACACCCTGTATATATATATATATATATATATATATATATATATATATATATATATATATATATATATATATATATATATATATATATATATATATATATATATATATACTGTATATCAGCCCTGCCCACGGCGAGCAGATAGTGGAAACTCTCCTCATGAACGCTCACGAGCATTCTACGGGCAAATACCATTGTTCGTGCTTCGTGGGTCTTCGGGTTTCGTCCTTAGAGGAGCGGAAGTGTTGTCAACCTTGGCGGTAATCACTAGCTTACCAAAAAAAAAAAAAAGTATGTATGGTAACTGATTGCCATTTAGTGTAAAGTGTTTTTTTACAATGTGGTAACCGTTAACTATAGACAATACAAACTTGTAACAGCAATCAAATAATAAACTATGTACGTTCCTTTTCTTCCTTTTTTTTCCTTTTGTTAAAGAAGGATGTGGGTTTGTTATATCCGAGTGTGGGTTTGTTATATTATGTTGTTTCGCTTTTTAGGAAAAGAGATAATCTGTTGATACGAAAAAAAAAACTGTAGCACTTGTTTGTAATTATCTAAGTATTATCTCCAGAAAATTAGCTTATGCATGTATGTGTGTACGAATAGGCTTAGCAAGGGGTTGGTTGTGGAGATTAGAAGCCACTATTACACTATCAATAGGAAGAATAGTACTTCTTACTCCACTTTTAAAGTTACTTTGATCGCAAAGAATCAAACAAAATATTAAGAGAGCCAAAGAGATTTTCCATTTTTAAGAGTGACCGTTAGTGACTGCAATTAGTTTTTTTTTTTTTTTTTTTTTTTTTAACAAGGAGTGTCTTTTTAATAAGGAAAAATGTATTGTCCCTGGCTGGTTGCTTGCCGGTGGCTTGTTAAAAGTGAAAAAGAATGTTAAATCATTTCAACGACTGAAGCTACACGCTTGTCTTTCTTTGATAGTTACTGACTGATTTTGAAAGTCACAATGTTGTAGGCCTACTGTAATAGCGTAGGCCTACTGTAATAGCGTAGGTCTACTGTAATAGCGTAAATTCGGAAGGAAACGTTCCAACTGAATGATACGAACAATTATTCCTAATGTCTTGAACATGAAACGTGGGTTGCACGGATAACGCTTAAAGTAGGCTGGACTGCACTGGAATTTCCTTCCGGCAAATTAGTGTTTGGTCGGAACTCAGTTCTTCTGTGTAATTGTCTCTTAACAATATTTGAACATTTCTTTTAGATAATAATAACTAACTAACTCTATGGCCTATGGAACCCGAAGGTTCAATGCCGCGTTTACAAAATATTTCCACTAACTTCTGTCCTTAGCCAACTGGATCCAGTTTCTACTCTGTACTCTTATTTCTGCAAGATCCATCTTAATATTGTCTTCCCATCTACACCTAGGTCTTCCTAGTGGTCTTCTTCCAATTGGGTTTTCAGTTAAAATTATGAAAGCGTTTCTAATTTCTTCCATTCTGGCTACATGGCCTGCCCACCTGAGCCTTCTACACTTAATAACCCTAATAATGTTAGGTGAGCGGTATAAACTATGCAATTCCTAGTTATGAATTTCCTCCAATCCCCATTTTCATCCCTCTTTGGTCCGAATAATAATAATAATAATAATACGCATTATTATTATTATTATTATTATTATTATTATTATTATTATTATTATTATTATTATTATTATTATTATTATTATTATTTTCAACCTCCCGTCGTTCTCCTATCAATCTAGCAACGAAAGGCGTTTACAACTTAGCAAACGTGAAGCGAGTGACAAGTTACAGACCGAGTGCTAATGTAATACAACGTCACGAATTGTGTAAGCAAGCTAAAAAGGTCTGAAACAATTCGTTTCCGATTTTTGCAGTCGTTTTTACGTCTGTAAGATGACATGTTTAATATTAGTTTCTTTCTTTCTTTCTTTCTTGCTCAGTTGTTAGTTATTTCAACGCTAACTGTAACCTCTATCATGCGTCTTCCTCGACCAAAAAACGTACCAATTTTATTTCCTGCAGTGTTTTCGCGTCACTGCTTTCGAAATGGGGAAGGGGAGAGCACACCTGCACATTTCACGCTTGCGTCTGCTCAATGCTTATCATCGTGCGAATTTCTGGCCAGGCTTGGCCATAGGTTTTTTTGCCATCATGTGTGGTTGGCAACACTTATCGGATGCAGTGGAAGAAGCGAAGCTATCAGCACCTGTGCTAACCTGTTCTTATCTTCGCTCGTGCTCGCTCACGCTTTGGCTCCGGGAGCCAATTCATGGACAGGCCTGCTGTATATAATGCTGGATGATCTCAATACCTTATGAAACATCAGACTCCTTAATGTACTGCAAAATACGTGTAGTGATACGAAAAAAGATATTAAACGGATGATTATAGTTGTCGTTTGTTTTTGCTGTTGAGAATACGCGACTAGAAGGGAATAAGCATGATCATAAATCACCAAATCTCACTGATCTTACATCTACTTGAGACAAGATACTCAAATGTTTTCTTGTAACACAAACACGTATTTTGTGTTGAAATGTAACAATAGAATAATAAGATACACGAAAACTGCCTTGATGTGCGTCCTATTTTGCTTGTGACACAACACGTAGGAAATCTTGAGCAGAAACAAATATATACATACATACATATATATATATATATATAAACTACTTACGGAGTATACGTCAGAAATTCTATCTCAGACTCTGTTGAGGATCTGCTCTTGCCTTCCTTTGGGAATGCTACTGTGCTACTGTAATTCCCGCATAGAATCCAGGGGGATTCAAAATCCTAAATTTGTCGTTGATCTCTCGGTGCAGTTTCTTGTCTTGTTCTGTTTCTAGTTTAGACTTGGTGTCAGGACTAGGGAAAAGACAACTGCTCTATTATTTTTTTCTTTTCCTTTCTTAAAAAAAAATATTTTCATTTAAAAGACAAGCTGCAATGCAGAAGTAGCAAGTTATATGAAATCTTCAAGATTTCTTTCTTGTCGAAAGCTGGGATATGAAAACATTTTATAAAGAGTTTGTTAGGTGGCATAAGGTTTGTAAATACGTTTTCCTCGTTAAATTTTCTCATTTCATCTTCGCCAAAAGCCTTTAGGAATACAAAAGTATTTAGACTTAAATTATCAGCGTTATATAACATTTCTGTTTAAAAATACAAATTTTTGTTCAAAACTCTACAATACAAGTTTTATATTTTCACTGGGAAAAGCATAATATATATCTTTATTTGAAAGAAAAATAGGTTTGTTGAATTTATTTATTTTTTTTTATTTTTTTAAATAATTTGTATGCGTCATCCTTAACCAATACCAGTGTTGCCACACTTGGTACAATTGTACCAAATTCAGCCCTTTTTGTCATTCATCGGCCCGTTGGTACCACGCTGGCATTTTCAGCCACTTTTGAGAAAAAGTTGGTACAATTCTACCCAATTCAGCACCATTTAACACATACTTGTCACATTTTCAAAAGTGTCAGTAAGACTTGATGTGATGTCATGTATTTTCTGTTAGTTTATGTGTGTTCTGTGTTTGTGTACTGTCTTATTGCATATAAGTTATGGTGTTATATGTTTTATGTTCTGTATGTGTATTATGTGTGTGTGTGTGTGTGTGTGTGCTGCACTAGTTAGAAATAATAGATACCATTGTGACTTAAAATTATTAATAATGTGTTGTGATGTCTTTCAGGGAAGGTTCTAGGACTCTAGACCGGTTTTACAATGTTAGTTTACTGACCTCCTACTGTTCTTACACTCTATTATCCTCCTTCAGTCGTGAAATAAGCGAGAATAAGGTGTAATAATTTATATTTTAATATTTTACACTCTTTACACATGAACTCGGAGATGATTGATTTGTTTCTCGTTTTATATATATTTATATATGGCCACAGTACCGTTTTGGTTTAGTGGTCACTTTGCTCGTTTCATTTCCTTACAATACATTCCGAAGATGATAACCGTTTTCCCTTTGAATTTGCGCCCTCTGTTATACTTTCTACGTGCGAGTAAAGTTTCATCTACTTCCACGGCTGTTCGGAGTTCTCCTATTTTGATGTTTTCAAAAAGTAATTTTTAGAAAGAGCACTTTCTTGATTTAGTTTGGGAGGGGGTTGTTGTAGAACTTTACCTCTTTAAGTTTCATGTTATAGAGCCATGTATTACACTGGTATAAAATAACGAATTTAGCCCTTTTTGTTTCAATTTGGTACTATTTTTCAGCCCACTCCAGAGCTAAGACTGTGGCAACACTGACCAATACTTTAGGGCAATGATTCTCAACCAAGCCTAATACCTATCACAACCAAGGGCGCCAATCCTGGGGGGGGGGGCGAGGAGGCCTGTAGCCCCCGAAGATCATGTGGGCTCCCTACTGTATTTGTGAATATACAATATTTGGCATAATTGGAGTGCAATTTGTCTTAAAATCATATATATACCTTCTGCATCTGAATGCCCCCCCCCCCAAATTTACAGAAAAATCGGCGCCCTTGATCACAACCACAATTTTATCACACCTTCTTATTAGTGACGCCCTGATAATTTCTGGTTTGTAATAAGTTGTGTGGGACTTTTAATATACCTATTGTAGAGATCTCACGATATCCATCTATTTCTATAATAGTAGAATCCATTTCTTGTATATAGTGGACACAGTAACTTCCCCAAAAGTGAATGGATTAAAACCAAATTCGGTCAGTTCATTCATATTACAAATATCGAATTCGATCCATCATACTGTTTCAAAATGGAGGCCGTTCGAAAAATTTTAAAACTTCATAACTCCCTTAATTTTGGGTGTCATATTATGAAAAAAAAAAAAGGGGGGGATTCGTAATTTTGGTTTAAATAAACTTGGACAGGTGTTAGAAAAATGGCTTGGTAAATGTGGGTCACAAAGATTGAACCGGACAATGTCACAGTAGTGAAATCACACCATGTTCAGGTATCTCATTAGCTTTCAATTTCAATTGTATTTAAATATGCAGGTTTTTGTTGCATCTGTATCTTTCTGGTGTTTCAATATGCAATTCTCAATAGTTTCATATCGTTCCTCTTTTTTTTTTTAATTAATTTTTTAAACAACTCTACACCTGGAGATAATGTTTAACAGATCTATTTTTGTTGTTGTTGTTGTTGTTGTTCTCAACAGTATATAGAAAAACTAAAATTTTACTATCAAAACAAAATTTAAAATAATATTTAAAAATATTTTCCAGTATTAGATTCTAATTATATTTAGCTCGTTTTCTTGTCTCTGTGAACCCCATTAAACCCTATCGCGACTCCCAGGTTGAGAAACCCTTGTTTAGTGAAATGAAATATCATTACTGAGCTCCCAATTTCTCTGTATATTATGGTTTCTTTACGCTGAAGACAGACAGCGATGATAATTGTCAGCAGGTATTGTGAATCTTGGCCAAGAAACAATCACATTAGGATCGGTAAACTGGGGCATATGAAATATCTCTTGTTAATAATTCAAGTTAATGAATTACTAATCTTTATTGTTTTTCCTGCAATTGGTACATAATCCATACACTGTACACAGCTAAAAGTTGCGTTAAAACAACTAAATTTTATCACAGGTCTGTGGTCTCAGCTTAAATACCACTTTAGTGTGTTATTTCAATGCCAAGAACTCGGTGGTGTTAAGGTTAACACGGGCCCTGTATTACTTAATTTGTCGCAGAGATGGGGTTCAACGGTGTGAAAATAATACCGCGGTGGTGTCACAAAATCACGTGATTGAACGAAATAACGCGTAAATAGGAACAGTGCTAATTTTGTCTATCTAGATGGTAACATTCCAACTAGCATGATGAACGCAGGTCGTTAAGATGCTAATGTTAACAATTGTCAGGATAGGATCAAGCAAGAACGGTATACCAAATTGAGGAGCACTTAGAAGCGCAAATTGAACGAAAACTTAATAAGCAAGATGATTAAAAAAAAGTTAATTATAAATAGTAATGAAATAATTTTAACAATGTCACGGTTATGCTCTTTAGGCTAAAGGAGAAAATGAAATCTTTTAGTTTCCCACGGTTATGTCGGCCAGGCTAAAGGAGACGGTGATGATGAGAACCGAATGAAATGGCGGAATGAAGAAAGTGGGAGGAAACGGGAGAACCCCGAGCAAACTCACGCAGACGGTGTTTGTCCACCACAAATTTCACTTGGCGGGGACTTGAATCGAACCCGGGACCCCAAGCACCAGAGATGAACGCTCTACCGCTGAGCTAACGCGGCCCATTTAGGCTAAAGGAGACTTCTGAATAATAATAATAATAATAATAATAATAATAATAATAATAATAATAATAATAATAATAATAATAATAATAAATTTTATTTCCAGTGCTGTGAGCAGCTTATTTACAAAAGTACAGCACTATGTTAAAAACCATTATACAACTGTTCTAAACAGGCCAGAAAATTTGTAGTATAGAGCGAATATTAGCAGGTTAAGGCACTTGTTAAAAGGTTAATATTTCAAATTACAATATTCCAACTGGTTTACAAAACAAGATTAAAATAGAAACAGTCAATTTTATAAAATACCATATACAGAACTATATAAACTAAAGCTTCATTTAACTATAGTTTAAAGAATGAGTCAATCTTGCTTAAAATTTCATATCCGGTATGCAAAAGATCTTGGTTACTTATTGTCACATTTCAACATAAAAGATGGGTCCTTTGAAACAAAGATTATAACTAAAGATATTCAGAAGATATCATAATAATAATAATAATAATAATAATAATAATAATAATAATAATAATAATAATAATAATAATATGACTAATGTCTGTGTAAACGCCCTCCAAGTAATAATACCTTTAACGAGTCTATTGGCTTGGTGGTTCAAATTTGAGTGGGATTTTAATGTTATACCTGTAGGAGATATTTGCGTAGAGGGTTGGAGTGCAACGCTATTGTAACAGGTAATGCGCCGCGCTCTTGTGCGAATGTGTTTCTCCCAACACCTTATCATCATACCAAAATTCATTAAATTTTAAACAAAATTGTCGAAAAAAAAAAGTATTTTCAATTATGCTAAAAATTTTGTACTTCTCGGTGAAACGTGCTAAGCACCTTTCGGCTTAGAGGTAAAAAATATTAAATGCGGCCCAGATATGGAAGAAGGTATTGTAAATAATGTTTACGCCGTAATTAAAAAAAAAAAAAAAAAAAAAGAAAGAGAAAGAAAATATATGACGCAAACAAGTAACTCATTATGCACATGTTACTTCTAATAATAATAGCTTACCTTACGTACAAAATGTAGCTGAAATAGGCCGCGGAAATTAAGTCCACTTACCTACAAAGAAGACAGAAAAAAAAACATATTAATTCCAGTTGCAGTAACGCTATTGCTAGACACCATAGTACTTAATTTCATTTATAAACATATCAATAGGGATGCGCACGAGACGAGTCGAGTCAGGATTTTACTGACAAAATTCGAGTCGAGACATGGCTCTTCCAATAGAAAAACATACATTTTTCGAGTCGAGACATCACTTTTACAGCACATTTTCGAGACGAGACAGCCAGAAATCTTGTCTCGTGCGCATTCCTATCACTAAATGTACGTGTACACATAAAAAATTACAGACTTGTTAATTTCCTGAGCAGATCTATTGTAAGTTATAGAGGAATGGATACTACATAAGGTTATTTTTAGGACTCCCAGATTTTCAGACTTAAGAAAAAAAGAAGAAAGGACATTCTATGAAAGTTTAAATATTCATAGTTTTGTAGTGGGTTTTGCTGAAATCAGAGATAAGTGGGTCATTGGATAGTGGGTCAAGATTTGTGACTGGGTCAGTGGGTTTTGGGTCAACAGGACATAGCACTCTGACCCTCCGACTCAAACTGCTCAGTGCATCTTCTGAACACAGGTGAATTTGTCTACGTTTTACTTTCAAGGCCTCATTTTTCTTCCTTTTCCATTTGTTTCTATTTACT
Organism: Thermobia domestica; assembly: GCF_964235325.1. Lineage (NCBI taxonomy): Eukaryota > Metazoa > Arthropoda > Insecta > Zygentoma > Lepismatidae > Thermobia > Thermobia domestica. The sequence continues at coordinate 21,938,556 of NC_137469.1, read as the reverse complement.
TACCTGAGATAAGTATATCTAAGTGAACAAAGAACCTCAGGCACTTTTGGATATTGATATTTGTAATTGTAATAATAGCAATAGGACTTACTAATACTTGGTTTTCGAGACACTTCTTTTACGTTGATCTACTTTACCTTGTTTTGAGACTTTCAAATTTCATCCTATTTTCCACTAAAAACTATCTGTAATTAAACAATTAATCTGTAATTATATATGATGACCATATTATATCGTAAAACTCAGATCCACCAGTCTTGTAACAGAGCGATGCTTGAGCGATACACCGTAGAAATTCAAACTCCGATAAGTGATAATTTCACAGCCTTGTTTTATTACAAGTGTAAACTCTTTAGACAACGGGAAGGAGGGCGTGGAATAATGGGTCAGAGTTGATGACGATGGGTTTTGGTGGGTGATGAGTCAGAGTAAGTCATTGTGGGTAGTGAGTCAATTGGCTATGGGTCAAGTTTTCATTGACCCACACAATCTCTGGTTGGAACATGAGAATATTTTTTTTTTAAATGCCGTACGAATGCTATTAACTTATAGAGTAAACCCGAAACATTTGGAGTTTTCAACGATCTTTGAAAGGACAGGTGCTGTAAATCCTGGTCTGTCCCTGCTAAAACGATTTGTTTGGGGCGGAGAGCCCTGATTATCCTGTATCTCATCACAATAACTATCAGCAGTTCCCGGTCCTGATTTTCTCTTAATAAGTCTTCACAAGCATCTAACTTAGGAAATTTTTTCTCCAATTATTGCGCAATATTTCTTAATTCGTATTGCTGAGATACTTATGGAATGGAAAGTGTTACATAAACACAACATATGCTTAAGAAAGTAGATGGGGCTGAGGTGGCTCAGTGGTAGAGTTCACTTCTGTTGCATGGTGTCCCTAGTTTGATTCCCTCTAAGTGGGCTTTGTGGTGGACAAACACCGTGTGTGTGAGTTTTCTCGTTTCCTTCAATTTTCTTCATTTTATCATTTCATTCATTTCTCATCACCACCGTCTCCGTTAGCCCACACGGCAGAACCGCGAGACGCAAAACTCAAAAATTTCATTTAATTTCATTTCAAGAAAGTGGTTGCTTCGCTATGAACTGTTATGAGAGTAAACAATTATAATATTTTTTGTTTGATTATCAATGTTTATTGGAACTGTTTATTAAGATATAATATATTTAGCGAAGATCTCTTAGAGAGAAATCCGAATTTTTCGCACAGAAGCAATGTTAATACTTTGTCATAAATTTAAGAAATGATTCCTCATGATCAAATGGAATTTGAAAAGTTTTATGAACATGAGTTCGGCAAACGCCTCATTCACAGTTATAAATGCTTTCTTCGTCCTTCGAGATCTTTCCACTAGTCTCGCTCAATGATTTCAAACTTTGCGTCGAGAATCTCCCACTATCCCCGCTCAATGATTTTAACCTCTGCGTCGAGAATCTCTCGCTAGTCTCGCTCAATGATTTCAACCTTTGCCTCAAGAATCTCCCACTAGCCCCGCTCAATGATTTTAACTTCTGCGTTGAGAATCTCTCGCTAGTCACGCTCATTGATTTCAACCTTTGCCTCAAGAATCTCCCACTAGCCCCGCTCAATGATTTTAACGTCTGCGTCGAGAATATCTCGCTAGTCTGGCTCAATGATTTCAACCTCTGCGTCGAGAATCTCTCGCTAGTCTCGCTCAATGATTTCAACCTTTGCCTCGAGAATCTCCCACTAGCACCGCTCAATAATTTTAACCTATGCGTTGAGAATCTCTCGCTAGTCTCGCTCAATGATTTTAATCTATGCATCGAGAATCTCTCGCTAGTCTCGCTCAATGATTTCAACCTTTGCCTCGTGAATCTCCCACTAGCCCCGCTCAATGATTTTAGCCTCTGCGTCGAGAATCTCTCGCTAGTCTCTCTCAATGATTTCAACCTCTGCGTCGAGAATCTCTCGCTAGTCTCGTTCAATGATTTCAAATTTGTATCACGAATTTATTGATTGCATATTTCTTGAATATACTACAAATTCTGTTCCTAATCTGGAAGTCTATGGGGAAAACTGAAAAGGCTTCAAAGAATAATGTTATTTTTGTCAGTCACTTCAAAAGACCTTGGGAGGAAATTATGTATATACAACACGAAAAGTGATGAGAAAATTAGAGAAAAGTACTAATTCTACAGCTATATATCACTAAAATGAAATTCTTCGCTTCATTCTTCATTCGAATGAAATTCTTCACACATTATGACGAAAAAACGTTCAAAGAAGAGACTAGAGTCTATATGCTTACCAATTGAAAGCAGACATTGAACAGAACAAAATTATATTGATAAGTATAAATTCTCAGGTGTAGTTTTTTGAGAAAATAAAATAAACAACGAATTTTATAAATCTAAAAATTTATATTGTATAGTACCGATTCCCAACCAGTGTGTCTCGCAGTTTCATAAGAAGTGTCGTCAAATTTTAAAATTTGAAAATCGTGAAATATTTAAGAATTACTTAAAATCACTTTTAAGACAGTCCCCAGAAGTAGTAACATTGCTCAACGGTATATAGAGTCACTGCTTTATAGAAACTTATGTTGTCATACATTATTATAATTTACAATATATAAAGAAATGTGTCGTAAGCCAAAAGCGGTTGGGAACTGCTGCTGTTAAGAAAGACGCCACGAATTAAGATGAAGGCCTCATTAAGCATTTTCATTATGTATTCGTTTTCTTGGTACTATATTTTAAATTTCCTTGAAAATGTTGAAGGTAGTACAATTTACACATTGGATTTTTTCCCCACAACCATTTATTATAAAAAAAGTTTCTGTAATAAAGCAATATAACACACAATCATTATAAATGTGGTTCTAAGCCCAATATAAAATACACTAAGTATTTAGAGTAAATGGGTGACCCCAGGCCCAAGCAGCCAAAGGAAGGATCTCACAAAGCTTCAGGCGAGCTAGGCGGGAAGGAAGAAACAAAGCTCCACGCAAGCTGAGTGGTTGCGGTTAGGATTCTCTCAGAGCCGCACGCGAGCTAAGAGAGGGGTTGAGATCCCAAAAAGCTCCAGGCAAGCTGAGTAGGCAGAAAGTCTCAGAGGTCCAGGCATGCTAGGAGACCTGGGTTATGTTAGAATATCTCAGAGCTTCAGTCAAGCTAAGAGTCTTGGGTTATGTTAGAATATCTCAGAACTTCATGCAAGATAAAGAGAAGGGTTGAATTCCCACAAAGCTCCAGGCAAGCTGAGTAGGCAGAAAGCCTCAGAGCTCCAGCCAAGCTAAGAGGTTTGGGTTATGTTAGAATATCTCAGAACTCCATGCAAGATAAAGAGAAGGGTTGAATTCCCACAAAGCTCCAGGCAAGCTGAGTAGGCAGAAGGCTTCAGAGCTCCAGGTATGCTAGGAGACCTGGTTTATGTTAGAATCTCTCAGAGCTTCAGCCAAGCTAAGAGGCCTGGGTTATGTTAGAATTTCTCTGAGCTCCAGGCAAGCTAAGGGAGGAAGGTTGACCAGCCGAAACGAATATCGATTGAGGCGATATGTGGAGATTTATACCTTCTTCTAAACAGCTGTGGCGTTTGTGTTCCTCTTCTATCATATGACGAAGTGCTGATGATTATTCCTGGCGTCTGCTTCATGTAGAAACTTGTAATAAGGGAGCATGTTTTGTTCTTTACAAAATAAATGCACATGTTGGTTAACCAATAAAGACAACGTGTAGGATATTACAATATGGTTAGCGTATGCGTCTATTCCGCAGGAGACCTCAGTTCGACTTTCAGTGAGACTTAATGTGGCTCGAGATCTGTATACAAGTATAGGACCATGTCTGATATAGCCTCGTTGCTGGAAAGGGACACTAAACTCTTATCCATCCAACCATTCATTTTGTTACTAGTTGCAGCTAATATAATATAGCGCAATATTACTACTAAGGGTTAAATTTTAATTTCTGTCTAAAACGAATATGAAATTACACCTTTTAGTTTAACGTCCCAAGTTTGTGCCTTTTTATTCTGAAGGGACAGCTTGTTTAGCTATTATTATTATTATTATTATTATTATTATTATTATTATTATTATTATTATTATTATTATTATTATTATTATTATTATTATTATTATTAAGTATTCATCCTTTTCGCAGGTCCTAGGACTAATGAGTTTTTTTCATTTTTAGGTTTGGGCCCGGAAATGTTTCCTCCATGTTTCTCGATCTTTAGTTTCTTCTTTTGACTTCCAATATTTTATTCTGTTTTTGAAAACGTCAAATCAGTTTTGTTCTTCTTTCTCCTATCCTACACTTTCCTTCAATATTTCCTTTTATGGTGATTTAAACAAGGTAGCTATTCGCAAGATTCGTCCTATTCAATTGGCCTTTCTACGAAAGATATTGACTAAAAGCCTTCTCTTCTCTCCTATCAGTTTTTAATATCTTCCTTTGTTACTGGAGGCGCGGTGGCTCAGTGGTAGAGGGTTCACCTCCGGTGCTTTGGGTTCCTGGTTAGATCCTAGCTCGCGCCGCGTGGAATTTGTGGGGGACAAATATTGTGGTCTTGGGTTTTATTGGGGTTTTCCCGTTTCCTCCCACTTTGTTCATTCCACCATTTTCTCTCATCATCACCGTCTCCTTTATCCTAACTGGCATTACCGTGGGACGTAAAACTTCAAGATTTCATTTCATTTTATTTCTTCCTTTGTAACTCTCTCTGTCCATTTTATCCTCTCCAAATTCTTCCACATTTTGAAGCTCTCTAAATATTTCTTCCCTAACTTTCGTAAAGTCCAGGTTTCTCAACCATACCGTCCAATGTTTCATATATAGCACTTGACCAGATTCTTCCTTCCTTCTATATTGAGCTTTCTAATTACTTGTAAGAGTGATCTTATTGAATGCTTCCTTGGCTATGATAATTCTTGACCTGATCTCATTGGTGCAGTGTCTTTCGTCCGAATATTTCCAATGTACTTGAAATGATCGACCTCTTCAAGTTTTCTTTGTTCTACTTTGACCCATAAAGGCTCGTTTCCACGTCATATTCTCATGACTTTCGATTTATTTATATACTGTGACGAAATGCACTGTCGAATAGGAAATTACATGTAATGTTGTTCGTGTTCTCCTATTGGTAACGCACATACTACTAACAGTTCACCTTAAACTACCTGTTAGCTGTTCTCCCAAGATTTGAATAAAAGTAATTCTGTCGATCTTTTTATCAAGGGCGACAAAATAAAAAATCAAAGTATAGAAAAAGGGAAATTGAAAACTTTATCAAGATGCAAATATTCTACCTTCAAAAGTTTAAAGTAAGGAGCAAACCGTAAAGACAGTAAAAGAAAAAAAAAAAAGTCGAACCAAAATGTCAAAGAAAAGAATTTAAGCAATTTTGTTCAATTTCCTTGAAAGGATTTTTTTCTTTTTTTTCTGTATTCTCAAGAGTACGGGAGGGAGAGAGAGAGAAAAAAAGAGAGAGAGAGGTACAAAGAAAAAAAAATTGCACGAGGCCCAGTTAAATACGGTAGCGACATGTTGCTGCTAAGAATCAAAGGAGTATAAAGGAACAGATGGTAGGTAAGGTTTTGTGGCGGGTGGCAAAGGAGTGGCATGACGTTTGAGCAGCTCCCAAAGAGCAATTTTCTGAAGTGACAGAGCAAAACGAATCTAAAGAGTAGCCAATTTAAAACAATTTCTCCCTTTTTCTCACTGTGAAGGAAGGTTCCATCGAACCGAAAGGATTCTGTCGGAGCAAACGAGAAAGATGAAACAGAACGTGGGATAAAATACACTTGCAGCTTTTCCCCTAAAGAGAGAATTTTTGGAACGTGTACTACTATTATTATATGAGTAATTAAAAGTTGTCGCACAATATATTCAGATCTTTAGGGTCTTTTGCACATTGTAGGTGCGTCAGATGCACCTACAAAGTACGGTTAAAATCAAACGAAAGGTCTTTGTGTCTACAGTCTTGTCTTTTTTTTAAAAAAAAAAAAAACAATAGCCATAAGACGATGCCAGAAATAACGTAGTCCAGTAGAAAGAAAAAAAGCATGGTGGAGCTCCTCCGTGGCTAAGCGGTTAGCTTACGCGCCTTTGGCGTGGTAGATCCGGGTTCAATTCCCGGCGGGAGCTCATGTGGTTCGGATTCCACGTTAATCAGTAGGCCCACGTCTCATATAGCCTCGCTGCTGAACGGGACGTTAAACTCAAAATCAATTCAACTCAAAAGCATGGTGATTGGAACGAAGCGGTTGGTGTCAAATATAGAAGTAGGATGGGAGAAAATAGAACAGGTGTCTAGTTTTCAATACTTGGGTAGTATTGTTAGTGATGATATGAAGTGTGAATATGAAATAAAAACAAGGATAGAAATCGCGTAAGAAGCCTTCAAGAGGAAGAAAATATTATTTTGTGGGGCCTTGAATAAAGAGTTGAGAAAAAGACTCATAAAATGCTTCATGTGGAGTATTGTACTAGGGTGGGTCGTTTTGCCACTTTTTTTTCGAAACAAAATGTAATACCTGGCAAAAGTGGCCAACCTACATGGACATTACAGGTATAGATTTTTTTTCAAATCAGATAATATCTTCTGTGAGAACTAATGCCTCAAAGTTTCAAAATTTCACTGAAAATTACAAAAAATACCAAAATTGTTCATTATTTTTAGTTATGTTAAAGTAAACATATTTTTGGATTTATAAATGCCAGATGCTATGAAAACTGACATTCAAGTCTCAAAATGCCAGTTATAAGCCCCTGCGGTGGGATAGGGGTGCCTCCTCTGGGCCCAGCAAAGGGGGCAAATTCAGTACAATTAAGCATTTCTACAGCTATTTTCGTCCTTGCATTTTCCTTCTACTGGTGGTTCATAGTGGTAGCAGAGCATTGTTATTTTTCACCATGACACTCCCACCCTTCCACCTCACAATACTACAACGTCCTTCTCCTGTCCCGATCTGCGTAACTCAGCGTCAGTATCAGGAACGAGTCGGATACGCTTCAAATTGGGCGCCATTTCTCAAGCGCTATATTTGGTTACTGTTGGCTTCAGCTTATATAAATTGGCCGTTACAGATAATAGTTTGCTAAACACTATTTTCACAGAAAATTCTGTATTTCTTTTTTAAAAATGTCAATCTTATTTATTATATCACAAAAATGACTTCAGTGAGAATGAAGCAGATCTTGAAGAGAAAGCAGAGGAAAGCTCTTCTGAGGAAGAGACCAAACCCAGAGACAGAACATCTAAACCGAAGCTAGATTTGACTGAAACTACTATGATTACTCAGAGATATAATGTAAGCGAAAGTGCTGCGGCACATATAACATCAACTGTGCTTCAGGCAGCTTTAAAGGCTGGAATTATAACTTCTCAACAATCTAGCAACATAATTCTGCTTTAATTGTGAACAAGAGAAAAATAAGACGTGCGAAAATTAAAATTGCTCAGAATTTAAAAGAAAGTTCTAGAAATGATGATCCCATTAAAAGCCTATACTTTGATGGTCAAACGGAAGACACTAAAACACACTCAGGCATCGTTAGAGAAGAGTACTTATCACTTGTGGCTGAACCTAACTCTCAATACGTTGGTGACATGACACCATCCTCTGGCTCTGGCCATGACGAGACCACGGCTATTTTGGAGTACATCATGAACCAAATCGAAGGTGGCTTTGGTGACGGTGAGGTTCTTGGGTATGATGGAACAAACACTAACACTGGTTGGAAGGGAGGTATTCGTCAAAAATTAAAGGAACTTATAGGCTATTTGTCTCTTGTATTTTAATGAACTGCCTTTCCGAGCTCTCTTCACGCATATTGGCGCTAATTCAAGCCTCTATTCTTACACAGGTCCCACAGGTTCAAAACTATCTGACTGAGAAAAGCTTCCAGTGGTGTCATTCAAACCAATAACATGTGACTTACCTCATCATAGTCAGAAGAGCTCAGAAAACTCAGTAAAGACCTGAGATACTTATCTCAAGTCTTCCATTGCTAATGGTCCTTGTCACGTCTTTGAGACCATTCATAGGTCTAGATACTTACCAAATGAATACTAGGCTGTAATCCGTTCATCCATTCAGACGAATGTATTTCTCGCACTCCCAGAGAATGTTCTTTTCGCCATGATGACTGATGGTTTACTTGCTGTCCGACAAGATGATTTACATAAGATTCTTAGTGTTCGAAAACACGAAGTAGAGAATCTTCATAACACTATTAGATATAACATCATTCCCAGACTGAATTTTGAGGCGAAAGATTACACTGAAATGATCTTCTGGGAAAGCACTGATGTTTCAATAACTGTACAACTAGTTCTAAGGACGGTATCAAACAAATAGCTCATGGACAAACTTTCACTTTCTGATAACACTGTGTCAGAATAGTCCTCCACCGTGTATCCATACCACACGGTGGCAGTAGAACGGATAGTGAAATTAGTCACTGAAGCAGCCTCTCGAGTATGTAGTAGTGATGAAAGGGACGGAATAATCAGGTCAACCTTACTTTCTAGGCAAGCTGTGTCTAAATTTCAATTAAAGTCCCAATTTGTGACAATTTTTCTGACAGTGACGAATTGTATTAGTTCATCCGTCCCTATGTATGGTTAGTTGGTTGGATAAGGCTGGCGCAGGAGCCCTAGGTGCAGCCACCTCCACGTGGTAGACTCTGGGATGCTTGGACAGGCTATATGACCAGGTGAGCGAGGACCTGCACAACCGCTTAAATATACTGAATTTGCCCCCTTTTCTGGCCCCAAAGGAGGCATCCCTATTCCCCCCAAGGGCACATAACTGGCATTTTTATACTTGAATGTCAGTTTTCTAAGCAACTGACATGTATTTAACCAAAAAAATGTTTACTTTAACATAACTAAAATTCATGAAGAACTTTGGTATTTTTTCTAATTTTCAGTGAAATTTTGAAACTTTGAGGCAATAGTTCTCACAGAAGATATTATCCGATTTGAGAAAAAATCTATACCTGTAATGTACATGTGGGTTGGCCACTTTTGCCAGGTATTACATTTCGTTCCGAAAAAAAAGTGGTAAAACGCTGCACCCTAGTATTGTACTGTAAGGAGCAGAAACATGAACATTACGCAAAAACGATGAAAAATGACTGGAAGCTTTCGAAATGTGGGTGTGGAGAGGAATAGAGAGAATTAGCTGGGTCAAGCGGAAAACAAATGATAGGGTGTTAGAAATGGTGAAGCAAACAAAGAACACTTTTAAAAATTATTATTACGAAAAAGAGAAACTAGTTGGGACATTGCTTAAGAAGGAAGTGTATTATGAGGAACGTGCTAGAGGGTAGGTTGGAAAGAAAGAGAGGGAGGTGGCCAAGGAGATTACAACTAATATACGATATGAAAACAGAAAAATTATACATCAAGACGGACAGGTTAACTGAAGACCATGGAGCATGGAAGCTTCTCAGTTGCGGCAAGTGACCTGCTAATAATAACAGAATACCTATGATGACGACGATGATTAGTTTCATCTCGTAAATATTGCACACGTTTCGTACGTCTCAGTTCTCGAAGTATTCGTTCTTGTCTCGTCTCGATTTTCTTACAAAAGCTTTTCCCATCTCGTCTCCTTATGTAGACCTAAATTTATATTCAAAATTTATGTGATGATAGGGCTCAGTGGTAGAGCGTTCTCCTCCGGTGCTTGGGGTCCCTGGTTCGATCTCAGCTCGCGCCGTGTGAACTTTGTGGTGGACAAACACCGTGCTCGTGGGTTTTATCGGGGTTCTTCCACTTCCTTCATTCCACCATTTCATTCATTTCTCATTATCACCGTCTCCTTTAGCCTAACCGGTATAACCGTGGGACGTAAAACATAAAAAGATTTCATTTCATTTTATGTGATGATATTTTTGTTTTCTTCATTTCATCTAGAAGTTCTCAGAATCCTTCCGCGTCACGTGAAGTCCACGAAGTGTGTAATATAACAACATTTAAATCATATTTATTATTGGAGTACATTGTTGAATGACTTACATAGCCTATCTTTAGAACATTGATAAAATGCTCTTCATTGTGTTCGTACAATCACTTTATCTATTTATAGTTTTTATACTACGAATCACGCATTGCAGTTCACTATTACAGTACACTTTTAAAAAAAAAGATAGGTAAATCTGTTTGCCAAGCCTCAATGTAAATCAATTTACACCTATAAAGTAAAATCACTATGAAATGGTGTAAAATTACATTTTTATCAATAAAAAATTATTTTCTTTTATATTTATATAAAAAACAGAAAATTTTGTAATTTAATCTAAGGAAATGTATATCAACTTACACAATAAAAGGTAAATGATTTTACATTGATATTTGGTAATTTAAACTACAGAATTATTTTCCAGTGTAGCATTAAGGCTTCCTTCCGCGTGGCATAACAAACCGATAGTTTACCGTTTATAATTAGGATGTTATAACTCAGTGGTTCACAACCTTTTCTAACTGAGGATGCACTCTACTGAGTACCCAAGTCATCGTGATACACTTATTTGACTTTTTTTAAAAATTAATAATAATATAGAATATACTAGTATAAGACCATAATTTTCTATGAAAGCCGTGACTCGATGAAGTTCTGAGTATTTATTGATGTTGATGGAGACGTTGAGTTGTACAGTCGCTCTTAAAATTGATTTTAACTAATTATTCAATGCTACACCTATATAGATGTGAAAATGGTAGGTTTATATGTTTGTGACCAAGAAAAGTGTACATGTTTGTGGACGTTTATATGTTTGTGGTCAATTCTGTTGACAATCATATCTCGGAAACCACAAGCTATAGAAAGAAGCCGTTTTCTCTGATCGATTGCAAACTTTGTGTAGATTGTTTAGTTCGAATTGAATATTAGGGGCAGCGGTGGCTCAGTGGTAGAGCGTTCACCTCTGGTGCTTGGGGTCCTGGGTTCGATCTCAGCCCCCGCCAAGTGAACTTCGTGGTGGATAAACACCGTGGGCATAGGTTTTCTCGGGTTTCTCCCGTTTCCTCCCACTATCTTCATTCCACCATTTCATTCATTAGTCATCATCACCGTCTCCTTTAGTCTCACCGGCATAACCGTGGGACGTAAAACTCAAAAATTTCATTTCATTTCATTTTTCGAATTGAATTTTTTTAAACAAATGGCCGTTGTTTCTTTATTACATTTTTAGGAGTACATTGGAAGTTTTGAAATTTTCAAAACTAAGGCATCATATCCTACAAGTTTTGCATTCCAACACCATGCATTTGTATACGGGGTTAGTATATCTATCCGGAGTTTGTTTCATTGCCAAATGATAGTGAAAAACCAGAAGGATAACCATTTCTCCGGTATAAGATGCATCTTTATTCTTTGGAATGTTTTGCCCAATGAAAACCTTACATCACTGCCATTCTAATTAACTGTGTGTGTAATGTAGTTGCTTATTATATACTGTATGCAAGAAGAAAGAAAACACTGATCATACAAGAACTAGAAATTCCAACCGGAAGTAGGCTCAATCTTCCAAACGGCACGAGATATTGAAAAAATAATTGAAAAAAATCTCCTTTTTATGGTACCCCTTGCCGATTTTTATCTAGACGTCTTTCACTTGTGTCTAAAAAGGGACATGTACAGATGTTGTGAGGAATGACAAGGAGATTCATGCTCTTATGTGAATGATGTGGTGTGTAGAGAGAGCAAGTTCAGCTAGTTATCTTTAAATTTTTAAATTATGCGACACACTGGTTGGGAACCTCTGCTCCAACGGAAGGAATTGTAATAATAAAACGAAACATTTTCCAGATACGTTGAGTAAGTGAAATGTATCGTAAACTCTTTTATGTCATTAAATAGATCCATGAAGCCATCAAGTGCACATTTGGTGTAGCCTGGTTCGAAGAGTCAGAGAGAGAGAGAGAGACAGACAGAGAGAGGGAGGGAGAGAGAGAAAAAAAGAGAGAGGAAAGGGCAGAGAAGAGGAAACGTGAGGAGAAAATAGGAGACGTTTCACGAGACCAAGTCTTAAAGTGTCTCGCTGGGAATTATCATTTAGTGATGTGAACTTAATTACGTTTACTGGATTAAAGCGACACTCTTGATTCTACTCTGGGGGAGGACACTATATTCTCTCTCTCTCTCTCTCTCTCTCTCTCTCTCTCTCTTGGAACAGACGGTGATACAAGGAATTTAGAACAAACGGATGCGCAAACGCACACGCGCACAGAACCGTAACCAATTCGCCTAGTTAAGAAATCCAATCGTACTGTACAACTGGTCAATACAAAAGGCTAGTAAATACAAGAAGTTAATTCTATAACAGTGGTTCTCAACCTAATTTCTATCACGACCCGCTTTTATCACATCCTCTTGCCGGTGACACCCTTACAATTTCTGGTTTGTATTAAGCTTGTGTGGGATTTTTAATATATCTAATGCGAAGATCTTCACGATATTTATCTATTTCTATAATAGTAGGATCTATTTCTTGTATATAGAGGATAGAGTAACTTCTCTAAAAGTGAATGAATTAAAACTAAATTTGGTCACTTCATTCATATTACAAAAATAGAATCCGATCCATCATACGATTTCAAAATGAAGGCCGTTTGAAAATTTAGAAACTTTGTAACTCCCTAAGTTTTGGTATATATGATAAAAAAAATAAACTGATTTCTAATTTTTGTTTTAAGGAAACTTGGACAGTTGTTAAAAAAAGTTATTGAGCATTTTAATTTTCGAGAGGCTGCCACTTTGAGTTATATCATATTGTTGTGAATTTGGTACATTGTTGTGTATGTGTTCAGTATCACCAAAAACTGTTAAAAGCAGCTTGCTTGCATTTAAAATTTAGGAAACAACCCCACACCAAAAATCTATCTTTATTGTGGCCAGCTTGTTAGAAAAAAAAATACTATTCGCTCACACATATACGTGTACTCTTCAAAGAACAACAATGGATCCTAAACAAAAACAATCCCTTTTATTGCCATCACAACAATTTGTCCATTGTTGATTTATCAACAAACTCAGCCCAGCTATTGCGGATTAGTGATTTCAATTTTAATTGTATTTCAATATGCATCTTTTGTTGCATTTGTACTTTTCTGGTATTTCAATATGCAGTTCTCACTATTTTCATATTTTACCTCTTTCATTTAAATTGATTTTTAAATAACTCTACACCTGTTGAAAATGTCTAGTAGACCTATTTTTTGTTGTTCTTTACAGATTTATAGAAATAATAATAATATGCCTATCAGAACAAAATTCAAAATAATATTTAAGGTGAACGTGAACCACTAAGTGTTCTCCGTACTATGTTAAACGCTGCTTGAATAGTGCAGCGTCGTCGAGTGTTACTGATGATAGATAATAAAGGAAGTAATGATGGAATTCTGCTTGGATAATTAGTTTTCGACCTTTACCGAATTCACAGCTAAGTTCCGTTTCTCAAATTGCAACTCTAGAATCCAGGAATTGTCTTATTGTGACTACCACAGTAAACGTTCAAATTTGGCAACAACGCATTATGGCGTTCTGCGCAAGTTTCGTATCAAAATCTATTTCCTTACATGTAAATTAATATTTAAATAAAATATGAAACATAACACGAAAAACGGTCAAACAATATATCTATTTCGTAATAAGTCCGTTACTTTAAAATACTTTACACATACAAGAAACATTTCACAAAACTGAGCACTTCTAGTAAAATCTAACAGCAAGTGCCATCTTGTGTGCTCATTGTGAAACGAATCAAATATTTTATTTTATTTATCTTTTTTCGATATCAGAAGACACAACCAAATGAATCAATGTCTTGTGTTGTAGCTGAAACATAACTTTATCTTACAGTATAATATTTATAATATGCAATGTTTCATTGCGCAGTAATTAAGGGAATGAGCTGAAATATGTATTGACTTCCGGGTGGTGATCCACCTTAAAAATATTTTCGTGTATTAGATTCTAATTATATTTATCTCTTCTGCTTATCTTCGCGACCCCAATGAAAACCTCCCGAGACCCCCAGGCTAAGGAACTGCCTTATACCTAGGTAAAATTAATATAGAGGAAAAATGTCAAAACATGAGACATAGAAAAATGGATTGATCCTAATGGTCTGAATAAGATGATATGAATAAGTACAAAACCTGATGTCTAGTTTTCGAATTACAGCATCCACTGTATTAACCAGATTTGCTCGGTAGGAAACGATTCACGCCAAACAAGGAGGTCCTCGCTCAAGCAGATGCCTATTTTGAAGACCTTCCGAAATCCTACTTTTTGGGCAACTTCATAAAGTTGAACAAACGCTGGGGAAAATGTGTCGAGTTAAAAGACTATTTTGAAAAACAAACATACAAAAACAAATCTACCCAAAATGATCTGTTTCTTTATCTTTTTCTAAGGACTTATTGAACAATCCTCTATATCAAAGCAGTCTCTGCCTAGCAGCGTTGCCAGACTCACAGCTCGGAATTATTCCAAAACCTGATCGAAATTTTGCTAGATTCGGTCAAATTATGCTAGATCCTCATAATTACTAATTCAGGAGTTTTAAAAGAAAGAAAGAAAAAAAAACGAAGTTGAGATACGATAACGTAACTAGATAACGTAACTTAAAATACGCAGAGCACAAGAATACGTGGATAGAACTCAATACTTCACGCAACAAAGCTTTAACTCAACTAAACTAGTGCAATCGTTGCCAGAATCAATGGCGTATATATCGTATAAATGAATGCAAAGTATTTATTTACATATTTTGAAAGAAAATTACCTCGCAGCATAAGCGGAGTTGGGAATTCTGCTAAGGGGGGGGGGCGATGTTTGGTCGGTCTCGGACCTTTTATTTCAGGAATGAAGATGGTCATGAAGTCAGAAATAAAGATGGTGAAGTTGTCAAAAAGTTGGGGGGAGAATGACCCCCATACCTCGCTGTTAAAGGATTAGAAAACCCTGGGTGGAGCCACAAAAAAAAGGAAAAAAAAAGCCGTTTCTAACTTACTTCGGAAAATAAGACTGGCTGTATGGCTTACCGACTGTATGAATCAATGGAAGAGGACACATTTCTGCCGTTCTTTTTCTTCCCACGATCAACTTCTTTCTCATCTCCAGGTTTTACGGCTTTTTGATAAACTTACTGAAATTATGCTAGATTTGGGCAGGTTGCTAAAAGCAAGATGCTATATGCTAAAGACATGCAAATTATGCTAAATCTAGCATAGTGCCTGGCCACCTCGGACTAAATTTCCAGGGAAAAAGCCTGATCTCAAACTCATTTGACAGGAAATACACTCTATTTACCGGAGTTCCAAGTACTAAAACTATTTGCAACGCAACGGGAGTTACCTTTCACAAGTGATTGAATAAAATACATCTTATATAAGCTTTATCCAGAGAGTATAGATCTGACAGTTTGCATAAATAGTTCACGTGGTACGATCGAACTAACATTGCAGATATGGATAAACACTAAAAATAAGGTGGCATATATTTAGGATTAAAACTTTTACAATCTGAAAAGGTCAAGTCGAACAAATCTGTCTTTGGCTGTCTTTTAAAAGTTATTTACGCCGAAGGACCATCTGGCGTCTATAGAATGCATTGTCATTCATCGTCATATTTTAGCAACAGTGCCGACAGTTGAGAGACACATGCTTGGCAATCCCAATGACATTTGATGTGTTAAGAACGATGCGTATATCCATGTCCGTACGAACTTAACCTCTAAGAAAGAAAAAAAAAAAAAAAAAAGGACAAGCATCCGTTATGACATTCTGACATGTCTCGCATTATAGGTTTTAGGCCAATGAGAAAGCTCACATGCTAATAAAGAATTAGCTCGTACGGTTTGCATATAATGAATGGTTTCCTTTAGCTTTCGTATTCTACTCTGACTCATTAAGATGCTATCTCTGTCTCTACGGGTCTATTGTTAACTAACTTTGACACTTTGGTGAAAGATACGCGGTGGAATCAAGTATAACAAGTTAGTTGACTTTATAGGAGGTAACAGGCCCGTATCCAGGGAGGTCTAGGGGGCCGGGCACCCCCTAAATTCTTGCGGGCCTCCCTAAAATTTTCACGGTAGGCTTGCAAATGAACTATAATATGGTAATGAACTATAATATTTTTGGGTCGGGCCCCCCCTAACTTCAGTCGCCCCCCCTACATTTTTGGGCTGGCTACCGGCCTGGGAGGTAATCATGTACGTAATAGAGGCCAGTGTTACAAGTTTCCTTAACTTTAACCAATAGAAACATTGTAATAATAATAATAATAATAATAATAATAATAATAATAATAATAATAATAATAATAATAATAATATTATCAGCGGTGCAAATCTGTCTTCAACATTGGGGAGAGGGGAGACGGGTAAGACCATTCCCATAATCTCTCTCTCTTTTTGTAAGCGATGTTCAAAATATGTATAAAGTTAAAAAACAATGCTGTAGAGGAACAGGGTCGAGCAGAGTTGTCTTTAACATTGGGAGGCAGGCAGATTTGAGGCTTATCCTGGGGGAGACATCAATTTCATCTCACTTTCCTTTGTTGCAATCGGACACAAATTATCACATTTCTCCCTAAAAAGCATTTCAAGTTGGATAATTGGGGGAACAGTAGGCCCTGTTTCAAGATTGGAACGGACATGTCTCCCTCATCCCCTCGGGATTTGAGCCAGTGATTATTATTATTATTATTATTATTATTATTATTATTATTACTAAGTATTGTGCCTTTTGGAGATCCTGAGACTAATAAGGGTTGTTTCCTTTCTTTTCCGTTTCTTAATTTCCAGTTTGGGCCTGGAAATGTTTCTTCCATAATTCTCGATTTTCAGTTTCCTCTTTTAACTCCCAATATTTTCTTCTATTTTTCAAATCAATTGTGATCTTCTTCTTCCTATTCCTCGCTTTCCTTCCATCTTAGCTTCTATAGCGGTATGAAAAAGACAATTTCTTCGCAAGATGTGTAAAATCCAATTGGCCTTTCCACGGAGGATGGTGGTTACAACTGTCCTCTTCTTCCCTATCCGTTTTAAAACATCTTCGTTTATTACTTTTATTGTTCATTTTGTCTTCTCCATCTTCCTCCAACACTACATTTCAAAGCTCTCTAAATATTTCTTCTATAACTTCCATAATGTCCAAGTCTTTGAACCATAAAGACCAATACTCCATATATAGCACTTGACCAACTTCTTCCTAGGCCAGTATTAAGCCTGCTACTTAAGAGTGGTCTTTTCTTGTTGAATGCTTCTTTGGCTATGGGAATTCTCGATCTAATCTCTTTGGTGCAGTACGCGTCTTTCGTCAAAATACTTTCGAGATATTTGAAATTATCCACCTCGTTAAGTTCTCTTTGTTTCTCTCTGACCCGTGAGGGCGCATTTCTACGGGATATTTTCATGACTTTCGATTTTTCATTTCCCCAAATTATTGTAAATATTTGTAAAAATCTATGTAAACAATTCAAGACTGGCTTGAGTATAAAATACCAAATGAAAGAATTAAGCCAGGGTTATTTTAAAAATCTAATTTGGTTTATTGAAATAAGCCCAAAACTTATTTTATTCTAAAAAACATACACTTGGAACTTCCAGACAAGAAATATGAAATGCATGTGGATTGCACTCCGCAGTTTTACACTATAAAAAGGAAAACCAGCGTTCCTCTTGTCCAGATTTTCATGACGCTGTATCTGTATTTTTCTGTTCTTTGGTGAAACATAGTTTCCCATTCCAGCTGCCCTCAGTGACTCTTCGATTAGGGGCGGTTCCATGGGGGCAATCCCCCTCGCCCCCCGAAAGAGGAAACTTTCTTATTTTATATATAAATAAAAGCTCATCCCAGAGTTTGGAGCTCTTAAAAATAGCTCTAAGTTGCAGCATTACAAAACAAACACGCACCCCCCACCCCCCGTAGAAGTCCATCTTGGATTCGCCCCAGTCTTCGATGATGTACAGTTCTAGTTCTAGAGCTTCGACTCTCTGCTTATGAATCTTAGTTTTCACATTGTCCTCCAATGCATGGTTGTCGATTAAATATTTCGCACAATGGATATATTAAAATTGCCCACATCCTGGTTTCTCAAGGTCAACTTTCTGGTTCAACAATTTCTCCACATTTTCTGACTTCCAATTCTCATCAATCTCATCTAAATACTTTTGTTTCTTGTTTTGGTTCTCTATCTCCGTTGCAAGTACGTATTAGAGGTCTGCACGGGCTCGGGAGCTAAATTTTTAAATATACAACCTTATTTCTCGGGCCTTTTCGGGCCTAACTTTGTAACTATACTGTACAACGATATTTATCGGACTGTTCTTTCTGGTGAACTTTATTGAAGCACATTTACATTTAAGCCTACGCTAAAAATCTGATTATATGATTGTGTAATTGAGATTAAAGCTAATTGTGTAGTGGTGAGAAAAACTAAAATTAACAGAAATAAACATGCTTAGTTTATCTGTAAGTCAACATATGAGCAGCCAGAGTGTGGATTGTATTCTTTTTCTGCACAGCAATCGACAATGACTGCTTTGAGGACTATCTGAATGAGTTCAGTACACATCTATTTACATAAGAATTTGCACACATTCACATTTTGTTTTAAATATTTGAAATATTTATGTTTCCATGCCATGAGAATTTATGTAGATGAAATTAAATATGTAGTTTAACGCCCCACAATTAAGCACCGAGGCTAAGCGAGACGGAATTTGTATAAAGAGTACTTTCTTTAGATAATTTATATAGTTAGTAAGTGTAAACGATAATCTTTATTTCGTTACTCTCTCTGAATCATGTAAGCTTGTTAAAATGTAAAATTAAACCTCTAATTGTTGTAAATAAAAATACAATTTTGCGTTAATTATTAAGTTTCTATAATTCGGGCATATTTAGAGCTCATTTGATTATTACATGAGCTCGGGCCGGGCTAAGGCCTAAAGGCTAAAACGTATTTCGGACTTGGGTCGGGTCTCGCATTATAAATTCAAGTGCCTGGCCGGGCTCGGGCTGAAAATTCTGGCCTGTGCAGATCTCTAGTACGTATCACTCTTGTACGTGCTATTCCTTAGCCCGCCCTCTCTCTTCTTTCCTATCCATCCGCCACCTTTTATCCACAGAAGTAACAAGTAAGGTTGGAAGAGAGTATTAAGCGGGAATCTTGCTTCTTTAGCTCTCTAGGGGTATGTCAAAGTAATAATAATAAAAAAAAGAAGCCAAGATTCATAGATTATGGGAGGAATGCCTCCCCCTTCGTCGCTTCTCCAGCCTATCAAGGAAAAAATTTATAAACATAAACTAAGGTCGACAAAAGAGTATCAGCTTAAATAAAAACCTGAAATTGTCCTGGAATAACTCTTTATTGACTAGTTAAAATATCTGTACCATGAGGTTACTCGCTCTGTAACCGCAAGCTCACCTAAAGACAGAGACCTCCACTATTAGGCCTGCTGTCTCCTAACAAGATCCTCTAATTTCTCTAAAGAACCTTAAATTATTATTACAGACTCGGACAGGAACTCAAGCCTCACTCCAGCCTTCGTGAATTCCCGAGCCCTTAAAAATCATCCGAGAACCTCATTAAAATTCTCATCCCGGCGAGCACCGAAAAGGTAACTGTCCAAGTCACTCTCTCAGACAGAACCAGTGCCAGCATTAAAATCTAAAGAGAAACCCTCATTACGGGCTACTCTGGCCTATGTCCCTAAAAAAAAATAATAATAATAATCTAGCTATTGTTTACGAAGTCGCAGGCTTCATCACTTAGAAACCTACTCAAAACTATCAGGAGCAGCTCATTCCGCCCGCTCCGTCCAAAAAATTCTTAAAGTAAAAAAAAAGTACTTTATTCACCTATGTCTGGACATAGAGACAACCCTCTTACCGGAACAAGAGAGTCCCCGAAGAAAATCTTAAAAGAAGTGACCCTTGGAAGAAGGGGTGGGTTGACTTATATAGTCTCAAGCCTCTCGCCAAGTGGTCAGCTTTCCACACAATTTCCCCCTTCTTCCCTGTAAAAGAAAAAAAAAAACGAAAAATAGAAAGTGAAGCTTCCCACGGCGTATAGGGGAGTCAAGTCCAGAGCTCATTTCGTAACTTTCTAAAACTGCTAAATAAAAAAAAATATGTTAGAGGCATAACAAGAATTCATTTACACAAGATTCTTAACATTTTAAAATATATAAAAACAAAGCAAAAAATTAGCACTATATACATAAGTACCTTGGCCAAGGATTTTTCATACCACTAAAACAATACTAATATTATATTAAATACTAATTTAATTACAAAAATATTTACAAATGAAACAGCTATGCACCAAAGGTGCTATAGCATAGCCTACCTCCTAAAAAAAAAAAAGGAAAAAAAAAGAGAAAATTCTCTGTATTATAGTCCAAAGTCTTTGAATTCATCCTCAATTGTTCATTATTTTAAATAATTTCCTTTTCACCGTCTTATTAACAGAAAAAAATGTATATAAAAATAATAAAACACACGAACTAATTCACTCATCAACTCAGTAATTGTTCAAAGTCTGGTTCAGTTCTATATTTCACAAAAATTCGTATCCTAATTTCAATACACACTTACACTTAGATAATTGTTCCTACTGAACACAGTCACTAACACCACTGTACAGTCCTTGTAGTAGAGATTTTCCCGGAGTCAAAATTTCAGTTTCCTTCTCGCCGGAGAATCAGTTATAGGGACATCTTCAACGTCAATGTCACGTCCTGGAGTTAGTGGAAGAAAATCTTCGTCGAAACAGAGGCAAAGAACATCGTCGTTGCCTGCTTCGTGGTCGTGTGAGGGAACTCGACCGGGGGTCGAACCAGTTCCCTCAGGTTCCGGAGTCGGAGCCGTATCTTTTACAGTTTGCAGCAACCTAATCTCCTGCAGCGAACATGTCGACGGGTCTAACTTCTGGATCTTATGGTCGGGGTTATTTTCATCTGATCGTTTTAATCTTCGCTTATTGTTCTTGTTAGAGTCCACATTGAACAGGAGTATAAGTTCTATGGGATTAGCAGGATCCGGCCTGGCTGCGCAAAATACATGTCTAACAGACTTTTTCGGTTTCTTAAAATAATTCTTCTTCTCCATATTTAGACTGAACTCGGAGAAGAATCCTCAGGGTTTATCTCGGTCAGACGTAAAAGCAAATATGTCCAGTTTTCTAAGTTCACAATTCTTATATCACTTTTTTTTCTTTTTTTTTTAGAAAAAAAATGTGGAAAAGGGGGGACAACAACAAAATCAAAGAAGGCACTGTACAACGAATGACCACCCAACATTAGAAAGTTTTTTCTTTTTTTTAAAAAAAAAAAAGAAACTATTTCCCACTCTTTCCTATTCAAGCTTAGTTACTAATGACAATTGACGGCAAAGTAAAGTAGTGAACAAAGAAAGAAGTATTTTGACGCCAATAACGAAATATAGATGTGGAAAGTTTGTTTTCTCAATCCCTATATATACTTTTGTTCCGGGACTTTCAGGCGCGTGTGTCCCTCACAACTATTGTTAACCTTTTTCCTCGGCACATGGTAGTCTTCTTTCTGTTCAGGAAGATGTCTTGCAAAGGCCGGGGGCTCATAAAATTTCTTAAAGAAGTCACAATTGACCCTTATTTCCTTGTTGTCAAAGACATTCCTGACTAAATAAGTGTTTTCTGCAAGCTTCGACTTTATTACGTAAGGACCATCGTATTTGGGTAAGAACGACTTCGTAACAGATTTCGCTAGGCAAGAAAGCCTGACTGTTTTCACCCACACCTTTTGTCCGATTCTGAAGGGGTTAGGCAAGCGCGACCTATCATAAAACCTTTTCTGAGTGGCGTGTCTCTTCTTTTGGATTTCATTTGCACGCTCAAAAGCCCGTTTAACCCTAGACTTAATTTCCCACGCATAGCGGGGGTACGAATCCTCGCTCTGTTCTTCACTTTCAACTGGAGACAAAAGTGGGTCTAAGGGAGAAGATACACTGCGACCATAATGCAGGGGTGCCCACAAGGGGGGGCTATGACGCAAACTGCGTCATTGAAATATTAGGGGGGGGTTAAAAATCTATATAAATATGTTTGATGGGGGGGGGGGTAAAATTAATCGAAAAGAAGATTTTTTCATGGAAGAACACCTACGGATAGACAATTGGGGGGGGGGGTGCGTCATGGACATAAGGGGGGGTGGGCACCACTGCATAATGCAATTCAAAAGGAGTATATTGAGTGGCCGCACATGTTCTCGAGTTTAGAGCAAACTCAATAAATCTCAAATCTTTCGCCCATTGGTCATGCTCTTCATTATACATGGCCAACATCATCTTGCAATCCTTAACAACTTTTTCAGATTTATTCCCCTTTGGCCTGTATAGAGAAATCTTAATGCTCTTCGACCCTAATATGCGTAAAGTTTCCGTCCACAATTTCCCAGAAAAGCTTTGATGGTTGTCACTGATGATCTTTCGGTATACACCGTGTCTGCAAAAAAATTCCACCAAGCACGACGAAACCGCTTTTGCTGTAATCTTCCTTAATGGAAATAAATTCACATATCGGGTGAAGCTGTCAATAACAATAAGGCAATATGAGAAACCTCCGTTCTTAGAGCGAGTCACGGGTCCAAATGTATCTACATAGGCCGTACGGCCGGCCACACACTCCAGTGTACTGGACATTAAACCAAATTTTCGTTTGCCATAGTCCTTGTACTTAGCGCATACCACGCAACTTTTACAAAACTGCATAATATCCCTATGCATTCCCAGCCAAAAATATCGTTTTCTAATTCGAGAAAACGTCTCCCTGGGATGAGGGTGTCCGGAAAATTCAGCGTTGTGGGCTCTATCACAAACTATGGCTCGCAGTGAAGCGGGGACCCACACACACTGAAACTCAATTTCATCAAAAAGCATCTTCCTAATTAAAATTCCCTCGTCCGATATAAAAGTTCTCTTAGACCAGTTTTTAAATTTCTTCATCTGCTTCTTGGGAATAGCATTTCTTTCACCTCTAATAAAAGACAGCAATCTTTTTAGAAAAACATCCTTTTCCTGATGCTCGACTAATCTCGCAGGAACAATAATGTCCTCGTAATTGAGAGAATCGTTTCTTTCTTCGTCGTCCCCTTCTACTTCCACTATAAGACAGAAAGGTAAGACAGAAAGCATTTCTCTCTTCTCCCTGGGACTAACTTCTATGTGCCTAGGAGGCGTCCTCATACTATCCCTCTTTCTTTCTCTGAGTTTCCTCTTAACCTCCTTAATATCTTTACTAACTTGCTTGTCAATGATAAAAATCTCCTCACTCTGGAGATCTTCTGCATCAACAAGCCGTCCATCTTCACCTAACACTTTTAAGAAACCAGCGTCGGTCTCACTTTGAAGTGGCAAGAGCTCATTAGAAATTTCTGAACCTTCAAAATCTTCTGGTTCGGTAAATCCGTCTTCGATGCGGCTTAAATAGTCGACATAGTGTTTGGCGCCTTTTACAAATTTGAGCACCACCGGAAATCTAGAAATTCGAGTAACCCACCTAGTAATCATAGGAGGGGCCTTCGTCGTTTTTAGAAGCGAAATAAGCGATCGATGATCTGTATGGACAACTACCATCGGACTGTGCATAATATAAAGTTCGTGACGCTCTAAACCAAGAAGTATTCCAAGTAGTTCACGATGAGACGTGCTGTACTTCATTTGTACTTCATTGAATTTGCGTGACCCAAATGATACAACACAAAGTTTTCCATTTTCATCCTTCTGTGCCAAAACATAACCGGCGGCAGTCCCGCTCGAATCGACGAATAGATGAAAAACTTCGTTAATTCGGGGCAATAAAAGCTTCCTATTCTGCGCAATCTCCCTTTTTAATGCATTTAGTGCGTCTTCATGCTTAGCTTCCCATTTGAATACACTGTTTCGCTTTAAAAGATCGGTCAACGGGCTTACTATTTTTGCCATGTTCGGTATCTGAAATCTAAGATACTGGCAAAACCCAAGAATTGACTGCAGTTTCTTAACATTCTTAGGTCTCTGTAGCTGTTCGGCCATTTTAATTTTCTCATCAGTACATGATATTCTACCGTGACAAACACGGTAGCCAAGAAACTGAATTTCTTCCGTAAACAGTTTCGTCTTAGATGGACTGAACGTTAAGTTTGCCCTCTTAAATCTTTTTAAAACCTCCGAGAAGAGTTCTAATAGCTCCTCCTTATCATTCGAACCCAGGATTACGTCATCATAATATGTTATGACCTTCGTATAATACAGTTCCTTAAGAACATCTTGCATCAATCGGTTCAAACTAAACGGGAGGGAGCTTAATCCGTAAAATCCTCGAAGAAAGTGGTAAGTCCCGAAATGAGTTAAAAAGGTTGTGTATTTTTGACTGTTCTGTGCTATAGGAAGCTGAGCAAATGCATAGCTGAGATCCGTAGATATCCAGTACTTTTTATCACCTAAATAAGAAAGAGCCTCCATCATCCCCGGAATTCCCATTGTAACCCTTTCCGTTGCTCTGTTCAAGGATCTGGAGTCCATTATTAATTTAAAAGTTCCATTTTTCTTCTTGTGAAGAATGGGATTGCTAACCCATCGAGAGTTATTACATTTCTTAATGATTCCCTTTGCCTCCATGTCATCAAGTAGTTCCTTCATAATCTTCTTCTTCTCCTCCGAAAGAGGGCGTAACCTTGCACTAAAGGGGCGGGTATCCTTCAACACAATTTCGTGTTCCAACAAATCAGTTAGACCGGGATCCTCTGAAAAAACTTCTTTGTTATCATAAAGAACTTCCTTCAAACGCTGAAAAAGATCTGGCTCCAAATCTACGCTCTTAAGCATTTCAGCTATTTGATCAGTCTTCGGTTCTAAGGCAGCGACTTCCGAGCATTTTCGAACGTTCTCAGCCTTAGGAATGTCAAATAAACAAATAGAATTCTCACCGCTACTGATTGACCATCCGGATTCCGAAATATGAAGAGCGATTTTTGCATTAGACAAAAAATCTCGGCCAGTTATGAGGGGTCTGGTACACGAGGAGAGGACGTGAAACTTTTGTCTCACCCTGTACTTGCAGAAATTAACATATACAATAACGTAGCCTTCTGTTTCCGTCGTTCCAGAGGCAAGAGCTATCTTTAAAGGTTTTCTCTTCAATTTAACGCCTTTATTTATCCATTTATTTGCTATCTCCTGTGATACTACACAGATAGAGCTTCCAGAATCCAAAAACGTTAGATATTCCTCCCCTAGGATCTTACATCTTAAAAGAGGCTCTCTTAATTGTGCTTTCCCCCCTCTGCAAGCGAGGAGAGAGTCCGTCCGTTTTTTTGTATTTTCTTGAAAAATTGTGTTTTTCCATTTCCTGGTCTGGGGCGACTTGTTTGTTCGTTTCTTTCTCCTTCCCCCTCTTTTCCTTGTGAGGGCCTAAAATGAGCTGTCTGGGTAGCTTCCCTCCCCCTGCTTTTTATGACTTTCTTCTTGGCCGAGGGACTCGACCCAGTAACTCTGTTTTGACTATGGTTAGTATTTACAAGGCTTTTCTTGCTTGCTTGTATCAAGCCTACTGAAACTGGAGGCAACCAGTTTTTCTTTTCCTCTTCTCTGGGAAACACAAAGGGTGTTAGGAAATTTTCGTCTTCAAATTTCCATGCACGTTCCCTCAGAAAAAGGGAAATGTCTGCTTTTGATAGTAGATCAAAACCTGCAATAACCGGCAATGCCAGACTTTCCAAAACGTAAAAGGTGTGGACAAACCGCTTGTTCTTGATGCAAAAGGGGATTGTAATCTTTCCGACGCAAGTAGCCCTTCCGCTTGCTAATTCCACCGTTAAGTTATCCTTCCGTAATTTGGCCCCCCGTTGAATACACTTAGAAGCAGTATTTTCATCTACCAAACTAATAAAGCTGCCACTGTCCAGGTACATGAAGGTCTTATTTCGCTGTACGTAACCATACAAAAACGGTTCCCGGTTTCTTTGGTTTAGATGGGTGACTTTCCTAACAGAAGCTGAAACCTTCTTCTCGTCTCTTCGTTCTCTCTGTGCTTTAAAACATTGTTTACGACGGTGACCATAGTTACCACATGAAAAGCATTGAATCTGCTTCTTCTCCTCCCCCTTTCCTTCCTTGTTTACTTCCTTCTTACCGGAAGCGCTTATTTCAGAAGTCCGGCGAACGAACCCAGGGTCCAGAGCTTTTAACGTAACTGGTGGTATTCCATTCTCGTTTTCCTTTGCTTTTTCAAACCCAGTAAGCGCTGCGACTGAATGCTTAATTGACTTGCTTTCCTGAATGTTATACTTCTGGGTGTACGTGAATTCAGACAATAGAAGGGACTGAATCTTCAAGGATTCCCGTTCTAATTCCTTCAACGTATGAAAGCTCTTTTCGAAAAGAAACTTCTTGTAACTCGGATGTGCCTTCTCAACAATTTTCGCCACTTGTTGTTTCTCAGGCAAAGGATCTTTTACACGAGAGAACAAAACGGCCATCTCTCTGATAAAGAATGACAGAGTTTCGTCTGGTGATTGGACCCTAGAGTTAATTAACGACTCTATTTCTGATTCATAGGTGAAACTAAAGAATTCTTGCAATAAACTATCTTTAAAATTACTAAAATTGTCGAACGGCTTTTTGAAATTATACCAGTGATGCGCATTATCTGTCAAAACTCTGGGAATAACGAACTCGAGTAAATCATCCAAACTAAGATTCTTTTGTTTCGCATATTCAGTTATCCCGTCTAAAAACTCAAAAGGTAACTCCCCTTTCTTACCAGAAAACGTGGGAGGTGCCAGTTTAAGCTCCGGCAGATCTAAATTGCGCCGACATCTGCATTCGGAGGCGCTCTCATCGCTTCCACGTGAGCTGTTAACTTTCAGCCTCCTAATAGCTTCTAACAATTTTTCTGTACTAGTATTATCGTCTCCTTCCAAGCCTAACTCGGAGCTTAAGGCGCTTAGATCAATCTGACTCGCCATTTTCTGCCCTCTTGTTCTACCTGACCTTAAAATCATAGGCTAAAGAAAAAAACCAAATATCAATTAATCGAGGGACACTAAAACCCACAAACAAGAAACGAAAGAAGAAAATATATCTTTAAATCTTAATTGCGAGGTTATAATCCCGGAAAAGAGCCCACACTTCTATGCTATTCCTTAGCCCGCCCTCTCTCTTCTTTCCTATCCATCCGCCACCTTTTATCCACAGAAGTAACAAGTAAGGTTGGAAGAGAGTATTAAGCGGGAATCTTGCTTCTTTAGCTCTCTAGGGGTATGTCAAAGTAATAATAATAAAAAAAAGAAGCCAAGATTCATAGATTATGGGAGGAATGCCTCCCCCTTCGTCGCTTCTCCAGCCTATCAAGGAAAAAATTTATAAACATAAACTAAGGTCGACAAAAGAGTATCAGCTTAAATAAAAACCTGAAATTGTCCTGGAATAACTCTTTATTGACTAGTTAAAATATCTGTACCATGAGGTTACTCGCTCTGTAACCGCAAGCTCACCTAAAGACAGAGACCTCCACTATTAGGCCTGCTGTCTCCTAACAACATCCTCTAATTTCTCTAAAGAACCTTAAATTATTATTACGGACTCGAACAGGAACTCAAGCCTCACTCCAGCCTTCGTGAATTCCCGAGCCCTTAAAAATCATCCGAGAACCTCATTAAAATTCTCATCCCGGCGAGCACCGAAAAGGTAACTGTCCAAGTCACTCTCTCAGACAGAACCAGTGCCAGCATTAAAATCTAAAGAGAAACCCTCATTACGGGCTACTCTGGCCTATGTCCCTAAAAAAAAATAATAATAATAATCTAGCTATTGTTTACGAAGTCGCAGGCTTCATCACTTAGAAACCTACTCAAAACTATCAGGAGCAGCTCATTCCGCCCGCTCCGTCCAAAAAATTCTTAAAGTAAAAAAAAAGTACTTTATTCATCTATGTCTGGACATAGAGACAACCCTCTTACCGGAACAAGAGAGTCCCCGAAGAAAATCTTAAAAGAAGTGACCCTTGGAAGAAGGGGTGGGTTGACTTATATAGTCTCAAGCCTCTCGCCAAGTGGTCAGCTTTCCACACAATTTCCCCCTTCTTCCCTGTAAAAGAAAAAAAAACGAAAAATAGAAAGTGAAGCTTCCCACGGCGTATAGGGGAGTCAAGTCCAGAGCTCATTTCGTAACTTTCTAAAACTGCTAAATAAAAAAAAATATGTTAGAGGCATAACAAGAATTCATTTACACAAGATTCTTAACATTTTAAAATATATAAAAACAAAGCAAAATATTAGCACTATATACATAAGTACCTTGGCCAAGGATTTTTCATACCACTAAAACAATACTAATATTATATTAAATACTAATTTAATTACAAAAATATTTACAAATGAAACAGCTATGCACCAAAGGTGCTATAGCATACGTATAATTTAGTTAGTCCGGATGAGATTTAACAATTTGATACTCCTCTTCTTGGGACAGTTTGATTCTTCATATGCTACTAACATTGAAGATTTTAAATATCTACTGTATTTCTTGCCTAAAATCTCACTAGATATAACAACGCTGGAATGACAGATTTTATGTCAATCATTCGTTGTACTATTACTGAATATTTTAGAGTGCATTTGCGATAAATTTGTATTGAGTGAACAGGAGACAAACGGTGGTACATAGAAAAAGTTCCATTTCTAAATAAATCTCTACGATATTTGAATTGTGTGTTCTTAGTGTGCGCGGGGGGAATTATAAAACCATGGGGACAAATTTCAAAAATAACATTTTCTTTTAGGAAAAATAATACGGAAAATAAAACGACAGAATTCTTTTATTTTTCTCTCTTTTCGGAAGAAAAAGATCTAGAAAAAAAAGTAAACAGTTACAGATGGTGTGACGTGAACCTCCTGCTCGCCTCTCTGAACCAACCCTGAGATCCTATTTTTCCAGTCAGCAGGTGAGAGAGAGTCCCCCCGCCTCGTTTGCTCTATTCTGGTCCAAGAAATCGATAGAGAGAAACACGAACACAGCGGCAGAAGGCCATCCCAACTGAACTCTCTGGTACAGCTGACTCACCACAAAGAAACACTGTATTGTATCTAGCAATGTATATATTTTTTTCGGTTTTGCTGGCTAGAAGAAATCAGCTTTGAAATTTTTAAAGAAAAATATATAAAAATACGTGCCATCACACTAGAGTTTTCGAGCACATTTTCTTAAATTAAATTATGTCAAGCTTCTGTTAGAACTGAAATATTTATGTACGATATTTTGAGACTTCCGAGTTATGCTGTGCACAAACATGGGAAGTATTCTTTTAGAACACGCATATGCGCCTGTCGGTGAACATCTATCTGTCAACGGGTATAAGAATAAAAGAACGGTAGAAGATAGTAGAAACCGGATTTCTGATACGGTTTCAGCCTTGGAACAACAGGTTTCAATTCCATTCTTTTGCGTCTATTGAGACCGGAAGTGGTCGAAATTTACCATTTCCGGTTTCATTGTTGACCACAACACAGCAAATACAATAGCATATGGTAATAAGTGTATATTTTTATGGATCCAGCACTTTAAAAAATTTGGTTCCATGTTCATCCTTATGTGTCTACTAAAATTGTAGAAGGGTTTGACATCAACTTTGAATTTCGCAGAATTTTCTTGTAGCTACCTGGGTTCGATTCCCGATGAAAGCTCATGCGGTTTGAATCCTGCATTAAGCTGTAGGCTCCCGTCTCATATAGTCTTATTGCTCAAAGAGTTCGGTAATGTCCAAATCACCACCAACAACTTTCAGTTTGGGGTGATCGGAAACTAAGGTTACAAATTTTGCAGTGAAACTTATAAATATTATTTCATACAACCAATACAGACAGCAGATAGTACATACATTAGGTTATTTTTCGACATAAGTCTTCATATTGGTTGAGGCACTTGTCACATTGTGCGATGAGTTTGAAGATTCCCTCCTGGTAAAAATCCTGTAATTACGTGTTCAGCCACGTTGTCACGAAGTGTTTCACTTCCTCATCTGAAGCGAAACGACGGCCTCCTAAATGCTTCTTCAAGTGCGAGAACAGGTGAAAGTGATACTCCCGTTGTCCTGAATCAGTTCCTCCACGTGAGCTGTGTTCAAATCCGTTGATGCCGTAGTCGATCGGCCACTGCACTCCTCGTCGGTGACGTTTTCTCTATCAGCCGCAAACTTTCGACACCATTCTGTGACCTGCTGACGAGACATTACAGTCTCTCCGTAAACCTCTACTAGCTGCAGGGAAATTTCAGCAGCGGTTACATATGTCGCCCACAGAAATCGAATAACTGAGCGGACTTCTTTCTCGAGACCAGTTTCCAAATTAGCAGTCATTTGTGTGTACATACAACTCAAGGATGTTATAAATATAGAGGATCTGCCCATACAACAAAATCGTGAAGCCATACGTCACAGCTTCGCTACACCTACTCTGCCTACTCCATGCCACTAAGATCGCAATGTTTCGAGCCAGCAATCAGGGCGGAAACGAGAGTAACCAATCAGACGTGCCGGCTCAGACGATGCTCGGTTGTTTTTCGGCTTCATTGAGTTCATATGATGAAGATAAGTATGGGCAGATCCTCTATTTTATAACATCCTTGATACAACTAGCACCGTAGATGACAGGTGGCTGAAAATCCGCATAGTTGCCAACTCCATGTATTAAAATTACCACACACTCCTCATTCCTCTACTATAACAGATGAAATATCGGCATTGTAACCTTAGTTTCCGACCCTCCCTCGTACATATTGATTTAATGATAAGACAACGAGAAATGTTTACCTAATACATATTCAGTATCCCAAAAGTAGACATTTTTCCTCCTTTAACCATCTATTAAAGCCAGAAGTTGTTGAAACAAACCATTTCCGGTTTCAATATTGATAACCTTACAGCAAAAACGGTAATACATAGCGAAAAGTTTTTTCAGCGCAAGAAGAATTAGGTCCTTTGATCACCCTTGTCTCTCTGCTAAAGCCAGAAATGGTAGAAATCTCATTGGTAAAGCGCTCAGCTTGCTGAAAGTGGTCTTTAGTTCGATCCCAGTGGTTGCGAGTACGTGGTGGAGAACATAGTTCCCGTGGCTTCCCTATCATTCCCTTCCACATTATCACTCAATCATTTATTTCATAATCAATAACTTCCACTATTTATTAGCCTGCCTTAGCCTACAGTGAATAATCGTGGGACGTAAAACTGAAAAATTTCACTTCATAAGATTGTGTGCCCAGAAACAACATAGACTAAATCTTATTTAAATTAAATTTTTCAAAGAATTCCCATCGTACTAGGAAGTCAGTCCATTGCAACCAGGGATGCCGTGGAGCACAGTTTGGGAAACCCTGCGGTAGGCCAAAAAGTTAGGATTAGAGATTATAACACACGTAGTTCGTTTCTTCAAACGATTATATTATGTATAGTTCGTTTGTTCAAACGATTATATTATGTGTAGTTCGTTTCTTTAAACGATTATATTATGTATAGTTCGTTTCTTTAAACGATTATATTATGTATAGTTCGTTTCTTCAAACGATCATATTATGTATAGTTTGTTTCTTCAAACGATTATATTATGTATAGTTCGTTTCTTCAAACGAAGTGCAGCTCGCATATAAAGAATGCTGCCTTCTACGTGTGGTGACTCGAGCCATAAACAAGTCATCGTCCGAGGAATTTTGCGGAAAACATCTTGGATAACTAAATGACCAATCAGAACCCTCATTATATAAAATTGACAGTCATATGTCAACTCCACTTGGAGTCTTAGTTGCAACCGTTCAAAATGCTGTTGTTTAAGTTAGTGGTCAATTCATTGTTCTCAAGACCAGCTTCCTTGTTCTTACATTGGCGGACATCTGTTTCATATTAATCATAGTATTGGGAAGAAAGAATAAGATACAGTGGTCATTAGGAGCCGGACATACTAAAAATAATACAAAATTTAGTATTTTTCTTTTGTTTGTTTTTTCATAAGTGAAAGAAGATAATGAAATGCAGCTTACCACAATCATAGATAATCTTATTCAACAACAGAAAATATGAACCTGAAGAATTTTCAGTGTTGCCATCCATAGAAATTACAATGTTGCCAGAGTAATAATTTCCCCAAAATCTAAGTTAAGGCAGCTACTAGAGGACGAATCTAACTGCATTTGATTACGTATCATGTTGTTTTGGTATCCTGTGAATTACTTTTATATACTAGTTGTATTTAGTTTGTAATAAACAAAAATGTTTTTAACATACAGTTATTAAAATTAAATAATAATGTTATTTTAAAAATGTTCACAGGACACCTAAACAACGTGATACGTATTGAAATGCAGTTGAATTCGTTCCTCTAGTCCGTGCTTTAACTTTTAGATTTTGCAGGAATTGCCATTCTAGCAACACTGGTAATTTCTATGGATGGCAACACTGAAAATTCTTCAAGTTCATCATTCTGTTGAATAATAATATTATCTATGATTGTGGTAAGTTGCATTTCATTATCTCCTTTCACTTATGAAGAAACGAGCAAAAGAAAAATGGTAAATTTTGTATTAGCTTTTAGTATTACAGTCTCTTAAGACATTGGAACCCCGCAAATGAGGTCAAAAGACGGATGGAGGGGGGCAAGGGATACTGTTGTAAAAATCAGCACGAGAACTTGATATTTACTACACTTCTGTTGAGTAAACGAACTATACCGAGAACCGAATAAATATTATCTGATTAGGAATATATTTAATAACAGTGAAGGCCTTGCTGTATCATCTGCAACCGTACACATCAGAAATGGGAGCTCTGTCTGTAATGCAAACAAAATCCCAATAGTATTTATTGATTTCCTTTTTACTTCCTTTGTACGCGGCGTTTCTTTTACTGCCTTGGGGTTGTTTTCTTGTCCTGACAGTTAATTCTTTTTTACTTTCCGTTTCTTTATTGATCTTCTAAATAAAAGTTACCTCTCTTCTTCTTTTCTTTCCTCTTTGTTCTCTTTTTTTTCTTTTACCAGGACGAATCTATTGGAGCGTAGGTTAAGTGTACCATTTGTATCTGTTCCCTATACTTTCCCCTGTACATGAACAAACTCACACAGAGACTTACACGTAGACTGAAATGGTGCACTTTTACAAAAGGAGCTTCATAAATACAAGAACATATTATGCGCTTTCACCTGTTGAGCTAACAGGTGGTTCTTGGATTCTGGTGAACATTCTGCTACATTTCTGGTAAACACTTTAAGTATTAACCAATGAAATTAACGCCGAAGATACAAAAACGCATCATTGCATGTTCAGACCAATCCAATAAGAGTTGTAATTCGACCTCAAAACTATGGTATTGGAAGCATTGAAAGTCTTAGTACAGTACAGTTATAACGATAAATGATCCTGCAAAGAAGGTCCACCAGATTTTTTATAACGATAATCACATAAAACAATTTTTGTTTACTGCTTTTGAACATTACCTTCTTATTTTTGCACATAATCAGTAATATAACTACACCTCAAAAGATTGTGTGTATATCCCTTTCTTAAGAGGGTTCTGGAATAATAATTTATCGATTTATTCGTCGTCATGACAACGTAAGAACAATAACTCCAAGGATCTTATAAAATGGAAGATCTGCCCTTACAACAAAATCCCTAGACGATGTTATTTTGCATGAGGTACCATTATCACGAGTTACCTAGTAGCTTTCCATATGCAGTTATTTAGAAACGCGAAAATAAATGCCGATTTTCTAAATGGCTGGAAATTGAAAGCAGATAAATGAGTCTTGATAACGGTATCTCACGCAAAATAATATTGTCTAGGGAGGTCTTGTTCCACTTTACGATTATCTTTTATCTATTTGAAAATATCACATAATTACTGTAAAATTAGCGGTATTTTAATTTCGCAGTGATGAGGCCTCTTAAGGGTGGAACGTTAAACTGAAATATTTCCTGTTCAAACTGGTAGGGATGAAGATAAAAAAAAAAGTTCCGGTTTCAACTGTGATTATCGTAGATCAAAAACGGTACCGGTAGCAGATAGCGAGAAGCGTTTTATTGCGGGGGGAGGGGGAATCGATTCAACGTCTCAAGAATAAGTTGCGTCCCCACCAGTATCTCTCTCTTCTACAACCAGAAGTTGTAGACCACCTTCGGTTTCAATATTATTCTCCACGCAGCAAAAACTGTAAGAGGAATAGTAAGAATTAGCCCTTTGATATATATATATATATATATATATATATATACATAGCGTACTACAAATAAGTATCAATTCGATCTTCATTTCCTGTATTACAACCGGAAGTTCAATGATATTTACCACTTCCGGTTCCCCAATATTGATTGTTATAGATTGAAAACGTCAAAGAAAAGAGGTGTCAAACGATTTATTGATGTGGACTCAGTACTCCAAGAATATAATTCATCTCTATTTATTGTTCTACACAAACCGGAAGTTGTAAAAATTAGTACAACTTCCGTTTCAGTATTACTCCTACATGGTACGTAATAGTTGTAAGAGAAAGAAAAATTGTCTTTGATATGGTTTTAGCGTCCGTCAGACAGATTCCATCTGTGATATTATACCACTACTGAAACCGGAAGTTGTAGATTTACTACACCCGGTTCCAGCGTCTGTCAAATAGGTTCCATCTTTGACCTTTTACTTCTATTGGAACCAGGAGTTGTAGATTTATTACATCCGATTTCATCATCGTCCATCAAACAAGTTCCATCTCTGACTATGTATCTCAACTAGAAAAGGAGGTTGGAGATTTATTACTCTAACACCGATGTATATTCTCACAGAACAAATCTTCTGTCCGACCTCTAACTACCTCCGCATACTTCATATCATGGGTATTGTGTTCTTATTTCTAAACATTCGATCCTTATCAAAAAACAAGCTGCTCTTTGACACGCTTCTGCTGGAAGGAAAGGTGAACGCCTTCCTTCTCAACGAAACCTTCTTAAAACCTAGTGATACTATCCACATACCCCGTTACAACATACTTTGTTGTGGGAGCCGGCTTCTTGCTCACCGAGCTAATGGTGGAGCAGCTATTGGTTTCTACCACGCTTTACTATTTCGACGCCATACCTGTCCACTTACCAATTTTCTAGAGCATGTTATCACAACATTGTATTTTCCCAATATTGCAATCAGTATCATCACCATCTATATCCGTCCTGAACATCAGATTCCCCTTGCCTTTTTCCAACACATCTCACATAGCTATAAGCACTACTTAATCATGGCAGACATCAATCACCATAGTCGAACAGATAATGAACGCACTACGTTCCTACAATTTATTTCTTCAGATACAACAGGAATATATGATTTACCCACACCGTCCCAGACCTATTTCTCAGACAACGCATGACATGGTTATCACTTCTAATATTATAGCTTCCAACTGCACAGTCGAAGTCCTCGATCTCATTGGCAGCGATCACGCACCTCTCAAACTTACTTATCAACACAATACCGCCAACAAACCTGTCAATCACCACCTCCTCGCACTTCACTTCGTTACGACAAAGCTGACTGGAACAAATATCGTGAACATATTACCCAATCACTTCAAAATCACGCACCACCATCTATGGAAGAAGAGCTATACAGCAGCATTACTACAATGAGCTCTACCATTTCTCATGCCTCAGAACTCTATTCCCTGTTCAGCTTCCATTCCATACAAACCACAACTACCGCCTCAATACTTAACTATGATTCGCCGCTCTCGCCAGCTATATCGAGAATACGTTCGTACTAGAAACCCAGAAACCCTTCATCACCATCACCAACTGCAGCGCACTGTTCGTAATTATCTCCAGGCATATAAACTGAGAAACTGAGTAAAAACTTGTAATAACCTCAATGAAACCAGCCACCCTTATAAATTCTGGAAACGTTTCAACGCACTCTGAGGTAAACATACAAAACCTCATTATCCTCTACTCCATAATAACACACCACTTCAAAGTGATCAGGAAAAAGCCAACGTCTTTGCAGATTACCTGCAGGAAATTTTCACACTACACCTCTTTCCGATCTCACAGCTTCACATCCTGTTGACAATTTACCTCTTGACTCTCCACATTTACAGCCCAGTATCAATCATACGCTTCCAAATCACCCGCTTACAACACCCATTTCCACAACCGAAATTATCACTGTTGTTAACCGCAAACGAAACTCTGCCCCAGGTTTTGATAATATTACATATCGGCACATTAAGGAAAGTCCTCCTGTACTTCTGACGCTTCTCGCCCTCATCTATACTTTCATTCTCCGTACCGGATTCTTCCCAACGGATTGGAAAACTTCTAAAACACTTATGTTCCTGAAGCCAAACAAGCCACCTTCCGCCATACCTTCCCATAGACCTATTCCACTGACATCAACTTTCAGAAAAATTCTCGAACGTATCATCATTAAAAGATTGCACTCGTACCTAGAATCTAAAAATATCCTTCCTATTCATCAAGAAGGTTTCCGCCCTTCATACTCTATCAATGATCAACTCCTTTGACACACCAATCTCATCACAAATCATTATAACTCTGTCAAACCGTTTTGCCTACTTTTGTTCGACCTTGAAAAAACCTTTGATAAAGTCTGGCACCTGGCACTTCTCCATAAGCCTTAGGAAATACTATCCGTCAGATCACTCGAGATCTCCAAGAAGCCATCAACCAGTTCACTCACTGGTGCCGGAAGTGGAGTCTTTTAATCAATGCAGCAAAACACAGGCCATTACTTTTTACCCCCACGAAAGCGCAACAGAGTACACCGCAATCCATCGCTGCTTTCACTTACAGTTAATGACACTCCAATCATTCCAACTCGATCCGTTACATATCTGGGCATTCTTTATGATTCTCACCTCACCTGGAAACCACACCTCATGAAAGTAGCTGCCAAACCTTATCAGCGCCTGAACCTTCTAAAGCGCCTGACTGGCACAACCTCTGGCCTACAACCTAAAACAGTTCTGAATACATATAAAGCTTTCATGCGCCCAGTGCTTACGTACGGGTTTACTGCGTGGATTTCCGCCCTTCCAACATACTATGAAAAGTTACGCATTCTAGCGCAACATGCATTCTGCATCACACATCATATTCAATTACCAAGCCCGACCTGTGAGCTGTCTTGTCTCTTTCCCCGACATCTCGTATCATCTTGAATCTCTTAGGCAGAAGTTCATCACTGTCAGATACATTTCTCACCAACAATTACTCCTAGATACTATGCAATATCATGCTCTTTATTCTGTCCGTCAACGCTATGCCTACTCCCCACTTAGTCTGCTAATCACTCTCTACTGCTATACGCTGCCACCTGATCACCCGGATTTACTCTTACTTGAAGACTATCAAATTCACGTCCATATACCGTACGTATTTCCATCATTTCTGCACAGTAAGACCCTCTGTCTCTAACAGGGCTCCCTACGTCTTCATCAGCCTAGATCAACCCCTAAGCAGAAGATAACATCATTTGTCATACTTATTTTCCTTTTGTTTGTCCCGTATATCGCACCTCATTCCATCATTTACCTTCATTCTTTTTTAATATAACTTATATTTGTTAGTAGTTCAATCTATAAGGATTTCTCAACCACCAAACCATATGTATAGTTGTGATTGAAGTTTAAGTATATACGCATATGTTTTCTACATTTTAACTTCACTATACACTATGGCGCTAAATTCGTTGTACAAAAGTAGAGAAGCGATTCCTCAGAGTAAAACAAACAAAAAAAGTTCCAATAAACATAGGGCGAAAACCACATCGTTTACGTGTTATAGGCTGCCAAACAATGAAAAAATGAATTTTAAAGGTTCATAGCTCCAAAACTACGGGACCTACCTTGGTCGGGTCAATACTTTACTTAGGAACTAGTATGTGCCCTATCCAAAAATGTGTTTCAGAATCCTGAGGTGCTTCGACAACAATTTTTATAGAGGGAGTTTGACTACGGGCCTATGATATAAAGTACACTCCAACTACCTCCATAAAAATTGTTGCGTGAGTGCCTTAGGATTGTAAAACATGTATTTTTGGATAGAACACATACTAGTTCCTAAGTGAAGTCTTGACCCGACTACAGTAGGTCCCATAGTTTTGGAGCTATGGACCTTTAGAATTCATTTTTTCATGTTTTCGGCAGCTGTAAACGATGGGGTTTTCGCCCTATGCTTATAGGAACTTTTTTTGTTTGTTTTACTCTCAGAAATCACTCCTCTGCTTTTATTACAACGAATTTAGTGCCATACTGTATGTTTATGATCACTTTATTTATATTTTCACTCATTATATGTGTTTATAATAATATCTAACGTCAATTTATATATAGTTAAGTTGTTTCACCTCTCCTCAAACTTATGATTATGATCGCAAAGGTCATAATGTCTAGATATTCGATGGTAAATAAAAAAAAAAAATAAAATCACTTAGCCCATCTGCCCATAAATCCTCTATAACTCTCCATCCTCATAGAGGGTGTATCCCTCTAACAGGGTGCTAGCCTCCGGCTAGCAACAAAAAAAAACTTTGTGCTGAATTAACACACA
Source organism: Thermobia domestica (assembly GCF_964235325.1). Classification (NCBI taxonomy): domain Eukaryota; kingdom Metazoa; phylum Arthropoda; class Insecta; order Zygentoma; family Lepismatidae; genus Thermobia; species Thermobia domestica. Next base: position 21,899,933 of record NC_137469.1, on the reverse strand, counting down.
AGTAACACGCTAATGTGGTAGTCATTTTGTGTTAATAATAATAATAATTTATTTGTACTTTACACCCAAAGGCAATTACAAAGTACAAAGTTTATACATCATTATCGAAGGATATGCAACCCAACTCCAAATATGGAACTAACATTGGTAACACGAAATAGTACTATAAATCTTTTTTCTCTTAACATATGCTGTACAAATATATTCTACAATTTATCATTTAGTAACTGAAAACACTTTCGCTTAAAGGTCTTAAATTCGTAGTGAAATAAATCCAATCCCATAGACTCAATTTTGTTACCTGCATCACATAATTTACACAGTGGTGAATTCCTGTTGACATTTATTCTGTTTTCAGGCATATAAAAAACCTGTCTACCTCTCAGATTTTGCAGAGGACAATAAAAAGGTAATATACTTAATAAGAATGCGTTATCTTCCTTGTTATCGATTAATTTTTTAAGATATAGTACTCGCTGTATAAATCTCCTATTTTCAAGTGACAATAATTTGATTTTTTTTAAAAGTACACCATAAGGAATATAACGAGTTTGAATACCATATATTTTATACGCAGTATATCTCAATAACTTATTTTGAACTTTCTCTATTTGCTGTTTCCTACACTGATAGAATGGATCTCAAACAATAGATGCATATTCTAGTTTCGATCGAACAAATGCATTATACAACGACAAAATAGTCCCTGGATTTTTAAAATAACGACTTGACCTCTTAATAAAACCCAGCATTTTAAAAGCTTGGTTAGTTATTATATTTATATGATGTTTAAATTTCAAATTAATATCAAACCAAACACCTAAATTTCCTTTCTTTCTAACGTCTGATTTCCAATAGTATATTCAAATATTGTGCGTGATTTATTAAGAGTAAAAGTCATTACATAACATTTTGAAATATTCAACTGAAATTTATTTCTCCTACACCACTCATTAAGCCTAGTAACATCTATTTTTAATTTAATACAATCACTTACCGTGCGGATTTCTTTGTATAATTTGGTATCATCTGCAAATATTAAGCATGAACTATATTGAAACATTTTGGGTAGATCATTTATCATAATAAGGAAGAGTAAAGGACCCAAATTTGATCCTTGAGGTACCCCAGAATGCACTGTGAATTCCTTAGATTTAATATTATTAAAAATAACATATTGAATTCTTTCATTCAAATATGAATGAAACAATTTGACCAGTTCTTGCAATATACCAAACGTTCTCAGTTTACTAAGAAGTACCCCATGATTATGCACTTTTAAAATCTGCATATACTACATCTACTTGAGACCTTTCATTAAAAGAATAATTAATTACTTGATTTATAGTCAGCAAATTTGAAATAGTTGATCTATTGCGTCTGAAGCCATATTGAGAATCCGATAAATTCGAAGATACATGATTAAACATATGTTTATAAATGATTGCTTCGAATATTTTAGCAGGAGATGATATTAGATTTATTGCTCTGTGATCTTGTATTAATCTTATCGGATTAATCTTAGGAACCGGGCAAACCGCTGATATTTTAAGTTTCACAGGAAATTTACATTGAGTCAAAGACAAGTTAAACAAATAAGTCAATGGTTTAATAAAATATTCTTTACAACCCTTAAAAATATAGGACGGTATACTATCATGGCCAAATGATCTTTTACTTTTCATTTTGTCTATTGCTTCTCCAACTTCGCTTCGAGGATCTTGTCTAAAACCATTATATCTATAGTTGAAGGAATTTCAATAGAACATATTTCATGTAGATCTATATTAGATGGTTCACAACTATAAACAGATTGAAAGTGTGTAGCAAAAGCTTCACATTTTAACTTAGTATCAATAATTTTTTCGTTGTTATATTCAAGGGCAGATTGATTCATATTAACTTTTGAGCATCTTCTATTATTTATGTAATTCCAAAATTCCTTAGGTTCATTAGCAATATTCGCTTCTACCTGATAATTATAATTTTGAAAAGCTAATGCAATGCTACACTTAATTTGTTTCCTAATATCTACAAAGTGCATGTAATCAGAGTAACGCTTAGATTTTTTAAATTTACGTCTAATGCGATCCTTTTTCTTTAATTTTTTTATTATTTCAACAGTGAACCAAGGCGGATAGGAACATTTACTCTTAACCTTTTTTGGTGCGCATTCATCAAGTACCTTGTACAATACAGAATAAAAATAATTAACACCTTCATCTACATCATTAATTACGTACAAGGAATCCCAATTTTTTTTCTTTAAGAAGCTAATACAGCTTCAGAAAATCATATTTGTTAAAATTATAAACCGCGTCACCAAGTTCGTTATAGGTTTTACAGTGTTTTAGAAACTGAACACTAATACTCAAACTCGGGTGAGGTCTATCTTCTTGGACAAAGCAAACGTCTGATTTGGCAACTTCAATATTAGGTATGTTAGTTAATACTACATCTAAAATTCTATTATTTACGTTTCTAACAGTATTTAATTGCGAAAAATTCAAAAACCTCATTTTGTGTAAAATATTAGTTTCCAATTTAGACAAAGTTACGAAATAATTACCATTCATATATTCTGTTAAGAGCCCAAGATTGAGATCACCGATAATGACAACATTATGGGACAATGATAGTTCTTTGAATCTTTCAATATTTCTAAAGAAAATCTAAATAGTACTCTTCTTTGCTATAGGGAGGGAAATATATTACACAAACGTATATAAAAGTTGAATTAGATAACTCAATTCTGACCCACAAATCTTCATAGTTCGGTAATTCAAATTCATTTAATCTCTCTGAAGTATAATTATTGTTAACAGCTAAGAGCACACCACCCTCATCACGCATTCCGCAACGTTCCAGATCTCTATCCTTCCTAAAAACTTGATACTTGTTATCAAACAGTTCAGTACTAAATATTTCAGCTTGTAACCATGACTCTGTAATAGCCACACAGTCAAAATCATACATAGTTGAGCTCAAATAAAAATTATTAACTTTTGTTTCTAAACCGTTAACATTTTGGTAGAATATATCAAATGTCCTATTAACTACTGACATACTACTAGAATAGTTTGTAATATCAATAAATAAATAGTGTTGTGAATTATTTTTGAACAAGTATTCGAGTTCTTCTTACACGACAGAATAGTAAATATTTTCCCATAATGCTATATAGGTTCATTAAAAATACTATGTACCAGTCATCATACTTAAATAGATTTAAATAGTATAATATCATTAAAAATATTGAAATTACTAATCTGCTTATCATTCTAAACAGTACACCTTTCAATTCACTCCACATAATATATTTAATTAAATATGTATATTTAATACACTCTTTAGACATAATTTTCGTTTACTTACTATCATCATCCAAGTATATTACTCAATTAGTGGGCAAAGTGCTGTCTAATTCATTGATGGAATTAGGGAAACCTGGCAAATCATCTTCAGTTTTTATAATCATTACCGGACTACTTTCATTTTTTCTAATTACGATTTGGCCGCTAGAACTAACCCAACAAAATTTGTGATAAGTGTTTCTCGCAGCGTTTCTTGCCTTCCAAAAAAGTTGCTTATTTCTAGGGAACAAATTTACATTCACAAAAATTTTTTGATCATCACTTCCAGAAACTAAGTTATTGCTAACCAACCCTATCTTCTCAGTTATTGCTAACCAACCCCACCTATCCCTTACCGATCGTGTCTTGAACTGGATAATTATTGCTTTTCTCTTGCTTTTATTAATACCATTTAGAATTCGGTGTACTACATCTATATCTTGTTCTTCGCAATTTTCCTGCCATGTCAATTACAATTTCTTTCAAATTCTCACCAACACGCTCTTGGATTCCATGAATTTCTATGTTTTTGTTACGCCCGTATTTGTTAAGATCATTAAATTCTATAGCCTCATGTTTTAGTTGAGTTTTCAACTCTACATTTTCCGCTTTTAACACCTCACTTTTTACAGTGTAGCATTGTTTGGAAGTAGGATCTAAGATTTAGATTTCTGGGCTTTCAGCATCTATGGCCATGTCAGCCCGTCACTAGGATTAGGATTAGGAATTAGATTTCTGGGCTTTCGGCATCTATGGCCATGTTAGCCCGTCACTAGGATTATGAGTAGAAATTAGATTTCTGGGATTTCGGTATCTATGGCCATGTCAGCCCGTCACTAGCATTAGGATTAGGAATTAGATTTCTGCACTTTCGGCATCTATGGCCATGTTAGCCCGTCACTAGAATTAGGATTAGGAATTATATTTCTGGGCTTTCGGTATCTATGGCCATGTTAGCCCGTCACTAGGATTAGGATTAAGAATTTAGATTTCTGGGCTTTTGGCATCTATGGCCATGTTAGCCCGTCACTAGAATTAGGATTAGGAATTAGATTTCTGGGCTTTCGGTATCTATGGCCATGTTAGCCCATCACTAGGATTAGGATTAAGAATTTAGATTTCTGGGCTTTTGGCATCTATGGCCATGTTAGTCCGTAACATATGAGGGATGACGTCGCTCGGCAGGCATACTATCCTTGGAAAGGGAAAGAAGGAAGCGGCCTGGGATCTATAAGTTAGGTACCACCAGAGCATTTGCCTGGTGTGAATGAGGAAAACCTCATTCAGGATGGCTAGCCTGAAACAAAAAACTTTTTTCACACTTTTTCGACCAAGTGCATCCACCGGGAATCGAACCCAGGACCGCTCGCACTCCAAGACGTTGTTTGGAAGTCTTAAACTGTTTAATTACATATTTATAGAAGATTGCTAAATAGATTATCGAAATTAGTTCCTTCACCTGAATGGAAGTTTTAGGAATTACGGATTAAGCAGACTATGTTTTAAACATCATTAGATGAGTAAAAACAAAACAAAAAAAAAAATACAATCTAACCATTTATCTTTCAGTATTTCGTTAGTTTTTTTTTTAAAGAATGTTTCATCGTATTACCACAATTAGCCGAAAACTAGATTAAGGTTCAAATCCAATGAAGGGAAACCGTCTGGTTTCGCAATTCCTGAACTTTTTTACAACATAACAACCTCCCCAAATAGATAGATAGATAGAGAGAGAGAGAGAAAAGTTACTCGCTGTTGAATTTAGTTGGGTTTTGGGAAACTTTGGCTTCTATTAACACACACCAGACGACTAGCTACTTCTTAGCTAATTAGCGAGGTTTGAATATTTACCTAAGGGGAATACTTATTTCTTTTTTTTCTTTAAAGTTATGTGTTGCTCAATGCTCCCCTGAACACGAACTGAGCCGGAATGAACATCTATAACTAACTTTGAATAAACTATTCACTTTAGTTGATAAGTATTTGCATCTTGTATCCCGATCAATAAACTTTATTCAACTTTTCTCTTTTTATCAGTATGCAAAATATACTTTTAAAAATTAAACTAAATAAAAAATACGTAAAAAAGAGAACAAAAAAGATCCATTTAAAAAATCGCTCCCACTAAGGTTAGTGGCTAGAACAATGCTTTTAGTACAAAGGATCTCTGGTTCCATTACTGGGAAAAAAATCATTGAATAAAAAACTGCGGTTTTGGAATGCAAATAAAATTTAAAAAAAAAAATCGTTTTAGGTCCTAGCTTTATACTCTGTAGGCTAAATGAAAAAGGATAGGTGAAATGAAAATGTAGAAGAAATGGATAACCCCTAGAAATCTCACGGAATAACCTCCACAATCTCACATACACTGAGAAAAAAATGTAGGTGACATACTTAAAAAGATAGGTTACTTGCGTAATTCCTGTAATTTTTGGACTTAACGTACAGCAGACGCATAACTAAAAACACATGTTTTATAATACAGGGTGCGGCACGTAAAACCGGCCCGTAAAGTGAACACATAAAATGAAATGTAATGTATTGAATATGATTAACTACAACACATAAATGAAATGTAATGTATTGAATATGAATATGAATATGTATTGAATGTATTACGACGGGCCGGTTTTACGCGCCGCACCCTGTATTATAAAACATGCGTTTTTAGTTATGCGTCTGCTGTACGTGTATAAGTGTTCCATCTATACGTGCTTTCTGTATGAAATAATGTAGTCGGTCAGGATCTCACATACAAATGGACGTATATAACATATAGTTGACGAAAGTAACATAAGTATATGCATGTGATATACGGAAAACTGTTAGATGTCAGACATCTCGCAACTGCATGATGTACCATGGCAGTGCCTATGTAGCATACGGATAACGTATGCTCCGTACTGATTTCTATAGTAAGTAAGAGCATACCGTACAATATACCGCTGTCCGGAGAATGGATTTTTCTCTGTGTAACCTTGGAAGAAACGAAGGATTTCTCTCACCAGGAGTTAGCGTGTAACGGTGAGCCATTGAAACTATGGGTCTGAAACGCACCAACGGGGAGGTCCACCATGTCTGTACGCCTTTCCAGAAATTTCTAACTCAACATACATTTGTACACTTTCCAATGAAAGTATACTTGTTTAACAGGGAAATGATTGATGTAGCATCAAAATTAGATTTTATACTTCATCTGTAGTCTTTGTCTTATAAAAACAATCTACGTAGTTCTATCATTTTTTTTTTCTGAAAGTATAGGTGAAATAGTCCTTTCGGATGCAGCATGATATTCGTTCAACACTACATAGACGTAATGGCTTGTAGTATTGACCCCACCCCCAAAGTTTGGACTCATTCCAACAAATATTTCTGGTTGCGCGCCTGCTGTAGGTCCAAGACTCATATAGTCTCGGAGCTGGAAAGGGAGGCTAAGCTTCAACAAAGAACATCAAAACATTAAAAGAGATACTTAGAACCTAACGTCAACCCATTAGAGATTGCTAGTTATTGTGCACGCGCAAGGAGAACATTAAATTAGTAATTTAAAAAAATGCATTGTGGAACATTTGGGTTGAGAAAGGTAAATTTTGATGTTCTGAAGGGATTTTATTCTTCTTTAGGTTGGCAACACTGACCGGAGTTCAAAGACAAAGTTACTTCTTTTTTCTGATCTCGAAGTTGCCTATTGTTTATCGTCAAAACAAACACATGTGTGTCGTAATTGAATGCTCCTTTAGGCCTGCTATCTACTGAGATAAAACATTTTTTATTTTCTGTCAGTAAGGTGTCACCTAAGGAGAAATAGTAGAACTAAGTCTTACATTGCATCAACTAAAAGATTTCATCATCTATAGGATTAATACTACCCTTAATAAAGGATACGTTTTCATGACATTCCCATGGCTGCCACTGGTATTTTACAACGGAGTATTTAATGACATCCCCATGAATGTCACTGGTATTTTGCAACGGAGTATCTTATGACATCCCCATGAATGTCACTGGTATTTTGAAGCGGAGTATTTTATGACATCCCCATGAATGTCACTGGTATTTTGAAACGGAGTAGTTAATGACATTCACATGGATGTCATGAATTACATGAATGTCTAAGGTATTTGGCATCAGTATCGAAGCAGGTGCACAATTGGACAGATTTTAGCCTGAAAAAGATAAACAACTAACGGACAGATACTGCTTAAATGTATTTTATCCAAGTAGAAATTTTCAAAAAGAACCATATATGAACTTATTACATCTTCCATTTTAACATTTTTCATTGCATCACATATTAGTTAATGGATCTCACAATGAATGGACTGCATTTTGTATTGGATCGTGCGTTCAGACGTAACTCCTTGTTTCATTTCTAAATTTACACAATAAATTTGAGTTCTGGTAACTTACCGGAGAAATTGAAAACATCAACAAAGCGTTTTGGAACTTATTTTATTTACATTACAAATTCCAATTTATCTTCATACGTATCGAATACATAGGATTGATTTAGAAGTGTCTTCCAACAACTAGCTTGTATTTTTATAGATATGAAATGCTCGGTGCAATTGTATGAAAATATTCACCAACTTGTGCTAGGTAGTCACTACAAACTAGTATGTATCAAATGTGCGTCAGCACAGGGTAAAGTAGTAGATTATGCTTCATGATGCGTTCATAGGGAGCAGGCGCGTTAGCGTTAAGAAAGCAAACATGGGAATATTTATTGGTTTTAATGTTTGCTAATATATTTTTTCTTGTGGTTCAAAGTAGAGATACCAACATTAGTAGACAATGTAAAGTTAACAAATAAAGTTTTTCTTTATATACTTGGTTCAACTTTACATCATTCACTACAGTTGGCACCCTTACCCATACTCTAAATCATATAACTTTGAGATATGAAAACAATCTTATTCGGAAATTATGAAACAAAGAAATAGTATATAAACATATTAAGGTTCATTAACGTGCCTGCTTCCCATGAACGCACTCATAAGCAGACCTCCTGCTTCGCCCAGCCTCGATCCGGGTTTGATACAATAGGCTACTAACTGGCAGTCCCCACCTAGCATATGTTGATGCTTGTTTTAAGCATTGGTCAATACAATTGCACCAAATATGCCTTATCAGTAAATATACAACAGCGAGATCTGTCAAAATAAGTTTAACCAATTTTATTTTACGATACACATACGGTTTGCTGCATTTCACACTAGTTTTTTTTTTTTAAACATAATGCTTTAAACAGGCTTTTTGTATCAGCAGATTTCCGCTTTGCTACGAATACTTTTAAAGCTTCCTCATTTGGCTACACGTTTTTGGTGCGAGGGGCTTGCCTGAGTTCGATCCCCGGCGAGAGTTATGTGCTTTGGATCCCAAGTTAAGCTGTAGATCCACGTCTCACATAGCCACGCTACTGAAAGGGACGTTAAACATTAATCAACAACAACAACGAAAAGATTTGTTTCATAGTCCAAAAGGAAGTGTGTATGTGTGTGTGGGGGGGGGGGGAGGCAGAAAACGAAGTCATGTCAATAGCTAAAAGGATTTCAAGGCAATAAGACAAGCGTTCTTCGAGGCTACTACCCTTGAAATACCTCAAACAAATGTGTAAAGTGTTGCAATATTACCAATCTTATTGTCATTATTTGAAAATTTGATCTATTAATTCAGTAACAAAAAGTAATTGTTAAGGAATTTATTACCGTACCCTTAACACTGAATATATGTGATTCCTTAAAGTAAGACAACATTAAGAAGTAATATACAACATTTTGCGTTATTACCACCTATTTTTATGTAGCAGAAGCATTCACCGAGGTTATCTGACAATCACTATGACACTAATAACATAAATCGATATTATTGATGGAGTAGTTTGATGTTACGTAAAGCTAAATCAATATTTAAAAATGCACAAGTGAAATAAGCATAAAGGAAAATTCAAAGAATGCAGAAGAGCACGTGGGTTCCAATTTCTATGCTACTCGTGCAGTACATAGCATAGCTACCTGTACAGACTAAGTTTGTCTGTTAGACGCCTGCCCTGTGTCTTTGGTACCCTATCCCTCATTATTACTCTTCTGTCTTTACTGAATCTGGCTTTCATGATTTCCATTGAGTCAGGGAACAAATCCCCTCTTAAAAAAGAATACGAGGCATTGCAACAATCGTTTCTAGCAGGTTGGATTGAGATTTAGAGTTTCTTTAAGCACCGAGGCTAAAGTATTTTACGGACTATAAGACTCGCTTTCTTCTTCGCAAAATTGCCTCCAAAATTCAGGTGCGTTTTATACTCGAAATGAATACAAACATGTCCTGTGTTTGATTTAAAATTCCCGCTAGTCTTAAAAATGACCATATATTCGATGCCCTGGGAAACCTATCTCTATCTGGCAACATTGGATTCAACTGGCAGCAGCAGTGCACCGATAAGACGAACATGAGTTGCTGGAATTCACAAGTTTGCTAACACTGTCTCCCTCCCGCCCCGCCATCACAAACCTAGACCGACACAGTTTATCAGAGTAACAGACCGTAAACTCTGCGAAAAAAAAAAAATTAATTGCTTGTAGATTAAGATGCATGTTATAGTCCGTAAAATACGGTATGTGAAATGTAGAGCTACAGCTTGACATGAAATTTGAACCACATGAACTTTCACCAAGTACTGAACCCGGGTCTCAAGCGCAAAAGGCGCGTACGCTAATAATCCAGTCAAGAGGGAATTCTGGAATAACCCATTTTGTAACAGTTATTCTTATTTCATGTTTGAGGCAGCAGTAGTTGAGTGGTAGAGTGTTCACCTTTGGTACGTAGTGTCCCTAGTTCGATCTCATCTCGCACCAAGTAGGCTTTGTGGTCGACAAACACTGTGTGTCGGGGGCGCTTTTCTCAGAGTTTTCCCGTTTCTTCCCATTTTCTTCACTCCCTTATTTCATTCTTTCTCATCACCGTCTCGTTTAGGCTACACAGCATAACAATCGGATGTGAAAGTGAGAGACTTAATTTCATTCCATGTTTGCAAACACGTTGGAAATATGTACGCTCTTACTGGGCAGACGTCAACTAAATAAGGAGTTATGCTTGCATTTACAGACTATCTATAACAAGGAACGTGTTTTTACTCATTTTTACGAAATGGTAGCCGAGTTTCAGATCTCTTCATTAGAATTTTATAGTGCGCGTAATAGTTCTCTAATAATAACTCTTTATTCACTGCAAAAATTACAGAAATTATTTTTAGACACAGTAGGACACTACACATTACCTACACTCTGAACACCTTCAGATTACACATATTCACCCCTTTTATATATTCTGTTTTCCAAATATGTCCAAAATATATTTGCAAAATGTGTCTGACTTTGTTTCAGAACTGTTCGCCGAGAAGAAGTGTTTCAAATATGTCATACTAGCAAGGGCGCTAGCCCTCCCCCCCCCCTCAAGAGGAAATTGTACTTGGGAATATCGAAAACCCAATAGAATTTTTACATTAGTTACAGCAACATTTGAAACTATATTTGAAACGTTGCTTATACCCCCCCCCCTCTGGAAATCACAACATGGACGCCCTTGCATACTAGATATTGTTTGTTGAGAATTGACGGTTTTGGACACACGAAGCACACTTTATAAACACTACTTTATCAATTTTCGCCTCAACATCTGCACTAAAAGTGCTTAAATGCTGTTTTATTTTTTCACAGTGTAAGGAGTGTTATTTCAACCTCACTGCTACCACTAAATATTTGACGTTTCATAAATAGGTTCCTTACTGCTGTGCCATGTGGTTATACAGATGGAATTTACCGTTATAATTTTTGTACTTTTATGCTGAAGTGGTCTATGTTTAGTTACTAAGTTAGGCCTATGTTATTTCAATTCTTTTTGTTATCACAGCTTGTATTATTCTTCGAAAAGCACTACTTGAGTTTCTTTGGCTTGCTTAAACTTAATCTACATTTAAACTAAGTGGCAGTTTTATTGGCTGATTTAGGTGTTATCCATGAAAAAAAAAAAAAAAAGCATGACTCACTCATATCCTGAAGAAAAACTATGAACTCCTCAATATCAGTATCCTATCTCCAAGTCCAATGTTGAACGTTCTTTGAAACTTTGACTGAGTAAGTTCTTAAAGTTCGATAAAAATTTTAGGTTTAAGAGAACAAGCGAAGTGTTCGTACATAAAAATATATTTGGTAAAAATCATCTTCGCCTTTCACGAAATACTAAATATTATCAGCTTCAAATTTTAAGATTCCTTCCTTCACTGACTTAAACTGTGTAAGTACGAGTAAAAATAAACTCATACCATTTGATTTTCTGTTTCCTTCTGGACACATATCACAGAATGTGTAGCGACGAGTACTAGATGAGTAACTTTGGCATCTACGAACAACAATTTAAAATATTTAACTAGATATAATTATGTTTCAACGTAAGCTATTGTAAGAGGTAAGTTAGTCCAGATTTGATTTCGCTCTTTCTTCAAATTAATAATAATAATAATAATAATAATAATAATAATAATAATAATAATAATAATAATAATAATAATAATAATAATAAATGAATTGTTTCCGGTTTTAAATTGCTTGCCGTTAAAATACCAAACAGGGCTTATCTAGCCGGGGCCGAGGGGTTTAAGCCCCCAGTTTTTTGAGTGACAAAAATAATGGCAGCAGCTATTGTTTATATAATATATTTGAGAGTTTATAGTAAACTCATGATACACCTTTCATACTCTGAGTTCTGTTTGCCCCTCTCCTGAGTTTTTACCCTTAAGATCCGCTAAAGTTACGCAATTTTAGATATTCTTTCCTTCTTTTCTATACCTTTGTAAACATTTGGAGAAATTAAACTAATTATATACTAGCAAATTGTCTACAATTGATTTTCATGTTGGCGTAAGTGGATAATTTGTTGTAGATTAAGAATACTGGATTTTTTTTTTTAATTTACAGGTAAAATATATTACTTCCCAAAGGTGCAGTACAGTTTTAAAAGGTTATACATAAAGAAAGAAGTTGGTAGCATATAATTTCCCAGTTATTCGTACCGTTTTTATATGGTTGATTACTACGTAATTGTAATGCAAAGCCAGCTTGTAGTGACATCTAGCACAAGTTGGTGTATGTTTCTCGCATTTCTCTTTGTTTACGATTTGCGTACACACCATGCTCCTATGGCTGCATCCGGCGGGAACCATCCAGTTTCATCTTATCCTGAATCAAAATAGATACAAAGCTAGCTTGCACTTGTGCGTTTTTCACACTTGTCGCTTTTATGATATAGTATAGAAGCCATTACGAGATGTTTAGTATTAAAAACATTTTAATTTTTGAACAATTATATCTGGTGGCACTTCAACTTTATACCCTGTTTTAAATAGGGTATATGGGCATGTGCTAATACTCATTGTGTACGGCATTAGGTGCAAGTGGCACTTCAACTTTATACCATGTTTTAAATAGGGTATATGGGCATGTGCTAATACTCATTGTGTACGACATTAAGTGCAACTTTCTTCCAGATATTTAGGAATTTGTCAGAGGTCAGATCTTTCAAAATTGTTTTCGGAAAAGCAAAACAATTACTTGTTTTTCCTTCTCTTCTTTGGATATTCGATGAGCTTCGAAATTCAAAACAGCATTTTCATGTTATATATGTAGTCTACAGAGCAATTTTTCAATTAAAACAAATGAAAGTGAAACTTTTTGGGAATCGAGATGAGATAAGAATTTATCATATTTCTCGTCTCGAAATCATAGAGGAGAATTATGGTTTGTTGTCTCGTCTCGAACTTGAAAATGCACTTCTGTTCGTCTCGAATTTACAAATGCACTTTCTTTCTCGCCTCGAATTTAAAAATGCACTTTCTCTCTCGCCTCGAATTTAAAAATGCACTTTCTCTCTCGCCTCGAATTTAAAAATGCACTTTCTCTCTCGCCTCGAATTTAAAAATGCACTTTCTCTCTCGCCTCGAATTTAAAGTTGCACTTCTGCTCTCTTTTTCTAACTAAAGGAAGGAAACTTAGTATAATAATTATACTAAATTGTTCAATATAATAAGGAAGTTTCTGTCCCTTATTATATAACAATAAAATTTCAGTTTTGATGGATATGATTTCTCTCAAAAGTTAGATTAACGTTTTGTTTTTTACTTTATCGTTTAGAGAGACATTTTCTCATCTTTTTCTTCACGCTTTCTTTTCACCAAGTATTCTCATTCCATTCAGTATCTTCTTCTTCTCCTTCTTAAATTCACATGTAGTAAACGGCATTAAGAAAAAGTGCAGAGGCAGTGAGATATTCTTAGCGTCGTACCTTGCAACACAAATATGAGCATCAGAAACTCCAAAATTATCCATTGGCAAACGCAACAGTGCTAAGCTTAAACTAAAGATTTAGCCATGATTTTTTTTTCTAAATCTAAAACTATGTTGTGATGGCGTATTTTCAAAGGTCGAATACGTCCACCCATACGAATGTGTTTGCCAGTTATCGCTGCAACACAAAATAAACACATGTGTTTCCACCTGTTTCACATCGAACAAGTTACACACAAATTAACAATACTACGAATTCACACACTCATAGACTTTTAAATGATTTCTTTTGTTAATAAGTGCCAAATTAAAGGATAATTAAAATTCTAATTTTCTTAATTGTTCATAGATGTGGCGAGTTATTAATATGATCGCAGGTGGAATTGAAAGAAAGACAATGTTTCTTTATAATAAGAGGCAAACAACCTTTGGGCTATAATTAGCAAATGGAAGATAAATTTACTTCGCTTATTCTTCTTTGGTGTTTAAATTACGTTAATGAAAGAAAATATTATGTGATAACACATATATTTTGAAGAAATAACTTCTTAATTAACGACCATAAGGAACATTTATTATATACTGGTCCAAATGTCACCATTTTTTTGGAAAGAAGAATAATATGTACAGTCACCTTCAAAAGTTGTTTCCGTTTGATGAAATTAGTTTCGTAAATAATTTCAGAGGGGAAGGACAATATTTTAGTACAGTTTTCAGTAAAATGATAATAATAATTTTCTGTACGTTAAAGCCATACCACTGTTATTCCCAAAATAAATTTTACCAAACGGTAAGAACTTTTGTTCCTGTCTGTACAACATAGCATTATATTTTCACAGGCTAAAATGAATGTCAAAAAAGTTAAATCCATACAGTTATTCAATGTACCTTCGATAATTGAAGCGCTTGGAGGATAAAGGGGATATGTAACAAATTGAATATGATGGGTAAATTGATTTTCATAACTTTGTGCGTTAACATACCACCTTTATCGTTTCTAAATATCTGCACTAGGACGAGGACTCACTAAATAATGTCTTAGATAGCATTGAGTAGCATATAACACGTGCATGAACAGAGAGAATGCAACATTTCGAAAAATGTAACATAACACCTTTATCCTCCAAGCGCTTCAATTTTTAATACATCAGCACAAAGAACACTAGATCACATTAAACCAAAAACTTAGAAACATCTTTAATATAGTTTAACACTCGAAGTTGAACAATTTAGCGTACCTGTCTTCGGCAGGAGAGACCCGGGTTTGATTCCCGATGGGAGCTCATGAGGTTCTGATATGTTAATCTAGTCATACAGTCTCGGTGTTGAAAGGGATGCTTAATCTTAATGCAGCACATGCAGCAACAATATGCTTTGAATATTAACAGAAGAGTATACGGAAGAATAAATTATGAAATATGATATAGGTGGAAAATTTCAGATGTAAAAGGTTTAGCGTCTAACCAGTGCCTAACTAAGACACTGGTTAGAACTAGGGACGGGCAAAACCGGTTTTTTATTTTAAAAAACGATACTAGAAATACCGACATTTCGGTTTTCTCCAAAAACCGGTTCGGTTTTTTGCCGAAACTGGTTTCGGTGAAAATTTTTATAAAACACATAAAACTATTTCTGTGGAAACGGAATCGGCTTCCGTAGAACAACAAAACACTATTCTGGTCAGAAACATAATAAATTTAAAAAAAAAGTAACCGGTTTTGAAAAAAAACGATACTGGATCCGGTGAAAATCCGAATCGGTTTTGGAGACATATCCTTAATAAGGCATACAAACAGTGGTTTAATTTAAAATCCTAAGGAATATGCAGCATTTTTTGCATAGATAATACCGAGATACTTTGTAATTCTTTATTATGAATATACATTACACACGGAACGGTAACTGTCTTATGCCAGGTAATGAAAAATAGTTGAATGAAATATCGATGCCGATACTTGAAACAATCAGTATTCCATATACGAGATTTGAACAGTCATGTTAAAATCGCCGTTGTCAGTGAAGATATTAACGGATTTAGTTCCTTAACGAACTCAATCGAGATAAGTGATATTGCAAATAATATAACTCAAAAATTCTCATTTGTTGAAGAGTCATTGTGTAGAGTAACGGACAGACAGACGGCTAACATTACAACCTAATAGAACCTACTAACGTGATCCTAATAAAACTTGTACTATGTATATTCCGTAATGAAATAAGTTTCTAGGTTTCTTCCCTGCAAAGCACTAATTTCATTTCCGTTTGAAAACGTCCATTCAAGATGGAGGACCATAGTCCATGTAAGCGTATTGATTTACGGAGTTCCCAGCGATGCATAATACAATATAGTGATGATATGTTCATTTTAATCAACCGAGTAACTATCATCAGTTTCAAATAAATCGAGTCCTGGAGTCAGTTTCAAATCAATCGACCGACTAGAGTCAGCTTCAAATCAATTGAGTCACTCGGGTCAGCTTCATATCAATCCGAACCATTCGAGTACTTTCAAACCAATCGAGTCAGTTTCAAATCAATCGAGTCACTAGAGTCAGTTCAAATCAACCGAATCACTATAGAGTCAGTTTCAAAGGAATAGAGTCACTAGAGTCTGTTTAAAATTAATAGAGTCACTAGAGTCAGTTTCAAATCAACCGAATTATTAGAACCAGCTTCAAATCAATCGAGTTAGTGGAGTCACTATAATAGATCTGAATTCTATAGAGTCACTAATGATTATGCTAATTTTACTTGGTCAAAATACAATAGCTTAAATCCATAATTTGAACTAATAACAAAGCTCCTTCGTGGCTAAGCGGTTAGCTCACGCGCCTTTGGTGTGAGGGACCCTGGTTCGATTTCCGGCGTGAGCTCATGTGATTCGGATTCCAGGTTAATCAGTGGGTCCCGTCTCATATAGCCTCCCTGTTCAAAAGGGACGTTAAGCTCAGAATCAATTCAATCCGATTGAACTAATAACAAATATGGATATGCTGCTTTGAGTGAATCATTTTGATACATAAGAAAAAGTCATTTCGATGCACTCAGTGCTCTGGTATGTGATTGAAGCACCAACCTGCACATTAAAAAGACATGAGACTAAGATGGTAGCAGTACATTCATTCATTTATTTTTGACACAGTTTCTAGAGCAACATACCAGATTTCTTTTTGTCTTTTTCTCTTTTTTTTCTAGGTATCCATTACTGTATTTTCTGCTCCGAAAACACAAACAATCCTTGATGTATCCCCATCTCGGCTAGACAGGTGCTTAGGGTGAAAAGTTGCCAGAAAAATGTTAAGGGAACGTTGTAAAATGATATACGTGTAGTCTTTTTAAATTTAACGCCCTCAACTTACACACACTTCCTGCGATGTTCTTAATTATCACACCTACATACCATCACGTACTTGGAAATAAGTAAGAACAGTGATTTTTTATTTTAAAAAATCGTCTTTGCTAGTGCAAAAATGTGGGGGAGATAGTAAAAAAAATAATTTAACATCTGCTGCAGTTTTTCTTAATTTTCAACATGAATGATGTTGAAAAAAGTGACAAGACTTGCTCTTCATGCCAACAGAAAAAAAAAGAAAAAAAAAACAGGATCCTACCAACCTTCTCAATTATTAGTGACGGAAACAACCTGCTAGCCCCACCCTCCCTCTCCCGCCAGGAAAAGGTAGGAAGTTGTATTTTCAACTCTGTCAAGAGACCAATAAAAACGTTCGCCAAGTCGATTATTTGCGGAAAGGTCACTCACTATACAATTTTGACAACGAGCTATGCAAAAGTCAACACTTCTTTTGCTGTCCCAAAACCTGCATAATATCACTTTATTTTTAAATGCAGTAAAATTAAATGAAGTTATTTTTAGCATTTCTTGAACGAATTATGTTGTTATTGCGATCATCTTTTAATATAAAGGGGATTCGCGCTTTTTCGTGTAGCTATCTCTTTTTTAGAGTTAATTATGATATCCTTTTAGTGTGCTTGGAATAAAACGTAACATACTGTGGATGTATGTTTGGTTTTTGAAATCTAGGTCACTTGCAAATAAAATATAGCAACAGTTGGGTGTCAGATCAGTTACATTCTGTTACGCATAGCAACTAGCAAATATGCGTGATCTTTCATTTTGCACGCTCTCCCGCGGTTTATGCGTCAAATTTAAATTAGTTGGTTCATTTAAAAATTCTGTCAAACTTTTTCCCAGGATTCATTGAAAAACAAGGAATGAAATTAAACCTTTCATTTGATGTCCAACAGTTATCGTTTCGTGGCTATACAATACGAATAATTAATGAAAGTACATTCTTATGGAAAAAATGGTATGAAAAAATGTGAGAACTCTGAGAAAACACGCGGATACAATGTTGCCCATCACTATCTCGCACAGCCTGGAATCGAATCAGATCCCCTAGTACCAAACGTGAGAACTCCACTATTGAGTCACTATGTCCACCATCAATATTCATTGACACATTGAGAAATGCAAACGAATGAATCAAAGGATGGGAATGAATGAATCAAAAGATGGAAATGAATGAATCAAAAGATGGAAATGAATGAATCACAAGATACAAATGAATGAATCAAAAGATGCAAATAAAGAGATCAAATGATGTAAATGAATGAGTCAAAGAATGAAAATGAATGATCAAAATAATGGAAATGAATGCATCAAAAGATGCGAAGAATGCAAACAAAGGAATCAAATTATGCAAATTAATCAATCAAGGGATGGAGATGAATGGATCAAAGAATAGAAATGAATCGATCAAAGAATACAAATAAATGAATTAAAAGATGTTAACAAATGAATGAGAGGATGTAAATGAAGGAATCAAATGATGCAAATGAATGAATCAAAGGATGGAAAGGAATGTATCAAAAAATGGACCAAAGAATAGAAATAAACGAATCAAAAGCTGCAAACGAATGAATCAGAGGAACGATATAAATGAATGATTCAATAGATGAAAATGAATGGATTAAAGTAGGCAAATGAATGAATCAGAGGTGTAAATGAGCTTGTCAAAGCATGCAGAGAAATGAATCAGAGACGTAAATGAAGAACTCAAGTGATGTAAATGAATGTAGCAATGAGTGGAAATGAATGAATCAAAAGATGCGAACAAATGAATCAGAGGATCTGAATGAAGTCATCAAATGATGTAAATGAATGGACCAAAGGATGGAAATGAATGAATTAAAAGAGGTAAATGAATGAATCAAAGGGTGCAAATGATTGAGTCAAAGCATGCAGTGGAATGAATCAGAGAAGGCAAATGAAGGAATCAAATGATGTAAATGAATAAATCAAAAGATGGAAATGAAAGAATTAAATGAGACAAATGAATGTATTAGAAGGTTGAATTGGATAAGTCAAAGCATGCAGATGAATGAATCAGAAGGTTAATTAAAATATTTCGAGAATTATAATTTCTACGAAAGATATATTTCCATTTCATTACCATTCCATTCTGTTACCATTTTTACTCTATTTGTAATCAACACTAAAACGGAAAGGAGTTGATTTTTGCCATTTCTGATATGAACATAAGGAGTTAAGGGAGATTATGGTACCTATTCTTGAAAAGCTAAATCGATTTAAAAAAAAAAAAACTCATCTCACTATTTTTTATGTTTTTTCTTCAGATGAATATTGAAAGCAGAAGTTGTAATGAATTTCTATCACTTCCCGTTTTAATGTAGAATTGAGGACAGATATGAAATGTATTCTTTGTGAGTTAAACAGATTGCAGGACTTCACTTCTCGCTATGTATTACCGTTTTTGCTCTTTAGTGATCAATATTAAAACCGGAAATGATTGGCTTCTGCGACTTCCGGTTTGAATGTCATGTACATCAACGAACTTTGATTCCTAACTTTTTGACCAAACAAACTAACTTTTTAACTTTCTGAACAACATTCTCACCAAATTTGGTGGTGATCCATCAAGTAAGGTTTGACATTTATTGTGTACCGACTGGACGGAAGGACAAATAGGGAATTCACATATTTAATGACTTTTAGAAGATTTGACAAACTAATCTCCTTAAAAAACCTTAATATTTTTCAGTAATGGTCACTCTTGGAATTAATAAATCGCAGACCACTAATAGAAAAGGTAAGAAAGAACTTCGTAAATATGTCAGTATTAATAACAGAGAACCTTGTAAGTACAAACCAAGTCGTAGATAAGATATGTTCAAAAGCGTACAGAAACACGGGAACTAAACTGCTTTGTTTAATGTATAATTTTAGCACACGAAAACAAATTCATCATCAGCACTGAATGGCGCGAGGAGTCCATTCTAGAAACTACCAGTTCCTCTTGTTGAAATGAACCATTTATCCACTCCAGCCCACAATAACACAAGACTGACGTCGATAAGCGCTGACAATTGACACGTCATATTCTTATGTAATAAACTCACGCAATTTTCTACCACTTCCAAGGTTGAAGGAAAAAAAAAAAAAAAAAACGAGATACCTCCATTACCTGCACAGACTGAGACGGTTGAACAAAACCATTAATCACAGAAGCGCATTCCCCCCTTTTTTTTATTTTTTGTTTACCTCCTCTAAGCCGCATACTTTAGCGTACTTGAAATGTGCACGTAATGGCTTGAATGCTTTTACGTAATAACTATGCAAGATTTAAAATGGTTTTCAAACTGTGGGTGGCATATTAATTCTACTCTTGTGTATTATTCGAATACCCTGTGGGTGTAATTATGCTATCAGTTCACTGTATCTGAGATTGGTCTAACGTCTAGAGAAAATCGAGAAGAGCTAAAAAAAAAAAAAAAAAAAAAAAAAGCCTAGGAAACCAGAAATATGTTGCAAAGACTTGATATCCTGACCATGAATTATCAGTGAAACGTGCTAAGTAGTGTAGGGAGTGAAGTTTAGAGTCTGGAAACATATACAGAGTGTTCCAGATAAAACATAAGGTGATTATAAACTACAAATTGTTACAGATCAAAGGGCAAAACACAGTTTGAAAAATGAAAATCTCACCGAGGTACCATTAAATAAAACTCTCTGGTTATTCTACAGCAGCCATGTGCAACAGCTGGTCCCCGGGCCAGTTTCGGCTCATTCAACCCTTTCATTTGGCCCGCCTGACCCGTTATTAAAAATGTTTTGCTTACGTAATCTCTTAAAATGAACTGATTTTTTTTTCTTTATAACTGATACCTAACTGGAAAGTATTCTCCACGTCGGAACATCCAGTGTACCATCGAACACTGACAGACTACTCCAGGACATAAAGGGTCAAGTTTTCCACTAAAATGGTGTAAATGCATTTTCCTACTTTTTTAAAAAAAAAAAATAAGTATATATATTGGTTACTGTTATAACAGTTTTTATGTCCCTGTGATGTTAGTGTATGATGAGCGAGTTTTAACATTGAAAACGTACGGCCCTCGATGCCAGCAAGTCCTCTGTGACTGGTCCATCCCCTGTTCCAATCTGCACATGCATGATCTACAAGGTACTTATTAAGAAAACCCAGAAGTTATTGGAAAAAATTTAAGTGATTTCTGTGTCATTTGATACATCATTTATATTAATAGATAAAGGAAAAACTAACGTAGGAAAATGTTATTCTTGTGTGACACAGATATGGCGTGAGTCAATAGAAACTTGACCCACGACTCACTGACCCACTATCTATCGTGACCCACGACCTACCATGACCCACTCTAATCCACTAGCCACCATGACCAATCACCCTATCTGATCCACTCGTGAGATACTCATCTTTTCGCAAATATTCGGACCCCACTCGCTCTCACGGCATGTATTATAATGAAAGTGATATAATACCATCCCAGTTGGGATTCGGACCTAACTACATACCAAAACTCATTTCATTTGGTTTTGACATTTGGCCGTGATGGTCACGCACATACAGTTACATACATTTTTATATAATGATTCATATATTAGAGGTGATTCAAAAATATGTTTTTCCCAGTAGTTAGCTCCTCTAGAAACATACAATCTGTGTCTCGAAAGCCAAGTAGTAAGGCGCATTGCAATTACACTTACAAATATTAATATTTAAAAGCGCAAGAGGTTCTTTTTTCACTTAGATAATACTCATCTCAGGTAAGTAAATATAAACAAATCAAAAAAGGAAGAAAAATGGAGGCCTTGAAAGTAAAACGTAGAAAAATTCACCAGTGTTCAGAAGATGCTGTCTACAATGCGCTAAGCAGAGTGGGTCCGTGAGTATTGGTGGGTCAGAGTGGGCGATGGGCGGCAGTGGGTCACGTCCTGTTGACCCACGACCACTGACTCACTTTATCTTTGGTGTGGCACAGTTCACGAAATGGTCACCACTTAACTGTGAATCCTTGCACGATCAGATGACCTATCCAATATCGCATATAGATATCGCAAATGACTGGAGGTAAAAGAATGAAACGAAAGAAAGTGAGATAAGACAATGTCAAACAGCGCATCGAATGAAGCGCTCTGAATGTCTCATTGGGTCTCCTATCATGAGGCACCGGGGAACACTTGAGAATATTAAATGACAAGCTATGTTATCTGCCCCCATCAATGAGGTGATCTTCAGAAGACAAAAAGGTTTTCGTGGGGAGGACCGTGGATTCAGCGATCTACGAATACAACAACAACAACAACAAAATGGTAGGGAATTGCTAAAAAATATTGCAAAATTACCTTGATAATGTGAAAATGAAATGAAATTTTTGAATTTTACGTCCCACGCTTACGCCGGCTAGGCTAAAGGAGACGGTGATGATGAGGAATGAAATGGTGAAATGAAGAAAGTGGTAGGTACAGCAACTTAGCACATGAGTTTCGATTTTCTCCCCCATTTTTTAATTATAAAATATCTGCTGTATATAACATATAAAATCATAATAACTGTGATCCAAAGACCAACACTCTCTATGTATATTGTCAGGTTAAATAGGTGTCCCAAAAGACCTGCTTACCCAAGGGAAGGATACCACAGAGCTATAGGCTAGGTAAGTGGTAGTGGTTTAGGAATTCTCGGTCTTCCAGGCAAGCTAAGAGTCTTACGAGGGCTGTCTAAAAAGTATCCGACGTTTGGCCAGAAAAATGGTTGCGAATACCTGACAGATTTGGGACCCTAATCCCCTTCAAAGTAGGCCCCTTGTGCTTCCACACACTTAGCCCACCGATCCTTCCACTGCTGGAAACACCGCTGGAAGTCTTCTTTTGGAATGTTGTTCAGCTCCGTCGTCGTGTTCCGCATTATGTCTTCTCTACTCTCAAAACGGGATCCCTTTAGAGGCGTCTTCAATTTTGGAAACAACCAGAAGTCACAAGGAGCCAGGTCTGGAGAGTAGGGAGGTTGGCGAACGGTTGTAATTCCATGTTTGGCTAAGAACGTGTGGATCAATTGGGATGAATGTGCTGGGGCGTTGTCATGATGGACGTGCCAGTTCTTCGCTGTCCACATGTCTGGTCTTTCGCACCGGACTGCGTCACGGAGTCGCCTGAGAACATCTTGATAGTATTCCTTTTTCACTGTTTGTCCTTCCGGTGCGTACTCGTGATGCACAATTCCACAGGCATCGAATAAAACAGTCAGCAACACCTTGATTTTGCTTCGCACCTGCCGCGCTTTCTTCGGCCTTGGAAAATCGGGATGCTTCCATTGAGACGATTGTTGTTTTGTTTCTGGGTCGTACCCGTACATCCATGACTCATCTCCAGTTATCACGGAATTCAGATACCCAGGATCAGTATTGGTGGTTTCCAGAAGGTCCTGTGTAACGTCAAAATGGGTGTCGTTTTGTTCCTGAGACAGCAACTTGGTTACAAATTTAGCAGCCACTCGTTTCATGTTCAAATCGTCACGCAAAATTGCATGTGCAGAATCTTTACTCACTCCAACATCTTCTGCAATCTCCCGCACTGTCAAACGGCGATCTGCCATCACCAAATTTCGCACCCGTTCAACAACAGCTGCATTCCGAGCAGTTTGGGGCCTGCCGTTACGCTGCTCACTCTCGACTGATGTGCGGCCATCTTTGAATCGGTTGAACCATTGTTTAATTTGTGTTACACCCATCGCATCTTCTCCAAACACCTGCTGAATCTTACGAATTGTTTGGCTTTGAGAATCACCCAGCCTCTGACAGAATTTGATGTAGTATCTTTTCTCAATTCGTTCAGTCATCTTGCGAGAAACACTAAATCCGACGAACACTACCAACAGCACCTCACTTCGCGACAACCAGCTCACGACTGGCACACGCGAACGCGGTGAAAAAATTCAAGCATGCGCATTAAGGTTCCTCCTTCCACCGTGCACGGTGGCGCCGCCTGAGAATCACTACTTTGCGTGGAAAAAATTAAGGTCGGATACTTTTTAGACAGGCCTCGTATATTAGGTTAAATTTCTCAAAGCTCCAGACAAGGTAGAAGACCAGGAATGACCAGCTGACATTGATGTCAATGAAGACCTCACATGGTGTTTTATACCCTCTTTTGCACAGCGGTGGAACTAGTGTTCCTCTTCTATGACAAGGAGCACATGTTTACAAATAAGGAGCACGTTTTGATGCTTATAAATATAGACCATGTTTAGGATATTACAGTATTTATGGTATGCGTTCAGATCTCAAGAATAAATTCAATCTCGGCCCTGATAACTTTATTGAAACTTGAATTGTACATTTCAGCCAGTTCCATATGAGTAAAAATGGTAATAGCAGGAAATTATTTTCGGTATGAATCCCGAATCCTAAGGATACTTTCTATTTCCGCTTGTATCCTTCTACTGAAGTTGGAGGTGCAAGGTATTTAGTAGTGCTAGATATTTTGTTGAGCAAGTCTTGAAAACATCTTTTCATCTATTCAAGATGGTATCAGTATAAGTGAGAATCGTTAATATAATAAAACCGCGAGGTTGATAGTCTTTCTTAAAATTCGTTGATGCCCTTATATATATGTCCTGTCCGTTTTATTTTTAGTATTATCTTCAAGTTAATTTATTTCAGCTTTCAAAAATTCCGTTTCTTCGTTCTTAAGTTTTTGGAAGTTTCCCGCCTGATGTCAACGAAATTTTGTGTTGTTATATCGTAAAGAGCAAGATCCTGAGACAAATATTCGGACCCAAGAGGAGCGGAAATGAGGAATGACGGAAACTTCATAACGAGGAACTACATAATTTATACAGTTTACTAAACATTGTTAGGGTCATCAAATCTAGAAGGTTTATTTAGGCAGGTCATGTTGCCAGGATGGAAGACAGTACGAACGCTTTCAAAGTCTTAATCGGAAGACCAATCGGAAAACGACCATTAGGAACACCTAGGCGCAGATGGGAGAATCTCGCAGAAATAGGAATACGAAGTAGAAACTGGATCCATTTGGCTAAGAATAGACGTCAGTGGGAGAGCTTTTGTGAACGCGGCAATGAACCTTCAGGTTCCATAGGCCAAAGAGTTAGTTGTATATCGTTTGAATTCTGTAACCAGCTTAGTTTTGCCTATTTTTTCTGCTAGTTTAGTGCATTCCTAGTCGAACCATGGTTTGTTCCTATGTATTTCCGCAAGCACCAATTTTTCTTTCGCTGAAATTTTAACACTATATTTAATTTCAACCTAAGTATCCTCAACACTAGTACGCTCCGAACTTTCTAAGACTGAGAATATATTTGACAGTTCAATCTGGCATCCCGTCTAGACTGTCGCTTCTATATATTATTTTAAATTAAACCTTTTTCTATTTAGATGTTGAATGTTTCCTTTATTTAAGGATATTCTTTCTATTATTATCACTGCTATCAGATAGTGATCAGCGTCACAGTCAGCTCCTCGGAACGAACATCAATTATTCTAGACTGAGGTCTGCTATCTACTAAAACGTGATCGATTTAATTATGTATTTTCCCTGTAATGAGCTCCAAGTTTAATTATGAATGTCGCAATGTTGGAAATTTGTACTCTTCACGAAAGTCTTTTGGATATTGCGAAGTTCATATGTCTAAAACCGTTGTCATTGTTTTCCTTATGCAGACTTTCGTTCCCTATAATCGATTTGAAAATATCCTCTCGTCCTACCTTCCAATTCAAATCCCCTAATAGAATTTTCATATGGTATCGGGGGAGCTGGTCAAATACCCAGTCTACTTCTTCATAAAAACTGGTCATCGTTATCTTCTGCTGGGGCATACACATTTTAGAATACTAATATCACACTATCAACTCTTAAGAGTAATAAAACAAAATCTATCATTAACAAATTAAACCCGCTTAATTGCTGGTAATATTCGTTTGTGAACGAAAAACCCTATTCCTACTTGGTGATTTTTATTTCCTTCCCGGTAAAAGAACGTAAAATTTCCGGACTTCACAGATCCATTTCCTTCTCACCTGTCTTCCTCAACTCCTACTAGGTCCATCCTGTATTTCTCAAACTCACTCGTTACGGATTTTAAGGCGCCTGCCATGTAAAGATTTATTTTGTTCCATGTTCCAAATCTTTTGTCCATTTTATTTTGCTTAGGTTGTGCTAAGTTATCAGTCCTGGGCCAAAACTTTTGTGAATGTTTCTGAACAAGTGCCTTTTCTACAGGACACGGTTGTTAACCTCACTTCAAACCCCCCAAGCTGGAGGACCACACCTTATCATCTATCTGCAACTACTTATTCAAAATATTCGCAGCCAGTGGCGTCGGAAGTATTTTTCAGCTGGGGGCGGGACAAACTGATTTTGAACTACTGTCTTCAAAATAGGCACGGGAATGTGAAATAGGTAAGATAATACGAATATGTGTTCGTAATATAACATGGCTGGACAATAATAATAATAATAATAATAATAATAATAATAATAATAATAATAATAATAATAATAATAATAATAATAATAATAATATAATGCAGCTGTAAATAGTTTCATGAGGGTAAAATTTCCATCTACGAGAGGCATCTTGGTTTACATCTTTAAGATTAATAAATCCAGTGCCAGTTTTGTGCTGGATTTTGGTATAGTGCAAACATTTTCAACTACTTAAATCAGAGTTAAAAACCTATAAAATAGTAAAAATTGTACTACTTACAAAAAATGCTTGTTTGTAACTACAATTTTTACCATTTTATACACATATTTTTAAATTATGTTGGGAATGCCCACACGAACACTATTCGGATAATGGAGTCAGCTTTTCTAATGTGCTCTGAATTTGTCTGCGTCCTTTTTCCAGTTCTTGAACCCTATGGAGAGAAAAGTGAATTCCGCTCCTTGCATCAACATGTTACCTGTCAAATGATATGCCTTATACTATCACAACAAAACATAATCTCTGACTGTATCATAATGTAATCAGGGAATATATGAAACCATTCTTCGCAACAAGATCGACGTGGATTTTCGTGAAAAATTGAAATCCTTAGTCGACTGGGTATTATTTTCTAAGACAGTAATTTCGAACTTTTTCCCTTGATCGGTTATACAGGATATTTCATCAAGTTCTTTAGGCAAATTCTGTGTGGAAGTGTTGGGGGAATTTGTCGCTATTTGCCTGATACTTTGCTCAAATTGCTACTTGCAAGTGCTTGTGGAATCCGATACTTTAAGTCAGGCACATTGCAGAGAATTCTCAGATGTATTTCGTTGTAAACTTTCTGTACCAACGCTGGCACTGATTGTTGCTTAAGTTTTGTCTTAAATACTAGGAAGGCTTGTAATTTTCGATACTTTCTTTGTTGATGATATTAACCAAGAGTCAAGAAGGGGTCCTTTTCGGTTAGACATAAAGTAAGGAATAAAGTAATAACTAAAGTAAGGAACACATGTGTAACATATAAATTTCCTTGCATCCTAACATAAGCAGCAAACGATTTAGTAATGTAAAGTTAACTCTTTTATTTCAATGTCAGATGGATTTACAGGTTTCACCACTCTCTCCTACATGGCCTAAGTGAACGTTATGTGATTAGGGTAGTTAGGGATTCAAGCGATCGTTAATGTGTAAACTGAGTGCTCCTTCCGAGAACTTAAGCAGTGTTCATTTTGTTTTCTGTTGTGCTGGTAAAGTAACGATAAGAGAATCCAAACACAAATATCAACTCTGTGAACCAAAATTTCAACTCTGTAAATAATAATTGTGCGCTGAAAAATTGTTGCTAAGATTGGCCAACTAGTAATTAGACCATCGGCTTTGTGGATGGAATAGAATTTGAATTTTTATGGGCTCTTCACCAAGTTTGGTTATATGAGCCCTTCACGTGACTAAGGGATGACATCCCTCGGCGAGCACACAACCCGGAAAAAGAACAGAGGAAGGAAGGAAGAAGTAATTAGAAGAGGAAGTCACTGCTCCTAAAGAACGCACCACCCCAGCATTTGCCTGAGGGAAACCGTGAAATAACCTGTCACGATGGCTGGTCTCGGAGATCAAACCACGGACCTCCCGAAAGCGAAGCCGTAACGCTACCATTGCGGCAAGGCTGCTCGTTATTGAATTTGTGGGGCTGAAAAACTAATAATAATAATGTTTGCAATATTCTATAATTACAAATCATTGGGTTCACAGCAAACAGAAAACTATTTAGAATAATACCTATATTTTTATTTTTAATCCAAGAAATTTAACTTAAAGAAAATGTTTCTACCCTGTTTTAAAATTTAGAAGAGCTGTCGCATTTGTTTAAAAAAAATGTTGCTGATTTAGTGTATCTTTTCAGGTGGTAAAAGTGAGGGGGACGCGAGGGGACGCCATCTCCCCATCCCCCCAAAATACGTACGTCGTCCCTCCAGTTCCTAAAAAATTACAATGGGCAAAGATAGACAGGAGACGGCGTGATGTCATGCCGGTATCTACCGCGCCCTACCTTCTCAGATCCAATTTTACCCCTGGGGTAATATGAAGAAAATAAATTGATTCTTAGATATAGGACACTATGCTTCAAAACATTATACGTTTTTGCATAAAACAGGCACACAAACACGGAGAAAACAAAATTCATGAAAGAGGAACACCAAAACAAACAGTATTATTACACCAACGCGGTTGGTGC
Organism: Thermobia domestica; assembly: GCF_964235325.1. NCBI lineage: Eukaryota > Metazoa > Arthropoda > Insecta > Zygentoma > Lepismatidae > Thermobia > Thermobia domestica. The sequence continues at coordinate 21,871,201 of NC_137469.1, read as the reverse complement.
ACTAACTCAACTACGAGCAAGTATACTATACTGTATAAGTCCCAAATGTTACGATATTCTTTTATAACCATTTGTACTCTATATACGTATGCAACGGCAATTTCTGATTCTCACCCTCTTGTTTCTTTCAATTCAATATGCAGAATAATCGGTATTTCGGCGGGCCAACTCCCGCATACATCCCTGTCGGAAGTGTCCTTGCTGATGTTTGTGAACGTGTCCTCTCCCTGCCCCCTCTTCAAGCAAGAATGTCCTAAATATTGTTATTTTTTAGCGCTCACAAGGGATACATTTTTCCTCACTATAAAACTGCACTCTGCGTATTGCTTATAAGAATAATTTAAGTTTATAGAAAATATATTTAAATGTCCTGTTACGTATTTAAACTAGTATTATCTTTTTTAAACTTTAAAATCTCGCTCAACAACTCGTTTTAAATTGCAGACTTACAATTACTTAAACAACAATTCTTAAAGAATTTACAGTGTTTTGAGAATGTACACCAAGGGAAAGCGAGAGAATTTTCAGTTATTTTTCCTAAATCTTTCTGTCTAATATGGGGTGAGATAAAGCGCCCGTTCTCATGTCTCAAAGAGAAAGATGAATCTCTTTTTTTTTCACATTACCATAAAGAAACAAAATTAGTTCATATAATCACTTGTATGTGATGTTTTTACAGTCTGAAAGTGGAGGGGCAAAACGAGTATCTTGCCTTCCATAAAAATTTCAGGGGGGGGGCAGCTGGCCCTCTTGCCCCCGGTTCCGATGCTCCTGTTCGCATCTAACCTCTACAGCTGGAGGCCTTCCCCTCCTTGATCCGCCGTGGTGACCCACGTTATCATCTTTGTACACCTAACATTATTTTATCTGCTGGTAAGATGTCTCGAGTTGCCACAGGGTGAATACTACTAGTGTTAACGAAGTGCAAAGTAGGCAGAAATGTAGTAATGCCTATCCATTACTATATTATTATAAGCCTCATGGAGTACTTCAGCATACAGCATCTTGAATGTCTAAAAGTACAGGTTTTCCTTGATAAAAGAACTTTACCCAACTTCATTTAAGCAGATTTGCTACACTTCAGCGCAAATTCTTAAGTCTGCTCAAAACATAATTTCTAATAGCGAAACTAGTTTAAGTTGCAAACTTCACACCATTCTTTTTTACGTGGATTAGTGTATTATTGTTCTCACATACCTTAAAAATCACTTACAGCATGTATAAAATGCTTGACAAGTGTGAGTCTTCTGTATACTCGGATTCAGGTTCGATCCTTTAACAGGAATAGACGTACATAAACCGATTTTCGAAATGTCTAACTGTTCATATTTCAAGTTTGTAAACTTCCCGCTGGTCTTATGACGAGCGCTACTACACAAGCGCTTCCAGGATCACAGGTTCGATTCCAATTGAAAAGCTTAAGGAATTTAATTTCACAATTATTCACTTCCATTAATGATACATTTCCTTTAGTCTAAAGAGCATAACTTGTGTTTAATTAGTTCATTTTAACATATTTACTGTTAAAACTTACTTTCTTATTTACTGTTTAACAACATTGTGTTACAGTTTCGTGTTAACATCATTGCCAAAACTGCAACACGAGGTTATGAGTATAAGTTTTATGTATTGGTCAAATTTTTAATTTTCGACTTCAATTTGCGTTAGTTCCAAAACCCGACTAAGCGATATTCAAGTTCCTCGTATCTTGTGTTGACTTACAATCGAAAAGGGACGACAAACTCGGATGAAACAGGGAAATAAATATCACGTCTTTCAAGCTGGAAAATAAATATTACGTCTTTTAAGAGGGCTATAAATATTACGTCCATCAAGCTGGAAAATAAATATTACGTCTATCAAGAAGGGAAATAAATATTACGTCTTTCAAGCAAGGAAATAAGTATTACGTCTTTAAAGCAGGAAAACAAAGTTTACGTCTTTAAAGCAGGAAAATAAAGGTAACGTCTTTCAAGCAGAGAAATAAATATTACGTTTTTCAAGCAGAGAAATAAGTATTAAGTCTTTAAAGCAGGGAAACAAAGTTTACGTCTTTAAAGCAGGGAAATAAAGGTTACGTCTTTCAAGCAGAGAAATAAATATTACGTCTTTCAAGCAGAGAAATTAATATTACGTCTTTCAATCAGGAAATTAAATATTACGCCATTCAAGCAGGGAAACAAATGTTATTTCTTTCAAAGGAAAAATCATACCAAGGGGTAAAGTTATGAATTTATTTAATCATTTGACTCTTTGTGCGTGACGTGAAAATTAATAATTGATTGAACTATAAAGAAAAATTGATGTTCTGAATTTCGAAGATGATATTTTTGAAATATAAATAAAATCTTACCGTAATCAATATTTTAATTAACAGACATTATCTTTATCTGATTAAGCTAATTAAATACTATTTCATTCTTTTAATCAGACAAAGATAATCTCTGTTAATTAACACATGTTATTGAAATACAAACGTTTAGTTTGGTCACCTTTATTTTTATTTATATTATGTGTAGTTCCGAAATCAGAATAAGCATTTTTTAAAAAATGATTTTTCCACACAGAGGACTGTAGAAAACATTTCTTTAATTTCATGAAAAATACGTTGAACGAACAAGTTCTCTGGATATATATTTCTTTCATAGAATGATTATTAGCAGAATAAGTTATTTCTTGTTACTTTTTTTAAATGTTCGATCAAAGTTTTATTTACTGATATAAACTTAAGTGTAACTTACCTTAGTTTGAAAAGTTTGAAGTGTCACGTTTCACGATAATGGTGTTCTTAAACTCACTAAGATGACGCTTTAGTCTGTCGTATTTGGTGAAACGTTTTATATGTGAAAGGTATCCACATTACTTCTAGGGATTGAGGCAAAATATAGCCTTAAAAAAAAGTTGAGAAACTAAACTGTCGTACAATTTGAAACAGAGGTAATCAGAAAGTTAAAACAACGTTGGTGATTAAAAGTCTTGAATATTGTTAGTGTATGACAGGGAGAAAAATATCCAAAGATGAGAGAGATACCAGTAATTAGGGTTTTTTCAACTTGGGGGTCTCGACCCCTAGGAGGGGCCGCGAGAGGGTTCCATATAAGTATAATTAGAATCTAATACCCGAAAATGCTTGAAATATTATTTTGAATTTTGTTCTGATAGGCGTATTTTTATTTTTATACATATTGTTAAAAAAAATTCTACTAATCATTTTCAACAGGTGCGGAGTTGTTTAAAAATCAATTTAAGTGAAAGAGATACAATATGAAACTAATGAGAACTGCATATTGAAATACCAGGAAAATACAAATGCAACAAAACCTGCATATTGAAATACAATTAAAATCGAAAGGTACTGAGATAATTGAGCATGGTGTGATTTCACTAGTGCGCCAATGTCCGGTTCAATCTTCGTGACACACATTATCAAGTCATTTTCAACTGATAAGCGATTTCTTATCTTTGTTTTAATGCTTATCAGGGAAGAAAAACCATTTTCGCACAGGTACGACGTAGCAAATGGAATTATTGTTTATAAAGCAGAAGATACCAGACCGGGATATTCTTCTCTGCTCTTCAGCCTGAACTTGTCTAAGTCTTCGTTTCAGAAAACCATATGCAAGGACTTGTAGACGATTATTCTATTAGTTGTTCAAGAAGTTGTGGGCTTAGATCAGCTACTTTGATGACCTCTTCAATGAAAGGGTTTAATATCCATCTTGAAGCAGTACTTTCATCGTAGGGAATATATTACTGTTACTGTATCCACTATATACTAGAAATGAATTCTATTGTTATAGAAATAGATGGATATCGTGAGATCTCCGCGATAGGAATATTAATAATTCCACACAAGCCTATTACAAACCAGAAATTATAAGGGAGTCACTGGCAAAAGGATGTTATAAAATGGGTGTCGTGAGGTTGAGAACAACTGCCTTAGCTTATAGTAACAATTTATTTATTTATTTTTAATCTGGCTTTCCTTTAGATCTGTGATTGAAATATGCCAATGTAAAAAAATGAGTATGTCCATGTTACACGAAAATACTTTGCGCGTTTTGAAAGTTAGGAATTTCACGTTTTTGCTAATGTGAAATAAATATAATTCATGCAACAGATTGTTAAATATAAAACGCAACGATTTGGGAAGGAATATCTACCTGTTTGCAATTAAAACCATGTGAATACGCCTAAATACACAAAGAGCTCGTTAGTTTCGAATACAAGAGAACAGAAGGATTAGGGAGGGTGATGGGGAGGACGAAACTTTGATCCTAAAACTTCAAAAGCATCATTTGTATTCTGATCCTCTACTTCGAAATTCTGTTAATTGTGAATTTTACTGACGCTGCGGAGAAATATTCTACAACTGCAGATTCATTAGCGAACGAATACCACTGTAATGTTTAATGTTTGTGGAAAACCAGAGGGACACGACAACTTCCATGTCTCCCGAAATAATTAGTCTCAATATTTTGAATCTTCTTTTATTTCGCTTCTTTTCATTCTTATTTCTTTTTTTCTGAGGGGGGACTGTTAATAACAGGGGCGTCATTTAGGGGGGACAGGAAGGGGCAATTGCCCCCCCCCCCCTGAGTTTGAGATTTATGTAGATTTTATCAATAGAATAGTAAGTAGTAAGTTAGTGAAAAATGAGAAATTTTACTGACATTCCGCAGACGGGTTCATAGACTTGAATACACTCAAAGATGAGTCCAATGTAGGCCAAAAGGAACAGGAAATACGTTGGTGGGTAATCGATAACATAATTAACGGCAAAAGGTGAAACATTTTGAAAATATTATGCGTGGTTGCATAGCAACACAGGGGACGACGGCAATCACTTCGACTGAAGATTTCTGTAGTTTCTTTCATTCCTTCAGTCACATCACACCAACTATATCTGGAAGGTTACCTGACAATTTTGGTAACCAACATGAAAGACCCCCGCATGGTGCATGTGGGGCACTTTGTAGGTAGTACTAGGGATTATAACAGGTGATACTTCTGAACAAAGTAAAATTGAATTGATCGGACAGGAGTGAAGCTTTATCATAAGAAGAGACTGCAGAAAACAGACTGCAATAAATTGAGAACTTGCTGTTTATGGGTGCATTCATATCGTACGTACTGGGTGAATATTTGTTGTTACGTTTTAGTGAAGACATCCTGGATTCGACCTCACTTCACCTTAAATTACCATACTTGCCTTATGTTCATGAGCATCGTGAACATGACCCATTACTGCTTTTTCATCAGGAATTAACGTTCTTTTTCAGGAGCAATTAATGTTCTTTTCTTAGGTTACATGAGACGTAACTACTATCCAAGTGACGTCCGCCCCCACTATTTAGATCTGTATCTGAGGGAGGCACTAATCACCGGATATTGAATCCAGGAAACCCGTACTTTAGCTGCTTAACAACAATATGAAAAGAAAAATATTGTTGCGTAGGCCTGAAAGAATGAAGGGATAATACTCAAAGGATCTATCTTGCCTGGATGAGATAAGCACATAAAATGACCTAATGGCAGACATTTGTAGCTGCTGCGATGAACTTTCAGGATTTTTAAAATTTTAAGTCCTACGATTATTAACGAAAGTGAATTATTATGATAAGAATGGGAATATGGGAAAAACGGAAGAACACGATGTTGTCTACTATAAATGTACACGGTTGGAATGGAACCAGAGATCCTTTGAACCAGAGGTGACCGTTATACCACTGAGCCAGAGAGCTCGCTCCAAGATTCTTAAACTACGTAGTTGGAAAGTATCCGGGTGTAAGGTTAAGTTGCCAAAGTAATATGAAACGTGGACCTATCGCGTGGAATCCTCCCACCGGGAATCGAAGTCAAGTCTCTCGCATCGTGAGAGAGACACATTTTAGAATCACAAATATATTTCACACAAAGAAAATTTCATTGCCTGGTAAAATAAAATAATACAGAATAAACAAAAGTATAAGAAAAGCTTTGATATGAACTTTAAACTTTTTTTTTTTCATTGTGTACAATAAGAGAAAATTTCCCTTGTGAAATAATGTCCAGTGTGTTTCTATTAATGACTGTTATCGGTAATCGAACTCATTTACAGCTGCTTCATTGGAGACGAAAAGAAGTAGATTTCCCATTTGCAAGCAAACGATCGGTAGTTCTAATGACGTAAACCTCTAGCCAAGTTACGTCACGGTGTTCGGGATAATTGCTGACGTAGCTAGTGATTTACGTGCAAGGTCCTAGAGCAAGAGTAGAAGAATTGTAAAGATCAAAAATGTCATAGTATATTTCATCAAGAGAACAATATAGCTATTCCAAACAGTCTAATGTTATGCATACAGTAATGTTTTAATGAATTTCCTGCTCTTACTAGCTAGGATCGGTCAGACATTTTAGCTTTGCAAGCTAGAATAGGCATGAATGTTAGAAGTCTTATAAAACGGCTATGTATGTCGACAGCTATTAGAGCTGGGTTTCTCAACCTGGGGGTCACGGCCCCTAGGGGGAGCGAGAGAGTTTCATGGGGCTCGCGAAGATAAGCGGACGAGATATATATAATTAAAATCTAATAAAAGAAAATATTTTTTAATATTTTGGATTTTGTTCTGATAGGCATATTTTTATTTTTATACACACTGTTAAGAACAAAAAAAAAAAAAAAATAGGTCTAATAAGCATTTTCAACAGATGCAGAGTTGTTTAAAAATCAATTTAAATGAAAGAGGTATGATATGAAACTAATGAGAACTGCATACTGAAATTCCAGAAAAATACAAATGCAACAAAACCTGCATATTGAAATACAATTAAAATTGAAAGCTAATGAGATACCTGAACATTGTGTGATTTCACTAGTGCAGCAATGTCGATTTCATGTCTTTGTTTTGTTATGCTCCGCAACTGGCCGTAACAGCTTTGTTCGTATTTTGTTTATTTCTTCACTACTTTATTTATTTCTTCATTGCTTGCTTGATTTTGCTCTTAAAAAACAAACCATTTAATAATATTTAGTACCTGTTTAATTTTCGATAAAGCTTGAACTTTATATTTAATTGTTAAGTGTGTCACCTTATTCTATATCTGTACCGGAAGAATCTGAATTATCATTGCAAAGTACGAAATGGAGAAATGACTTTCTTTATCACAAGAAGACAATTTAAATAAAAAAAATAAAAGAATGAAAGTGATTCGATATGGATTTTAAAAACTCAGAATTTTGAAAACAAGTTGAGTTTATTCGAATAATATTAATTAAAAGCAAATCTTGGATTTAAAATATATGATAACAATGACGCCGATTTTCCAAAATTTATGTGGGTGCATATCAATGGCGGGTCGTGTTAGCCTATATGTTTTCAGAGAAGTCTCGATGTTTGGTTGATTTATTTTAGTTCAAATATTTTGCGAACACTGTCATAAAGGCCTGTGCTGTAATAAAGTAAAATATACCTTTAATCACCTTTATCAACCACGCGGGCCGACTACGTGGGTGCTCCGGTGCTCCGGCACCCACACAAATAATCTTGTGTGTGCGGTGCACCCACAAGATTTTTAGTTTCCACCCGGGTTTGGACCCGTTTTTCTTGCGTTTAAGTGAGCCGTGTTATCGACTGAGCTAGGGTAGCCCCAACTTATCCTTATATTAAATGCAATTGATACAATCTGGTAATAATTAGCAAATACGCACAGCTGTTATTTTATTAAATATTCGTAACACATTGAAAATCACCTTTTGTAATGGAAGGCATAAATACAACCTTCATGTTTAGCTAGAAAGTTCCTTCTGGGGCTTAGCAGGCACGTAGTCAAGGGGTGGTGGTCCGGACCCTCCCCCCTTCGAGACCAGAAATGAAAAAAATTAAGGAAGGATGAAACAAAATGAAATGAGAAAAAAGAAGGATTAGCGTTAAAAGTAAAAAAAAAAAAAAAAAACCTACAGGAAGGTTTTGGTTACTCTTTCTTATGAGGAGATTTGTACGAGTATTACTTGCAATACATGGTGGCGAGGTGAGCGAGATATCCTGGAAGAGTCAGGGAATTTGAAATTTCTAGAAAAGTTGCGGAATTCTTAGAATTTCTGCTACTAGTCAGGGAGATTTCAAGCTTCCGAAAGTATAGTGCCGTTGCGTAACAGCGTGGACAATTTTTATAATAATTTTTCGTCATCGCATCCTTGCAATATCAAACATGTTATTTCAGAAACTATTTTCTACTGCTCCTTTAACCTGTCATTTGAAATAGACAGTAGTTGACGGAATAATAAAAACAGAAATTTATGTGGAAAGAAAGTTCTGTTGACATTTGATTCAACAGAAAAAGGAACGCAGGTATTGCAGAATATTTTACAAGACATTATTGAGTATGTACTTTTTATAATCGTGAATATGTACTTTTTATAATAGTTGAGATCATAATGAAAGGAAAATTGTTATATTTTTTTTAAAAAAAGAAGAAGGATGTAAATATTGTATAATCTTTTTCAATACTTTTTCTTATTTTACTCGAGATTTCTTCACAGTTTATTAAAATACGTACTTACCAACATACCGTACCCTCACAAACCTATATATGTTGATAGTAAATAGTTTAGATTGATCGAGCTCCTGGGCCTTAAGAATTTCGTCTCCTCCCCCCCCCGTTACGAAATCCTGGCTAAACGAACCAATATATGTTCCAGTAAAATTGTTTAGAATGGTCGAACCCCTGGTGTGATGACCACAGTATTTCATGTCATGGACCCTCCCCCTTCACGAAATCCTGGCTTAGGCCCTTCTTCGACATTATTATGCCATCAGATAAAAGAAAATATATCTAATTAAAAGAATTAATGATTAAAATATTTCAAAATTCCTGTATTCCATAACCAGTTTCGCAGAAACGTAACCTAATTGGCATTATATCAAGCTTCCGTTATACTTTCCTTGAGTACTAGTAGCAGTCACCAAGATCTATGATACTTTATTGGCACAATATGTGGAGTAAACTTTATTAGCAATAATATTAATTAGCACAACATTCTATATAAGTTGTGTATGCTCTAATAAATTAGCTTGATTTCATTGTGCAATTATGGTACTGGTACTATGTATTGCTAATTTGTAACAGAAAAGGATGAAATATTGTAGGGAAAGTTTATTTTAGTCAAGAATACAATAATAATGATAATAATATATAGATAATTAAATGAAACAATAATTGTGTTATGATGAAATAATTTCCTAAGGACAGGCAAGTAGTCATTGGGGGTTCCGGAGACCAGAAATGAAAAAAAAAATTAAGAAAGAATGAAACAAAAAGAAATGGTAAAAAGAAGAGTCAGCATTAAAAACAAAAAGTTACAGTAAGCTTTTGGTTACTCTTTCTTATGAGGAGATTTGTATAACTTGCAATACATGGTGCCGAATAAGCGAAATATCCTGGAAAAGTCAGGGAATTGGAAATTTCCAGAAAAGTTACAGAATTCTCAGAATTTGTGCTACTAGTCAGAGAAATTTCAAGGTTTCGAAAGCATGGTGCCGTTCAGTAACAATGTGGAAATTTTTTATTATAACTTTTCGTGATCGCTTCTCTGCAGTATCAAACATGTTGTTTCAAAACCAGTTTTCTACTACTCCTTTGGCTTATTATAGTTGAGGTCAGAATGAAAGGAAAATTGTTATATTTGAATAAACAAAGGAAGGAACGTGAATATTGTAAAATCTTTTTCAATACTTTTTTAAAATTATTTTCCTCGAGATTTCTTCATAGTTTGTTATTAAAATACTTACTACCATGTCCTCGTTTTATTGTCTTAACAAACCAATATATGTTGCCAGTAAAGTAGTTTAGATTGATCGAGCTCCTGATGTGATAACCACAGTATTTCATGTCACTCCCCCCCCCCTGTCTCATTACGAAATCCTCGCTAAACGAACCAATATGTGTTTCCAGTAAAATAGTTTAGAATGATCGAGTCCCTGGTGTGATAACCACAGTATTTCATGTCTCGGCCTCCCCCCCCCCCCCTTTACGAAATCCTGGCTATGTGCCCTGTCTAAGGAAATATAATGGCCTTCGCGAAAACAAGTTAATCCGTTGATGTTTGCTGTAGTAGAACAGATACTGAATCCTGCATAATGTACAATAAATGGAAATAATTTCTATATATGATATACTGGTGTTTACTACTTTCTCAAATAAATTTTGGTAAACGACTGCGGCCAAGAAATATTCTAAAGACTAAGTACGTAAAAGAATAAATAAGTTATGATTAACTATCATAATCAAGTAAATGTACTGTACAATATATGGAAGAAACTTACTATACGGAATACAGTAAACAATGAACACTGTGAATGAATTCCAACTATATTAAATTTAATTATTAACATTATGAATCCTGTGTTACGTAAAACTTTGTTAACTCCAACGGCCTATGTTTAGTAGAGGCGGTCCAGGTCTTTTTCTAAAAAAAATAAAAAATAAAAATAAAAAATACAATTTTGGTAATTTGTTCACATTCGGTTAGTTTAGGTAAGTTTAGGTTAGGTTAGATTAGACTTGGTTACGTTACGTTACGTCTCAGTACTTGCAACATTCATCTCTCCTGTAAATTTTGTGTTTCTTACGTGCTTCTGGACCCCTTCTGCTAAACGCACTCCATTCCAACAAATAATTTCTCTGTACACGGATTCTAATACTCACGTTCTATAAAAATTGGTTGCAATAAAATCGGTCTTATTAGTCATTTGTATAATTTAAGAAATTAATAACTACACGTTCCACATAATAAATTTTATATTGGATGAACACGGCTGTTTGGATCTGTGCGATGTGATGGTGGTGCAAGATGATGGTGATTACCATTGTCACCTCCTGACCGAATTTGGATCTTCTAATAAGAAATTTCCACGTTTATATATGTGGTGGCGACCCAGAGTATTTTACAAAATTGTAACATCATAGATGCGTGCAGTACAAACTGAAGGGTAATAGGAAATAAAGGGCAGTACAAAATTACAACATCCAACTTAAGGTAAGAAAGCCCAAAGTAATGTGCATTACAGTTTTAATGCTTACCATGGAAGAAAAGCCACTTTCGCACAGGTACGATGTAGCAAATGGTATTATTACTTTTAAAGCAGCACAGGATATTCTTCTCTCCTCTTCAGCCTGAACTTGTCCAAATATTTTGTTACAGAAAACCAGATGCAAGGATTTGTCGACGATTATTTTGTTAGTTGGTCAAGAAGTTGTAGGCTTAGATCAGCTACTTTGATGGCCTCTTCAATGAAAGGGTTTAATATCCATCTTGAATCAACACTTTCGTCGTAGAGACTATATTACTGTTACTCTATCACTATACAGGGTGGCCCAAAAGTAGGTACACAGTACCGTACTGATCAGCTCATTGTATTTGATATCATTTCTTATTGTTATCCATCAGGTAGACTTAGTTTCTCTATTATTTGTTCTTAAATGTTTTATTTTTTACTTTTATCTTAAACTCAGAACAGTCGAAGCAAATAAACCTATAAGCTAGAATGTTATACTAGATCAATGCAGGGGTGTATACCTACTTCTCCGCAACAGGTATATTAAAAATTCCACAGAAGCTTATTACAAACCAGAAATTATAAGGGTGTCGCCGACAAGATGTGGTAAAATGGGTTTCGTGATAAGAATTAGGTTGAGAACCACTGTATTAGAGCAACAACAACGGGAAGACATATCGAGCTAGTAGAAATTAACCTTTTCCGTTTTTAACGTTGATCGCCATAGAACAGAAACGGTAACAGGTAGCGACCAAGTTGTTTGTGATGGTTAAACATCATGTATGTGGGATTTGTCGGAGTTCTCCCTTTTCCTCCCGTTTCATCCACTTTCACTATCACCGTATCTCTTAGCCCCCATACGTAATCATGAGACGTAATACCGGAATTTTCATTTTCAGATAGCGACAAGAACTTTATACGAATTGATTCAGACTATAAAGAAAACGTATCATCATCTCTACTGAAAACCGGAATTGGTAGAAATGGACTACTTCCGGTTTCAATATTGCTATAGAGCAAAAATAGTACAATCTAGTGAGAAACTATTTTTGGAATCGATTCAGCGTCTTAGGTATAGGCTATATGTCCTTAGATAAACTTCTATTCAAACCGGAAGTGGTAGAAATTAACCATTTCAGGTTTCAACATTGATCATCAAAATGTGAAAACGTCGAGAAGGTGATTTAATTATTGATTGCGCGTTCCAAGAATAAATTCCATGTGTTACGTTAATTTATTGAAGCGGAAAGGGGTAGAAATGAATCATTTCCGGTTTGAGAGAGTTACAGTAGAGTAGTTTGAATTATATAAGTTACAACGACTTACCAAAATGATAGTCGTAAACCTGGTTCGTTTGCTAAAATAAAAATTTTGAAGTGGTAGTATTTCTTCCTCATGTAAAAATTAGCTTCGATATGTAAATACCATTAATCTCACCTTTTTTTAATAAATATGACAACGTCTATAAATGGTATTAAACTGGTTTATTATTTTGATATAACTTAAATATCCTTTTCTTTAAACTGTTAAATACACAAAGTCACTGACTAGGTAACCATAAAACATGTCCATATCAACAACTATCCCATAATAATCACTTACATATATTAAAAACATTCTTCTTTTGTTAATACGAAATGAACATTCTACTAAGCACAGTGCATATGTATGAGTACTTTCTGCCCTAGGTACAGGTAAATATTACTCAAGCCAAAGTATTTTGTTGTATAAAATGTCGCTCGACAAAGGGACTGAATATAAAAGTCATGAGTAGGCTTGGCTTTTATCTTCAAGAACCACTGGTCCGTTAACATTAGTGTTCTTATATTACATATGTCCATCTTATTTTGATCGCACCTTGTATATCTTATTCATTACATTTTACATATACATTAAACAAATCTTACATTTCATCAATATTTATTTTTAATTACATTAATTATATTTATTTCATTATTATCCATTATATTATCAATATATCTTCTTATTAAAAATATCGTCGCTTATTTAATTAGTCGTCGACGGGTGCGATTTCAAAAATCGTAAAGGACAAACGTGGGTTACAAATAGTTCGAGCGCATTATATAATAAATAATTTAGATGCTGCATTTAAAGGTATACATCGTAGCACTAAGATGTTATAATAAAGAAGAATCTCATTCAAGGTAGTCGTTGAATAATTGATTTTATAGAATGGATCTTATTCTTAACATAATCTTTGACAATTAAATTTTCAACACAAATCAATCTAATATAAATAATCTTTGCTCTTAATCAATTATAAATCGAATTATACTTCTTACATATATTAAAAACATTTGAGAATTATCATTGATTAATGAGAATTAAAGAGAATTAAATTGAATAAAAATAAAATAAATGTTCATGAAAATTTAGAGCTGATATGGGTTTAACCAAATTTCATTGACGGTAATCATGTTACATTCGTACTTGCATATGAATCTAATAAAGTGCATTGTACCGCACAATCATGATTAGGTTCTACATTATGTTGTACATGTCTTTCATCGTGATTTTGATTTTGATATGAAGTGCCATCTCTTGATCTCCAATTACGTCTATCCACATAGTTCGCTGTATTCCTGGAATTTCTCTCGGTACTTCGATTGTTTTTATATCTACTGCTGTTGGGTGATCTGACATCATAATTACCATGATTAGTTAGATTAGGCGGATTCCCTACATAATTTTGCCTATTTTGCTCACTTTGATTGCTAGAGTATACTCGGCTTAGGTTAGGTCCGGTATTATTCACACTCCGAATATTTAAATTCCGAACAGGCACCAAATGATCTGAATTATTCTTATTTTTACCCATTCCTGATTGTGGGTTCATGGCATGGTATTGAGTTTCGTAACATTGGACAAGCATCAATAAATGGCTGAAACTCATACACTGTGTGGAAAATAAGATCTGTTGCAGTTTAAATGGAAGTAAATTTCGAATCGATGCTATTATTCTCGATTCCGATTGCAAAGGATTAACGACCTTTAATTCGTTGTAGACATTTACAACAAACTCTACAAGAGATTTGTGCAATCGAGGATTGAAATGTTGATTTCTAAGGGTGGCATCTCTATTTGCCAGCAAAAAGTCATTTTCATAATTTGCGATCAATGCCGCTTTGAATTCCTCATATGTACTAATATGATCACGTATTGCCTTAAACCATAAGAAACAAGGTGGGAGTAATACATGGGGTATTAATTTCATATACTGTGATCGATCGATAGACATTATACTACATTCGTCTTGGAATTTCTCTAAGAAAGAAGTAGCATTCTCATTACACTTACCACTGAATTTGCTCATAGCTCTAATTTCACTCATTTTAACACTTAATTTAACCTTCTTTTTCTCATTCCTTGTTCTTGTTGAATGATTGTTCCTATCCGTGACGTGCTGTATCATGACACCATCTATGTTTCGCTCATCAGTGCTCTTTGGACAACTTTCTTCTAGTATAATATCCTCATCAGATCCGGGCGAAGGCGAGATCATCTCTGGTGAGTGGGGCAACTCAAAGCGATCACTACCCAAGTTATTACGGAAAATGTTGTCTTTAGCCTGTAACGTTCTAATCTCTTCCTGAATAGTGGCTAACAACTGTGTATTTACACGTATGTTATTAGAGTTTTTGCTGACCTGGATCTTTTGCTGTTTAATGGATGATTCAATTATTTCTAAATCTTTTTTTACAGCACTAATTTCTTGGTTTTGTTGATTGTGCTTTTCTTGACAATCATCGGATATCCTTTTTAACTTTTCCTCGAACTGTGAGGAAATGTCGTTAACCACCTGTATAATTGTCTGTTTCGTTTCGTCGGATTTTTGTTCTATCCGTCTACTTAATTCTTCATATTGCTTATTAGATTCGTCGAACTTCTGGTCCATTCGTCTACTTAATTCTTCATTCTGCTTATTAGATTCGTCGAACTTCTGGTCCATTCGTCTACTTAATTCTTCATTTTGCTTGTTAGCTTGGTCAAACTTCTGTTCCATTTCGTCAAACTTCTGTTCCATTCGTCTACTTAATTCTTCATTTCGCTTGTTAGCTTCGTCAGACTTCTGCTCTATGGTCTGCTTTATCTCGGTAGACATTTGCATCATTTGTCGCTGTAAAGCTAACAGGAGTCGATCCTCTGATGACAAACCTGGTGTTACACTAGTTTCACCTTGGTCACTAGTATTTGATTCCTGCTGCATGGCTTCGTTGTCCATTTTTCTTATGATTACCTTACCACTTCGCAATATGGTTAAGTTCTTATTCATAAAAGTAAATTCAACCTTACTCTTCTTCTTCGGGAACTGAATTTACAAAGTCCCGGGTTTCGGCACCAAATTTTTACAACGACTTACCAAAATGATAGTCGTAAACCTGGTTCGTTTGCTAAAATAAAAATTTTGAAGTGGTAGTATTTCTTCCTCATGTAAAAATTAGCTTCGATATGTAAATACCATTAATCTCACCTTTTTTTAATAAATATGACAACGTCTATAAATGGTATTAAACTGGTTTATTATTTTGATATAACTTAAATATCCTTTTCTTTAAACTGTTAAATACACAAAGTCACTGACTAGGTAACCATAAAACATGTCCATATCAACAACTATCCCATAATAATCACTTACATATATTAAAAACATTCTTCTTTTGTTAATACGAAATGAACATTCTACTAAGCACAGTGCATATGTATGAGTACTTTCTGCCCTAGGTACAGGTAAATATTACTCAAGCCAAAGTATTTTGTTGTAAAGTTGGAAAGGTTTCTGAGATACTCTAAACTTTTTCAACGTGCAGAACTTATGACTAAGCTTCAATCCCTACTCGAGATAGTGATGAGCGCAAGAGTCTTGGTCGACCAAGACCAAGACCAGGAATACCGATCCAAGAACAAGACCAAGACCATACCTGCAAGACCAAGTCTCTTGCGCAAGAGTTTCGTACAAGTACCGGCATTGCTTGATTTTTTTTATAGAATGTAAAGAAGGAGAAAAATCATTACATCTTTTACTTGAATTTTTTGGCTTCAGTAAAAATGCTACTGGAGTGAATGTGTTTCCAGTAGCTTTATGCAATCCGTGTGAGTCGATCTGCCCCTGTAGCACATAGCTACAGTATATCGTTTCCTGAATTGGTTGTTCGCGTGTTCTGTAGATATTGCTCGTTTTCAAGCCACACAAGTGTCATCTTGCGCCATGCAAGCTATTTTGGTGGACAAACATCGTGTGCGTGGGTATTCTCAAGTTTTCTTCCGTTTCCTCCTACTTTCTTCATTCCACCATTTCAGTCACTTTTCATCATCACCGTCTCTCTTAGCCTTGGTGCATAACTGTGGGACGTTAAACTATATACTTCATTTCATTTCAAAGCATACTAGAGGTGTACTTCTTCTGAAACTGAAGAGAAATGTAGTATTGACCATCAGTAATTCCGTACACCATAGACGTCGACTACATGGGTATGGTCTTAGCTCCAAAATTCAAGTATCCGTTGGAAATTTTTAATGTGTCCTCATATCGAAATAATATTTTCACGACATTAACAAAAATTAGTGCCTCTGACCACAAGTTTGATTTCATGGGCGGATGCTTATACTTTGAATAATTGTTTATCAATATAACTTTTAGCCTTCTTAGGTATACGGGACATCGAGGATTGAGCGATATTACATTATACGATAACAGTAAATCTATACTATAAAATTGAGAGTTTTATGTTTGTGACTCCTAATCTCTTGAACCACCTGCTCGAGATCGATCAAATTTTCAATATAGATCAGGTTTGGGCCTGGAATGTTATTTGTTAGTTCACTTTGAAGGAACAACATATGGGAGGAGGAGGAGGGGGAAGTATACAAAAATCAAAATAAATAAAAATAAAAGTGACTAAGTTTGTGACTTAATAATTCTTGAACCGCCGGACCGATCTTAATCAAATTTTAACGTGTATGAGGTTCGGAATTGGAAAGGTTTTTGTAGTTTCATTTTGATGGCAGAACCTAGGGTGGAAGAGGGAAGGAGAAGGTATATATGAAAATAAAACTTAACTCTTGAAACACCCGACCGATCTCGATCAAATTTTCAACATAGATGAAGCTCAGGCTTAACATGATTTTTATCATTTTACTTTGAGGGTGCAACATAGGGGTTTGGGGAGGAGGGAGATATATGTAAAAAATAAAAGTATAAGTGACTGTCTTTGTGACTTATCACTCCTGAACTAGCCAATCGATCTTAATGAAATTTTCAACACAGATGAGGTTCGGACTTCGGGTGTTTTCTATCATATCACTTTGCTGTAGAACTTAGGGCAGGAGAAGGGGAGGGGAAGTGTACAAAAACAAATAAAACGTAATAATTCTTGAACCACCCAACCGATCTCGATCACTTTGCCAATATAGACAAGGTTCGGACCTGAGATGGTTTCTGTCATATCACTTTGACGGTGGAGCTTTAGGGGACGGGGAAGGAGAAATATTTAAAAATGATCGAAAATTACCGACATTAGAGTGGAGTCTACGGTTTTAGGGGTCGCTGAGATAAACAATGACACTTCCGATGCTGTTTAAGTCCAAATTCAGCCCCGTAGGTTGGAGGTGGGAGGGTAAATATCTAAAAATGATCGAAAATTAAACTTAATGTCTAATTCATAGTTTTTGGGGTCGCTAAAGTGAACAGTGATACTTCCGATCCCGTTTAAATCCAAATTCAGCACCACAACTCGGGAAGGAGGAAGAAGGAGATATATAAAAATTATCGAAAATGACCATTATTATCAATGTCAAATTCATGGTTTCTGGAGGTCATTGAGATGAACAGTGATACTTTCGATGCCGTGCCTTACAACATGGAGGAGAAGGAGATATATAAATTTATTGAAAACGACCGATATTAGTGCCGAATCCATAGTTTTCGGTATCTCTAAGATGAACAGTGACGTTTCTGATGCCGTTTAAACCCAAATTCAGCCCCGCAACTTGGGGAGAAGGAGGGAAGAGAAATACAAAAATAATCGAAAATGACCGATGTCAGAAAGCGCTTTAGTAATAATAAAAAGTGACTGATTAACGAAACATATTATTATTATTGTTTTAATTTAACCCAACGATGTGGGTAATTGATGCTAGTAATCCATATTCACAAGTGAGACTGATTTTGTACAGTTATTTTAAATAACTTGTAGTTTGATGTTGTTATTTTCTATTTCTAATATAGGTCAAAAGTATTTATACAAATTGAGTTTATAGAAAAGACAGACAGATGAGTCGTTTTTAGTTTTCACTCAAATTATTCTAAAATATTAAGTTTCGATTATAATCATTTTAATTTTTTCTCTCTTTTTTGGTCGATATGTTAAACATATAATCATAATTATCATCAAAGCTATTCTGCCACTATTGACAGGTTGCTTGCTGCAATTGAGAAACCTCGATGTACGGTGGTCCTCAGCTAGTCTCTTCGTCTTAATGTAGCAATTTTCTGTTTTAATACCTTCCTTCAGCTACAATCTCCTTTGCTTCCTTTCTCTCTTTCCTTTCAGCATACCCCCTAGCACGTCCTCCACAGCCAATATCCCAACCAGTTCCTCTTTCTCCTCTTATCAATATCTAAAATTCTTCTTTTTTCTCCTACTGCTAATATTTCTAACACCTTCTCATTCGTTTTCCATTCAACACAGCTATTTCTCTCCTTTTTTCTCCATGCCCAGGTTTCTGCAATTTTTCCATTGCTTTTGCCTAATGTCCATGTTTCTGCCCCATTGGAATCAGTAAAACAAAATCTCAATATTTGTTTAATACAAAGATTAGCTAATCGTGGTTGAAAAGAAAAATCTGACGCCTTTAGATAGAGTGTAAAAATAATTTTGCAGTTCATGGTATTTCAATAATCTGTACTGTTTTGATTTTCTTTCATTCGTCTCAGGGGTAGCCTCCCCAGTTTGGGAACCAGTGGAGTGTTGGATCTGTTAAAAAATAAAAAAAATAATAAACGTCGTGATTTATCTTATAAGTCGCGAAGCGTAGGCACCCAATAAAAAAAATAAAGGTAATCACTTATGTTGTACACTATTATCATACTTATACGAAGATAAACTATGTTACATTTAGAAACATACATGTATTTCCGTTATTATGGGCGCGTTGAAGAATTTATTATCCCTTATATCAAGAGTAAAATTTACCTATGAAAGGCATAAGATTTCTTAAAAGCAAGACTTGCAAGACTTGCAAGCAAGACCAAGACCAAGACCAAGACCAAGACTGGGTGTGCAAGACCAAGACTGGATGTGCAAGACCAAGACCAAGACCAAGACCACCTCGATCATGGTCTCGGTCTTGCATTTGCTCATCACTAACTCGAGTGGAAAAACGAAAAATATTCATCTTCGTACACGATAAGGTCTTTTGGTCTATGTGCAGAAACTCTGATTACTCCAGGTGACTCAATTTTATCTGAAAATCTGATAACACATACGCACATACACACACTAAGAATGACTTACGAGAATCCTTAATAATCTGTAACAACGTATTCAACTTTCACTAAATGTAAATTCTTTAATGTTTCAAAAGTTTGTTCTTAAAAAAAAAGGTTACATGAGACTCGTTAAAACTACTTACGCATTTTATTTAAAAAATTACAATATACTCCCCGTAAGCGTTCTCAAACTTTCAGCTAACAAGAAAACATGGAAAAGAATTCTAACAGTTATTAAAATCTTCCGCATGACTCCTTAACCTTTAAAATATAGCCTAACATGACCTTTGAACTTAAAAGCTCTTATTCTTATAATGCATGAGAGTACCTTATTTATATTGTTATATATACTTTATTATTCATATTAGCGAAAGTATTTAGTACACGAAAAGAAATCTGGATGTAACTATATGTAATAATAAATTAAGTCAGTCAGTGATCTAAAAAATACAATATTTGAAATAATAATAAAAGTTTTAAATTAAATCTTGTGCTAAAATATTCAAGGTAATTTGTGTAAGATGGACATATGTAGAAATCAGTTTCATTGTTTGAATTTCCATCTATTCTCAAGAAATAGTATTAAACAACTAATAGCATTCAGTGAAATGGGATACGTACTCATGAACAATTAATTGATTATTGAGAATTCATTGTCTACTTGAAACATTTTCGCAAAATGACAGTGTTACTTTATAAGCAAGAAAGACGAAATAAAAGAAACAGGTCCACCTAACTAGTCTCATCGACAAAATATAAGGAACAAGTCCAACTAACTAGTCTTACCGACGAAATAAAAGGAATAGATCCACCTAACTAGTCTTATCGACGAAATAAAAGCAATAGATCCACCTAACTAGTCTTATCGACGAAATAAAAGCAATAGATCCACCTAACTAGTCTTATCGACGAAATAAAAGCAATAGATCCACCTAACTAGTCTTATCGACGAAATAAAAGCAATGGATCCACCTAACTAGTCTTATCGACGAAATAAAAGCAATAGATCCACCTAACTAGTCTTATCGACGAAATAAAAGCAATAGATCCACCTAACTAGTCTTATCGACGAAATAAAAGGAATAGATCCACCTAACTAGTCTTATCGACGAAATAAAAAAAAAACAAGTCACCATAACTAATCTTATCGACGAAATAAAAGGAGCAGGTCCACCTAACTAGTCTTACCGTTGAAAATAAAGAACAAGTCCACCTAACTAGTCTTATCGAATAAAAGGAACTGGTCCACCTAACTAGTCTTATCGACGAAATATAAAGAACAACTTCACCTAACTAGTCTCATCGATGAAATAAAAGGAACAGGTCCACTGAACTAGTCTTATCAACAAAGTAAAGGTAACAGGTCCACCGGATAAGTCTACTAGCTTAACTGTAAAAGGTTACTTAATTCATATCAATTGCACCCCTTTATAGAAATGTCGGTGACGTCTGTTTTCTTCTTCTTCTTCTTCTTCTTCTTTGTACCCACGTATACAGTCTGTAGTTGTCTATTTGCTTACGTGAGTTCAAATATGCGATAATTTCAGAAACAATAGCAGTTTCTGGGAAATACCCCCTATGTGATATGCAAACCAATAGTTAATTGCTACCTGTTGCAAAGGACAGGTATACCGAAATAACATCTTAACGAAAACGAAACAAATATGTACAAGAGAATAGGACTGGAGAAAATAGTGGGAGAAATGTGGTATGAGGAAATGAGAAACCTTCCAGAGAAAACTCGATACAACGTATTCCAATAACCTGAGATAGAGCTACAGATCTGTGGAACTAGAGTTTAGTCTTTATCATTTACCTGCAGTGCCCTCTCGAAACTAATACATAGTAGTTCTCATATAAAACTACGCTTAGGTAATTAGTGAAATTTTGAGTTTACCAGATACGAATAAAATCCTTAATGTCGATCTTGAGTAAACCGTGCAAACGAAATTTCACTTACAATATTTTTCAGTGTAGTAGTAATGTGATCTTGTTAGCTCATTAATGGTACATTGATTTGGAAAGCTTGAAATAAGTTGTTGAACAGTTTTCAAGAACAAGTTCAATAGTCTCGAGATTTATTCCTAGGGATGGTATCGAGACGAGACTTTGTACAGTCTTGGTCTCGTCTCGGTTGATAAATAGCGGTCTCGGTCTCGATCTCTTTTCGAGTCAAAAATCGCCGTCTCGGTCTCGTCTCGGTCAACAGATGCTTGTCTCGATCTCGGTCTCGTCTCGAAAGTCTCGAAATAAATAGTATGAAATTAAATTTGTGAAAATATTATTATCGTACAGTCTGTCGTTTCCGGTTCTTACTTTTTGCCTTCATTCTTGACAGAATTATGGTATGATGTACTTCTTCGTAGCTAAATTGTTAACGCTAATGCTTTCCATGCGTGTGTTCCGGGTTCAATCATCAGTGGGTATAAAACCCTAATAGTAACCCATATTTCACTTTCAGCAATAGACTTTGTCTCAAATAGCCTCAGTGCTGCCTATACAATTAAACTCTATTAAATTAATTACAGTACTATACAGTAGTTTTTTACTTCCTTTGAATCAGAATTGTTCAACACCTCCTAACGGAGAACGCAACACATAGCAGTACGGATGTATTTAATCGTACCGAAATTGAAATTTTACAATTTCTCAGTTATTATCCAAAACACTCTGCTTGGATTGTCATTTTAAAAACAGAATATAACGTTCATTATCTTAACAAATAGAATAAATTATTACTACCATATATTTTGTTTCAAACGCTTTATTACCGTTTCACATCTCAGTGTTTAATTGACACTTTAAAACAGGCACTTCCTTAACCTTATGGTGGGAGCTATTGCATTCATCTTTGCTATCTGTGGTCTCGGGTTGGATCACCAAACAAGTTAGATTCAAAGTCTTTGTTTCGTATAGTTCGCGTCTCACTTTAAGTACATTCTGTTTCTTATACAAGTTTATAAGGTCATAATGTATTATATAAGCATATATCCAGTGCCGTAACATAGATTAAGCTTATTCCTGAGTTCTCAGCGGTGAATGGAGCCGCTGATGCTCAGTGGTAGAGCATTTATCTCTGGTGCTTGGGGTCCCTGGTTCGATCCCAATCCCCGCCAAGTGAACTTTGTGGGGGACAAACACAGTGTTCGTAGGTTTCCTCGGTGTTCTCCCGTTTCCTCCCACTTTCTTCATTACATCACTTCATTCATTACTCATCATCTCCGAAATCAACATTGTCTTCTCACGTGACTTTTGAAAACGCACGTTACCTTTTCCACTTTCTGAGAATTTGAGGACTTCCAGGTAGAACTTTGGCATTTTGTTTGCCACCTTAATTGAAGCACCAAGTTTTATCACCAGTTACAATTGATTCCAGGAATTTTCTGTTCCATCTGGCTGTTTTTAAAAAGTTTCATCATCAGTTACAATCGATTCCAGGAATGTTCTGTTCCATCTGGGTGTTTTAACCAAGTTTCATCACCAGTAACAATCGATTCCAGGAATATTTTGTTTCGTCTGGCTGTTTTAATCAGGCCCTTGCAATGTTCAACGCGAGCAAGTTTTTGGTCGTCAGTTAAGGTATGGAGAACAAAATGTCTTCCGTCGTATTTAATTACTCCGCCATCCATCTCACAGTTGAATTCGTATCATGGGCGACCATTTCACTTATTCCACCACCTCATCGCGATTTTTGTTTTTCGGTCTGCCTGGCTTTGGGTCTTCTTATAACGACTCACGACCATCCCGGAATAGCGTATACCACTCGAACACACATATACAAGATAGACACTCATCACCATACACTTGTTTTATCATTTCCAATGTTTGTGTAAATGTTTTACCTAGCTTGACACAAAATTTAATATTGGCTCTTTGCTGCGTCGTAATTTTGTGACGAAGTGAAAGCAGATACACTCACTTTTCTTGCTATAACGTGACACTCCGTCAATCGGTTCTCATGATTGTGGTCTCGTTTTGTTTAGCAGATATTCAACTTTCCGATGATATATTGCTTCAATAGATGGAGCTAGTGGTTATATGTAAAGAAACAAAGTTTCGTTGCTTTTCCGATATACTATGTGTAATGGACAATTGTAGATTGAATTTGTGAACCAACTGCAGTGCCCAAGCTAGGCATACTTTAAAACTATTTTCCTGCTTCGCATTTCCCTTCAATTTCTCACCCTTATTATCTTCCTGTTTCTCCCTCCTATGATAGTATTGTTTTCTGTCAGCTTCATTACTGAAAATATCCTGCTTTTTACAACATGGCTAATTATAATCTCTATAATGATGAGCAAATTGGAGCAGTTCCTCTCGAATTTGCTATCTTCCCACTTTACAATAATTAGCTAGGATATTGAGAACATAATCAAGTAGCTCTTCAAGCAAAGTGATCTCATGAATACGGGCAGGATCCAGTCAAACGAAGTCTTTTAAATTATTGTATCAATAAATCGATAATTTAAGTGCTAAACTGTCGCATCTAAAATAACATTGAAGTTTATTTTAAAATGCTTTTCATGGAGGAAACGAAAAAAAAATTCCGGGTTATCTTGAGATAGTTCGTCTGCTTAAAACTGCTGGTATTTTCTTTGCAAGGATAGAAATTCCAGCTGCAACATCGTGTCTTGCTTCATTTAATTTTCTTTGCAACTCACTTTTTCGTACGTTTGGCCATAGATGCCGACTTTTAAGTTTCTGAACGCGTGCTTAGATATCGGCACTTACGTCAAATATTCCTTTTTGCTTGAAAAGATCCAATATTTCAATCAAAAATTTTCTTGTAGGTCTTATATCTGGAGAACTACATATAGTGCAGGCAATCTCAAACTATCATTTAACTCAATATGATATCCTTATTCGGTAAAAAAAAAAATTACTAAAACTTGATTTAGAAGTCGTTCAAAAATGTTGTGGCCCCTGATCCAAAAAGAGCCAATATATTTCAATCAAACATTTTCTTGTACATCTTATATCTGGATAATTACATATAGTATAGCCAAACCAAAACTATCACTTAACTCAGTATGATGTCTTTATTCCGCAGAAACTAGGAAAACTCAATTTAGGGGCCGTTGAAAAATATTGTGGCCCTTGATCCAAAAAGATTCAATATATTTCAATCAAAAATCTTCTTGTACGTCTTATATCTGGAGAACTACATATAGTGTAAGCAAACCCAAAGTATCATTTAACAAAGTAGGTGTGATTATTCCGTAGAAAATAGGAAAATTCGATTTAGGGGCCAATCAAAAAAATGCGGTCCCTGATCCAAGAACTAATTATTGGCCACGATCGCAATCTGGTACATTTTTTTGGATCATTCCTAAAATTGTCGTTATTATCTTTTTTGTAGTAGATCCAATAGATCAATGGTTCCCAAATTCTTCCTGAGAAGCGAGAAAAACTATCAAGAGCTGTTGAAATAAAATGAACCGCAAAATTATTTAGGCTTGTAAAAGCTGAAATAAAATATTAGCATGATGTCTTAAACTTTAAGTTGAACAAAATTCCTAAACATTAAGATTCTGTTTGTGAATTTCAATCGTGTTTAGCAATATTGTCCAAAATAAGGAAAGAGAAAATTATTAAAATGATTACTGTCTAACCTTGATTACTGTCTAATGATTACTGTCTAACTTTGATTACTGTCTAACCTTGATTACTGTCTAATGATTACTGTCTACCATGATTACTGTCTAATGATTACTGTCTAACCTTGATTACTGTCTAATGATTACTGTCTAACCTTGATTACTGTCTAATGATTACTGCCTAACCTTGATTACTGACTAATGATTACTGTCTAACCTTGATTACTGTCTAACCTTGATTACTATCTAATGATTACTGTCTAACCTTTAGAACATTTGAGGATAATTTGATTGAACTAAAACATGATTCAACTGTCTTGTAATTTACGTGAAGCATTTTACATGTTTTAAAATATAAATTAACAGCATCAAATATAAAGTTCTTGAAAGAAATAATTATTCAAAATTTCATCCACGGATTATTACTATAGTTGTAATGTTATATCGCTAGATCCTCGATGTGCCGTAAACTTAAGGAGTCTAAAATAAAATATCAACACATATGCATCCCTATCTAAACTTTAACTAGTGGAATCACATGCACTATAGTTTATTTTTATTATTCACCACATGAAAGTGTAATTTCGAAGTTAACTCATACTCAAAAATTTAATGGGTGCTTATTACGCATTAAATACCTCCAATTTGTGCCTGTACCTTGTATAACCCACGTAGTCGGCTCTTATGCGCTTGGCTATGACATACAAATCATTTTTTGTAGTTATACCTTGAAGTAGTTAGGTGTAGATAGGTGAAAGAGTTTGGTGAAGACAAAAGCGAGAAGAATGGTTTCGAATTTAGATTAGTTCACAACCAGGCACTTGGCTTTCAAAATGTATCTCCTGTCTTGAAACATGCATGTCAGTGATAGTGAGCAGATATTTAAGTAGCGTCATGCAGGCTCGTATCCACGGGGGATCTAAAGGAGCCGGGCCTCCCTAAATTTTCACTGGCCTCCATAAAATTTTGACGGTAGACTTGCAAATGAACTATAATATGATTGGATGTCCCACCCTAACTTCTACTAAGCCCCACTTGATTTTTGAGCTTAACACGGGCTTGACGAATGACCTCTTCCAATTTTTACAAAGATGTCGAAAAATTTTCAAAGTTGCTCTTGAGAACTCCGTCTTTATTCCACCAGCTTGTCAGATTGATTTGCTGGAATTGGGACAGAAACTGTCTATCACTCACGTTTTTCTCATTGATCTGCGCTCTTTTTTTTATACGAAATGGAGATAAAAATGACTGCCACTTGAATTAAGCCCCGCTATTGTCGGTCCTAAATCCGTGTTGAGAAACCGGGAGGGCCTCAAGTTATAAGCAGCAGTCACCTTGTCAAACGCTCCATGTTTGGACATCATTGTATGGCTTCAGAGAATTAAAATTTCCTGTACTTGACTTTTCCTCATAGAACGCAAGTCGCCATGGCAATAGACATAGATTGAGATGGCGATGTTATCCCGTACCAGAGGAGGCGGAAAGTCAGAAGAGGCTGCCAACCTCCTAAAATGGGCCAATGACACGGACCATTGCGAACAGGATGTGAGTTGTAACTTACTATATGATATTTTTTATGATTGTGAGTCCCCACTTACACAACTTGGGACGACTGTTCCTCTTCTGACCTGGCTGCCACCATCAAAGAAGTCATTAAGGGTCTCAACCTCCGAAAAATCATTACAAAACTCAAGACACAACTCCTGCTAACTTTCGCCTCGTCAGGTTTTCTTGACTAAAAATAACCTTTTTTCTCTCTCTCTCTCTCTCTCACTGTAGAAACAAATGCCCAATTTCATTGAAATTGAATAAATATTACGAAAGTTATTGTGAAATAGACAGACAAGTGCACAATGATACACTGAGCCGAATAGCAGCAGAACTTGCTATTCACTCCAATCACAATTGATCTCATACTTAATGCAATGATGTCAATTACAACTAATCTCCATTTTCAGAGTAGCCATTTGAATCGTACTGACATCAGTAATATAGCTTCAAGAAGTTCTAGATAGCCTCAAAGTAAGTAGTGAGAAATGTAAATTTTAGCTTATAATTTGTCATCTTTAGTTAATTTGTGTAACTATAGAAAAACAATTGTTTTAGTGCTGATTATGTTACATAAGATACTTTAAAAGATGTTGAAATTGTGTTACACTTTTACCGTTACACAAAATTTTCTCAATGATTCTCTTTGTGCGTCATCTCATAAGAGAAGCTGAAAATATAATAATGCAGTATGGTGTGATGTACATATTGTCTAAATTCAAATTCCTCTAATGAGGTAGAGATCAGCACACGCTCTCTGGTTCCTGGTTTGATATACTTTCTGCCAAGTAAGCTTTGTGGTGGACAAACACAGTTTGTGTAGGTTTTCTTTGGGTTCTCGCGTTTTCTACCATTTTCGTGATTTCACATCCCCTTCCACAAAGAAATGCTAAATTCTCTCGTTTCTATTTCCTTGGCTATTACGACGATATCGAATTGAGACCTTGACAATTTCGAAAACGTGGATCAGAGATGTGGCTCTGCTGTTCGTTGTTCCCTCTCTCACACGTTGAAGTACATATGCAAAATCTTTGATGACATTGGTTTTTGCTATTTTTAAAGTGTTTATTTTACCAAAAGTACTTTATATATTTACCCTGTTTACAGGCGGGGTCTAGAGGGGCCGGGACCCCCTAAATGTTTGTTGCTCCCTCTAAAATTTTCACCGTAGGCTTGCAAATGAACTATAATATGCTGATGAAATATAATAAGGTTGGATCGGGCCCTCCCTAACTTCAGCTCGTTCCCCCTTCATTTTTGGGCTTTCTACCGGCCTGCCTGTCTATCTGTGTATGTATCCATTCGCTCGGGAAATAAAAAAAAAATATGTGTCCATTCGTTCGGGAGAAAAAAATGTGTGTCCGTTCGGGAGACAAAAATATATATGTGTCCGTTCAAAAAACAAACAAAAAATCTGAAAAGCTACTTGATGGATCACCATCTAATTTTAGCCACGGTTTAGAAGGTTAAATGTTAGGAATCGAGTTCGCTAATGAAGGTGCTATTCAAACCGGAAGTGCTAAAAAATAAACCATTTCCGGTTTTAGCGTTGATTGATATAGAGTGAAAACGGTAAAAATAGATATCGAGAAGTAATTTCCTGCAGTCGATTAACACTAATAAGGATACATTTCATCTCCATTCGTAATTCTTTACTAAAACCGGAAGTAATAGAAATCCACTACAACTTCCGGTCTCGATATTGATCTATATAGAGCAAGAATGATAAAGAGAAAGCCACAAGCGTTTTTATTTTCCTTCTGGAATCGATTAAGCGCTTTAAGAATAGCCAGCAATCCTTTATCAACCTAAAAGTGAACTATTTCCTGTTTTAACATTAATCAGTCTAGAGCAGTAGTCGCCAAACTTATGAAGCTTTTGAGCTAATATTGTTATAGATACCAACCAAAAGAACTATCAATTTTTTTTAAAAAAACTTACATTTTTATTGCTTATAAACTTACATTTCTAGTAAATATGAAATCAAAATATCCAAGTTAGCAAATGTTTAATATACACACGAAAAACATAACGTTTAGCAAATGTCTAATATACACACGAAAACATAACGTTTAGCAAATGTCTAATATACACACGAAAAACATAACGTTTAGCAAATGTCTAATATACACACCAAAAACATAACGTTTAGCAAATGTCTAATATACACACGAAAAACATAACGTTTAGCAAATGTCTAATATACACACGAAAAACATAACGTTTAGCAAATGTCTAATATACACACGAAAAACATAACGTTTAGCAAATGTCTAATATACACACGAAAAACATAACGTTTAGCAAATGTCTAATATACACACGAAAAACATAACGTTTAGCAAATGTCTAATATACACACGAAAAACATAACGTTTAGCAAATGTCTAATATACACACGAAAAACATAACGTTTAGCAAATGTCTAATATACACACGAAAAACATAACGTTTAGCAAATGTCTAATATACACACGAAAAACATAACGTGCACAACCACACACCCATACAATCAACTGTAAGATGAGGCTGATAGTGGCAGTTGCGCAGGAGAAACAAGCAGTTATTGTCGTCAGCGCCCCCTGTCGTTAGCGTTAGCTTACTGGGGGAATCAGGGTTAGCCAACCGGAGCGTTAACCCGATCTACCGAAAATGTTCCCGTGAGCTACTAGTAGCTTGCGATCGACGGTTTGGCGATCACTGCTCTAAAGCAAGAAATGACAGTGATAGCGAGAATCGAGTTTCTGCGATCAATTAAGCATCTCAAGAATATAATCAATCTCCACTTTATTCTCTCTACTAAAACCAGAAATGGTATAAATTTACTACCACTTCAATATTAATTAAGAAGACATGACGCCATTTACAAACCAAATTTCTTGACGTTGTGTACATATGATACTGCTGCTTGTTTATATACAGCGTTACTATTCAGTGGCGACTACCTAGTATCATGAAGAGAAGCTAAGTCCTATCTGGATCATAGAATCCCAAAGGGAATATAGGCAGCTCACTGTAACAAGTAGGTATATCAGTCTTACGATTAGGAATTAAATTTCTAGATTTTCAGCATTTATGGCCATGTTAGCCCGTCACTAGGATTAGGATTAGGAATTAAATTTCTAGGCTTTCAGCATTTATGGCCATGTTAGCCCGTCAGTAGGATTAGGATTAGGAATTAGATTTCTGGGCTTTCGGCATCTGTAACCGTGTTAGCCCATCACTGGGATTAGGATTAGGAATTAGATTTCTGGGCTTTCGGCATCTATGGCCATGTTAGTCCGACACTAGGATTAGGATTAGGAATTAGATTTTTGGGCTTTCAGCATTTATGGCCATGTTAGACCGTCACTAGGATTAGGATTAGGAATTAGATTTCTGGGCTTTCGGCATCTATGGCCATGTTAGCCCGTCACTAGGATTAGGATTAGGAATTAGATTTCTATGCTTTCGGCATTTATGCCCATGTTAGCCCGTCACTAGGATTAGGATTAGGATTTAGATTTCTGGGTGTTCGTCATCTTTGGCCATGTTAGCCCTTCACTAGGATTAGGATTAGGAATTAGATTTCTGGGCTTGCGGCATCTATGGCCATGTTAGCCCGTCACGTATGAGGGATGACGTCCCTCGGCGATCACACTATCCGAAGAAAGGGAAGGAAGAAAAAATTGGGGAGAAAAGGAAGGAGCCTGGGACCTATGTGTTAGGCACCATCTCGGCATTTGCCTGGTGCGAATGAGGAAAATACAGGAAAAACCTCCCTGAGGATGGCTGGCCTGAAAAAACATTTACACTTTTGCTACTAAGTGTCCCTACCGAGAATCGAAACCCGGGATGGCTCACACCAAAGACAGAAGCGTTAGCGAGTACGCTGCGCAGGGCCACAATATGTATTTCAGAGTAAGCAATTAGGAAACATATGTAAGTTGCCCTGGGAAGGAAATTCGTCCTTCATCGACTTTTTCAAACAAGCCTTTATTATTATTATTATTATTATTATTATTATTATTATTATTATTATTATTATTATTATTATTATTATTATTATTATTATTATTATTATTATTGCAAAAGGTTTACTAAGTACAAACCTCAAATTTTTGATGACTTATAACTCGGAGACCAGAATCCTACATACTATGTTATATTTCACACACTTGTATAATGTGTCAAATCTACCATCAAGCCGAGTTGATTCAGATCAGATGAATGGTTGAACTCATACGCTGGTCCTTGAATTTTAAGAGGAAAAACTAATGTAGGGATGAATAAAATCCCCAGAAAGTTTCTGTTTTTAATATCCTGAATAGTTCTTAAATCATTCATTTTCTACTATCCGATATAAGATGTAGAAGTACGCTTTTTACAAACAGAGAAAATCAAAAGGAATAATATGACAAAATGAAAGGATGAGATGACGTAAGAGAGCAAGTGTTGGCAGAGTGCGTGTAGTCATTGGTTGGCAATGTGCCTACAAAACCATTTACTATACTACCTATATTCTTATTATAAGCTTGCCAACACTGTCTTTTAATCAGCTTCAGGTTACCTATAATCTGTTTCTCCTCTCATCCTAATTTACAGAGAAGAGGATCAGTAAACTATGGATACGGTGCTTTATAAGTAACATTTTGGTCAGAAGTAAGATATGATCCTAAATGACAACCACACACAAGAAAGTTCATAAATGACAATTACACACAAGAAGGTTCATAAATGTCAGTTACGCACAAGAAATTTCATAAATGACAACTATACACAAGAGGATTAAATGATAATTATACGCAAGACGGTTCATAAATGTCAACTATACACAAGAAATTTTATAAATGACAACTACACACAAGTACGATGAATAACTACACACAGGGAAGTTTATAAATGACAATTACACACAAGTACGATGAATAACTACACACAGGGAAGTTCATAAATGACAACTACACACAAGAAAGTTCATGTGGTAAAGAAATATAAGTAGTACAATGCTACTTGACAGAGATTTCCTTATGCACTGAACATCCCATATTGTTCATATTCTCACTTTTCTTAAGAAACGTCAGCCAACTTCAAAATTCACTTTTCCCGCAAACAGGATTTGCACATCAGAGAATTCAACTGGACGTTACTGCTATAAATGCTGTAATCGCGAAACATAACCACAATACTACACAGTATACAGAATCATTTTGATACGCTGTAGTGGTCCTTTTATGTAGTCCCCCCCCCCCGAGAATTTCTTCTACCTTCAACAATCTCGCTCACGGTAAAGACTTCTATGTTGAGCTACAATATGTCAGTTCTAAGTACTCTTTCTTTTTCTTAAAATAGAAAGAAATTCCCTTTTTATGTTACTTTTTAGGAGACTTACCTTAATTAAGGAGATATGATGATAAATTAATCAGGAAAACACTTACCTGCAAGAAAAATTTTAAAAGAATATTAGTTCTATGTAACCAACTTCATTGAAAACCAATATTTTATTACATCTAAAACATCGTTACTTGAATACAAGTTCCATTATATCAAGGTTTGTAGAAGTAATAATAATAATAATAATAATAATAATAATAAAATATCATAATGTGAAAACAGAGTCATATAAAATGAAATGTAAGAGGAAAATACCCCTAAATTAATTGTCTAATATCAAAATACAAACTATATATGAAAGTGAGTCATGTATCAATATTATGCTTATATATTGTATCAGGATAAACTACGTGCGTAAAAGGAATGATGGGGTGTTAAAAATAGTAAAGGAGAAAAGAACAATTTTAGATACTATTAAGAAGAGGAAGAGAAACTAATTGAGACATTGACTAAGAAGGAACCGTATCATGAGGGACGTGCTAGAGAGTATGATGGCACAGAAAAAGAGGAAAGGGTCGAAGGAGACTACAAATACTGGACGATATCAAAACAGAAAAATCGTACGTAAAGACGAAGAGGTTAACGAAAGACTGGAGCATGGAAGCTTTTCAGTTACAGCAAGTGGCCTACCAATAATATCAGAATACCTAAATACTACTACTGCTACTACTACTACTACTACTACTACTACTACTACTACTACTACTACTACTACTACTACTACTACTACTACTAATAATAATAATAATAATAATAATAATAATAATAATAATAATAATATAATGAAATAATAATAATATACATAAACCATCCTCTCCAAAACTTTATAACTTGACGGACATTTGTTCACTTTCTTAATAAAATACACTTGCTTTAGCTGATAAATGGTTAATAATGTAGCCTGAAGGTTTTACTGTATCTTACTCTCCATTTGTACGTGGGGAGGTACGGTGGCTCAGTGTTAAAGGGCTTACCTCTGGTCCGGGGAGTCCCAGAGTTACGGGTTCGATCCCGACCAAGTAACTTTCAGAAGTGCATGAGCTACAGCTGGAAATCGAACCTAGGTCTAACACGGAAAAGGAGCGTACGCTAACCGCTTTGTCACGAATACGCTCTTTCTTTTCACTGTCTTTACGAGAATTTATTTTACAGTTGCCTATGTAAAGCATCATCACAGCCTGTAGCTCTCTTTTTATTCGGAAAATTAATTCGTGAATTGTTAAAAAAAAAGTAAGAAAGAGCAAAGAAGGTAAAAAGAAAAAGAATAATAATGGAAACAAAAACAAAGACTTTTGAACACAGAAATTCTTTTAAGTCGAAAGAAAAGTCAAGGAAAGAAGCAAAAAAGGTGAAAACAAAGTCAAAAATAAGAAAAAGCTATTTTCAATACTTCTTGAAATTTTTCTTTTTTCTTAATGTTTCTTAAGAAAAAGAACTTTTCTAAAAAAAAAAAAAAAAAGGAAGTGATATCCTTGAAAAACTTAAGTTTTTAAAGTTGAAAATGCTTTTTTTCTTTTTCTTTTACATGTTCAACAAATAATACGTCAATATCAGCCGATCCACTGGGTCTTCAGTCCACTTTCTTTTTTCTTAAATTTCTCTTCAAAGGAGTTCCTATTCATCCATCTTATTGGCTTATATCCTTTATTCTTTTACTTTTATCGTCCATTTCCTTACCTCCCTTTTATTGTGTGTTTGTTTTCAGATATTTTCCTATATCGTGTTCATTAACTTTCTACAGGTGCTTTTCTATCCTTTTTTCTTTTTCTTTTTTTTTTTTTTTAAAAAAAGACGTTCATTTTATATTTTATTTATGTAAGGAAAATTTCACTCGTTCATCACAATATAGGCTCACAGTATGGCTTATACTGTTGGAATGAAAAGTAATTAGAGTAGGACGTCGATAACTCGAACTTTCATAACTAGAATATTATCAGAGCTCCTTCGTAGATAAACGTACGTGCTTTTGGCATGGAAGACCCGGGTTCGATTCCCAGAAAATGCTCCTGTGGTTCGGATTCCACGTTAATCAGTAGGTCCACGTCTCATGTAGCCTCACTGCTGAAAGAGACGTTAAACTCAATATCAACTCAACTCAACTCGAATATTTTCACATTCCATTGAACTCTCCATAACACTGTAATGCTAAAATAACCTCTATAACACTGTAAAAAATAAAACACCATTTAAACGCTTTTAGTACAGATATTGAGGGGGAAATATATCAAGTGTGTGTTTATAAAGTGTGCTCCGCGTGTCCAAATGCATTCATTCTCCGAAAACACTATCTAGATGGCATATTTAAAACACTTCTTCTCGGCAAACAGTTCGGAAACAAAGTGAAGACATACATTTTGCACATTTTGTACATATATCTGGGACATACGTAGTTCTACAACTCAGTATCTACAAAGGGGTGAATATTTGTCATCTGGAGCCGTTTAAAGAATGTGGGTAATGTGTAAAGTGTCCTATTGTGTTTAAAAGTAGTTTCTGTATTTCTTGCAGTGAAGTCGAATGCTTAAAAATTACAACTTCGATAAGTAGATTGTTAAGGGTTTCATAATCATATCTAAAAACTTCGGTAACTGGAATTTTCTTATCTGTGAACTTCTACAAGTCGATATTTACCTCTAAAATTTGAATTTATCTTGATTTGACCTCGATAACTTGAAGCTACAGTTCCATGCTTTTACGTAATTGTTAGTATTGCTAATGTGTATTGTAACTATGTTTTACTCATGTCTAGATATGAAAACCCCCTCCAAAACATTACAGTTCCAAAACAAAGTGATGACATTTATTTTATACATTTTGTACATACATCCGGGACATACTTGGACACCATAGTATCTACAAGGGGTGAATATGTGTAATCTAGAAGTATTCAAAGAGTGTAGGTAATGTGTAAAGTGTCCGAACTGTGTATGTGTAAAGTGTCCTAACACTGTTCAAAAGTACGATCCTGTGTCAGTACACTCATTAGACACATCACACGTTAAAGTACATTTTGAACAATCTTAGGGCAGTTTCCATTAACACTGTTAGGAGAAATTGTAGACACTAGATACTAAGTAATGTGTAAAGTATCCTAACATTGTTTAAAAGCCTTTTCTGTGCCCGTACACGCATTGGAGACATAAAACGTTCGAGTACATATTGAACATTCTTAGAGCAGTTTCCAATTATAAGGGTTTCATAATCAGATCTAAAATCTTCGGTAACTCGAATTTTCGTATCTGGGAACCTCTACAAGTCGACATTTACCTTTATAAGTTGAATTTATCTTGATTTGAACTCGATAACTCCAAGTTATAATTCTATGCTTTATGTAATTGTTAATGTTGCTAATAGTGTCATTGTTGCTAATACTGTCATTGTTGCTAATGCTATCATTGTTGTTAATGTATACTGAAATGCGCACTTCCTGGCAAATTATTGAATAACTAATTAAATCTATGGCGTATGGAACCCGGAGTTTCAATGCTATTTTCTCAAAAGCTCTTCACTGACTTCTATCCTTAACCAATTGAATCCAGTTTATAGGCTATTTTGTGTTCCTATTTCTGCGAGATCCATCTTAATATTGTCCTCCCATCTGCCGGTAGGTCTTCGTAATAGTCTTTTTTTTTCGATTGGACTCCCAGTTACAACTTTCAAACTATTCCTACTTCCTCTCATTCTGGCTACATGACCTGCCCACCTGAGCTTCCTACTTGATTACCCTAACAATGTTTGGTAACGGTTTAAATTATGCACTTTCTCATTGTGAAGTTTCGGACAGTCCCAATTCTCATTCCTCTTGGGTCCGAATATTCGTCTTAGGATCTTGTTCTCAAACACTTTCAGTCTGCGTTCTTCCATCAGAGTAAGTGACCATGTTTCGCTACCATACAGGACAACAGGTATGATTATTGTTTTATATATATTAAGCCTCAAATTCTTTGACAGAATTCGCGACGATAAAATATTTTGAACTGAATAATAGCACGAATTCTCTGCTTTTAGTCTACATTTATTTTTGTCGTGAATATGGTTTTAGTCTGTTAATATTGATAATAGATATTTAAAAGTATCCACTTTATCAAAAGTATTATTTTATATTTAAAGCATCTATAATTTTATGTATTACGATATCAATCATATTTAGTTTTTTTCTGCATTTATTTCTAAACCCAAATCCCTGCATTCGTTTAATTAGACCCCTGTATTTCTTTCTATTGTTCCCCTATCATCCCCTATCAAATTTACATCATCAGCATATGCCATAACATGGTCAATATCAAATAAACTCTAGACCCTGATTGGTATCTTTGATTTTGTTTATATTATACTCCAGAACAAAGTTGGATAATAATGGCGACAACGCATCTCCTTGTTTCAGGCTATTTTCAACGTGAAAGCTCGTGGACAAGAATTTTTCTACCCGGACTTTACTTTGGGATTCATTTAAACATATTGAATTAATAATAATAATAATAATAATAATAATAATAATAATAATAATAATAATAATAATAATAATAATAATAATAATAATAATAATAATAATAATATGTAACTTGGCACTGGCGATAGTTATTGGAGTGCAATAATCACAATCAGTAGATTGAGTTAACACTAAAGTGCACACACAAGAGACACACTTTGTTCGTTTTATAATGTCAAAACAGAAAAGTAACATTTTTCAACATTTTTTTTTTTTTTGAGTTAACTGACAAGTGTATAAATACTCAAAGACCAGTGATGCATCCTCTATTGCACTCTGGTTCTACTTCTCTATGGCTGAGTGTGCAAGATAATAATTCAGTGTCCTTGCTCTAAAAATTTACGTTTTAGGTGGGGACGAAATATGTATTTTCTTTTTTGATATACCGTAGTGTGTATACGTAGACACACACACACACACACACGCTATATATACATATATATGGAAAGAAAGAGAATTTATAAACTACCAGCCAGCAGCCAGAAAAAAAGTAGAAAGATCGATCATTCTATCTTCGTAATGGTGCCATAACTTACTCAAAGAATAAGGATAACCTATGACGTTTAGGTGCTCTTCTATACCACTCCACAGTCTGCTCTATGCCCCTTACATATAGGTAGATTAAAAAAAAAAATACTTCCTCTCTCTTCTGTTCTTTTTTTCGGGGAGGGGTTGACGGAGCACTGTATGCACACCAAACTAAAAGAAGAAAAAATAATACAGAGAACAAAAAATTATGGCGATCATCCAACGTTATATTTTGACCGACAAAATGATTTATAACATCGTTCATTTGTTTCGAGTGACGTTTTCTTCCGTCCATATATTTTTTTAAAAAAACTTTTTGGGGAAAAAAAGAACAAGAGAAGAAATAAAAATAAAAATATGATAAATGGATGTATTTGAGAATTCATGGTAACGGTTTCGACAGCTCATTGCTTCTGCCAAATTCTTTTCTGGTTTCAGTAAGGTTTATGATTACACCAAAACTGTCACGCTAGTTTATTCACAGTTTTCTGAAACCCAAAATTTCTGAATGGTAAAATCCTAAACGTTATTTAAGTGTCGCGATCTATATACCATTTTTTCGGACTAAAGGTTTTTGAATATTTAAAACCAATTTTAGAAAACACTTTAAGGGAGTTCTCAACCCAGGGAACTCCTGAAGGGGGTTGAAAGAGGAATTCATGGAGTCTTTCTCCCTAGGATACACATTGGGGATGGATTTTGACTTATCGTGGAGTGTCAATATTCATCTCAGCAATCCAAAAAAATCTATGGATCGAACACGCATAGCAGTTGTTCAAGATTACTTTGACATGTTACCTCTCTCCCCTTGGAGAAAATGATCTTCAAACTCCTAAAGTTAGGCCATAAGTTACTCATATATCAAACATAATCAAAATTCATGAAGTGGCCTAGGAGGGATCAGTCAAATATACTTAAATTCATTTTTACTTATAGAGATAAAAATTTTCTTTAATTGATCTTACCCCCAATATTTTCTTCGTGTACGACCGCATGTCGTATATCATCTATAGAACTCATTCAATTTCGATGACGTGTAGCATGGAAGTAGATTGACTTGCATAGAAAGTATATGAAGTATTATCCTGCACAGACCTCTGCTTTTCGACTAATGGGTCATCAAATTTGGGAATGATTAAATCAATGACGGTCGTTATGTTTCCCTTGAGGAAGAGGATATGCGAAATTCCATTAAAATTAGACAATTTTTTATGGAAGTTATTATCAAAAAAACAGATAAACATGCAAATGCCTGATTGAGTTGTATACTGGAAACTGGTTTATGGTCACTCTAATGATTATACTCAGCATTCACTTTTCTCATAAAGCAGTAATTTCCAACTCACTGTTCTGTGACGTCATAGTTTGCTTCTCACATTCCTTGTAAACCTATAGACTAGTCATTTCCATCTCATTGCGGTGACGTCATCATTTGCCTTTCTCATTCTCAACAAACCCATAGATCAGTAATTTCCATTTCAATACTCTGTGATGTCATAGCTTGCTTCTCTCATTCTGAGTAAACCCATAGATCAGTTATTTTAATCTTAATTCTCTGTGACGTCATACTTTGTTTCTCACACTCACAGTAAACCATTAGATCAAACATCTTCATCTCAATGTTCTGTGATACCATACTTTGCGTCTCTTATTCTCATTAAGCCTACAGATCAGCCACTTCTATCTCATTGCTCTGTGACTTCATAGTTTTCTTCTCTCATTCCCTGTAAATACATAGATCAGTCATTTTCAACTGAATTCTCTGTGATATAATGATTTGCTTCTTTCATTCTCAGTAAACCCATAAAACAATCATTTCCATCTCTGTGTTCTATGATGTAAAGTTTGCATGTCTCTTTCTCAGTAAGTTAATACACCAGTCATTTCCATCTCAATGTTCTGTAATGTTGTCTTGATTCTCTCATTCTGAGTAAACCCATAGCTCAGTCATTTCCGTTTCAATTCTCTGTGGTGTCATAGTTTGCTTCTCTTATTTACAGTAAACCCATAGATTAGTCATTTCCATCTCAATGTTCTGTAATGTCATAGTCTCTCATTCTCAATAAACTTATCAGTCACTTTCAAGTTGATGCTCTTTGACGTTATGGTTTGCTTATCTATTTTCTGGTGGACGACACGAACAGATACAATGATCAGGCGAGAAACCTGACGCTGATAAATGTTGTGGTGACAGGTAGACAAGAATGTAAACGGCAGGAAGGATGATCTTGGAAATATATTTGTCGTGGATCCAGGTCTACTTGTGACTAACAACACTGTTCTCCTGGTTCGCTCTCTCCCTTCCTGACATGTCTCTGCTCCAAGCATAAAGTCGTGCTTTGACTTTGTCTGTCGCTGCTTAGTCGCGAAGACTTGCTCTGATTTGTTTCACTCATTGCTCCAAGGGTAAAGTTGTCCTTTGATTTGTTTCTGTAGCAACTCTGAAAGTAAAAGCATGTTGTGTAGGGTTGCCACCTGTCCAAAATTAGGAAGAGGATCTCAAATTTTAAGCAAATTTTCAAATTACACTTAAGAGGGACGCATTCAGGGCCGGATTTAGGGGGGTGCAAAGGTGCACGTGCACCCCCCCCCTTCGTTGTAAATATACACTGCCTAAAGTGAAAAGTTAGCAGCGAGTTTTGCAAAATCAATAGTGTAAGTCAATTTTCTGAAGTTTGAAGGAAAAGAATTCATCGAGAGGAGACACTTAGCATTTCCAAAGGAATTCCTCATTCACATCACAGATGTCTAAAGGCATTTAAAAAACTCAAATTTAATTCAAATGTACTGGTAGTTATTGGTGCACCCACCCACCTTCAGAGAATCCTGGATCCGACCCTGGACGCATTATATAGGGGAACGACAAATTATCCACAAAACATGCGACAGAATTTCTTACAGACATTTGTAAAATTCGACCCACAATGTATACCTGTGGTTTTCGAGACACCAATGTGGTTCTATCGCAAAAGAAAGTTTCTTGTTGTTAGCAGTGAAATGGCTATCTATGATGTTATTCGTTGTTTGTAAAGGTTTAATTGTTCATCACTTCTGTTCAACTAACCGAGAACAAGCTGACGTTACGAGTTTTCTGTTTCGTGTTTTTTTGGTTTACATTTTTACGGCAATTTATAATTTATCTGTACTTCTTTTTATTGTCCTTAGTAAATTGTTTTATGTACAAATTTGGTTATGAGGAACCAGCCCTCTGCACATGTTCAATAAGTGTGTTCTGTTTTAAGTTTACCAAAAGATGGTTACAATAATGTATTGACCCGTTTCAATCGCTGCTCCGAGAATACAGAAATGCTCCAACTAGGTTTAGTCGCTGCTCCGGGCGTAAAGACGTGTTTTTACTTTTCACGCGTAAAGACGTGCTCTGACTAATTTCTGTCGCTTCTCCGAGCGTAAAGCTGTCCTCTGACTTGTTTGTATCGCTTCTCCGAGGATAAAGATATATTTTAGCCTGCTTCAGTCGCTACTCCAAGCGTAAAGACGTGCTTTCACTTATTTTTGTCGCTGCTTCACGCGTGAATGCATGATATGATTATATCTGTCGCTGCTCCAAGCGTAAATCCGGGCTCTGAATTATTTCTAATTCTAATCCGGGCTCTGATTTATAT
Organism: Thermobia domestica; assembly: GCF_964235325.1. Taxonomy (NCBI): domain Eukaryota; kingdom Metazoa; phylum Arthropoda; class Insecta; order Zygentoma; family Lepismatidae; genus Thermobia; species Thermobia domestica. The sequence continues at coordinate 21,830,498 of NC_137469.1, read as the reverse complement.
CTAACGCTGCCCCGAACCTAAGGACGTACTTTGACCTGTTTGTTTCGGTCCTTGGTCGAAACGAGTTCGGATTTTTTCCCCGTCAATTGAAACAAAAGACGAGTTATAGAAGTTTGCGCCTTCTCTTTAGTTACGGGTGTGCAATGAGCGTTTCCGCCACGTTCTGTTGTGACATATGCCCGACTCCAGAAATAGCAATTGCTTAATTTTTTTCATCTTGCAAGACCATTTACAAGAAACGACAACAAAAATATAATAAAACAAAATTCTAAAATTCTCTTCCTTTTTTAACAAACAATTCACACTGTGGATATAAATATAAAATGTACATATATATATATATATAAAGTACCAACACTTGAAAAATTAAAGACGGTTACTATGGTGACTGCGATCTAACTGTCCTCTAGGGAATCTAGAGTTAATTTTGTTTTGACATAGAGAAAGTTTATTACCTCTTTCTTCCCTTTTGTTTCAACCATTTCAAACCATGTTCAAACAGTTACACGTAACAAAATGTCTTTTCATTTCCTTCTCTAGACCATTTTTGGTCCATTGTTTCTTTCTTTACGTTCTTTAATTTTGTTTTGTTTGTTTTGTTTCGTTTCTTTGTTTCTTTGATTGCCTCCCGGATGAAAACAAAAACTTTCAACGTTAACTACCTCGTGCAGTTTTAAGATATTTTGTATTTCGCAAGAGAAAGAAACCTTATGAGTTACACTTTGTTTCGAAATGTGTACGGATATTTGCAGATGAACTTTCTTAATCGCAATGGTTCAAGCACAATTTGGGATTCGAGTCATCTTGAAACCAAGAAACAAGAAACTGAGTAGGCGAAGAGAGTGATTGTAGTAATGAAATACGTTAACAAAATGGATTTGTCTTTAAAAATGGTACTTATTCTTGGGATGCTGAATATACAGGGTGTTTCAAAGCAACATCGACAATGCTTTTATGAGATGATTCCTGACACCAAATTTAAGACAAAAAGTATAGACTAACCTGGGTGCACAAATGCTTCCTTTCCGAGCTATTGCCTGCCGAAAACATGAAAAAATGAACTTTACAGTTCCATAACTCCAAAACTATGGGGCCTCGTAGTCGATTCGAGACTTCACTTAGAAACTAGTATGTGTCCTATCCAAATATCCATGTTTCAGAATCCTGTGGTCCTTCCGCAGCAATTTTTATAGAGGAAATTGATGAGTACTTCAAATTATACACCCGTACCCAAATTCCCTCTAGAAAAATTGTTGCGTGAGTACCTTAGGATTCTGAAACATGTATTTTTGGATAGCGTACATATTAGTTCCTAAGTGAAGACTTGACACGACTACTGTAGGTCCTATAGTTTTTGAGTTATGGACCTTTAAAATTCCTTTTTTATGTTTTGGCAGCCTATAACTCAGAAAGAAAGCATCTGTGCACCCAGGTTAATCTATACTTTTTGTCTTATCTTGGTGTCAAGAATAACCTCCCAAATGTTGTCGGTGTCGTTTTGAAACACCCCATATATATATAATTTTGAATTTCTCATTATCCTGTTTCCACTACGGGAATCAAGCTTGAAACTTAAATAGGAAGTGGAATTTCGTTACTTCCGGTTTCAAAACATGAACTCAAACTGAGATGGAAAGTATTGTTACTGGTATATCACTAAATCGATACAAAAACAAAAGGAATAAGAAAACAGTTCATGGTGTCGATGGTGTTAAATCAGGACTGTAAGGGGTGGGAGACATTAGTGACCACCCCATTTCTAGCAATTTGTCCTGTATGAACTTCAGTTTTTCGGTGAAGGGCTGCTCAAAGATCTCATGCTCTTCTCTTGGTGACCTTGTTGGTTACAAAACTTACGTTTCAGCTCCGGAACCCACATATCTACAAGACTATTCTTCTAAGAACCATCATAATGGAGGATTTTTATTTAGATCTTTTGTTTTATCTGTATGTGGTAAATTCTAGCGGCAGACACTCCATGAGGACAATCAGTAAATTGTAGTGCATGAAGAGCGTATAGGGTATGTTGAACCACTTCCGATTTAATTATTCGATTTCAGGACAACAAAACCAGTCATAATGAAGGTAAGGAGGAATGTACTTTGGTGTGGCCTCAAAATTTCAGCAATAAGTTGTATTTCCAACATTAGCTCTCTATTGAAACCTAAAGTAGTGAGTTTAATCCGTTCTGGCTTCAATTTTTCAATTACATACAGCAAAACCGTTTTGTGGATAGACATAACTGCTTATGCATAGCATAGATTCGTTAAGGAGGAAGAAAAAGGACCTTGGACAAAGAGTTCAGAAACAAAAAGACTCATAAGATGTTTCGTGTGGAGTATTGTTCCGTGTGAGACAGAAACATGGACATTATGCCCAACTAAGGGAAAACGACTGGAAGTTTTCGAAATGTGGGTGTGGAGAAGAATTGAGAGAATTAGTTGGGTCGAGCGGACAGTGAATAAGAGAGAGTTGTGGGGGGAGAAAAGAACAATTTTAGATATTATGAAGAAGAGGAAGAGAAACTGGTTGGGACATTGGCTAAGAAGGAACTGTATTATGAGGGACATACTAGAGGGTATGGTGACAAGAAAGAGATGGAGGCTGCGAAGAAGACTACAATTATTGGACGATATCAAAACAGAAAAATCATACGTAAAGACGAAGAGATTAGCAGCAGACCATGGAGTATGGAAGATTTTCAGTTGCGGCAAGTGATAATCCAATACTGAAAGAATACGTATGGTGATGATGAAGATAGATGGGTAGTTCAAAAATGTTTCTTCTTCCTTCTAAGTGCATGACACGCCTATTAAGAATTAAGAGTTGTCGGTAATTTTGGCTGTGGAGAGCGATGAATGTTTCTGAGCCGTTGTTAACAGTATAGATAGTAGTTATTGTACACCAATGGGACAGTCGAAGCTAGATTTTGAACCAAAAATACAGGGCATATCAAAATTCTAGGGCCAAAGGTCAATGCGTTGTACGTAAAGATACGAAAAAGTGAAAAGAGGGAAGGTGGAATTGATAACATTGGTGGATTTTTTCCAATTTCACCATTCGTTTGTTCCACACTCTGGCAAAGACACGCTATCTATGTATTAAAATATTAGAAAAGTTTATATGTTTCTGGACGTTTATATGTTTGAGGCCAATCCTTTCGACACTAAGTTCTGCGGAACCATAGGGTTCAGAAAGATGATATATTCACTGATCGATTACAAATTTTGTGTAGATTGTCCAGTTCTAATTGAATATATAAAAAAACATGGCCTTTATATATTTATTACATTTTTAGGGTATACTGAAAGTGTTGAAATTTTAAAAAAGTAAAACATAATATCCTACGATTTTTACATTCCAACATCACATATTTGTATAAAGGAGTTGTAAAATATATCTCTCAGACTTTTGTTTCATGACCGAATGATAATGAAAAACGAAGGATAACCATTTCTCTAGTCTAAGATGAATTTTTATTGTTTGGAGTATTTTGGCCAATGAACATCATATATCACTGACATCACAATTAATTGTGTACATAATGTATTTGCTTATTACATACTGCATGCAAGAATAAAGAAAACACTGGTCATGCATGGATTAGAAACTCCAACCCAGGGGCGTCATTTAGGGAAAGCACGAGGGGGCAATTGCCCCCCCCCAAGGGTTTGAAGAATACATAGACTAATCGATGTCTACTAATATACTAGTAAAACGTGAAAGTCTAATGTCGATAGTGTTCTTGCCCCCCTCAAGCGAAGTCTGAAATGACGCCCCTGCTCCAACCGGAAGTACGTTTAAACCTTGCAAAGAGTGCGAGATATTGAAAAAAACAATCGAAAAGAATTTCAACTTTATGGTACTCCTTACAACGATAGTGTGTATTTTACATGTAATCTTAAATATCATTTCTTGTATTTACGGCCAATATGTGCTGTTGAAATATGCACAAGCTAGTTAGAAGAAGAAGAAGAAAATATGAAAAGAAGTAAAAAAAATTATTATTTTCTAATATTATTATTGATATTTTATTAACATGGTAAGTAGTTGAGACTGCATATATGTCCTAAATGTGTTGCCAACCCCTAAAATAAAATTATCTGTTTTTGCACTATTTTATTAAAATTTTACTAATTTTATCCTATTTTATGGTACAAATTATGGTGATTTTATACAATTTATGGTGATTTTATGATAATATTATACTGTTTTTGGTGATTTTTATCATATTTTTGCCATATTTATAGTGATTTTCAGTGTTGCCATACAACAAAAAATTATTGTAAAATATTTTTGATAATATACTTTGATATCTAAATTGGTAACCCTTGATGGAAACACACAAATGGTTGAGAATACAAAGTTAACTTTCTAAGCCTCTAAAGAAACTTGTTCCTTCCCTTGTTTGTCCTTCCCTCAAGCAGTGAAGAGCAGGTGAATGAACTTGAAGAAACTACCTGGAAAGGGAGGGAGGAAGGAGACATAGGTGCATGAAAGAATGCTAGGAATTCCTTTGTTCACGGAGTAGATAATTCTCGTAAAGGTAGTTCTTTGTTATGCAAATTAGGGTGAGTGTTGGCAATAGGTCTTTGTTTACAGGAATGTGGTTTATCCTTGAGGGTTCACGTACGCAGGTGGGAACAATGGATGCCGCAGATGTGTGTATATGTAATAAATTAGGGTCATTGACATGCCGGCTTCCTTTATCCTTTGTGACAGAGAAGTAGTTGGAGTGCGTACGTGACTGGATGCATGTACACAGAAGGAATTGTTTAGGGAGCGCAGCTGTATGTTAATTTTTTATTCAGGACAGGAATGTCGTTGGAAGGACTACGTGACTGGATGCACGTACGCAAGGGTTGAATGTTTTGATAGACGAAATTTTTGATAATAGGGTAAAGAGGTAAAATATTTAAATCATTGTAGGTTGTGTGGGATTGCCTCTTAACTGGTAGTTGAAAGAACAAAGTGTCCTTGTTGTGTTGTAGTATTGGTTATTGATATTTTTATTGATAGGTAGATAAAATATTTATGTCTAGAGACCATATTGATTGAATAGAGGATGAAAATCTAATCAAGTATGTTAATTTGTATTAATTTATGTTTAAATTTGCATGAATTATAAGCAGTTTTTGGTTCTTAGGAGATAGGAGAATATAGCCTGGTAAGAGGTAGTTCTTTCTGTTCTAACTTGTTTGAGCTTTGAGGCAGGAGATGGAGCTTGTTAACTTGTATAGAAAGACTCCAGCAAATGAAAAACCAGACTTGGAGAATGGATTTACAACTTTTTATTCCAACCCAAAACTTGTAGGAACCAATAATAAAAGGAAAGAGGAGGGACTAGGCAAGAACGAAGAACGAATGATAATTTGATTCCCATTGCTTGAAGGAGGTCCTTTGCGGCTTAAAGATCCCTTTTCAATTGGCCTGTCCCCTGTCAACCAGCTTGTTTTATGATTCTGCCACTCGAGGATAAGGAAGATCGTCCCTTCTTTACCTGAGTTTATTTTTATTGCAGGGTGCAATAAACCTACTACCTGCCTTTAGGTTTATGAGGGGTACAATAAAATCTTTACCTGACCAGAGTCTTCTTTCCTTCTTTGCAACCAAACAAGATTTCTTTAAAATATTTTTGCATAAATTAGATTAATGAATTAATTATTCATGAATATTAATTAGTTGGTAATGAAAGGGTTAGAAAGAATGATTTTTTGTATTTAGCGTTTATTTAGCGCTATATTATGATATGTATCGTATAGATTAGTATATATTGTACACACATACCCAGATATTGCGGGAGGAAACGGAGACAACTCTAAGAAAAGTATCTTATGCATTTATATGGACTTTTCACTGAATGATATGGGGTTTTATCGATCTTTTATTGATGTTTGGGTGTACGAAACACAGCTGAATCACAAATTATGTATGTAAATAATACTTTTCGGTAATGGTCGTATGTATACGTGTTATTGCTGATATGTGGACAGGAATATATGTGGTTGCATATTATGTTTTGTACCCATGTAAGTGTTTTATAGTCACCTTTAACGTAATGTAGGGTTGCATAACTTCTTCCTTGGTGACATGTTTGGTGAATGCAAACACCTGAAGTGTTTGTATTGTATTAATATTGGTTTGTGTTGTAGACATGTATATAGTGACTCTTTATGCATGTACCCTTATCTTCAACGTAATGTTGGGTTCTTTGGTGGTATGCTAGGTGAATGCAAACACCTGAAGTGTTTGTATTGTATTAATATTGATTTATATTGTAGACTTATATATAGTGACTCTTTATGCATGTGCATTATCTTCAACGTAATGTTGGGTTCCTATTGGTATAATGATGGATGCATAGCGTATATCTTATTGGGTGTACTGTAGACATATATTATGCCTTATTATACATGTAACCTTACCTTGACACGATTGTTAGGATCTTTTGTTATGATTCTAATGCTGCCTTGCATAACCTTAACCTTTGTTTGTTTTGTATCGTTATATATTGTGGTGCTTGACGTATGTAACTGATTTAACCATGTCTTAAATGTATTGTTGAGATATATATTGTGACTTTTACGTATGTAAGTGCTTGCTAGACATATTCTAGTTGTATTTTAACCACATATACCATTTTTAATTTGCAAATAATTTATTTGTACATTCTTGTAGAAGACATTATGATATCACCAGGGTTTGCAGTACATACTGATTTATTGTATGCTGTTACATAAATAACCTTATATGAACCTTCTTTATCTTATATAGAATACCATATTTATTTATAAGATACCAATATTTTGTATAAAGGTTTGAACGTCACATAAAGTATTATTAAAACCATGTAAAACTGATCGGTAATTACTTGATATGCCACAGTATATGTATTCTTCCTTTATCTTATATAGAATACACATACTTCTTAATATGATGTCTATTATTGGGTGTATAAAATAAAACATGAATTTGAAAATTGTGTTATTTGTTTATTAGCATTAATTCTTGTTCTACAGTAACAGGCTATGTTATTGATTAGAGATATTATTTACATATATTTAGGTGATTGATATATTTATAAGTATTTAATATAATAATTTTGTATTTGCAATTGTATATTTCCGTATTTACAATATTGATATTTTTAATTGTATATTTTCAATATTGATGTTTCATTTATATATTAGAATATTTACATATTTACAATATACTATTTACATATTTACAATATTTACATTATTTACAATATGCTATATACATATTTATAATATTTACAATATTTACATATTTACATTATTTACAATAACAATATACTATTTACGTATACACATATATACACGTATGGAAGTGTCAATTGACGAGTGCTGTGAAAATACTTATGAAATTTGTCTCTGTCCGAGATTATTATGATTATGTCACTATGTTAGGACATATTTAACATAACATATATACAAATATTTATCAAACACTTATACCAATAATATCAATTATTCGACACACATATTACTTTGATACCCGTACGGTAATGTTCTAAACTCGGTCATACTGTGAGGATCAAGTCGTCGTCTTTTATTTTCAACCTTTTGATGTGTCCTAGTTTCAGGCCTGGACACAATGACAAACCCCGGCTTTCGAACAATCCTCCCTGGATTGTTTAACTGTTTACTGTCAACTTTATCGTGAATTAGATTATAAAAATGATCAAAATTAATTTCTTCCCGCGTACGATGATTTAAAGTTATACCCCTAATTTTAAATACATAATCTACATTGTCCGTATCAACCTCTTTTAAACGGTACGCATAATTCTTTGGCCCTATTCCTATAAATGCATTAATTTCCCACCCTTCAGGAACTTCGTTAGTTAGTTCACCCAAGTAGGAACCCAAAGAAAGCGGAGGTTTTTCATTACGTGGCTGTACAAACATAATACTATCGGTGTCGCAGTACAACACACGGTCAGGCCCTACTGTTGTTAATAATTCATAAAGTTTTAGACGCGCCCATGAGGTGATAAACGCAGCAAGGACAACATTTGAGAACTTCCATGGTTTGTTTTTGTTCTCAATGTTTTTATACGTTACAATGAGATGCCGCTCTCCAATAGGTAATACAGTTTGCACCTCGTATTGTGGTGCCCATAGATAAGTCAAAAATTTTTCCGGAGTATCGACAATTACAGATTGCGATAAATCCGTTCGCTGTCCCCATTTTCCATATAGTGAATTGAGGAATATTTTAGAAATATACCTCAATCCCGGGTTTTTCCTTATATTATTATAATTTAATTTAATGCCTTCATGGGTATAATAGTCTGCAATATATTTTTGCTGGTCTTTTTCGGTTTTGCAAGAAGCAGGAAATCCCGAAGATTCCTGCTTCATTTGAAGAAAGGAATTCACATAGTCTTCAAACAGACCATTTGAATTATCCTCCTCACCGCCAACCAGGTTAAATTCCCAGATTTCAATTACTTGCAGAATTTTGTATCCGAGCTGTAAAGCTAGGTGGAGTTCAGGGGTACAGTATGTGCCCGTTAAGGTTCGCTCGGAATCGCTATGCACGCAATTGTCAATACTTTTTTCTATACACGTACGGCACAACCCAAATAAAAGATGACCATTACATGCATATGGTAAAACCGGAAAATACAAATCATTAGGGGGTAAAACAGTGCATTTTACTAACCCATGAATACTTTCCACGTCTGGAAAGTCTGGCCCCTTGTATATTTTTGGCTTACCTACAGGCAATGGTTTACGTACCATCACCCAAGGGTATAACGATGTTACATCATAATATGCCACGGTTTCCTCGCTGGTACACTCGTACAAAGCATTAAAGCATTCTGTACGACCACCATGGAAACTATCTTTTGGTATTAGATGATCAACAAGATCCTTACAGTGAGTTTGAATAAACTCCTGCATGGACTTATCAGTTTTCACCCAATGATCCCATTCGCATTCCCACATTTGAACAACATTAAGATTTAATTTTTTTAGGAATGCTATTTTCGTGGTGGTTCTTTCATACCGGTCTTGTAAGGATGTACCTTGCTTAGAGGTGGAATCCAAAGACACGTGTCGAAGTGTAGGATAGCAGGTTAAACACCCGTGGAAAAACACCCATGAAATTCGAAAACTGTATTCGTTCGAGGTTCAAACCCATCGACCTTATACCTCCCAAATCGTTTTTCCAAGCCATTCCCGGAATGTTGGATTTTATTACCCCTGGTACGTTCTAAATACCGTAACCAGTACATTGCCTTCAGGCTTTGTTGGTCACGATGGTCGAACCCATAGGGTGGAATAATTGGAATAATTTCTTTAGGCAAATATAAGATACGATAGGTCAGTATGGCCAAACTAGCAGTAGTAGGCGCGACGATAAAACATTGAATGCCATTTGTTTTTTCCTCAATTAAGTTTGAAAATTTAATTACAGCTTCTGCTAAAATTTTGACATCATTTCGACAATACTCCACCATCTCCTTTTGGAGATCATACTCCTCGCCGCTAACAGCACGTTCTTGGTGCCAGGCGATTAGTTGTTGCCTTTCTTCCGTGTTTCTCGAGTCAGGATCAAAATATTCAAGAGCGGGAACCGGACCTACATAATTTTGATTTTCCAAAGTGTTAAATAGATATGGGAAATCTCCCTTTTTCAAATTTCCAGATAGACCTAAAGTTGTAGGGAGTTTTGATAATTTTACTCCCATATACAAATACGTGTCACGGAAGTAAATCTTTTGTCCTAAACGCATTTCAACAATTTTTTGCCCTGACATTATTACTTCAGGTGTATGATGATGGCTCGTTATCAAAGTTTTAGCACAGAACTGTATATCATAATTACTCCCATTATGGGAAAGTACAATGATTTTTTTAAACATTGGTCGAGTTATTATTACATGATTAACAAATCCATCAATGTCTTGGAAATCAAACGAACGGATACCATTTTTATCTCCGCATACAAAGCAAGGATTATCCAGCTTTGCGTCCTTACACTTGTAACAGGCATGAATACAATTTACGAAATTCACGTAATGTTCTTGTTCTCCCAGTTCATTTTTAGGAAGTAACATTGTTTCTACATCAAAGATGATGTATAAAAAGGCCTCTACATGTTGCAAAGTAGCAGCCTGAACAAAACAAATGTGGTCATCGTTCACATACGTATAGCACGTTTTACAATAACGTTCACCGCATTCGTGTTCAGACTTACGACCTCGCATGTCAACCATATCACCACATTGGACACAAAATCTTTTTGTTTCACATAAAGTCTTTCCGCGAACAATCACCGTTTTATGATTGGCAAAACATTCTTCTGAAGAAAACAGTCTGCGACAATCACTACATTCGCGTTTAATATCTTTATTAGCATTAGAAACATCGTGATACTTCTCGCACATCCTACATTTGAAGTTACACTTATGATCTTCTGTATGATAATATCCTTCCAAACAATACTGACAATACCCATTTTTGTTCAATAGAGTTCTAATGTTTGTAATTAATTCATAGTGTCCTTCGGTATACAAAATGAAAATTTTCTTTGATGCATGTATTCCAGGATAAATTACAGTGTAGTTTCGAGTCGGTCGATTCTTTTCGTAAATAACAATTTGGTAATGAGGCGTTAACTTATTTTGGAACTTTTTCGCATCATCAATAGTACATCCATCACGGATTTCAATGTCAACTCTAGCATTGATACACAAATCCTTTGCCTGATTTAACAATCGATTAGGATGATTTTTTAACTTGTAAACTTGGATATGACGATGATCAGCCCTAGCCATCCCAAGGACAATGCTCTTGGGAAGACAATACACATCCTTTTCCATTGGGATAGTACACTGTTCCAGATGTGTTACAAGACTACTATATTTTGCTGAACCCATAGATCGACCCCTACCTTTACGTGAATCAACAATATGAATTTTGAAAGTTACTTTGTCCCCAAATAAATAATTTTCATTACTATTTAAAATATTTTCAATACTCTGAAACAAAACCTCGTGACTTAATTCTGACTTTTGACGCCATGATATGTATATTGGTTTCTTGATTGTGGAAACAGAACTTTCTATTGTCATACCAACGTACATGTGATCGTCGACATCGTTTAACGTGCGCTCCTTTACAAATTCAAATAATGAATGAATATATTTTTCCGGATCATAAATTCCATTAGTACGCATACGTTCAATGGTAACTTCCTTTCCTGTTAGTCCGAAATAAGTATAATGTTTGGTTGTACTATTAACAATACGAAAATATTCATCCGTTCCAGCACCATACATTACAGGTTCTGGTGCAGAATTATTGCTACGCTCAGGAAGAATACCGAGGAATTCACTGGACTCATCTGCAATTAAACCGGATGTTTTCCCTGAAGACACAAGTTCCATAAACTTTTCACGAGCTAAATTCCTCGTATTATCTTGGCGAAAGAAGCCTACATGATATAAATCAATAATATCTTTTGCAGACTTACATTTCTCCAAAACAACATGAGGATTACAGCCAAAATGCATGAACAATGCTTGCAATAGCTTGGAATAAGCTTCATTGCTTACCCTTGCACCCATAGCATGGCATTGCGTCAACACTTCCCATGTAAATAAAACATCGTTTGGATTATCGTATCCACGCACTTCTTGTGCTGCCAGCATGTTACAAATCACATTACGCCCATCCATTGTATTACTGTTTAAGTAAAATACTCACGTTTTAGTTTTCAATTACTATTTGTTAGAACACTATAATTACTTCTTATTTATCAAAGGTGCACTTAAAAGTTTTTGAAATTACAATGTCAACAACTCCTCTTGAAAATGATAATGTCCCGCAACTTTTACAGTATAACGACGATTCTGCTGAAAGTTTATCGGCAATTGCACTAATACTTTCCGATAACTATACTGATAAAATTCCCGTAACTTTTGCAGTTTACCGTAGATATTCTTCTAAGATTATTCGTAAATCCTTAACTACTTTCCAGTAATTGTAATTTATAATCTAGTGTATAAATATTCTTCAAGTTAATTGATTCAAGTTACGTAAAACCAGGGAACGTCTTCAGCATACAACTTCTTCTTTTATACTAATTTGTGATGCCGCTGTTATATACATGCAGACTATTTGATATATTCCACTACGTTTTTTTTCTCGAAAATGACAAACTCTTGTAATCTTTTTCAGTACATCGATGATCCACTTGAAAGTTTATCGGCAAATCCTCCACTACGTTCCGATAACTATTATTCTCAATGTTCCGTAATTTTATCTAGCTGTTGTATGTTTACAATTACAACTCGTAGTGTACAATCAGGAACGTCTTCACTGCAGCAATGCTTCTTCTAAAGTGAAGCAGCGCCGATTTCGCACGCCTTATATAGATGCAAAACGTAGTCTCGTCCCCAGACGCATTCAGTTTGTAATCTCGTATCCAGACGCTTTCAATTTGTAATCTCGTACCCAGACGCATTTATTTATAGTTTGTACACAGATACTTTGAAATGTACGTGATTTTTCTAAATTAGTATTAGTAATATTACGGACAGTGTTAATTTAACAATCACAAAATAATTTCATGATCATTACATAACTTATAAATATCTTGCAACATTTCCACAATTTTAATCGGCACGCTTCATATTGAAACTGAACAATCTTTGATTGTGATCTTATAAATGGTATTTGACGGATCGCTTCATATCTTTTCCGCAACATTTCTAATAGAAACTCGTTAACTTTTGTTCGTTCAATTTCTGTTGGAATCTCATCAGAACAGCTACGCTGTGATCCTACAAATAATTTCGAAAATATTAACATGTATGATCCTACTAAAGAGTTGTTTGTTAAAAATAGTTCTGATCTGTTATCTTATTTCATTATATGAAACTTAATATTACGAATGTAAGTTTATAAAACTAAAAAATACAAAAAAGTAAAATATAAAAAATACAAGAAACAATAACGTAAAACTCAAAATGAAAATGCAGAAAAAATTAAAACAATGTTGCAAACAAAAATACAAAAGTAAAATGTAAAAGCACAACTTAGAAAGTGCAAAACTAAAAATGAAAATACAAAAGAAAAAATTAAAACAGTGTTGCAACTGAAATACAGAAAGTAAATATGTAAAAGTACAAGTTAAGAAATAATAATGTAAAACGAAAATGAAATTGCAGAAAGTAAAAATTTTAAAAAACATTGTTGCAAATTAAAATACAGAAAGTAAAACATAAAAAGTGCAAATTAAAAAAACAAATTGTAAAACTGAAAATGTAATTGCAGAAAGTAAAAATGTAAAATACATTGTTGCAAACTAAAATACAAAAGAAAAATGTAAAAGTACAAATTAAACAAAAACGATGTGAAACTGAAAATGAAAATGGTGAAACATTAAAACAGTGTTGCAACTGAAATACAAAAGTGAAATGTAAGAGCATAAGTTAAGAAACAAATTCTAACACTGAAAATGCAAAATGGTGAAAGAAAAAATTAAAACATACTTGCAAACTAAAATACAAAAGTAAAATGTAAAAATGCAAGTTAAGAAACAATAATGTAATACTGAAAATAAAAATGCAAAAAGTAAAAAGTTTAAAAACAGTGTTGCAACTGAAATACAAAAATGTAAAAGTACAAGTTAAGAAACAATAATGTAAAACTGAAAATGAAAATGCAGAAAGTAAAAAGTTTAAAAACAGTGTTGCAACTGAAATACAAAAATGTAAAAGTACAAGTTAAGAAACAATAATGTAAAACTGAAAATGAAAATGCAGAAAGTAAAAAGTTTAAAAACAGTGTTGCAACTGAAATACAAAAATGTAAAAGTACAAGTTAAGAAACAATAATGTAAAACTGAAAATGAAAATGCAGAAAGTAAAAAGTTTAAAAACAGTGTTGCAAGTGAAATACAGAAAGTATATATGTGAAAGTACAAGTTAACAAACAATAATGTTAAACGAAAAACGATATTGCAGCAAGTAAAAATTTAAAACACATTGTTGCAAACTAAAATACAAAAGTAAATTTAAAAATACCAGTTAACAAACAAATATGTAAACTAAAAATTTAAAAAAAAATGCATAAGTAAAATTTTGAAAACACAATGTTGCAAACTAAAACACAAAAAGAAATTGTAAAAGTACAAGTTAAAAGCAATCATGCACTCTAAAAATTAAAACACACAAGTAAAATTTTTTAAACAAAATGTTGGGTTTCAAATACAACAAGTAGAATTTAAAAGTACAAGTTAAAAAACAAAAATACAAAACTGAAAATGAAAATGCAAAAAACCAAACTACCAGTTAAACAAAATATGCAAACTAAAAAAATAAAAGTGCAAAAGTAAAATTCTAAACACAGTGTTGCAAGGGAAAATGAAGAAACTAAAAATAAAATGCAAAGACATATTATGCCTTAAACACAACACGTAGTAGTATAGACTGCATAGCTTTCCCAATCACGTTGCCAGTACCTGCAAAATTTTGGGAAAGCCCACTACGTTTCCAAATGCAGTCTATACTACTACGTGTTGTGTTTAAGGCATAATATGTCTTTGCATTTTATTTTTAGTTTCTTCATTTTCCCTTGCAACACTGTGTTTAGAATTTTACTTTTGCACTTTTATTTTTTTAGTTTCCATATTTTGTTTAACTGGTAATTTGGTTTTTTGCATTTTCATTTTCAGTTTTGTATTTTTGTTTCTTAACTTGTACTTTTAAATTCTACTTTTTGTATTTGAAACCCAACATTTTGTTTAAAAAATTTTACTTGTGTGTTTTAATTTTTAGAGTGCATGATTGCTTTTAACTTGTACTTTTACAATTTCTTTTTGTGTTTTAGTTTGCAACATTGTGTTTTCAAAATTTTACTTATGCATTTTTTTAAATTTTTAGTTTACATGTTTGTTTGTTAACTGGTATTTTTAAATTTACTTTTGTATTTTAGTTTGCAACAATGTGTTTTAAATTTTTACTTGCTGCAATATCGTTTTTCGTTTAACATTATTGTTTGTTAACTTGTACTTTCACATATATACTTTCTGTATTTCACTTGCAACACTGTTTTTAAACTTTTTACTTTCTGCATTTTCATTTTCAGTTTTACATTATTGTTTCTTAACTTGTACTTTTACATTTTTGTATTTCAGTTGCAACACTGTTTTTAAACTTTTTACTTTTTGCATTTTTATTTTCAGTATTACATTATTGTTTCTTAACTTGCATTTTTACATTTTACTTTTGTATTTTAGTTTGCAAGTATGTTTTAATTTTTTCTTTCACCATTTTGCATTTTCAGTGTTAGAATTTGTTTCTTAACTTATGCTCTTACATTTCACTTTTGTATTTCAGTTGCAACATTGTTTTAATGTTTCACCATTTTCATTTTCAGTTTCACATCGTTTTTGTTTAATTTGTACTTTTACATTTTTCTTTTGTATTTTAGTTTGCAACAATGTATTTTACATTTTTACTTTCTGCAATTACATTTTCAGTTTTACAATTTGTTTTTTTAATTTGCACTTTTTATGTTTTACTTTCTGTATTTTAATTTGCAACAATGTTTTTTAAAATTTTTACTTTCTGCAATTTCATTTTCGTTTTACATTATTATTTCTTAACTTGTACTTTTACATATTTACTTTCTGTATTTCAGTTGCAACACTGTTTTAATTTTTTCTTTTGTATTTTCATTTTTAGTTTTGCACTTTCTAAGTTGTGCTTTTACATTTTACTTTTGTATTTTTGTTTGCAACATTGTGTTTTAATTTTTTCTGCATTTTCATTTTGAGTTTTACGTTATTGTTTCTTGTATTTTTTATATTTTACTTTTTTTTGTATTTTTTAGTTTTATAAACTTACATTCGTAATATTAAGTTTCATATAATGAAATAAGATAACAGATCAGAACTATTTTTAACAAACAACTCTTTAGTAGGATCATACATGTTAATATTTTCGAAATTATTTGTAGGATCACAGCGTAGCTGTTCTGATGAGATTCCAACAGAAATTGAACGAACAAAAGTTAACGAGTTTCTATTAGAAATGTTGCGGAAAAGATATGAAGCGATCCGTCAAATACCATTTATAAGATCACAATCAAAGATTGTTCAGTTTCAATATGAAGCGTGCCGATTAAAATTGTGGAAATGTTGCAAGATATTTATAAGTTATGTAATGATCATGAAATTATTTTGTGATTGTTAAATTAACACTGTCCGTAATATTACTAATACTAATTTAGAAAAATCACGTACATTTCAAAGTATCTGTGTACAAACTATAAATAAATGCGTCTGGGTACGAGATTACAAATTGAAAGCGTCTGGGTACGAGATTACAAACTGAATGCGTCTGGGGACGAGACTACGTTTTGCATCTATATAAGGCGTGCGAAATCGGCACTGCTTCACTTTAGAAGAAGCATTGCTGCAGTGAAGACGTTCCTGATTGTACACTACGAGTTGTAATTGTAAACATACAACAGCTAGATAAAATTACGGAACATTGAGAATAATAGTTATCGGAACGTAGTGGAGGATTTGCCGATAAACTTTCAAGTGGATCATCGATGTACTGAAAAAGGTTACTAGAGTTTGTCATTTTCGAGAAAAAAAACGTAGTGGAATATATCAAATAGTCTGCATGTATATAACAGCGGCATCACAAATTAGTATAAAAGAAGAAGTTGTATGCTGAAGACGTTCCCTGGTTTTACGTAACTTGAATCAATTAACTTGAAGAATATTTATACACTAGATTATAAATTACAATTACTGGAAAGTAGTTACCCAGACAACACATACGTGTACGACACATGTGCACTATCCATGCATAAGCCGTACATTTGCACATGTGCATTTGTGTGGATGATGAACACATACATAACCCGTGCATAAGCCGTACACGTGAATTTGCGTGGATGAAGCACACATACATAACCCGTGTATGTGCACATGTGCATTTACGTGGGTTATGCACACGTACATAACTAGTGATTAAGTTGTGCATGTGCACATGTGCATTTGCATGGATAAAGTACACATTTACATAACCCGTGCCTAAGCCGTTACATACACATGTGCATTTGCGTGGATAAAGCACAAGTACAGAACACGTGCTTAAAGCCGCTATGTGCACATGTGCATTTGCATGGATGAAGTACACATTTATACAACCCGTGCTGTAGACGTTATATACACATGTGCATTTGTGTGGATGCAGCGCACGCACGTAACCCGTGCTTAAGCCGTTATGTGCACATGTGCATTTGCATGGGTGAAGCACACATTTATATAACCCGTGCCGTAGCCGTTATGTACACATGTGCATTTGCCTGGATGCAGCGCACGTACGGAACCCGTACTTATGCCGTTATGTGCACATGTGCATTTGCATGGGTGAAGCACATATTTATATAACCCGTGCTTAAGCCGTTATGTACGCATGTGCATTTGCATGGATGCAGCGCACGTACGTAACCCGTGCTTAAGCCGTTATGTGCACATGTGCATTTGCATGGATGAAGCACACATTTATATAACCCGTGCTGTAGCCGTTATGTACACATGTGCTTTTGCGTGGATGCAGCGCATGTGCATAACCCATGCTTGAGCAGTGGATGTGCACATGTGCATTTGTGTGGATGAAGCACATTTAAATTACCGGTGCTTAAGCCGTTGTGTGCACATGGGTATTTGCACGGGTACTGCACGTGTGTATGAGACGCCCATAATACCGTGCAAGTGTATACTTTTACTTTCATTCTTTTACTCTCATTCTCATCAACAGAAAGTAACCTCCATTTTTGGTAGGTGTCGTTTTTCCTCCAGGCGGTGGTATAGAGACTTTTCGACGAATAACAGCTGAATGATTGTAAAAAATCCATAACGTCCACTGAGCTAGGATACAATATCAACAGGTGGCAGCATTGTACTGATGTAACTACTGTCAGACAGTTCATAGGTTTACAAAATTGTTTCCGTGACCGATTACAGTAGAATATGTTGCGTTATTTTTTACTTGGCAAACATGTCAAAGATACTACCTAAAGCTTTGCTCGTTGCAAATAATAAACTCCAAAACTAAAATTCTCACTGACAATTATTAGTTACTTGTTATATACTTTGAAGGTGATGTCTTTGCAGTTATAGATTGTGTTACTGCGTAAGACACCAAATATATAAACTTCTTTTTTTCGTTGCATCTCGAATTTGCTTTTACATCAACCCTGTACTACGAGGAAATCACCTGTGCACTACATGTAAGTCATCTGGGTACTGTTTCAAATCACCTCTGTCGTACATGTAAATCATCTGGGTACTGCGTGTAAATCACCTGTGTGTTACGTGTAAATCATCTGGGTACTGCGTGTAAATCACCTATGTGCTACGTGTAAATCACCTCTGTCCTACATGTAAATCACCTGGGTACTGCATGTAAATCACCTGTGTGTTACTTGTAAATCATCTCTGTCCTACATGTAAATCACCTGGTTACTGCGTGTAAATCACCTGTGTGCTACATGTAAATCACCTGTGTGCTACGTGTAAATCACCGCTGTCCTACATGTAAGTCACCTGTGAACTACATGTAAATCGAATACGTGCTACTTGTAAATCACCTGCGCGGTAGGTGTAAATCACTTGTGCAGGACGTGTACATTGCACATGTTCTGTGCACGTGAAGATGTTGAATAGGACCTGGCATGTATATGTGCATCACATGTACAGGCGTGCATTTATACAGATGATGCACATGTTGCATCCGTGCAACTGTACATGTACTATACGGATACTGTACGTGCATTGTGCTGTCTGGGTAAGGATTTACGAATAATCTTAGAAGAATATCTACGGTAAACTGCAAAAGTTACGGGAATTTTATCAGTATAGTTATCGGAAAGTATTAGTGCAATTGCCGATAAACTTTCAGCAGAATCGTCGTTATACTGTAAAAGTTGCGGGACATTATCATTTTCAAGAGGAGTTGTTGACATTGTAATTTCAAAAACTTTTAAGTGCACCTTTGATAAATAAGAAGTAATTATAGTGTTCTAACAAATAGTAATTGAAAACTAAAACGTGAGTATTTTACTTAAACAGTAATACAATGGATGGGCGTAATGTGATTTGTAACATGCTGGCAGCACAAGAAGTGCGTGGATACGATAATCCAAACGATGTTTTATTTACATGGGAAGTGTTGACGCAATGCCATGCTATGGGTGCAAGGGTAAGCAATGAAGCTTATTCCAAGCTATTGCAAGCATTGTTCATGCATTTTGGCTGTAATCCTCATGTTGTTTTGGAGAAATGTAAGTCTGCAAAAGATATTATTGATTTATATCATGTAGGCTTCTTTCGCCAAGATAATACGAGGAATTTAGCTCGTGAAAAGTTTATGGAACTTGTGTCTTCAGGGAAAACATCCGGTTTAATTGCAGATGAGTCCAGTGAATTCCTCGGTATTCTTCCTGAGCGTAGCAATAATTCTGCACCAGAACCTGTAATGTATGGTGCTGGAACGGATGAATATTTTCGTATTGTTAATAGTACAACCAAACATTATACTTATTTCGGACTAACAGGAAAGGAAGTTACCATTGAACGTATGCGTACTAATGGAATTTATGATCCGGAAAAATATATTCATTCATTATTTGAATTTGTAAAGGAGCGCACGTTAAACGATGTCGACGATCACATGTACGTTGGTATGACAATAGAAAGTTCTGTTTCCACAATCAAGAAACCAATATACATATCATGGCGTCAAAAGTCAGAATTAAGTCACGAGGTTTTGTTTCAGAGTATTGAAAATATTTTAAATAGTAATGAAAATTATTTATTTGGGGACAAAGTAACTTTCAAAATTCATATTGTTGATTCACGTAAAGGTAGGGGTCGATCTATGGGTTCAGCAAAATATAGTAGTCTTGTAACACATCTGGAACAGTGTACTATCCCAATGGAAAAGGATGTGTATTGTCTTCCCAAGAGCATTGTCCTTGGGATGGCTAGGGCTGATCATCGTCATATCCAAGTTTACAAGTTAAAAAATCATCCTAATCGATTGTTAAATCAGGCAAAGGATTTGTGTATCAATGCTAGAGTTGACATTGAAATCCGTGATGGATGTACTATTGATGATGCGAAAAAGTTCCAAAATAAGTTAACGCCTCATTACCAAATTGTTATTTACGAAAAGAATCGACCGACTCGAAACTACACTGTAATTTATCCTGGAATACATGCATCAAAGAAAATTTTCATTTTGTATACCGAAGGACACTATGAATTAATTACAAACATTAGAACTCTATTGAACAAAAATGGGTATTGTCAGTATTGTTTGGAAGGATATTATCATACAGAAGATCATAAGTGTAACTTCAAATGTAGGATGTGCGAGAAGTATCACGATGTTTCTAATGCTAATAAAGATATTAAACGCGAATGTAGTGATTGTCGCAGACTGTTTTCTTCAGAAGAATGTTTTGCCAATCATAAAACGGTGATTGTTCGCGGAAAGACTTTATGTGAAACAAAAAGATTTTGTGTCCAATGTGGTGATATGGTTGACATGCGAGGTCGTAAGTCTGAACACGAATGCGGTGAACGTTATTGTAAAACGTGCTATACGTATGTGAACGATGACCACATTTGTTTTGTTCAGGCTGCTACTTTGCAACATGTAGAGGCCTTTTTATACATCATCTTTGATGTAGAAACAATGTTACTTCCTAAAAATGAACTGGGAGAACAAGAACATTACGTGAATTTCGTAAATTGTATTCATGCCTGTTACAAGTGTAAGGACGCAAAGCTGGATAATCCTTGCTTTGTATGCGGAGATAAAAATGGTATCCGTTCGTTTGATTTCCAAGACATTGATGGATTTGTTAATCATGTAATAATAACTCGACCAATGTTTAAAAAAATCATTGTACTTTCCCATAATGGGAGTAATTATGATATACAGTTCTGTGCTAAAACTTTGATAACGAGCCATCATCATACACCTGAAGTAATAATGTCAGGGCAAAAAATTGTTGAAATGCGTTTAGGACAAAAGATTTACTTCCGTGACACGTATTTGTATATGGGAGTAAAATTATCAAAACTCCCTACAACTTTAGGTCTATCTGGAAATTTGAAAAAGGGAGATTTCCCATATCTATTTAACACTTTGGAAAATCAAAATTATGTAGGTCCGGTTCCCGCTCTTGAATATTTTGATCCTGACTCGAGAAACACAGAAGAAAGGCAACAACTAATCGCCTGGCACCAAGAACGTGCTGTTAGCGGCGAGGAGTATGATCTCCAAAAGGAGATGGTGGAGTATTGTCGAAATGATGTCAAAATTTTAGCAGAAGCTGTAATTAAATTTTCAAACTTAATTGAGGAAAAAACAAATGGCATTCAATGTTTTATCGTCGCGCCTACTACTGCTAGTTTGGCCATACTGACCTATCGTATCTTATATTTGCCTAAAGAAATTATTCCAATTATTCCACCCTATGGGTTCGACCATCGTGACCAACAAAGCCTGAAGGCAATGTACTGGTTACGGTATTTAGAACGTACCAGGGGTAATAAAATCCAACATTCCGGGAATGGCTTGGAAAAACGATTTGGGAGGTATAAGGTCCATGGGTTTGAACCTCGAACGAATACAGTTTTCGAATTTCATGGGTGTTTTTCCACGGGTTTTTAACCTGCTATCCTACACTTCGACACGTGTCTTTGGATTCCACCTCTAAGCAAGGTACATCCTTACAAGACCGGTATGAAAGAACCACCACGAAAATAGCATTCCTAAAAAAATTAAATCTTAATGTTGTTCAAATGTGGGAATGCGAATGGGATCATTGGGTGAAAACTGATAAGTCCATGCAGGAGTTTATTCAAACTCACTGTAAGGATCTTGTTGATCATCTAATACCAAAAGATAGTTTCCATGGTGGTCGTACAGAATGCTTTAATGCTTTGTACGAGTGTACCAGCGAGGAAACCGTGGCATATTATGATGTAACATCGTTATACCCTTGGGTGATGGTACGTAAACCATTGCCTGTAGGTAAGCCAAAAATATACAAGGGGCCAGACTTTCCAGACGTGGAAAGTATTCATGGGTTAGTAAAATGCACTGTTTTACCCCCTAATGATTTGTATTTTCCGGTTTTACCATATGCATGTAATGGTCATCTTTTATTTGGGTTGTGCCGTACGTTTATAGAAAAAAGTATTGACAATTGCGTGCATAGCGATTCCGAGCGAACCTTAACGGGCACATACTGTACCCCTGAACTCCACCTAGCTTTACAGCTCGGATACAAAATTCTGCAAGTAATTGAAATCTGGAAATTTAACCTGGTTGGCGGTGAGGAGGATAATTCAAATGGTCTGTTTGAAGACTATGTGAATTCCTTTCTTCAAATGAAGCAGGAATCTTCGGGATTTCCTGCTTCTTGCAAAACCGAAAAAGACCAGCAAAAATATATTGCAGACTATTATACCCATGAAGGCATTAAATTAAATTATAATAATATAAGGAAAAACCCGGGATTGAGGTATATTTCTAAAATATTCCTCAATTCACTATATGGAAAATGGGGACAGCGAACGGATTTATCGCAATCTGTAATTGTCGATACTCCGGAAAAATTTTTGACTTATCTATGGGCACCACAATACGAGGTGCAAACTGTATTACCTATTGGAGAGCGGCATCTCATTGTAACGTATAAAAACATTGAGAACAAAAACAAACCATGGAAGTTCTCAAATGTTGTCCTTGCTGCGTTTATCACCTCATGGGCGCGTCTAAAACTTTATGAATTATTAACAACAGTAGGGCCTGACCGTGTGTTGTACTGCGACACCGATAGTATTATGTTTGTACAGCCACGTAATGAAAAACCTCCGCTTTCTTTGGGTTCCTACTTGGGTGAACTAACTAACGAAGTTCCTGAAGGGTGGGAAATTAATGCATTTATAGGAATAGGGCCAAAGAATTATGCGTACCGTTTAAAAGAGGTTGGTACGGACAATGTAGATTATGTATTTAAAATTAGGGGTATAACTTTAAATCATCGTACGCGGGAAGAAATTAATTTTGATCATTTTTATAATCTAATTCACGATAAAGTTGACAGTAAACAGTTAAACAATCCAGGGAGGATTGTTCGAAAGCCGGGGTTTGTCATTGTGTCCAGGCCTGAAACTAGGACACATCAAAAGGTTGAAAATAAAAGACGACGACTTGATCCTCACAGTATGACCGAGTTTAGAACATTACCGTACGGGTATCAAAGTAATATGTGTGTCGAATAATTGATATTATTGGTATAAGTGTTTGATAAATATTTGTATATATGTTATGTTAAATATGTCCTAACATAGTGACATAATCATAATAATCTCGGACAGAGACAAATTTCATAAGTATTTTCACAGCACTCGTCAATTGACACTTCCATACGTGTATATATGTGTATACGTAAATAGTATATTGTTATTGTAAATAATGTAAATATGTAAATATTGTAAATATTATAAATATGTATATAGCATATTGTAAATAATGTAAATATTGTAAATATGTAAATAGTATATTGTAAATATGTAAATATTCTAATATATAAATGAAACATCAATATTGAAAATACACAATTAAAAATATCAATATTGTAAATACGGAAATATACAATTGCAAATACAAAATTATTATATTGAATACTTATAAATATATCAATCACCTAAATATATGTAAATAATATCTCTAATCAATAACATAGCCTGTTACTGTAGAACAAGAATTAATGCTAATAAACAAATAACACAATTTTCAAATTCATGTTTTATTTTATACACCCAATAATAGACATCATATTAAGAAGTATGTGTATTCTATATAAGATAAAGGAAGAATACATATACTGTGGCATATCAAGTAATTACCGATCAGTTTTACATGGTTTTAATAATACTTTATGTGACGTTCAAACCTTTATACAAAATATTGGTATCTTATAAATAAATATGGTATTCTATATAAGATAAAGAAGGTTCATATAAGGTTATTTATGTAACAGCATACAATAAATCAGTATGTACTGCAAACCCTGGTGATATCATAATGTCTTCTACAAGAATGTACAAATAAATTATTTGCAAATTAAAAATGGTATATGTGGTTAAAATACAACTAGAATATGTCTAGCAAGCACTTACATACGTAAAAGTCACAATATATATCTCAACAATACATTTAAGACATGGTTAAATCAGTTACATACGTCAAGCACCACAATATATAACGATACAAAACAAACAAAGGTTAAGGTTATGCAAGGCAGCATTAGAATCATAACAAAAGATCCTAACAATCGTGTCAAGGTAAGGTTACATGTATAATAAGGCATAATATATGTCTACAGTACACCCAATAAGATATACGCTATGCATCCATCATTATACCAATAGGAACCCAACATTACGTTGAAGATAATGCACATGCATAAAGAGTCACTATATATAAGTCTACAATATAAATCAATATTAATACAATACAAACACTTCAGGTGTTTGCATTCACCTAGCATACCACCAAAGAACCCAACATTACGTTGAAGATAAGGGTACATGCATAAAGAGTCACTATATACATGTCTACAACACAAACCAATATTAATACAATACAAACACTTCAGGTGTTTGCATTCACCAAACATGTCACCAAGGAAGAAGTTATGCAACCCTACATTACGTTAAAGGTGACTATAAAACACTTACATGGGTACAAAACATAATATGCAACCACATATATTCCTGTCCACATATCAGCAATAACACGTATACATACGACCATTACCAAAAAGTATTATTTACATACATAATTTGTGATTCAGCTGTGTTTCGTACACCCAAACATCAATAAAAGATCGATAAAACCCCATATCATTCAGTGAAAAGTCCATATAAATGCATAAGATACTTTTCTTAGAGTTGTCTCCGTTTCCTCCCGCAATATCTGGGTATGTGTGTACAATATATACTAATCTATACGATACATATCATAATATAGCGCTAAATAAACGCTAAATACAAAAAATCATTCTTTCTAACCCTTTCATTACCAACTAATTAATATTCATGAATAATTAATTCATTAATCTAATTTATGCAAAAATATTTTAAAGAAATCTTGTTTGGTTGCAAAGAAGGAAAGAAGACTCTGGTCAGGTAAAGATTTTATTGTACCCCTCATAAACCTAAAGGCAGGTAGTAGGTTTATTGCACCCTGCAATAAAAATAAACTCAGGTAAAGAAGGGACGATCTTCCTTATCCTCGAGTGGCAGAATCATAAAACAAGCTGGTTGACAGGGGACAGGCCAATTGAAAAGGGATCTTTAAGCCGCAAAGGACCTCCTTCAAGCAATGGGAATCAAATTATCATTCGTTCTTCGTTCTTGCCTAGTCCCTCCTCTTTCCTTTTATTATTGGTTCCTACAAGTTTTGGGTTGGAATAAAAAGTTGTAAATCCATTCTCCAAGTCTGGTTTTTCATTTGCTGGAGTCTTTCTATACAAGTTAACAAGCTCCACCTCCTGCCTCAAAGCTCAAACAAGTTAGAACAGAAAGAACTACCTCTTACCAGGCTATATTCTCCTATCTCCTAAGAACCAAAAACTGCTTATAATTCATGCAAATTTAAACATAAATTAATACAAATTAACATACTTGATTAGATTTTCATCCTCTATTCAATCAATATGGTCTCTAGACATAAATATTTTATCTACCTATCAATAAAAATATCAATAACCAATACTACAACACAACAAGGACACTTTGTTCTTTCAACTACCAGTTAAGAGGCAATCCCACACAACCTACAATGATTTAAATATTTTACCTCTTTACCCTATTATCAAAAATTTCGTCTATCAAAACATTCAACCCTTGCGTACGTGCATCCAGTCACGTAGTCCTTCCAACGACATTCCTGTCCTGAATAAAAAATTAACATACAGCTGCGCTCCCTAAACAATTCCTTCTGTGTACATGCATCCAGTCACGTACGCACTCCAACTACTTCTCTGTCACAAAGGATAAAGGAAGCCGGCATGTCAATGACCCTAATTTATTACATATACACACATCTGCGGCATCCATTGTTCCCACCTGCGTACGTGAACCCTCAAGGATAAACCACATTCCTGTAAACAAAGACCTATTGCCAACACTCACCCTAATTTGCATAACAAAGAACTACCTTTACGAGAATTATCTACTCCGTGAACAAAGGAATTCCTAGCATTCTTTCATGCACCTATGTCTCCTTCCTCCCTCCCTTTCCAGGTAGTTTCTTCAAGTTCATTCACCTGCTCTTCACTGCTTGAGGGAAGGACAAACAAGGGAAGGAACAAGTTTCTTTAGAGGCTTAGAAAGTTAACTTTGTATTCTCAACCATTTGTGTGTTTCCATCAAGGGTTACCAATTTAGATATCAAAGTATATTATCAAAAATATTTTACAATAATTTTTTGTTGTATGGCAACACTGAAAATCACTATAAATATGGCAAAAATATGATAAAAATCACCAAAAACAGTATAATATTATCATAAAATCACCATAAATTGTATAAAATCACCATAATTTGTACCATAAAATAGGATAAAATTAGTAAAATTTTAATAAAATAGTGCAAAAACAGATAATTTTATTTTAGGGGTTGGCAACACATTTAGGACATATATGCAGTCTCAACTACTATGGTAATCTGACGATATGTGTTATTGGTCGTCATAGAAACAAGAAACCTAATACATAACAGAAGATCCATCTTGTAGAACCAACATGTATGATATTTAAAAGGTGTGAATGTTTAATTCATTACATATTATAATAAAAAAACGAAAATATCAAGATGGTGTGTTCAAGTGAATTTCAGAAAAAGGTAGTAGACTAGATTATAAGTTATTTATTCAAACTGTGGGCTGAAGTGTAACCCTGAAAATACTAAATAAATATATTGGTTACACCCTTGCCGATTTTTATCAAGACATCTTTCACTTGTGTGTGTGTGTTGTGAGGAATGACAAGAGATTCATGCTCATATGTGAATGATGCGCTGCGTAAATCACTCAGGCAGGTTCAGGTAGTTTTAAATAAAAAAAGTAATATTTCATTAAATATTAAATAGGCTGCTCTACAAACGGTGCACCCGAAAATAACACATGAAACGTGTACATAGTTGTGTGAGGGAATCTAGTACATTTCCAATCCGTTTCGAAATAATGCTGCATTGTTGGTATGGTGAGGGCTGAAGAAAACAGCCCACTAAACAGTAAAGGTTGCTTTTTTCATTTATCATAGGCCACCTCAGGCCCGTATCCAGGGGTGTCTAGGGGGGCCGGCCCCTCCTAAATTTTCGCTGGCCCCCTAAAAGTTTTACAGTAGGCTTGCAAGAGAACTGTAATATGGTGATGAACCACCTTTTGGTTGGATCGAGCCACCCCTAACTTCAGCCGGGGACCCCTAAGTTTTTGGGCTGGCTACGGACCTGGGCCACCTTACCAGTATGGAGCTGAAACGGAATGTGCAATAGATTGAAAACCACTCATTTCCAAGAACTTTAATGTCTTTCCATTTTTTCTTGTCTTTACTCATAACAGTTGCCCAAACTCTTGTTACACCCTGTACATTATACAGGATTATCAAGAAGCAGAACTACTATTAACATATATGATTGGACGCTAGTAGTAAAACAAAATAAACATGAACGCATTGAAAGTCAATGATGTAAACATAACGTGTGTTTTTCTCTTCTACTTTCATTACCTCATTCCCAATTTCACAAACGGAAACTGTTTTCCTTTCTTTATTTTTTTAAATAATCGTTTTCTCCCCCTTTCCTCCAAAGCATTAATTGCACAGTTTTTCGTTTATTTTTTCAATTGTCGCAAAACACATTTGTTAATTTCCATATTCATGTGCAAGGGAATGCCTTAGGGAAGTTACTTGTATATTTAATAAACGGATTTTTAGCACACAGAGTGCTTGCTTTAAGCGCACTATTGCACGGTCCGTAGTCATACCCACAGCATCTTTCTTTGCGCGTTTATTTAATTTGGTTGCAGCTGTTTTCTCTTAGGATTTCAAACTCCGGACGCGGAATGGCTTTGGTAAAAATTGGACAAGTGGGCAAATTAGCAAGAAACACGGTAATTCTAGCAAAAAATAATTAAAGCAATAGTACAGTGCTCTTTAGAAGCAGACGATGTTTTTTTTAGTTAAAAGTTTTCAGAAACTTGTCCTTGGTTGATTTCAATTTAAAAAAAGGGGGGTGGCTCTGTAGGATCAAAGAAAATGATACAATATTTTGTGAACATGGATCCTTTTTTTTCGTCTTTCATCTGATTTTTTTCCTTTTCAAATCTTAATCACAAGAACAGGGTAATTATATCATGCGTGATCTTCTGAATTTATCCGATCTTGATCAAACTTTGCATGGAGAAAGACTTTGATTTGTTGAGCGTGCATGTGGAAAATTTCCCTTTTGCTCCCCGGCTTATGAGCTTTAAAACTTGGTCTTTAAACTTAAAAATATTGCAAGATTTTGTTTGGTAGAGTCTTAAATAATAAATCCGGGATTTAAACCCATCACCTTTTATTATTAAAAATGTAAAGTCTTATAACAGTGTTTTACAAACTTCTTGTAAGTCTCTAAATGCTTTTAAAGCTCAATATGGTCCTCAACACACAAAAGTGACCTCGGAATAAAAGTTCAATTGTCTTCAGCTCGTAATGGCCTTAGGCAGGTAACGAGGATATCTCCTTTGCTCAATGCAGCCTCAGAGTGAGTGATTAAAGGATATCTCCTTTGCTCATAGTAGCCTCGGGAAATAGTTAAAGGAATTCTCCATATCTCATAGTAGCCCCGGGAGAAGGTGATTAAAGGATATCTCCTTCGCTCAATGCAGCCTCAAACTGAATGATTAAAGTATATCTCCTTTGCTCATAGTAGCCTCGAGAAATAGTTAAAGGAATTCTCCGTATCTCATAGCAGCCCCGGGAGAAGGTGATTAAAGAATATCTCCTTCGCTCAATGCAGCCTCAGGAGTGAGTGATTAAAGGATATCTCCTTTGCTCATAGTAGCCTTGGGAAATAGTTAAAGGAATTCTCCGTATCTCATAGCAGCCCCGGGAGAAGGTGATTAAAGGATATCTCCTTCGCTCAATGCAGCCTCAGGAGTGAGTAATTAAAGGATATGATAGGATAGTCCATTTTAGATGAAGGTAATGGTAATGTATCGTTGAGAAACCTCTGTATGAGACGTATATAGGGCACTATCAGTTGAAAGAAGTAAAAGGTTATTTATTTATTTATATGGATCTTAAAGTACAGTAAAAACGAAAGCTTATTATATTGATTGCACGAGATGTATCTCAAAATTTCCGAGAATTTTAAAATTCTATCAAAAACAGTAGCAGTACGACTTCCTGCATCTAAGTGTGTATTTTAACTAATGGTCTGCCAAGCAGAATTTTTTGTAAGTGTGTGGTTTCCTTAGCTTTGGCTGCTATCTTTACACCGAGTTCTACTGTATATACTAATTTTGAAATGGCTGAAGTGACGGGCCAAAGGGCTTGTTTTAAGTTGAAGGAAACTGCAGATGAAACGCAGTCAATAATGAAAGAGGCTTTTAGTGAGCAAAGTATAGGTCAAACAAAAATATTGAAGTGGTTTAAACCAGGAATGTCATTTGGGGAGGGCAGGAAGCAATTATTTCATCAGTGAGCTTAAGAGATCATTACTATTTATACAATTGTATTCTAGTATACAAATAAAAATACTAAACTTCTTACGTCGGTAGAGAATCTTGCTCCCTCGGAGAGGGATGTATGCAGGGGGTAGGCTGTGGGGGTCCCGAACCCCCTGAAATTCGGACATTTCTCTAAATTTAGTCTAAGTTTTCAGGTGATTTTATAAATTCCAATATAATTTATCTTCGTATTGAATTTTGACGTACCGAAAAGCTTTGGACTCCCCAAATAAATTCCTGTGTACGTGCATGCCCATGGGAAAATCTGAAACCATGCTACTGATTTAAACATTTCAAAGATGGCTAGAAGTTGATGGAGGATGGCAAAATTTCGTTTCGAAGTTAAACAATCCATAATGATTGTAATATAGTTGTACAGTCATAGGAAAGTCATGTATTCACGTAGATAAGATTATTCCTCGGCTTTGACACATCTCGCTCGTTGTGAAAGGTTTCGTCTCAAAAAAATATGACCACTAAACATCACCCATCTTATTTGTCCTACCTAGCCTCTATAAAATGTATCTCTCTTCCTTGAATTGAAATTCTAGTTGGAAAGACGTTGTTCGGACTCCATCAAAAAGATTCAAGCAACTTTAACCCGAAAAAATAACAAACATTCGGGGCTTTCGGCAGTGGAGACAAATATTGTTAACTCTGACGAAATGAGGTATCACTCTGTTCGTAATCCGGGATTGAATTTTCCGGGATAAAACATAATTTTTGAGAAGATAGCATATGACCACTTAGCAGGTGACAGTGGAAATGAGGATTTAAGGTTAAATTTTCTTTTGAATTTTATGCAAAAATTGCCAAAAACTTTTAGATACAAGTATTTTATCAGATGTTCTGCACACGGTCAAGATCAAAACTACTGTATGTACTGCATTAAACATCAAATTACTTATTTAAAGAGAGCTGTTTCTTTCTTTGTGGTTGTATTGTTTTATATTTTACTCCTATTATAAACACATTACAAAAAATGCAACAAGTCAACAGCTAGTCACTTCTTGGGATTATTATTTTGTTCTCTTTTGTGGACAGACTCTAAGAAGGTACGAAAATTCTACAGCAAAGTTTATTTGTGTGCAGCACAGAGCCATCTTTGGAGGAAACGGAGAACTCAATCGATACAGCTACAGGTTGTACCTTCATATTCTCTTCTGTACGTATCTATACAGTATACGTATTTAGAGGTGCAGACTTAAGTCCAAGTTATTCATATCCTTACGCTTGTTATTAGGATCATGATAGGGATACTATAAGATGTTTGCATATCCATTGTCTGTCCATTACTCCACACAGCAACTCTAGAACAAAAGCAAATTTTTGTAATATGTTGTTAATGCAAGCAGATAGGTAAAGTGATTGTCTCGAACACAGGTGTAAAAATTGATCTAAAAAGGTAGGGGGACGCATTATGCCACGCCGTCTCCCGTGCCTATCTTTGCCCGTTGAAATTTTATTTAGGAATCTTGGGAACATCATAGATCCTTTTTGAAAGTGGGGACGGCGTTCTCCCGCGATATCTCTAACTTTACCCCTGTTCAAATGAGTTAATTGGTGGAATCAATCCGCCAATACGTTCACGTCTAATAGTGAGTTCAACGGAAGCTCTCTAAGTCACATTTCTTTAGTATTGAAACAAAGATGTGTAATTATAGAATCCTAGAAGATAAATCTCTCGCCGGTAGATGGTAGCAGCAAACGCATTCCAACAGTCGGCACCTATCAGACAAAACTGTTATTGTAATAAGTGAGCCACTGTTAGGCTGGCCTCACACTGAGCGAGCAAACGGGTGGAGTAAATAAGTGTTGTGTAACATTTACACTCCATTCAAGTTTTTCGGAAACAAACTCTCCATTCAATCTTACGTCAACTCAGGGCCGTAGCCAGCCCAAAAATGTAGAAGGGGGGGGGCTGAAATTAGGGGGGCCCGATCCAACCATATGATAGTTCATTACCATATTATACACAGAGAAAAATCCGTTCTCCGGACAGCGCTATATTGTACAAATATACAGTATCCTCTTGCTTACTATAGAAATCAGTACGGAGCATACGTTATCCGTATGCTACATAGGCACTGCTCTTAGATGTTACATCATGCCGTTGCAGGATGTCTGACGTTTAACAGTTTTCCGTATATCACATACATATACTTATGCTACCTTCGTCAGCTATATGTTATATACGTCCATTTGTATGTGAGATCCTGACCGCCTACATTGCTTCATACGGAAAGTACGTATAGATGGAACACTTATACAGAAAGTATTATGAAACATGCGTTTTCAGTTATACGTCTGCTGTACGTTAAGTCCAAAAACTATAGGAAATACGCATGTAACCTATCTTTTTAAGTACGCCACCTACAATTTTTTGTCTCAGTGTAGTTCATTTGCAAGCCTACAGTGAAAATTTGGGGGCCAACAAAAATTTAGGGGGGCCCGGCCCCTAGACCCCCCTGGACACAGGCCTGGGTCTACTGCACATTGAAATTAAATCATTCAGTTTAACATCCCACGTTTATGACCTTTAAGCTAAGGGAGATGGATGATTAAGGCAAGTGAATTATGGTGGAAGAACCGGTGGAATGGGAAAGTGGGGGGAAACAGGAAACCGTGTCCCCAACCACTTCTTTCATAATAATTTACTTCCGTCTCTTTTAGCCTACAGGGCATAACGCGGTACGCAAAACTATGAATTTCATTTAAATACAGTTCAAAGCAACAGGGAACGTTTTAAATTTCGAAGAAACCATGCGTTATGCTTCTTGGAAATCGAAAAAGAAAATGACAAAATTTGTCGGTGGTAGGACTACAGCTCAAAACGGTTGCGCAGCTATCTCGTTGCTGTCGCCTACAGTCAGCAACTTCACGGAGACAAAACATTTTTGTTGCCGCACCCTAGCTCCGTGACGAGGGCAACAGAAAAGTTGTCGGGCATTTAATATCACAATTGGACAGACTTGGACACAATACGATGGACTTTAATGAATGTACTAGATATTGCTTGTGATCTAATGCTGAATTTAAGAAGGAAAAAAGGAAGAAGAAAATACAT
Organism: Thermobia domestica; assembly: GCF_964235325.1. Classification (NCBI taxonomy): domain Eukaryota; kingdom Metazoa; phylum Arthropoda; class Insecta; order Zygentoma; family Lepismatidae; genus Thermobia; species Thermobia domestica. The sequence goes on along the minus strand of NC_137469.1, from coordinate 21,797,562 downwards.
ACTGGATGCATCCTACGTACAGTGAGATATTGATATACGCAATTATCTCCTGAAGCTCTTTCCAGTTTCTTATAATAGTGAATCACACCTTCTTCTTTAAATTTATATCTAAATATTCTTGCAAACTATATATATATATATATATATATATATATATATATATATATATATATATATAAACGCTAGGCGTTTTTCTATTTCATCATTAGAGCTCCTGCGTGGCTAAGCGGTTTGCGTACGCACCTTTGGCTTGGGAGATCCGGGTTTCGATTCCCGGCGGGAGCTTATGTGGTTCGGATTCCACGTTAATCAGTAGGTCCACGTCTCATATAGCCTCACTGCTGAAAGGGACGTTATACTCAAAATCAACTCAACTCTATTTCATTATTGTCTTCATCGCTAATTAATGACACTCTAGCTTCCATTGCAAACAGTTATTTTAACGCGCTGAATACACTACGAATTGATTTCGAAAAAAAAATGTAGGAAACATTATTTTTTTTTTTTTATCTCTCTGCTTGGAGGCATATCGGCAACTTTTCTGTCGCTGTCGCCGCAGTGAGCGGACTCCCATAGGACTGAGTACATTTAGCCAGGGCAACAAGATAGTTGTGCGACAGAAAGTTGCCAGTGAGCGGTAGGCCCTACTTGAAAGGTACCAAACAAGGTCAAATCTCCTTAAAACACCCTTGTCTTCCCCGTTTCTATAACAACTTTATCGCAGTTTAGGCTTCGCAATTTTGTGTTTGTATTTATTTCTTTACTCCACTTCGTTCCTCCCCTCCACCATTTTTGTTTTCTGCATATTGCCTTGAAACGTGGATGCTGTAAAACCTACAACGATAATGTATAATTCTTATGTAGTTTTAAGTATTATTTGTATTTACGGGCAAAATGAGCTATTTAAAAAGGCACAAACTATCAAGAAGAAGAAGAAGAAGAAGAAGAAGAAATTATATAAAGAAATAATTTAAATATTTTGGTATTATATTGAGATTTTGTTATCGTTGTTATGACGATTTGTTTACTTGTTTTGATGTCGTTGCTATAGTACCTAGAAAGATATAGATGTAACGAGGAACCATCTTGTGCAATCTGTATGTACAATATTTTAAGGTGTCGAACAAGTGTACGTTGAATAATAATAATAATATATATATATATATGAAGTGCATTAATGTGTTGAATTATTCCAGATAATCTCGTGTATTGCCTAAACATTTTAGAATCAGGGCATATGTAACATAGTTCACGACAGAATTAGCGTTACAAACCGCTGCTACAGTGTGATACTAGGTGTGTACATTCAAACTGCGCATTTCAAACCCGAAGATGAAACCTAAAATAGGCGAAGAAGCGATTACTATTAAGTTGTTAAGCATATTGCAACAGAAATGAGACAGTGAAGGAGGGAAATCACAATTAGTGTTACCAGCTACAAAGGAGTCGAGGTAGACTTCATTAAAAGATACAAAACGAAACAAGACATCTTTCAACAGAAACAGTTACATTTTTCACGGCGATTGAAGGGGGAGAACAGTGGCTCATTGGTAGAGTGCTTACCAGTGGTGCTGGAATCCCTGGACAAGGAATTTTGTGATGGGCAACACCATGTCAGCGGGTTTTCTCGGGGTGCTTTGGTTTCCTCCTACTTTGTCATTCCACCAAATTTTCATCATGATTCAATGATCGTCTCTCTTAGCCTAAAGACCATAAACGTGGGATGTTAAACTGAAAGATTCCATTTTTTCAAGACAATTTGTTGGTTAATATGATGTTTTAGTGTTCCTTTCAGTATGGAGGCTATACGAGATGTGGAGCTATAGCTTAAAATGGGATCCATATTAGATGAACTCTGGTCGAGAACTCATCCCGTGACTCCCTACCGGAGGTGCTTACGAGAACCGTATAGCCATTAAAGAGCTCTGTTTTTCCGTGACGAAACAGCACTTTTGTCGACCCCATTTCGCGACGAAACAACATTAATATCGTCTCCTGGGCAACACTGTTTACAATGTATCTGAAACCTAGACTAAACATAACAGGATTTTCCATTATCGGATTTAAGGGTCCTTGCCGTGAAATATTAAAAAAAAAGAAAAAGAAATAGAAATAGAAAAAAGTAAAATCTTAATGAAATTCACACATCTTAATACAAATAATTGAATTATAAAACAATAGTATCCATCTCTTATTTTTCTTCATATCATCCCGACTTCCCACTTTCTATCTTCATATTCCAATACTTTTTTTCAATTCACAAAGCAACGAGTTACATGTAACGAAAGAATACATGAACTTGTCCAACTGCCCGATAGATGGCAGCACAAGCGAGGAAAGAAATCGCCGATTCCTTTCAGTAGCGATTTCAGTGCCATCTGTGCGAATATTCGCAATATACTTTCTCCTTCCCGTTTGGTTTCGGATGCAAGTTTTGTATGTTCTAGTTCTTAATAAGTATTCTGCAATAACTACAAGCAATGATGATTTCAAGATTTCAGTAAGGGTTACCAGTATTTTAGCAGTTCTACTTTAACTCTCTGCGTATTGAGTAATATTAAATCATAACTGACTACAAGATACTTGTTATAGTTAATTGAAAAGTATCGAATGACTATTGTCCTTCACTGATATCAGTGTATATTTTTCGGTGTAATATCTTGTTTACGCATACTTATATTCTTCATCCCCTCCTTGCTTCGCCTTCTATCATTCTTTCTTTTAAAACTCTTAGAACATGATTCTTTCATGTCTTTATTAGTTTGTTTTTCTCTTGGTTTTACTTGCCTAACGTATTATTTACGTCTGGCAAGATAGCCTCCCGACTTTAGAAAATTGAAACAATATCTAGGTCATTTGTTTGTACTACATTTGTATCGTTTGTACCGAAAATATTTTTGTTTGTACCATTTTCCTTATAGGGTTACTTGAAAGGTCAACTGGGGTTATCTTGGCGCCAAGATAGCCCCCCCCCCGTATCACAGCACAAAAATTGAAATACACTATTCGAAAGCAAATCGTTTGTACCGTTTGTACCGAAAAAAGTTTTGTTTGTACCCTGATAATTTTTGAGAAAGGGGTATAATATTTGGGGAGGCTAATATCTTGCTAGACGTTATTATTTCTCCATCCTATTTTACACTTCAAAAAAATTATATGCATAAGAAAGGGAAGTGTTATGGGACGGCTGTCCACCCCTTTGTCTGTCGATTGTCATTATTATTATTAGGTATTTTGTCTTTTCGCAGGACTTTTGCCTAATTAGATCTTTTTTTATTTTAGTTTTAGTTTTTTATTTTTTTTATTTTAGTTCCTGGAAATGTTTTTTTCCAAGTTTCCCAATCTTCATCTTCAACTTTTAACTTCCAATATTTTCTTCTATTTTTCAAATCATTGTTTACTTGTGTTCTTCCTATTCCTAGTTTTCCTTCCATTTTCCCTTCTATAGCGAGTATGAAGAAGACAATTTCTTCACAAGGTATATCCAATCTAATTGGCCTTCGTATGAAGGATGCTGAAAGTATCCTATTCTCTCCTATCAGTTTTAAAACATCTTCTCTTGTTACTCTCTCTGTCCATTTTATCTCCACCATCTTCCTCTGTAATACATTGCCAAATTTTCTAAACATTTCTTCTCTAACTTTCGTAATGTCCAAGTCTCTGGACCATAAAGTTCAATACTTCATACAGATTTATAGCAGTTTACCAGCTTCTCCCTTAGTTCAATATTAAGCCCCCTAATCAGGAATGATCATTCTGTTGAATGTTTCTTTAGCTATGGCAATTTTTGACCTAATCTCTTGGGTGAAGAGACCGTCTCTCGTCAGAATACTTCCGAGATACTTGAAGTTATCGATCTCTTTAAGTTCTCTTTGTACTACTCTAACCCGCTACCACGGGATATTCTCACTTCTTCTGATTTTTCGATGTTGATATTCATTGCAAATATTTTCCTACTGTGAACTATTTTTGTGCCGGCAGATATCAAACCAAAAACGAGTAGAGACAGCAAAAATCAGTGTTTCTTTGGAATTAATTCGGCGTTCCAACAAAAGATTCCATATTTTCTTTTAACTTTCTATTAAAACCAAGAGTGGTAGGCAACTATTTTCGGTTTAAATATTGGTCATCATGAAACGAAAATGGCAATATATTAGCAAGAAGCCATTTAAAAAAAAAAAAAATCGATTCAGCGTCATAAGAATGAATTCCATATTCACCCTTATCTACATTAAAATTGGAAGTGATAGAAATAAATTACAATTTGTAGTTTAAATATTGATGTTTCTAGCCTTTAAACGCCGAAGGATGCAACTGCTGCGTCAAGACTTTAAACCCCAACATCTCAACCCCTAATTCAGCCAGAAAGATAATTTTGTTTCAATGTCTTCCTGAAGGACGAAGCTTACCACTGATATGCATTTTATTATTCTCCGCGAGTACGCTTTTGTCTGTGGTATCTTCAGGAGTGAGATGTTAATCCTCTTTTTTCATCTTGCATAGTGTTCACAAATGACGCGCAGTTCACGCAAGAAGGCATCTTCACTTATCATAATGTACAATACATGTAAGGACAAGAGCCAATCATCATGCAACTTGCCTTTGGCACTGCGTCCATCGTTACATGTCTTGCATGACAGGTTCCCCCTTTATTTCAGTGTTACAGCGTGCAAGTATTTAAAGACAGTATTTCTTGCTCGGTGGACTGTGCGTGGAAGTCCAGATACTTGGTCCCCACGCTCACCAGATCTGAATCCAATGCACTATTACCAGTAGGGGCATTTAAAGACTATTCTACGAATCTGGTATACTGTGGAAACGCTCCATATTAGCATCGACGCAGTTCGGCAGAGAATACGGAATACCCCTGGAACTTGGGAGCGGGTTTGTGTCTCTATGCGGAGAAGATTATTTAAGGTTGCGTTCAGGCAGAAGGTGGATATTTTGAACATTTACTGTAAGACACTACTTAATGATAATTCAATATAAACATGTGCATCGTTTGCGTCGTGCTGGTGAGGTAGCGCATTTACTACAAATGGTTCTAGCTTCTGCATAATGTTTTTAAAATAATTTTTGATGATATTTAGTATACCTACATCTTTGCATTCGTAGCTATGCTTTTTTGCTGTGTTATTGCATGCAGTGTTGGGACTTTACAATAAGAAAATATACATGCATATTTTTGTTATTGACTTATGAGTTATTTTCTTCTGTTTCTTCTACACCTCAGCGCACTGGACACAAATTGCACTCATTGCTCTCTGCTCATTATCCGGGAAACAATAGTGGAGAGAACGTGAGTTTTGTACATTTATCAATTCCGCTCTCACCGGTCAAGTCGGTAATAGTCCCAGCTCTGTAACCATGTATTTTCGCACATATGATGATATGAACTTTTTTACTTGTTCTGCCATACGAAATCCACCTCTGAAGTTTGGTTCTGCGTACTCCAATACCACCTTTAACAACCCGATTCTTGTTAAGTATTTTAAAATTCGCCTAAATAATACATTTATCATATCTACTGCAACTTGTGTGTGTGTCGTTGACACACAATCATTTACCCCGAGGAATGGTGCCAATGGATTGGACTTGGATGTAGGGAGTGATTATAGAACAGAGTACTGTTAGAAGGTGACACAACGGAAGGATCCAATTCCTCACATAGGAAACCCTGTGCTATGGTTTAATCATGCACTAAGATGAAAAAAAGCCTATGGGAAGCTATAGCACGAGTTTAACTATGCAGCTCTGGGCAAATAGGACAGCAGTCTGGTTGGACCAATCCTACGACCAGGTCTTTCTTGTAGGCTCATCTTCTACAATGAAAAGACACAACAGCATGGAGGATACCGGACTTTACGAAAAGGTAGCGTTTTTGAGATTCTTCTCCTAACTTTTTTTCCATCTATTCTTCCCGGTTGTCATTTTGCTATGAAGTTTGAAGCTTTTTATCAACACTAGGCTCTCACAATCCCGTACCAGAAAACTCGATCTAAGCTTTAGTGTTCGAGGAATGCTTGTTCATATCTCTATAATGTTGGATAGATGAAAATATATTGTATAGTGTATTTGTTAATACAAGATATAGTGTTAATACAAGATAAAAATATAGTGTGTTTGTTAATACAAGATACGTCTTATTGTCAGGTAGAAGTAGCCTGTGGATCACAGTCACTATAATTCAGATTATAAATGTGTATGTTAACATGTAAGTTGAGGATTTTTCTAATTTAAAGACTATAATCAGTACAACCCGGATTTATATGCAAAATGCATGTTTATAGCACGCCCGTGCTCTCCCACTGGGACATGTCCCGGTGCGCCCTCCGAAACATTACATTATACATAAAGGTACAAGCTTTTCAACCCGTGGTAAGTATGGTGCGCTCTCTACATAAGACGCTCTTGTGAAATCACATCAAAGATAAACGATTTTATTTATTCTTCTGTATGATACCGTTCTGTACAACGAAAACATACTGTTACTGTTGGTAAAGAGCCTGTGAAGAGTAAAGTGCACCCTGCGAAACATAACTTTATAGATAAATGGTTTTAGTTGTTCTTCTGTATAAAAATTCTGTGTAGTAAATTCGTATACTGGCTGTTGGTAAAGCACTTCTGAAGGATACAGTACGTCCTCATAAAAGAGCGCAATTACTTTTTAAAAAATATGTATAAAGGCCAGTAAAGCAATTAACATGTAGGTCTATTTGGTAAGATAATATAGAAGTTTTTCGTGCTGCTACACATTTATTCCCAGAAAATATGCTAGGACAGTATACTTGATTTGTCCATTAGGTGAATCTTCTTCCAGACATACTTTCGAGGGACTCTTCCCATCCTTTGGAGTTGCAAACTGTTTTTAACCCCTGAGTTACGTAACAGTACATTGCTATTGTGAATATAGGCCTACCAAAATAGTGTCCTAGCGTTTTGATTTTGTCAGTGCTGGAGAAATTTTCTAGAAAAAAGCTTGTTGGAGTTTCATCCAAAAAAAAAAAAATCTTTTTTCGATGTTCTAATGCACCTTGGAGCTGGATGAAATACCTACACTGAGGAAAGAGAATATGGTACTTTTGCGTACACGTAGTAGCACGTACTTAGCTCATAGTACTTTCACTATGGGCATTATGCTTTGGTCACACACTATGGAACCATCGTCCTTTGTGTGTCAATTGCGAGTGGCTCGCAGAAGGCTGTCTTGCAGTTTTGTTGTGGAATGGCGTCAATTAGCGTGGCTGTGTTGTAGTGGGCATCTACGCAACTTGTGAGCGATATGCATAGCCCGGTGCTCTGGTGATACCAGAGCCGTAATTTAGGTTTATTTCTGGGAGGACAAGCAATAATATTTGGGTCCCCTAGAAAAAGTTATTTTAGGTCCTCCCCCAAAATTCGAAAATACGACCCTTCTTTCTATTTTCTCTCACTCTTGGTGGGTTCCCGGAGCCTCTAGACCCTCCTGCAGGCCCCAGGGCCCGTTCCATACATAACATATTAATTAAGCTGATAATATTGACAAATCCCAAAGTCATACGAATAAAATTATTTGTATGGACCTAATAGTATACATTTTTTATTGAAATGGGCCAACGACTTATTTTTGTTTTTATACCTTTTGTGTGCTGTTTATGTAATGTAATGTGCTGTTAATGTAATGTAATGTTGTTTATGCAATGTAATGAACCTGTTTGGTGCTTCATTTATAATTTCATGTTCGTATCGTATATGGAGTAAGAAAATTTTGTCTTAAAAGGGGCCCCATCGAACGGCGGGGAGCTTCCCTGGGAGGGCAGTTGCCCCCTGTCCCCACAAGTTACGGCCCTGGGCGTTACGTGTGGAATTGCTGTATAAAAGAATAGGAAGTGTTGCGTTCAACGGTAAAGGGCAGTGTCCAGGTATTCACGGTCGTATAAAAGTGTAGACGTTGGTGTTTAAGTAAACTTGATTATGTTAATCTGTACGTGCCTGCGCAATAACAGATTGCCCTGTCCACGAGCTGGCAGATATGCACCTCATTTATGGAGAGGCGAGGGGAAATAGCACAGAGTCTATGCGTTTATATCGTAACCGTCGGCCTCAAAGGAGAATATCTTTCCCTGTATTTTTTCCACGCTTACATATTCGCCTTCGAGAGATAGGATCTCTTCAATTTCCCCTACGTGAAATCTGAGGAAATCGCACCATGTTGACAGTTCAATTTGAAGACAGAGTACTGGGAATGATCAAAGATCGTCCGTCCTGAAACTAGCAGTAGCCATATGTAGGGCGTAAAAATCCACATGCAGCTCTAGTGAATGATCAGTGAGCGTGCGGTGCAGTATACTGGATACTTTTGTGGTAGAACCTTATTTATTACCGGCCCGCCTGTGTGGGAGTACTATCTTTTATTTTTACGGAATGTTCTCCCAAAATTGTTAGAGCATGTGCCCTTGAACATAAGGCAGCAGATGAGATCTCAGCATGACAGTGCATTTTAATGCATATTTTTAAAATTTTTCGTGCATATTTGCATGCATATCTCGGGGTTTGTTTGTGCATGTAAATACGGGCTCTAGTGATCAGTAGTTAATGAATTATATTGGTAAGATTAATAGCAGAATATACACTAAAAGCTGTGATGAATAATTAAAATTGCTTGGTTAGTTTGGAATTCAGAGTTCCGTTGAGTACCGAAGCTATAATGAGATATAGACACATAGTTTAACGTGAGGTCTGAACCACGAGCTCCCTCCAGGAATCGAAACCCAGATCCGAAGAAGAATGATAGAATTTACTTCGTATGTGTAGTTGAAAATTTGTATTTTGAATAATTAATCATTAATAGTTATCAACCTAGGATTATGCTTATAGAAGTTTAGAAGAAGCGCTGTGACTTTATATGTCCTACGCTAGTTTCAATTAAAAAAAAAAGTTTCGTAATATTAAAATACGAGGGAGGAACAGAAACTAAGGTTACAAGGCCTGGAGTTTCGTTGGTTATAGAGGAATTTCGTTGGTATTTCTGGAGTTTCGTTGGTTATAGAGGAATGAAGAGTGTTCGGTAATTGTAATACATAGAGTTGGCAACTATACAGAATTTCAGTCACTCGCCACCTACGGCACTAGTTGTAGGTAAACACAAATGGTGACTAGTTTGGAAAGCTGGTCTCGCGAAGAAGCCCGCTCAGTTATTTCATTTCTGTGGACGAAACGTGTAACCGCGGCTGAAATTTACTGGCATCCGGTGTAAAGGTTTACGGAGAGGCTGTAATGTCTTCATTAGCATGTCGCAGATTGGTATCGAAAGTTCGCAGCTGCTAGAGAAAAAATCACCCACGAGGAGGACGCTGTTAAAGCAGTTTCGCTGGAACATTATCGACGACCCTCCCTACAGTCCGGACCTCCCTCCAAAAGATATTCACCTGTTCCTGCACTTGAAGGATCACTTAGGAGACCGCCGCTTCGCTTGAGACAAGGAGGTGAAACACTTCGTGACAACGTGGCTGCACTTGCCAAGAACAGGATTTTTTTTACCATGAAGGAATCTTCAAATTCAGTCCACGATGTGACAAGTGCCTCATGCAATATGAAAGCTATGTCGGAAAATAACCTAATATATATACTATATGTTAACTGTATGAAATAATATATATATATATATATATATATATATATATATATATACGTTTCCCTGCAGGCTTTGTAAGTTTACTTTCTGATTACTTCTAGTAATACAGAATAATATGTACCTTACTGTAAGTCTCTTAAAATTCTATACTCTATAATGAATATTCCAAATTTTAGAGCTATATTGAATAGATATTCCTCCCCTTTACAATAGAACAGCTGGAAATTACTGTTATACATACGAACCATAACCAAATTGATTGAGCTAATGTTTGCTATTAATGAAGTTACTAACATGTTTACTTCTGATACATTAATGAATATTTATGTCCAATTATGAGTTGTGTATTACCACTCAACTTGCACGTATACGTCAGACATTTGAATATCTGGCCTCAATAGGAGCTCTAGAGGAATAAAGGTCAAAACATGAAGCAGCTGTTCTTCTCGCTGTTGTAAATATTTGAATTTCAATTAATTCCCATTAGTATTGCTGTCTGTAATGAAGTGGCAGTATTTCCGATAGTATTTCCTTAAATTTTCATTACCTTGGGCGTTCCCTCTTAAATTTTCTGTTACGTTTTTAATGTTTTATTTTTTATCAGACTTTAATTACTCTATTCACTGAGACAGATGCCAGCTTTCGGTTACGTATTATTATTATTATTATTATTATTATTATTATTATTATTATTATTATTATTATTATTATTATTATTATTATTATTATTATTGTTAATTATAATAAGTGAGGTAATATATAGTGCTAGTGCTTTTGGTGGAAAAAAGTACTTGATGGGTAGAAAGCTGGAAGAAATTGGTGGAATGAACACTATCTTAATGAATAATTATAGGTACTCTATCTCAAACTTAAATTTAATATTTTTGTACCAAATTCTATACATTTAGATATTTGAACATTTGGAAAATATCATAATTTTCTGTTAGCTAGAATCTTTAAGATGCCTAATCACTGCGAAATTAAAATACTCTAATTTTACAGTAATTATGTAATATCTTCAAATAAATAAATAAAAAAAAACAATCGAAATGTGAAACAAAAGCGCGCTAGACAATATTATTTCGTTGGACGCTCTCCGTTTGCAGCCATTTAAAAACGTGAAAATAAATGCCGATTTTCTAAATAGCTGGAAATTGAAAGCAGATAAGTGAGTCGTGATTACGGTATCTCACGTAAAATAATATTGTCTAGGAGGACTTGTTCCACTTTTCGATTATCTTTTATTTATTTGAAGATACCACATAATTATTATAAAATTAGCGATATCTTAATTTCGCGGTGATGCGATTTCTTAAATAATGTACACGGAGTTTCAACTTCTCACCTTTTATTATAAAAAGATTTGTCTTATAAGATGATTACAAAGTTCTTGTAAGGCTTTTCTGTAAAATGTTTTCAGTGTGCAATAAGTTTGGTGTTCCTCTGCACACAACGTGGTCTCGAAATAGGATAATTGTTATAGACCAGATGGGGGTTGGTAATACACTCGAGCTCATGGCAGCTCCAGGAGTTGGTATTAGAAGGAATTTCCGTAGCCCATGACGGCCCTCAGGAGAGGATTTTAGGTTGTTGAGCGATCAGCTTTGAACTGAGTTTTCTCGTCTCGTCGTCGTCTTTTATAGGGATCTTCTTGGAGGGAGGGCTCATGAAGGGGAAGTCGGCCCTCTTCGTAGTCTTTCCGAACCCTTTTCGTTTCTTCCTGGTGGTGTCATCTCCTTCCGTCGTCTGCTAATGTTTATTTATTATAGTAAAAATACGTCTTCGTTGTAAGAACATATGGTTTGCAATGCGTGTGAGTATAGATCCTTATAATATGTACCGGGCTACTTAATTGAAGATCGAAATATGTACATTAATATCACAATTTAATCTGCGATTTGTTGACATTTCAAGGCATAGAAAAGTGAAATAGTAATAAATTGAATCTGGAACAACATTCATCATTTCAATGTTGGAAAATGTCAGACTTTCTTGGTTTGCCATGAGAACTTTATATGCTAGAAGGAAATCTCAACGTTTACAGACACCAAATGGTCATACTTTGTTTTCACGCAATCTGCAGATCCGTCACGTTAGTTGTACCTCCACTTCATAAGAAATTGAAGTTTTCTGCTACATTACTTTCAAATCTGAGTTTTGGTGATCCTTGCGGACTATCTTTTGCAGCTTGAAGTTATGTTCCACTATTGCTGCTTGGAAACGCACTGTACCTCCAACTGCTCATGCAGTCAACAAGTATTCCATAACAATGGGCTTCACGCTGTTCTTTAATAGTGTAATTTCCAACAAATACGTTTCTGAGTATTGATCACAAACTCTGCCTGTGACGGATCAAGTTGCCGAGGGACGTTATCCCTTCCTACGTGACGAGAGGAAGGCAATAAATATGCATATGTAAGACAACTGTACCTTGCGTATTTTGGCATGCAATTCGGAGACCAAGACAAATCGTAGGCTCCTCATAAAGTTTGTGTGCAGTGTATCAATGTTCTACACTTATGGCTCAAAGGAAAGAAGACGATTTGGAATTCCAATGATATAGAGGTAGCCGCAAAACCACATTGATGATTGTTACTTTTGTTCCTGCTATGTTCGTGGGTATAGCCGCAAAAATCTAAAGCTAATCTCTTATCCTGAGAACATTCCATCGACCATACACCCCGGACCTGATGTGCCAGTACTTTTTACTCCAACTGACTTGCCAGTCACCTGTTCAGAGACTTCAGACTCGTAACATCCAGGAGTTCAAGGCTCTAATACCGAATATAAGCACTCTCTAGGCGATTCATCCCAGCTCTTCTCTCATGTTGAATTTAATGATTTGAATAGAGATCTGGGGCTTTCAAAAGAGGCAGCCGAATTGTTGGGCTCCAGATTGAAAGAAGAAAAACTTATTGGCCAAAGAACTTTGTGTCGAGAAAAGGAATTTGTTAAGTACTTAGAGGAAAACGAGAACCTGGTCTATTATTCTGATGTTTCCGGATTAATGAGCAAATGTAATATTACCTACGGTAAAGGTAAATAGAGGCTGTTTATGGATGCCTCGACAAAAAGTCTTAAAGCTGTCCTTCTTCATTACGGAAGCCTGTGTGCATCTGTACCAGTTGAATAGTCGGTGCACTTAACAGAAAGCTATGAAAACCCGGTTCTCGTCCTCAACAAAATAAAATATGCCGATCAGTGGCTGGTGCGATCTGGCAACAGTGGTTTTAGTTCATTTAAACCTATCATAATAAATTGATTGCTGACAAATGAATTTGCCTTACCAAGAATCGTTTATTTTACATAGATTTAAATGGATACAAAACATTATTGCCAGGCAGTACATGCGACATTGTTCGAGAGATTTCTTTTCAAATAGAATTTTAATAAAAATATCGATATCGATTTTACAAAAAAAAAAAAAAAAAAATCTGACATAATGGATCAAAATGGAGATCTTTTTTGGGGATGCGCACGAGACAAGATTTGTGGCTGTCTCGTCTGGAAAATGTGATATAAAATTGATGTCTCGACTCGAAAAATGTATATTTTTCTATTGGAAGAGCCGTGTCTCGACTCGAATTTCGTCAGGAAAATCCTGTCTCGACTCGTCTCGTGCGCATCCCTAATCATTTTCAAAATCGGCACACCAAACTACATACAACTCAGTGAAAACGTTTCTTGTATTTTTCAAAAGGCCTCAATTTCAATTTTGCAGGCCCGCATAATTACAGGAACACTGTAAGCAATTAAATATTAATCCACAATAATATATTTCTTTTTTCATACAGAGTGCCCATATATTTACAATAGCTAGAGGACAGGGTATTTTTTTCAGGAACTACTAAAATGTTATTACTTTCCCCAATTTTCAAGTATAATCAGAGTCATGTTAAAATCTACTCAAATGTTAACCCATAATAACATCTCTCCTTTTGCATACAATGATAGATTTCTGCCACTTTCAGTTTGAGCAGTGAGTTAAGGAAAACAATGAAAGAAACCTATTCGTGGATCATTGGAACAATATCCAAAAAACATTTCTATAGCTATTGCTTATCATTTTTACTCTGGTACGTGTCAACAGACAGACGGATGGACGAATATTACTGTTCTATAAGAATTCCCACACTTAAGTCTCTTCACCACAGCAAAATTAATCTAACGCAAATTTTAGAGTTTTTTCCTGCAATATCTTCAAAACAAATAAAGATAATCGAAAAGCAAACGCGTAGAGCACTAGACAATATGATTTTGCATGTAATACCTTTACCACAACTTACCTATCTGTTTTTGGTATGCCGCTATTTATAGAACCCGAAAAAAAAATGCTAAATGAATCGACAGTTGCAAATCGAAAACAGATAGATGAGTTGTAATTACAGTATCACATGCAAAATAATATTGTCTAGTGCATTAAGTCTTTGTTTTTCGAATATTGTTATTTGTTTTGAAGATACTACAGAAACAACTTTAAAATTAGCGGTAGTTTAATTTCGATGTGGTGAAGACCCTTAAACGTAGCACTATTTGGTAATCCAATAAAAATATAGCATGGAAATTTTAAAGTAGAATATCAACCATAGATCAATAGATAACCAAAATATGTATTATTTTCAGATTCATACACCGTTGTCAGGGTAATGATTCTAACTTAGATTTATATTGATGTGGTTGTATGACGCATTTCAGTTGTTATGGAGCCTTTGACACATCGCATATATAATGATACACGGAAACAACTAGTATTTTTATTACTGTTATTCTAGTCAAACTCATAACAAAATACAAATTACACTCTATTATTGGTTATCATTTTTCTCTATTGTCCCGCTGTATCCAATAATATCAAATATTACTTACCAATGAAATTTACTTATTAGAAAAGGTAGCCACAGTTATTGTACTCTCTGAATTGTAGTACAGGGTGGTCTAAAGATGCAGAAACATTAAAACAAAACTAGCTCAGTGAAGAAAGTACGAAATCAAACTCCGTAGGTAGAGGAAACACAGGAGAGGATACAAGAGAATCTCAACAGCTACATTCGTTTTGGGCCACCATACTTTTACACAGGAGGAAGCTCAGTTGTAGAGCGGTTATTCTATTGCGTAAGGTCCCTGGTTTGACCCTCAGTCAAGTAAGTTTGTGGTGGACAACATCGTGTCCGTGAGTTTTCTCTGGGTACTCCAATTTCCTCCCATTTTCTCATTCCACCCATTTTTCATCATCATCACTTGCCTTCATTAATATGACTCTCTTTGCCTAAAGGGAATAATAGTGGCACGCCAGAAAGCCCATGACATTGCTACACACGGTAGGTTAAATGTTTTGAGAGCAACAATACTTGACCGAAAGCCCATGAAGTGCTACACACGGTTGGTTAAGTATTTAGATAGCTACAATACTTGACTGGAAGCCCATGCCATTGCTACGCACGCTAATTAGATGTTTAGATAGCTACAATACTTGATTTGAAGCCCCAGACGTTGCTACGCACGGTAGGTAAACTGTTTAGATAGCTACAATACTTGATTGTAAGCCCATGGCATTGCTACGCATGGTAGGTTAACTGTTTAGATAGCTACAATACTTGATTGTAAGCCCATGACATTGCTACGCATGGTAGGTTGACTGTTTAGATAGCTACAATACCTGATTGTAAGCCCATGACATTGCTACACATGGTAGGTTAACTGATTAGATAGCTACAATACTTGACTGAAAGCCCATGACATTGCTACTCATGGTAGATTAAGTGTATAGATAGCTACAATACTTGACTGAAAGCCCATGACATTGCTACGCATGGTAGATTAAGTGTTTAGATAGCCACAGTATTTGTTGTAGTTAATCAATCAGACGAGATGCTCGATAATTCTATGAGATAATTATCTATGATGTTTCGATAGAGTTTAATATCTATTGAATTTAAGTGTATTAGATTGTTGAGTGGAAGTAATGGAAAACATTCATACAAAGACTGTCCCAAAACAATTAAGAAAGTATTGAAAAGAAAAAGATACTTCCTTATTTTTCATGCCTTAATCACCAAGGAAGTGACCTACTGTTCAATGAATAGAATGCAAGCCTTTCTGAGTTCCTACCATTTTTCAAACACCTTCTGGAATTATTTTTGTGGATTGCTGTTCAAGAACATCTGACAAGCTGTTAAGAGTTCTTGATTAGTCTCAAATTTTGTCACACGTAACTCTTTTACTTAAAAAAAAAAGAAAAAAAAGAAAAAAAGAAAGAAAAAGAAAAAAAGAAATGGAAATAATCAAAAGTCATATATTGACATATCAAAGTTGTAGCATTACGGTGGCATTCACTTGCTGAAAGCAACAAATAACCGATTTTCTGGCACTGTCATGGTGGAATGCCCAATTAGTTTTCATGTCTGTTTTCGTATGTTTCTCCGACTTGGAAAGAACATTTTTGTCGTCCTGTAGTTGTTGACTGTTTATTGTTCAGTATAATCAAAAATACTGATATTCACCGCTATTACAAGTCATTGAAGGCTTTTAAGGCTTTTCTTCGTGTAGGGTTAAGGCAGGGAATTTACGACTGTTCTTAAACTATTAGAACCACCTGTATACTGTTGATTTTCTCAAACTTTAGTCTTTGTAAGCTTCCTGCAGTAGATTCCTACATTTTTTTTAAAAAAACAGTAGATAACGAAACATAATCGCACACCTCTACTCTTCCTTTACACCCATTTCTTCCTGGAAACATAAACCAAAAAAGTTTCTAATACCCACTCAAGTTTATCTAACAATCAGAATAAACGTGATAAGCACCTTCTCTTTGTTTGTATAGCTATTTGTAATACTACAAATAAAAAGTCTACACATTAAAAAATGTGTCAAGATTATACACATTGTTGCCAAATGTTGATGTGAATTTTCTCAGTTGTTTTGAAACAACCTTTGTAATCATGATAATTGGAAGATATACAAGATATGTTCTTGTTAGTATTTCTCGAGTTTAAGTTAGGACGAAACTCCCTTGGGGCCGCTGTAAGCGTTAATTTTTATACTCTCTCTCAAAATTGATTTTAACTTTATTATTAAAGACTTCCTCTTAAAACAAATAATAAAAAACAAAAGCCGTTGTATAAAGTCTAGAAGATGCATTCTGGAAGGCAAAAATGTATTTTTTTAAATTTTAAAGTGCCGTGACTCACATCCCTAGTGACTGAAATGTTGAAAAAGAACCTGGTTAAAAGACAGTTACTGTATCTCCGTATTTGTTTACTTGTTTTGGGTTTAAAATGTAGATTTCGATTAGCTGCGTGCAAATGGCACCAACTTTTGATTTCTGGAAGCGACTGCTTCAAGGTCAAATTAAGGGTCAAAAATAAAAGATGTGATCATTTGGGCAATGTAGGCCAGTGACCAACTGGGACGAAATGGGTGTCATTCGATTCGTATTCACATGTACATGATTAATTCATAGGCCTATGCCATTTCCCGAAAATTCAATTTTGATCCTCAAAATTAACGAAAATTCAAGATCCAAAAATCAAGATTTTCGTTAGTTATCGGGGTCAAAATAGAATTTTCGGAAAATGGAATATCAATTATTCTTGTTTATGTACGTGTGAATACGAATCTAATGACACCAATTTCATCCCGGTCGGTCACTGGTCCTCATTGCCAAAATGGTATTTTTTAAATTTTTGACCCTAAATTTGACCTTTAAGCTGTCGGTTCCGGAAATTAGAAGTGGTGCCATTGGACATAACTAATCGAAATCTACATTTTAAACCCGAAAATGTTGAAGAATATGGTGCCACGGTTATTCCCTTTTAACCAAAACCCCTATCGATGAGTAAAACAGTGTTTGGATAATTTATTGTAGGAGCCAAACCCAATTAAGATTAAATAAAATTTGAAAAATGGACATTTCATGCTTCTTCATCTAGCATACAATAAAACTGAAAATAAATAACCAATTTCTATTATAAGGGCATAATAACAGATTACATTTAGTAAATGGAAAAGGGATTTATTGTAAAACGTGGCTTTGCTCTGAAAGATTATTTTCTTGTGAAACTTCTCCAAAATAGTTCAGATCCACTCAGACATTACCTTTGTCTATAAGACCATTATAGCAGAAGCTTTCTTTTTTGTTTTTTAATCTTTCTTGAGAAAATTGTATTTTATCAAGAAAAGAGAAGGTCTGAGCCTTTCTTTTCTCTTTTCTTCAACCCCCTTTCTCTTTTAAGCTGATCGATTTCTAAAAAAAAAAAAAATCGTATCAAACACACTAGGTTCTGTCTCAGCTGTGTTTTCTAACGAAGTTTTCCAACGTTATGTGCGGAGAATAGGAAAATTCACCAGAGAGTTTCATCCACTCGACGATAGATGGCAGGCAGACTGACGCAGACAAGCAATACACGAACATTTTTAAGCTTATAAGCGAGACAATCTCTCTTGTATCGTAAATCTGAACTCAATGGGTTTTTCTTTCAGAAAACACAAGCAAAAAAGAAAAGAAAGTAAAAAATAATGCAGAAGAGAAGGGATGTACTGCACCCGACGTTGTTTCATTAGTACAAAAGGAAAAGGTAAAAACGGTTTTGTTTCTAAGTGTAAGTTTCACATCTTTCACGCTGATTGAAGTTCAGGTACCTGTCGCTAGATGTCTCTACCTCCTTACAATCTTGGTGTTTCTTCCTTAATATTTGAAATAATCAGTAATAGAGATTATTGATACGTAGAACAATTAACAGTATATCGTCAATATATATCAGCGGTTTAAATCTTGTTATTTTTTTCATAGATTACTCTTTTCAGTGGCGTATTTAGGGAGTCTTCCGGGCTTAAGCCCCCCCAAATTTCATTTACTATATTAAAGTAAACGAAATATTTTGCAGACTTTTCACAGTTCCAGAAATAAAGTTAGCAAAGCCCTCCCTCCGAAACAAAATCGTAAATACGCCACTGGCTCTTTTTTTAGGCTATATAAAACTATTTTCGAACTTCATTTGATTTTTCGAGAAAAAAATGAGGTGAAGACAAAATATAGTGCAGAATTTCTCAAGTTATGGTACGCATGCCACTTTTGGTGGTATGCACCGTTTATTAATAATGAATATGCTTTGGCGGTATGCCACTGGAAAAGGTAGAGAACTCCCTGTCAGTGGCAGATCTAGTCTATTAACATTAAAGTCTATTAAAATTAGAGTATTAACATGAATAGGGTTGCCTTACAAGACAGGCGTTGAGAGTGTAATGGTCCCCAAAGAACATGTAGTGAAAGTGATGTACAGAATATTTGTTTCTATTCAAAGAGATCTGTCTCCTCTTGCTTCCTCTCGTGGCCAACTCTAAGAATGAATTCGGATATGGATACTCTTCGGTGCAAAGCTTCCATCGTAGTCGAATCTTAATTCAGAAACTGGATAAAAGGAATAAGCACTCATCGTTGACTATTCTTAATTGAGAACATCGATTAAAAGAGAGAGAAAAAAAGGCAGTTATTGAATTCCTGTATTTACCCTATACTGTTATGCAATCCCGCTAAACCACGAAGAAATGGGGGTTGCATTAATGCAAGGCGTTCTCAGAAACCGAGAGAAAACTGCAACGTTTTCACATACTCTCAAATCAAAACCAAACCCCCCGGATCCAAAAATAAAAAAAAGCTTCGTACAGCATAAGAACTGGTTAACATATATATCCATTTATAAAATTTGAAGGTTGTAGGTCACCCATTTCTATGTGAAATTCACTAGTAAATGCCCGTGCATGTTACTGTGGGTAATATTTTTAGCTTTTTCTTCTGTATCTTTCCCACAGAGTTCGCACAACTCGAAGTCTTGTACAAAATTCGAACTTCTGATATGAGCAACTTCGTGAACATCTCTCAACCCATTTTTTTCCATTCTAGGTAAATCGTTTAAAAATGCTGAAACACATTTTAGTTATTTTAAATGAAGAGTTCAAATACCAAATTTCATGTCTGTAGCCTTAAGGTATACCAAAATTTGCACATCTCATTATAATAATTGCAATTTTTATTCATTTTTCTTCCCACCTTTTTTGTTTCTTTTTGGACTAAATATATAGAAACAAATATTGAGTCACGTGTCTGTTTTTTTTTTTAATGAAAAGTAAAAATACTTAATTTCATGTCTCTAATATTTCTCAGATACAGAGATCATATGATAATAACTGCAACTCCAACTACCCCTCTTCAAGGGCGCCGATTTCTCTGTAAATTTAGGGGGGGGGGGCATTCAGATGCAGAAAGCCTATATGAAGATTTTAAGACAAATTGCATTCAAATTATGCCAAATATTGTATATTATTAAATAATGTGAGGGGCCCCACATGAGCTTTAGGACGCCTGGGCCCCCCGGCTTTCCAGAATCTGCGCCCTTGCCCCTCTTTCCTAGCGAATTTCCAAAAATTCTTCACTAGCAATATCTCACATCACAAAACCTATGTATACTGTTCAAATGCCAAGTTTCTAGCTTATCCAGTTTCGCGATGAAGTTAATCAGTCATTTAGTGAATGAGCCAGTCAGAACTTCATCTTTTATGTGTTTAGAGATGGTAGCTGTAGCTCCTAAAAGTCACATTAAATTGAATCATGGGAACTCCTAATATACTTTCTAATATTCTTTGCTTTCTTTTAGAAAAAGCAGTCAGATGAAGATAATAAAGATAGTAAATGAATCGGTTCAGACTTACTCAATGCAATTGCCAGAGGGAGACTGAAAATTGTAGAACAATCGTTTAAGACTGGGATTTTATGAACTGTGATGAGAGAGATCTCATTTTCATGACTCATTTCACATGCTTAGAGACTCACTTGACAACATAATTATCCAAAACAGTTGTAAAACGTAATAAACAGAGACAGCTTACAATTGATTCCTTTCTCGTAGTCAACTAAATTCCAAGAAGAAAAAAAGAAAGAAAGAAAGAGAGAGAGAGAGAGAATGTTAATTTAGTTGTTAAAGAGTAAACGATATCTAAGTTGTTAATTACAAAATTTTCTTTTCAAACGTAACGTCAAAATTTGCTTCTCTCTCCTAATTTAACGTTCCACGATTATACCCGTTAGGCTAAGGGAGACAGATGATTAAGGCAAGTGAATGGTGATGGAAGAATTGGTGGAATGAGGTTGTGGGAGAAAACTGGAGTACCCCGAGAAAACTCACAGACACGATGTTGTCCACCACAAAGTTATATGACCGTGGATCGAAGCAGGTACCCCAAGTGACAGAGGTAAGAGAAGAGAGTTCTGGCACTGAGACACCGTGCCTACAACGTCAAAATTCACACTGTAACCAGTGTTCCTTCCAGTCATGTTTTTGGGGGCACTGAGAGTGCCCTCCCGGAGAAGACCAAAATAATACGTTTATAACATAATAACGAATAGAATAGTGCCAGCAGTGCCCCCCAGAATACTAAGGTGGTGCACCGGAACATTATGTCTGAAAGAAACACTGACTATAACGAATCTGCTTGCTCCATAGAAACGTGGTGTGTCAAGGATGCCCATAGATTTCATAAATCTCAGACATTTTTAGTGAAGACTCCCAAACTTTCTGTAAGCCCTCCTCAATGGTCCTTAGCACTGTTGCCAACTCCATTTTTATTAAAATAGTCCAGTAACAAGAGTCACAGGTTTAACATATCTTTCCTTCTTCTACGAGGTGTAATCACAAAATACGATGAAAAATTTGATTAGAAACAAAGTAAAAGCTTATATGGAATTTGATGTAATATCTTTCAAAGTACGCCCTTGGCTAGCAATGTACTTATCTCAACGTTGAGAAGTTCGTGGCTAAGTGGTTAGCGTACGCGCCTTTGGTGTAGGGGACCCGGGTTCGATTATCGGAGGGAGTTCATGTTGTTTGGATTCCACGTTTATCAATAGGTTCACGTCTCATACAGCATTGATGCTGAAAGGGATCTTAAAATCAACTCAACTTATCCAAACGTTGGCTCCATGACTGGAAGTATTTCTGGAAGACTTTTGGAAGGGCGTTCAGCTGTTTTGTCGTAGCTCTCCGAATGTCAGGTGTCCAAACGTTGTCCTTTAAACACGGTTTTAATTTTGGGAAAGGGCCAGAGGTCGCGTCATGTTACATCTCAGAGTAAATGGATGTGGACAGACAGGCATATTTTTTTCGACCAAAAACTATTGTTTGTCAGTCAAAAGTAGAGGAACGAATTTCGCACTTACTCTTCTCATTTCCAAATCGGTGGTTAAAATGCTTTTTACGAACCTGTACGAGATGTTTAGTTCTTTTAAAAGCTCTAGAATAGTCACTTACCTGTTTGAACGAACAACTTTTGCCACTTTTAGCACGTTTCCTTCTGTTTTTGAAGTTAACGGACGTCCCAAACGTTGTTAGTCTTCTACCGACTCTTTTTCGCTTTTAAATCGCTCATACCACTTGTAAACATTCTTCAGAGTTACAACATTATCGTCATACACCAATGTCAACATTTCATGCATTTCTTTATCACTTTTTTTTTTTTTTTTTTTTTTTTGCAAGTTGAAACAAAATTTAATGTCCATGCATTGTTGATGCGCGACAGACACGGTAAACACATCACTAGCGGCGCTGGACACTGACTGACAAGTGAGAACGTGTTCCAACTTGACCCTACGTGTCTCAACGGATCAGGCTATCGGAAAAATTGCATCAAATGCTTGTAGCGCCAGCAGTTGCTGCTGAAAATAAATTAATCCACTGTAATTTTTGATTACACCTTGTATTTTAAATTTAAAAACTTGAACAGCCTCTATGGAAAAGCATATGTGACAAAATTGGTCGTACGCATAACCGTGGACTACAGGCATTTTGATGGAAACTTCAAGTTTGAAAACAAATCACACGTGAAAGAAGAAAGCTTAAACTTTTTTACGTCCCTCCAACATTTATCGTGGTTGCTTCCCTCATTCTTTCACTGTCACAAATTATTTCCTAAAGTAGATTATAACCAGGAATGCAGTGAAGCCGGAGCGACGCTCCGGTACAACTTTTGAGGGAAGAGCGACGTTCCGGTACAGAATCTCCAAAATTCAAATGATAAGTCAAATTAGTTTACAATATTCGTGGCTGGGGCCGTTGTGGCTCAGTGGTAGAGCGGTCATTTTTGATGCGTGGGATCCTTGGTTCGATTCTACCTTGCGTCAAGTGAGTTATGTGGTAGACCAATATCGAGTGCGTGGCTTTTCTCGGGATTCTCCAATTTCCTCCCACTTTCCTCATTGCACGATTTCATTCATTTCTCATCATTACTGTCTCCTTCAACCTCACCGGGATAACCGTGGGACGTAAAGCTCCAACATTTCATTTCATTTTCATTTCAATATCCATGGATGAACCATAGTTTAAGATAGAGGTCATTCGTGGCTAAGCGGTTCACGTACACGCCTTTGGCGTGGGAGTCCCGGGTTCGATTCCCGGCGGGATTCCGAGTTAATCAGTAGGTCCGGTCTCATATAAACTCGCTGCTGAAAGGGACGTTAAAATTTTTAAAAAGTCACCAATTCTTAATTTAAGATTTTTTTAGCTTGAAATTTCATATTTTTAACCAAGAAATAGTGTATGGATTTTATGAACATTGATACGAAACAAGTGTATCAATAATTCCATATAACAATATTAAAACTGGTAAACAATTAAAATATGTTTATATTATATTGTGGGTTGTCTTATCTCTCATCAAGCATCCCGTTACAGATGAATTTGGCACTAGGACTCTGATTATAAGTTCCTTGTGTAGCAGTGAAAACTATTGACCATAGATTAAGCCTAAATTTCTCAATTGTGTAGAGTGGAAAAGAGAATCATAAATGTTAATTAAGTCTTTTATAGCATTGTGTATTCGTCAACTGCATTTATAATTGAGTTCTTTTAACACTTTTTTTTCATGTTACAATCTACAAATTTCAGGATTTGTACTTGGATGTACGGTTTGCTACGTCGGAAAACCAAAATATCTGTTTATCTTCGTAAAATATCTGTATTTTTTTTATTAAACTATCTTTAGAAATGTATGTAATGATTATTTGTATTTATCTCAGTTTTATGCTAATTCTTCAAAACAGTGATCCTATTGAATAGACAGTGTCAAAACAGAAGACACGAAATACTTGCCTTGTGCAGTTCTAAGGCACCATAAATGTCAATGACATACACAGAAAATCGTTTCTGTGTGTGTGTGAGTATGTATGTCTATATGAGAGTTTAAGTTCATATTTCTGTTTGATATATATATAATAATACAAAACTAGATATTCCTGTAGACCAGACCAAACACTCCTGTTTTCCGTGATGTTTTTAAAAATCTGTAGATCTGGCAACTCTTAACTGAAGCTTCCCAGTGGCTATACGGTTTGCTTGCATTCTAAGGCACCATAAATGTCAATGACATACTCAAAGAGACCTACGTTTGATTCCTGGCGGGAGCTCGTATGATTCGGATTTCAAGTTAAGCTTATAGGTTCACGTCTCATACAGCCTCTCTGCTGAAAGAAACGCTTAACTCCACTTCAATCCAAAAATATGACTGTAGTAGGCACAGATGTTAGCGCGATATTGCCACATGGTCCCCATGCCTCAGGACGTATGGTGCCTGTGGAATGCCCTAGAACCACGTCTCTAAATTTGGGCAAATTTTTACCCATGAAAGGGTACGAGATTGAACCTAAAATCTACAGAAGTACGTATCCAGGTACTATATAACCATACCAAATTTTTAAATTTGGCAATTTCCAAAATTTAAGGAGGAAGTTCCTAGGTACCCATTCCGAAAATTACGATATGAGCCAAGGTACCCCTGCCAAATTTTAGAGGAGTGATCCTAGACACTTCTAGGTCATTGATCCCGGGCCAGGGACCATGGGTCCTGAGTCCGGGGCAATGGGGCAAAATCATGCTAGCGTCTGTCCCTATTGCTATGACAATACTGATAGAAATAAAAGATAATGCGCTCAAGAGAGACCGATTACTATCGTAGGTTTTTGAGACAGTGAGCTTTCTTAACAACTGTATCGACCACAGTACAAAATTTAAAAAAGGAAATTATTTGGTACTTTGATAATTTCTCTACTCTACCCACAATAAACACTAAAGAATCTACTACAAAACAACTGTAATACATAACTTAACCTTTCTCATTCAGAAAAGGAGAGATCCTGTTGGCTCCGAACTACAGGAGTCGGCCTTCATCACAGAACGCAGATCCTAATGCACCGTCAATGGCTGTATGGAAGCAAATCGTGTTTTAAAAAAGCGTCATTTTGTTGTCTTATGTACGCAGCTAACCGAAGGAGTTAGTAATTAAATTTAGATTCTTGAAAAAGAAAATACCGTGAACACTGAACTCTTTGTTCAACAAACTTAATCTACTTCTCGGAGTTTAAGTATCTTACAATTACTTTTAACTCTATAGTGGAAATACTAATAAACTTAAGTCCATTTAGTGTGAGAAATTGCAGTCTTGCTTTTCATTTTCCTATCTGATGGGATTACTAGTGGCTTGTAAGCATTCCTAGTGATATTCCGGGCTCAGTGGTAAAGCGTTTACCTCTGGTGCGTTGATTCGATCCCCGTTCAAGTAAGTTTGTGGTGGACAAGATGTGTCTGTGGGTATTTCCAGGGTACTCCCCGTTTCCTCCCACATTCTTCTTCCACCTTTTTTTCTGTTAATAATTCGCTTGCCTTAATCATCGTCTTGCTTAGCCCAACGGACATAATCGTCGTACGTTAAACTGAAAGATAGTGTTTCTCTGGTGGTCTTAACGTGTTTATCTGGTGAGGAAATGCGATAATTTGTTGATAACGCTGGTAATGTCGATAAAAGTACTGCAAATCATTGGAGAGCGTGTAGATTGTTCATTGAATGGATACACGATAGAAGATTAATTGAAATCCTTAAAAATACAATCAAATGTTTTGAAGTTGGACGACTGCTTCGATACATGGCAGTAATATGCCTTGAGTTGCACTTAATGACCGACTGGTGGTAGAGTGTTGATGGAAGAACGATCAACGCGGCAGTATCAGTTTCAATATAGCCACCCCATTGTCCATATGTACCACGTGACAGTGGTCGGCGCTCTGGTTTTTGAGCAATGAAAGGGGTGAAACCAATTGCAATTCATCGCAGGGTGGCAGCAAAGTATAGTGATTACTGTTTATCCTTGCAGCAAGTATACTAGTAGTGTAGGAAGTTTAAAAGTGGCATTACATCTGTGGAGGATGCTCGTCGACCGGGACATGCTCGCCACGTAGTGACGCACGAAAACATTGCTTTGCGTTACAGCTTGTCAAGGAAAACAGGTGTATTACGCTGAAAGAAATAGTCACAATCATGAATATTAGCTTTTGTTTTAGTTCAACACATTGTACATAATGTTCTACATTTCAAGAAGGTATCTGAAAGATGGATCCCACTTCAGTTGACTGTTGAATTGAAAGATCGTCGCGTCGACGCGTGTGAAGAACTTTTGTGTAGTTTCAACGCGGAAGATGATGCATTTCTGGACAGGATTGTTACAGGCGATGAGATCTTGTCTTACTATCATCAACCAGAAACCTAAAAAGCGAACAAGGAATGGCTGCATAACTCTTCACCGAAACCAAAATATTCCGCAGTAAACCATCAGCAGGAAAGGTCATACTCACTCTCTTCTGGGATGCAAAGGGAGTAATTTTGGAACAGTATATGGAAATAAGAGTGACAGTGTCTCGTATTCAAACCTGCTGAAAAATCAACTTCGCCCTGCAGTTTGGTGTAAACGACGAGAACTTCTGTCCTCAGGTATCGGCCTACTGCATGACAACGTCCGACCACATACTGCCCGTTTGACTGCTGAGATCATCGATAACATCAAATTTGAGTGTGTCATTCATCCACCTTATTCACCACACCTTGCCCCCCAGTGACTTTCATGTATTTGGACCACTCATAGAAGTGATGGGAGGCAAGAATTTCAATAGTGATGAAGAGATGAAAAATACGGTGCACAAGTGGCTAGAATCTAGACCAAATGAATTCTTCCAACTTGGTATCGGATCGGCACTTCCAAATCGGTGGAATACTTGCATTCAACGTCAAGGGAGTTACGTTGAAAAAATAAGAGATAAGATTTCTTTTCATTGTCACATTCTAAAATGTATTGCACTTTTAAGGTTTTCATTTGATCGTCCCTCGTACTTCAGTCTTGGAAGTCTCGGATTGGTAGAAACTTACTTGAACTCTATACTATTACGTAGAACTTTGACTAAAGTTGAGAGAGAGAGAGAAAAACTCTAATTAGATACAACTATAATGGTGTCTTTCATACGTTCTTTTGTGTTTTCGTAGAGACAGTCCTTGGTGCAAAAAGTAGCAAATAAAGTTATAAGTAGATAGAAGGACAAACCATGAAAAACTGAATCATTTCTTAGAAGGTATTTTCGTTCTTTTGCCGTTTGAGACTTTATATTTTATCTTAAGAACCAGACAAATATGACGTAAGTTAGCTATAAAGTAAGAAACAAAATGACAAACACCAGCAGTTCTGGCACAGAAATTTCTTCTTCCCACAAGCGCTAAAGGAGGTAAAATATTAAGTTTATATTTTTCGTTCTCTTGGAGGCTTCTGTCTCGAGTTTTAACAAAACCGGAAGCCAAAAATTGTGGGTCAAACTCGTGGCGTATGCTTTCGTACATTCATTGCCACAAAGTTATTAGAAGCAGATATTCTTTTTTTTTTTTTTTTCTTGTTTTGCTTCTACAAACTAAATAAACTTACGCATACTCATTTTGCTTTGCCATCCTTCCTCTACATTCTGACCCCCCCTTTCCCCGACTTTCCTCTTACACCAACAAATATATGAATAGCTGTTTCCGCTTTTAACTCGTTTACCCAGTAGTTACAAACGGCAAGTGTTGAAATTTATACGACTTCTTAAAAGCGTTTAATTGACGCAGAAGTATTTCATGACGTTCACGTGGATTTTGCTTTTTTTATTTATGTATTCATTTCATTAATTTATCAACAATTGCGCCAAATACAGCACGAAGCTTTATATATGTTATTGAAGGTATAAAATTGTAAAAAATATAACTTAAAAATAAAGTTGTACATAATATAGCAGTTGTTAATCTCCCTGGTGGCAATATGGTTAGCTTTTTGTTTTTGTTTAACCACGTAGCGTCCTTTTCAGAGCCAAGACAACACAAGGAAAGATAACGTATATCGCATACGTAAAAACGTAGGTTACATGCGTAAATCTTAATGTACGACTCTATACACCATCCTGCAGGTTTTATAATACTGTCGATATAAGTCTTCCAAATAAACGTAATTTCCGTATGAAACAAAGAAATGCATATAGGGAGTCAGGATCTCACGTACAGATGGACGTTTATAACATATAGCTGTCGTATATAACACACGTATACGTATTTAATATAAGGAAGACTATTAGATTTCAGACGTCCTACAGTGGCATGACGTAACATCTAAGCGGAAAAAGCAGTACGTATGTAACATATCTATAACGTAAGGTCCGTATAGGTTTCCGTAGTAAACTTACACATTTCGTATATTTGTACAATATAACGCTGTCGGGATAGCGAATTTTTCTCAGTGTATGTGAGACGTGTACAGTCATCGACAAAAGTTCTTTCCGTTTAATGCAATTGGTTTCTTAAATAACTTCAGAATGGAAAAAACAATTTGCGTACAGTTTTTGGCAAATTAAAAAGAATGTAATTTTATGTACATCCCAGTCATACCACAGTTATTCCAAAAATAAGTTTTACCAAACAGAAAAAAAACTTTCATACCGCGGTGGCTTAGTACTAGAGCGTTCACCTCTAGTGCTTGAGGTCCCTGGTTCGATCCCAGTTCGAGCCAAGTGAACTTTGTGTTGGAGAAACATCGTGTGCGTTGGTTTTCACGGACTTCTCCAATTTCCTCCCACTTTCTCCATTCCACCATTTCATTCATTATTTTATCATCACCGTCTCCTTTAGCCTAGCCGGCATAATCGTGGAACGTAAAACTCAAAGATTTCATTTCAGAAAGAACTTGTGTCTCTGATTGCACCTACAGTTTAAGATAGGGTTTTCAACTCTGAGAAGTAACACATGCAAGCATACACTCATAATTCTCGAAATGAAGAATAATTATATTTTAAATTTTGAAAGATATAGTCTAGTTTGAAAAAAAAAAAAAACAGTACGTTGGCAACTCTAGTTCAAGGTGGAATCGCACCACCGTAATGTGTTCAATGGTCTTCCATCGGGAATTAAATCCGACTGCTACGTGCACCAACGGCTAGCGTGACCAATTGAAGAGTAGTATACGGTTATTGTACACTTTACAGTATCTTCGACACAAGATTCGCGGCGGAGCCCATATGATTTGGAAAATGAAATGAAATTTTTAAGTTTTGAGACCCACGGTTATGCCGGCTGGGATAATGGAGACGGTGATGATGAGAAATGAATGAAATCGTGGAATGAAGAAAGTGTGAGGAAACGGGAGAACACCGAGAAAACCCACGCACATAGTGCTTGTCCACCACAAAGTTCATTTGGTTTTAGCGGGGATCAAACCAGGCACCCCACACACCAGAGGTGAATGCACTACCACTGAGCCATGCCAGCCCATTTGATTCGGATTAGCGGGAGAGCTCATATTACACTGTTCAACAAATTTTGATCGAAAGTATGTAAATTCTTTGAAATTGCGATTTTTACATTCATTTAAGCATAATATGAAAGGAAATGATAATTTAAGAATTTTCTTAGCTCAGGTTGTGAAAAAAACGCCCTTGTGCAACAGTAGCTGCATATATACAAATGTATTAATATTTATAGAACATTTAAGCAAAATCCTTGTAAAAACCTACATTTCACTTTTTTTTATCTATTTCACTGTGATGTGATAAGCTGGGGAGTTAAGAAGTACCCTAACCTATAGCTTTCTATACCCTTGTACTTCCTTTTTCAAAATTGCTCAAATACCAGTTTCACAGTGATACAGAATAAAGTAACCGTGGTCAAGTTAAACATTAACAATTCCGTAATAGAAATCAGTATTAACATCAAAACATGAAAAATATGTACAAATACCTTTTTTGTGCAAGAACTACACTGCAATGTAGACAAAAGTTTCAAATAATCCCTTGCACAGGATTACGTTTATTTTATTTTGAGCGTCTTCGCTTGGCTTGCCTTTTGTAGGTTACATCTGGAGCATCCCTTGCAATAGTCCAACAGTAGTCGGCCAATATGTTAGAACTCCACTTTCCCTCATATCTCTTCTCCATGGTTGCAATATCTTGATGGAAACGCTCACCATGTTCGTCACTTACTGCTCCACAATCTTCGGGAAAGAAGTCTAGATGTGAATGAAGAAAGTGGTTTCAGAGACATATTGCAACCAAGATTTTCGTACCACAATAACAACCTTCCTACCAGTTGTTTGTAATTTGTTGCTCGGTGTCTTCCCAAGAACTGTGAACAAACACTCTTCAAGCTTTCCCCCGCAGCTTTCTCCTCAACTTGGAGAATTTCGTCGAACTTGTAATCTTTGAATAGTTGCCTAATCTGTGGCCCTATGAAAACACCCTCTTTAACTTTGGCATCACTTAATCGAGGGAATTGTCCTCTTAGGTACTTATAGGCTTCATCCTCTTGGTTCATGCTCTTAACAAGACTTTTCATAAGACCTAATTTAATATGTAGAGGGTGAAGTAAAATTCGGTTACGATCTACCAGTGGTTCATGCTGCACATTTTTCACTCCCGGCTGAAGAGTTTCTCTGGTACTCCAATCACTTTTGCGGTAATGAGATCCACGATCTCTACTGTCCCATTCACATATAAAGCAACAATACTTTGTATACCCTAACTGCATACCTAGGAACAGTGCTATTACTTTAAGGTCACCACAAATGAGCCACTGAAAATCGTAATATTTAATGGCTTGAAGTAAACGTTTCAAGTTTTCATAAGATTCCTTTATATGAACTGCGTAACCTACTGGAATTGAAGGAAGTTAATTTCCAATATTAAAAGCACTGCCTTTAAACTCACCTTGGACGAATGTATAAAGAGCCTCCACTCCGTAGGTTCGTAATTAATTTTAAGTGCCCTCATGAGACCATTTACATCTGTACATGCCACAAATGTGTCTTCCATAGTAAAAAATGAAGTGAACATCTTCTCCCTATTCCGATACACTGAAATATTTACTTTTTCCTGCAATACATTCCATTGCTTTAAGCGTGACGCTAAAATTTCGGCTTTGCATTTCGAGAGGTCCAAGTCTCTGATTAGATCACTTAGTTCCTCTTGAGTAAGTCTATGTGGTTCACATGGAGGTTCTTCTACAACAAACGTAGAGTCCTTCGAAGTACTTGATTCAGGAGCTTCAACTTCTTGATCATCATCAGAAAAAAGATCGTACTCTTTAGGTGGGTCAGGAACAAGTAGTCCTTCTCCATGTGGAACAGGGCGCATTGCAGAAGGAATGTTAGGATAGATCAAGGCCCGCTTCTTCTTCGTGGAAATTCCCTTCTTGACGGAAGGAACCATACAAAAATAACAGTCTCTGATGTGGTCGCTTGGCTCCCTCCAAATCATGGGCACTGCAAAATGCATTGAGCGCCCCTTCCCATTAATCCAGTTTCTTAGATTGCTGGCACAAGTGTTACACACAATGTGGGGTGCCCAAGATTTATCTTGGTCTCCAATTTTACAACCAAAGTAATATTGATAGGCTTTAATTATTAGTGGTGTTATAGTCTGCTTTTGTGAGGAAAACGTCACTTCCCCACACACGTAGCAGAAACTATCCGCACTGTTTACACAATTCCGCGGCATTTTTGTTTATTGAATTCCTCATAATGTCACATGAAATAGTTCCGACAACTATTTAAAAATATACATTCGAAATACCAAAATTTTTGCGTACTTGTAGTTGTATTTTTATATCCTGCACTACACAAACGTCACACCCAAAACGCTGATAACTGCACTAAACCTGTCTTTCTAACAATAGCAGAACACTACTGAGATAAGGAACACAATGAAACCAAGCGTTCATGTAGTTTCTCCAGTGTTGCCGGATCAGTGTAACATTTTACCCCCAAACGAAGCGAATATATGTATTTTTAAAGCGTTATTATTAGACATGCCTGTAAAATGAAAAGTAGAGCTAATATTCGAAAATAACTTTCAAATTCGTGATCAGCACCACAAAATCAATAAGAATTAGCTGATTTTGTTCAATTTACATTTTCGTTGTTGAACAGTGTTATACTTTAAAGAAGTCTAGGACAAATGGACAAATAATGTATAAAAACAATAGAAGTTGGTACACAGAATACAGTGACTACACTAGTAATTGCTAATTAAAAAGTAGAAAGTTGATATTTTCGATATATAGTAAAGTTATATATAATAGAGACCTAAAATGTGAATGGGATGTAAGAACAATGGTAGGAATAGTAGTACATGGCTTCAACAACAAAAACAAACAAAAAAAAAAATGGCAGAACATTAAATTATGATTTAATAGAGGCAACTCAAATGCATGATATGTACAGTATTGAACCATATTTTACAGCACAGAAACACTGACTCTGAGATGAAATAATGAAACACGAGTGAAAACGTATTACTAATAGACCCTATAGATATGAAGAAGATTGTAGAAAATTATTTAGTAGTACGGGAAATTAATGAGGAAGCGTTCCAACAAATTGCAAGAAAAGGGAACAATATGAAGTATAATTAAACACATAAGTGGGAACATTTGAAAACAAACTGTTGCGAGAGATACAATAAAAAGTACAGTGGGAGGAAAAAAGACGAAGAGAAAGAAGAATGTAAGTGATAGACAGATATATTTAGTGCTGACTCTTCAGAGAGAGTCATACATCAGTAAAAATTTTATAGCTAGAAGCTAAGGAAGAGAGACAATTTAATGTACAGTCAGTTCTTTCCGTTTGATTAAAAAGAATGTAATTCTCTGTACGTTAAGGCCATACCACCGTTGAACGTTCCAACCCTACGAACGTTATTCCCGAAATAAATTTTACCAAACGAAAAAAGAACTATTGTCGCTGACTGTACAAATTCTTGTATATAGCTTTCTGCAGTTGAAAGATACTTCATTTCCCTAGCCTAGTGGTTTCCAACCTTTCTTGCATAACGAAATTCTTTACTGGATGTCTAACGACGTCCTTCTATTATTTACTAAATGATACCGAATAAAGAAACACGAATGTCAAGACGTAGAATAGCATTCCAGTGGACGACTCTCCTAAGATGTTCCGAAGCTTCTGCGACCAGTCCCGCTCGAAGGAATGTATGTAAAAAATTAACATGGTAATAAATTGTTCTAATATTATTAAGTATTTTATTTCGAGGCAGTGCCGGAAGTTATTGAACTCATTGCGTTAATTTAATGTAGGCACAAAATAACTTACTATTATTTTCTTCAACCTTCATCTGACATTCCGTTTTCAAGTTACAACCCTTTTTATATCATTTCTGACCATTTTTTCCCTTGGCTATAATACCGAAATGATGCATTTGTGTATTCATGTTGGTCACAAAATACCTACTATGTTATTTTCTTCAACCTTCATCTGACATTTCGTTTTCGAGTTACAATCCTTTTTATATCATTTCTGACCACTTTTTTCTTGGCTATAATACAGAAATGATGCATTTGTGCATTCATGTTGGTCACAAAATAACTACTATGTCATTTTCTTCGACTTTCATCTGACATTTCGTTTTTTAGTACAATTCTTTTTACCGTATATCATTTCAACCAATTTTTTGTTGTCTATAACATCGAAATGATACATTGCTAAACCCATGTTGGCCACAAAATAATTATTATGTTACTTTCTTCGACCTTTATTTGACATTGCGTTTTCGAGTTACAATCCTTTTTACATCATTTCGACCATTTTTTCCTGGATATGATACCAAAATGATGCATTTGCTTACCCATGTTGGTTACAATATAACTATTATGTTATTTTCCTCAACATCCATCTGACATTCTGTGTTTGAGTTACAATCCTTTTTATATAATTTCAGCCAATTTTTTTTTTCCTGGCTATAATATCGAAATGATGCATTTTCACACCCATGTTGGTCACAAAATAACTACTAAATTATTTTCTTTGACCTTCATCTCACATTTCGTTTTCGAGTTATAATCATTTTTTAATATCATTTGAACCAATATTTACCTGGCTATAACACCGAAATGATGTATTTGCGCATTCATGTTGGTCACAAAATAACTTACTATGTTATTTTCCTCGACTTCATTTGAAAATGAAATGAAATCTTTTAAAGTTTTACGTCCCACGGTTATGCCGGTTAGGCTAAAGGAGACGGTGATGATGAGTGATGAATGAAATGGTGGAATGAAGAAAGTGGGAGGAAACGGGAGAACCCCGAGAAAACCCACGCACACGATGTTTGTCCACTACAAGGTCTACACAGCGCGGATCGAACCAGGGACCCCAAGCACCGGAGGTGAGCGCTCTACCACTGAGCCACCGCGCCCCCTAACCTTCATTTGACATTCCGTTTTTAAATTACAGTCCTTTTTATATTATTTCAATCAATCTTTTCCTGGCTATAACACCGTAATGATCCATTTGTGAATCTATGTTTGAAACAAAATGGTTAGTATGTTACGTATTTTCTTAGACCTTTATCTGACATTCCGTTCTCGAGTTACAACCCTTCTTATGTCATTTTGACGGATCTTTTCCCGGCTATAACATCGAAATGATGCAATTGCGCACTCATGTTGATCACAAAATAACTAGTATGTTATTTTCTTCGATCTTCATCTCACAGTTCGTTTCCAAGTTATAATCCTTTTTCAAATCATTATGACCAATTTTTTTCTGTGCATCATTAACACAGAAATGATGCATGGTCTATATTTTTGTTCATGGTTTCATTTAAGGATTTAGTTCCCAACGTTTTTTGGTGTTGTTTCCTCAAACTCTGTATTTGCTGAAGATACGTACAAATCTGAATTC
The DNA here is from genome assembly GCF_964235325.1 of Thermobia domestica. Lineage (NCBI taxonomy): Eukaryota > Metazoa > Arthropoda > Insecta > Zygentoma > Lepismatidae > Thermobia > Thermobia domestica. The sequence continues at coordinate 21,762,883 of NC_137469.1, read as the reverse complement.
ATCCAAAGTTTAAACCAAACTCAGAGAAGATGACCAGAAACAGGCTCGGAAACTATTTTTTTAAAAAGTCCGTCTCCCCTTTATTGAGGTCCCCGTTTCTCTCGTCATCGTGTAGTGTGTACGCGTATGAAATAGTGTGCGTTCTATTTCAAAACTAACGTCTAAAACACAAAGCACACTGTGGGCTGGCTACTTCCTTTGAGTTCAAAAACTTCTCCATTAATCGCATTACCTTCGCACTGGAAAAACACTTTTGGGTACTCCTTTAATGACTGGAAGACAAGGTCTTTACAAAAGGAAGAAGACACAGTTCGATGAGTTCCAGGGAATATTACTCCCCTCTCTCTTCCATCTTCCTCTTTGGTACTTTTTCTTTTTAACGAAAACAACGATGCATGAAAGATGAAAAATGAATGAAAGGAGACGAAAAAAAGAAACTTGGTTTCGTTCAAGTCGATTTAGTCTTTTTCTGTAATGTTAATTTTAATCAAGTAGTAAGTAAAAAGTTCATTTTCCATTAGGAACATGTCACGTCTAATGTTTTAGTTATGACTGATAAAAGATGTATATGTAGTGTGAGAAATTCCAGTAATCAGGCTTTTTTTTTTTTTTTTTCGCTTGTTCATTCTTACAAGAGTGTAAGTGAATATCCACTCTCGTAACTTCGAATATTTCGGTTGGAATACTAATGGTGTCATAAAATCCCCTGTCTACTTCATCCTAACGAATCTTCATTTAAAATATTAAAAACAAGCATAAAAACATATAAAATATCTTTAGAAACCGAAAACAAACCAGAAAAGATTTAAAATTAGTTCTTCTTTCTGTCTTTCTCGTCTTCTTTCTTGTTTTCTTCCTTACTTATTTGCTTGCTTTCTTAAGGTATAGTATTGCCGAAATCTTCCAATTTCAATTTTCCTATCTCGAATCCCCCTTCATACAACAATGTGTTTATACCGAGCTTAGTGGGTCATTTTTTTCAGAGGCAAATCATAGTTGGCAGCAAAAACGTTCAAAGAAGTCTCTGCGGCTCAGGTAGTAGCTTCACATTTGCAGTTAAAAAAAAAAAATGTTTTAAACCTAACTGAGAAAGCAAAACTGATTTGTATGTGTGTGTGTGAGAGAAAGAGTAGTCAATTAGCGCGCTATCCACTTGACAGTCCACTGTAGGAAACAAACAATTGTATTTGAAAAAAAGAACAGAAAAAAAGGGCATGTGAAATTTGATTGAGCATGCGATATAACCAGGTTCCATTTAAAACAATGTGTTTGTTTTGTTTTTCCCACCCCTTTGAAGGAGGCAAATGGAAGGATGAAATAGGAGACTTTTGGTATAACCGATCCTTACTTACGTTTTTATTTTCTTCCCTCTAGATTGCAAGAAATTTTATTCTTTTTTTTAAGGAGAAAGAATTTTTGATGTGAATTCAGCGTCTCAATAATAATGAATTATATCTCTTAATAAAAATAGATTCTATCTCTTATTGAAGCCGAAAGTGGTGCAAAATGGTTTCAGTGTCCAATAATAGATTCTATCTCTTTCTTTGTCACCATACTGAAGCCGAAAGGGGTGAAAAGTGAATTCAGCATTCCAACAATTGATTCTATCTCTTTCATTATTACCTTACTGAAGTCGAAAGTTGTGAGAAATGAATTCAGTGTCCCAATAATAGATTTCGTCTCTTTCTTTATCGGCTTACTGAAGCCGAAAGTGGTGAAAAATGGATTCAGTGTCCCAATAATGGATTCTCTCTCTTTCTTTATCATCATATTCAAGCCGGAAATGGGAAAATCTACTACTATTTCCGTCTCAACATTGAACCTATGTTGCAGAATCGGTAAAAGTAGGCGAGAAATGTGTTTTTGATATGGATTGAGCGTCCCAGAAATAGGTTCCATTCCTTTATTGAGAACAGAAGTGTTAGGTTTAAAACTATTCGGTTTCAGTATTATTCCCTATAAATCTAAAAGAGTTAGAGATAGGAAAAAAGGTCACATGGATATTTCAATGTATATCTGCGTCCCAAGGACATGTACCAAATAGCAGATGTATTAATACATCTCGTTTCGATACTGGATCAACATAATTTACATAAAGTCTATCGTATCCACGCAACGTAAAACGGAAATTTAATTGTCTTCTATACTAACTCCACAGATAGGAAGGGAGTTAAGCACAAGAGTGAAATATATATATATATATATATATATATATATATATATATATATATATATATATATATATATATATACTAATAAGAACATTAAGCTAAAATAATTCCGGCAAATAATGACTATAATAATAGTAAAATGTATCATATTTCATAAAGAGCTACCTTACAACAAAAATTTAATTTTTTTTTTTACAAGAAAGAGTTTTTAAATTTTTTCCAGGCCATATAACTCAATAAAATTAATTAATCACAAAATTGCTTCCATGTTCTCTCACCACAATTGAAATGTTTTCGCTTTACTGTGGTTTATTTTGAGTAGAATATTGAAATGGATAACTTGTTTTTCTAATTTTTAGATTTACATTAGCAAATAGATTGTTATATATATATATATATATATATATATATATATATATATATATATATATATATATATATCATAATATAAGTTGAAAATTTTATTGTAAAATTAATAATATCGTTCATTTTACAATAAATTATATTTTATCAATTATATTTAACAATTTACCTTTAAAACTAAATCCTGTATAGAGCTCTCGCGTGGCTAAGCGATTAACGTACGCGCCTTTGGCGTGCGAGATCCAGGTTCGATTGCCGGCGGGAATTCATGTGGTTCGGATCCCACTTTAATCAAATGGGATTCAGCGTCTAAATAATAATGGATTGTATCTCTTTTTTTATTACCTTAACGAAGCCGAAAGTGGTGAAAAATAGATTCAGCGTCCTAATAATAGATTCTACCTCTTTCTTTATCACCTTATTGAAGCCGAAAGTGGTGAAAAATAGATTCAGCGTCCCAATAATAGATTATCTCTCTTTCTTTATCACCTTATTGAAGCCAAAAGTGGTGAAAAATAAATTCGCATTCCAACAATGTCTTTCTGTATCACGTTACTTGAGCCGAAAGTTGTGACAATGTACTACTACTTCTGGTCTCAACATTGAACCGGAGAAGCTTTGTAGGTTCACGCGTTATAGCCTCACTGATGAAATGGATGGTAAATTAAAAAAGGTAATACATTATTAGCCCATCAGAGAAAAATGTCCTACGATAACTTATACACTTGTCCAGTGGTTTATAAACTTTTGTGTCTGACAACGTAATAGTGTTCCATAAATTTCTATAAGTAGCGACTCTATATAGTACTATCATTGTTACGGATTGTTTGAATGCTTTTACGGTTTTCTTGATTCTAAATTTTCGCGACACATCCTATGGAACTGTGCGATACACCGCTTGGGAATCACTACACTAGTTGATAGGTCTGATCGAATTGAACAAAATGATATAATGAGTGTAAATTCTCAATTGTAATTTTTGATGAAATCAAGAAAAGAAATTTTTTATCACACTAAGAAATACGTCGTTTTTTGCCGATAATAGAAGGTTGACTCATAAGTCTTGCAATAATAACAGTACAATTGAGAGCAGATTAACATTCAAATTGTAGCCCCTCTTCTTGGACTGTCTGCGCCTACCTTCCAACAAGTTCCCCGATTCCACGTCTATATCATGTCTTGTATTTAGAGGGAAACTTGGCTGGTGAAGGATCGTGATTTCAGGAATGGTGACATGGACACTATCAGACAGTAATACAAAGGAACAAGGCTAGGGCTATATGTCAAGCGTAGTACTAGTTCGATGTCATCAAATTAATGAATTCTTCGAGCATTTTTTGAGTCGATTGTGGTTTGTGTTACACTGATACATCAGATCGCGCTTTCAACTCAACAAAGCAGGATGTTTTTGGTGTAGTGCAGCATATATATATCCTCTCCAATTACTCGTAATAAAGGTCAGCATTGATGGTACAGTCCGCAGCAAAAAACCTGCAACATGATCATATAAGTTTATTGTGAAACCACACCTAACAGCGCAGGGAATCAACATAACGCCTAAGTGGCACGAATCACGCCAGGAGAAACCTCGACGTCCTCCGCTGTACACTTATTTTGAAAGACTTCGTCGTTTCACAATAAACTTACATGCTCATGTTGCAGTTTTTTTTTTTTTTTTTTTTTTTTTTTTTTGCTGTGGACTGTACAATCATTAGGAAAAATCTCGAAGCGCATTACCTCCTCGTAGTTCCACTCACGCAGAGCAGAACTTTATGGACAAAACGGCTGGTTCTGGAAGTTGGTCTTTGTGCAAGGACTGTTTTGGCACATTCAGGTTTCTGAAAAGTATCCACTTTTCGTCGAGTATGACAATCCGTTTCAGGAAGTGCACTTCACGCGGATTTTACAGTTGTCGACACACATTCACTCTCCTCTGTACCTGAGCTGGAGCTAACTCATGTGGCACAATGCAGAAGCTCTTAATGGTTTTTCCAAGTTCGTGAAGTTGACGCACTACAGAGGACTGGAAGATACCGAGTTGTTTTGACAATCATCGTGTATTGGTGGATAAATTTTTCTGAATTGCGTGTCGTATGATGTCGAAATCTGTTACTCTTTGGTAGTCGGACCCTGGTTAATCTTCAATATTTTTACAACCTGCACAAACTTTCTGGAGTCAAGGAGCTCGTGTGCTGTAGTTAAATATACCTTCACCTTTGGTTGACAAAATGTTTTGGGTTGCTGTCGCAGTGGTATGCCCGAGGTTGAACTCGTAGAGTAACAATGCACGTACCAGATGTTGTTCAGCGCTCTTCGTTAATGACACTAGAAACTGCCAGAATGCTGGTAACCGTATGAAGTGGTTGGCTTGCATAACTACCTTCTTTTGGGCTAGTTTGACCTTGAACTTAACGGCCACGGCGTATACATACGCCTGTTGTTTGGGTTGTGGATATATTGGAAGACTTATGTGTCACCCCTGTCATTAATAGTATTTCATTCTTCTGAAAACTATTATTTAGTCATTTATATATTGGGGCACGGTGGCTCAGTGGTTCACCTCTGGTGAGTGGGATCCCTGGTTTGCTTCCAGATTGCACCAAGTGGGCTTTGTGGTGGACAAACACCGTGTTCGTGGGTTTCCTCGGGGTTCTCCTGTTCCCTCCCAATTATTCATTCCGCCACTACATTCATCTGTCATCATCTCCTTTAGTCTAACCGGCATAACCGTAAAACTGACAGATTTTATTTCATTATATATATATATATATATATATATATATATATATATATATATAGGGTGTTTCAAAAGTCCCCAAACATAGGGTAACTCTGTTATTATTAAAGTTACAACAAAATGTAAGAGGGGAAATCGTCTCCAAATATGATGTTTTCAATCTAAAGTGAAGAATTACATTATTTTTTTTTTAAATCGGACGAGCCGTTTCGGTTGTACACTCATTGTGGGCCCAATGTTAAACGAAAATGCACACATTCCATTTACCTGGATCCACAACATAAGTGAATGAAGTTACTGTTTGAAATGGGGGCTAGCCATCAACATGTTAGAGTAAAAGACAGTAATATCATCCACTTATTTTATGGATCCAAGTAAATGGGAACGTTGTATTTTCATTTAACATTGAACATACAAGGAGTGTTGTACAGCCCAAACGGTTTGTCCATTTTTTTAAAAAATCCTTCAGTTTAGATTAAAAACGTCATGTTTTGATATGTTTTTTTCCTCTTATATTTTGTTGTAACTCTGATAATAACAGAGTTAACTTTTGTCAGGGTACTTTTGAGACACCCTGTGTATAATACAATATCGATTATTGATAATCGTCTCCCCATGGTGTCATACAAGTTACTTGTAATTTTGTCTTATTATTAAGGAATGTTAGATGTGCGTTTTAATCTCTTAAACAACAAGAGATTTTCATTAAGAAAGTCATTTCATAAGGAAGTGCATTCATATCATTAAGAAAGTTATGATTAGGGGACCTGATACATATTTGAATATATTTAATTCTAAAAGAGTTAGTTGTAAAAGACGCTGAAATCCAATCCTAAAACTTTAGAAATCAATACATATTTTCTACAGGCAATCTAACGAATGTTTGGATGTTATAGTTTAGAGCAACTGTACTAAAGCAGCAGTTTGTGTTTATAGAAAATGAGAAGAATCAAAATGGTGGTTTACTTTAAAACTTAAAATTAAACAAATATCAAACAGTATGAATTCTTTTAGTGCAAGATGTTTATTTAAAGCTGAAAAAAAATCGGGAAAAAGCATGAATAAGAATTGTGAAAGACCTATTCTTTGCCATCTTCATGGAGTCAGACCAGTAACGATTTCTGAGTGCGAAAATAATATCCGGTTTGCCAGGTCGAAACGACGAAGGCAATTTCCTCGTGTTAGTCTCCTCCCCTCTGTTCACCTCTTCATTTTCTTGTCTCTCCCTCCCTGTTTCTGTATGTATCTGAGTTTTCAACATGATGATGCACTCCACACACACCTTCTGATTTCTCTATTTTCACTCTGTGGGGACGGTCGTCCTTCAGTTGTCTTGGCCACACCATAGCTTCTTTTCGTATTTACACGAATAACGGCACAAGAACTGATGATTCTTCTTTTATTTTTGGTGTTGCTCTGCACCGTTGTATGTGTTCAAAAGGTCTTGCCGTTTCCATCCACCTTACTCTGCTTATCTAACTCGCCCAAACCAGTTTTCCCGTACGTGACACGTCACTTAATCTCATTGGTGGAGCCTCCTAATAAGCCTGCTGAAGAAAACATATGAGTATACAGAATGCGAAGAGCAAACAGTCCATCCGCTGGAGCTACTGTAAATTCTCCCTCTAAAAACATCTCTTGGCGTCCTCTTGCATACCTCGCCCCACCCATCGGAGGAGAGGGTATACTTAACTCTCCATTTCTCTCTCTCTCTTTCATCATAGTTCTCTATTTCTCTCACATTATCTTCATTCTCCACTGCTCTCTCTATCCTGTATTCCTTTTTTTCCTATGGGGTGTTAGCTCTGGGAATTTGTTCTTCAGTTGGAAACCGTTTTCTGCTGGACTGTTTATATAGAACAGCGTGATAATTAAGAAGATCGATATTCTGCAAAACGTTCTAACATCGAAAGACGAAACTAACTAGTTTACAGCTCAAGAGACACCTAAACGTGCAGTTAACAAACACATATTATGTATTATTCGCTTCCTTTTCACACGATTTTATGTATTAGGTTTCTTCGGTTGGGTTTCATTTTATTGATTTTCTTTACCGTATATCTATTAATCTAATCTTATTTAAATTTTACGTGTCTAGTTATCCCTGATAATAATCAGTGTCGCTACTTCATCAATATCAATACATTTTGATTAAAGACTCTACATTACGTTCTTATGTTATTTACTAGCAAAATACGTTTACGGGGAGAATACGTTTCATTTTGGACATAAAGGGATAAATTTGGATTTAAACGGCATCGGAAGTGTCACTATTCATCTCAGCGAAACAAAAACTATGGTTTCGACACTAATATTGTCATTTTCGATAATTTTTATAATTCTCCCCCTCCTCCTCCTCTAGTTGCAGGCTGAATTTGGATTTAATCTGCATCGGAAGTGTCACTGTTCATCTCAGCGACCATACAAACTATGGATTCGACATTAATATCGGTCATTTTCGATCATTTTTTATACATCTTTCCCTCCCCTATGTTGCGCAATCAGAGTGAAATGAGGAAAAAAAAAAAACATCCCAGGCCCAAACCCCATCTACGTTGGAAATTTGATCTAAATCTGTCGGGAAGTTCAGGAAGTATGAAGTTACAAGCATAGTTACTTTCCTTTCTATATACATAGATATACTCAGGGCCGGATCCAGGATTTTCTAAGGGGGTGCACTAATAACTCCCAGTACATTTAAATTAAATTTCCAGTTTTTTTAAATGCCTTTAGGCACCTGTGATGTGAATGAGGAATTCCTTTGGAAATAGTAACAGCACTCGTGATAAATTCTTTTCCTTTAACCTTCAAAAAATTGACTTAAACTATTGATTTAGCAAAACTCACTGTTAGCTTCTCACTTTAGGTAGTGTCTAATTTACAACGAAGGGGGGTGAACGTGCACCTTTGCCCTCTCCCCTAAATCCGGCCGTGGATGAAGTTATTTATTTTAAAAGTATTTGTTAAAGGAGAAACTTTTTCATGGAGGATATACTTACAAGGGAACCTTCCGAAAATGATAGTTGCAGTGAAAGATGTGGCCTATGCCAATTGAAAGACCTGTAACAGAGATGTTCATTCCCGAAAAGTTAGCTGCCCATAGCAATAGGTTTGAGAAATATAAGGGGTGAAAGTTCGGGAAACAGCAAGGTTGGACAAGGGGAAATGTGCAAATTCCGAAAAAAAAAAAAAAAAAAAAGCCGGGCCACGGCAAAATACAATACTGACAAGTGATGTATAGAAAGAGAGTTGCCACAATAGGAACAAATGAAGGCCACCAGTGTGGTTAACAGTGTTGCCAACTGCAATGAAAAGTACATGTTTTGCAAAGAGCACTATATGAAGTGAGTGCAATATTCAGTGTCAGCCTGTCATCTAGAACATAAGATATAATCAGTGGTACAATCTAACAAAAGAGAATAGAAAAAAACAGAAGTACGAAAAATACGGAAAAGACGAAGTTGGCCATAATGCGCCACATTTGATCACGAGCTGGGCATATTAGAATGAACAAAACAAGAAAGCACCAACTATGCAGAAAACCGACGTACCTAGAGTCGAAAAGAAAAACGAGTTCCAAAGTTGGCAACACTGGCCATGAAAATCCAGACAATTCTAATATAGTTAGGCCACTCGCTTCACAAAAAGAGAATTCTGGCAACAGGTATTAGCCTTCGCATCATTTGTACATGATCGTCCACATTTTACATGCAATTGTTCGATGAGACAATGGTCCAAACAGAAGATACATTTGCAGTGAGCACAGCGGAATACTGCCAATCCCTCACACATGTACAATGATCGCCTGTGAATGTCTCGAAACAGTACTGTAGAGGTGCCGGAACCTTTGGTGGTCTTTCTATCACATATCTACACCTGTAGAAAGCAAACATAATCAAAGGCTTGATCTGCTGTGTGTTGCTGTCTGCAATACTATCACCGCCTATATGATATATCCAGAGTGTCCCACCTAACTCTACGACTGAAATAGTTTCAAAGCGAAAAAAAAAAAAAAAAAGTGACACATCCAGTTGTGCAGGAATGTACCCGTCAGCGGGCGACAAATGTCTGTGAGACGCAAGTGCCCCCAAGTCAAAATCATAGGGTCCCAGGGGCCAACTTCAAAATTTCAAATAACACCATCGGTCGAGTTATATTTCTTTCGATAAATCTTGGAATATGCAACAACACATATCAGAAATATTTACTATATGGGATTTCAAAATGGCCGCCAAAAATATCTGCTCGGTGACAAGAACAACGTCCATTTTTGGCGGCCATTTTGAAACCCGTGCTTCATATAGCAAATGTTTCTTATATGCGGTGTTGTATCTATCCAGAGAAATATCATCCGCCCCCTGTTCCCATTTGAAATGTTGCGGTTGACCCCTCGAACCTTATGATGGGGACCCTGGGGGACTTGCTTCTTACAAAGTTGAGTACATTCCTGTGCAATTGGATTTGCAACATCTCTTTTCGCTTCGCAGCAATTTGAGATCACAATGTTCGATGCCATGTTAAGACACAACATATATTTGTGGCGGCCATTTTGAAAAACATGCTTCATATAGAAAATGTTTCCTATAGATGTTGTTTCACATTCCGTGATCTATCGAGAGAGAGGTACCACTCGGTCCCTGTTGCCATTTGAAAATTTGAAGTTGGCTCCTGGGGCCCTATGATGGGGATCCTGCACTGAGAAAAATGATTGGGTTGAAACGTGACCATGCGGTGTGGTTAAAAATATTTAAACCAAATTGGGTTTTTTAGAAACGATGGGTGGTCACTTGCAACCCAACTGCATTAACCGTTGGGTCAACAAAATGACTATATGTCACCGTAGAGTATTTTAAACCAACACTTGAGTCATGCCTGGTTAACGGAAAGTGTCATGATACGTGAAACATATAGTCTAATCGAAGCTGATTGAAGTGGACTATTAAGTACTACAAAAATTACAACACATGTTTGTTATTTACTGTCTATTCAGTCGAAATTATACAGAGTTATATCTTGACAGAGCACGATACAATAGCAACGTTAGCTCCGGTCCAAGCGGAAGGCTGCGTTGAAGAAAGTAGCGCCAAAAAGAAAGAAAAAAAAAAAAAAAATCATTGCATCGAAACCACAATGCATGAATAGCAGTGCTGTAATCTTTTTTCCTAATGTTATTCTTATGTCCTAGCATATAAAAATAACAGATGGCGCCACCGTTACTGTGCAACTATTGTCAGACTGTTCACAAGTTTAAACAACGATTATTTTGGCCAATTACAGGAAACTTAGAACGTTATTTGTAGCTTTGCACAAATGTCAAATATACTGCGAAAAGCTTTGAAATAACTACTTACTGGCTATGAGAAATGAAAATATTTACAGCCAGTAAGTAATTATTTCTGATACACTCGGAAGGCAATATCGTTGGTGTTGAATAAAATTCCAAGTAACACGATAAAGTGGTAATCATTTTATATTATGTAGTGTTGGGTCATCTATGTAACCAACGCATGGTTTGTTAAATACCGTAACGGTTAATGTGATATTTACTCTTTTAACCCATTATTTCGTCATGTTTTAACTCAACCATGGTCAATTTTAACTCATTGGTGGGTTATTTACACTCCCCTTCTCCAAGCGACCCCACACTGTGGTCATTTCTTACCCCATGTTTATTTACTTTTAACTACACGTTTGGTCAAACGCATTATCGGGTTAATGGAATTTACACTTTGTTGGGTCATATTGTACACCAAGTTGGGTTAAATGTATTAACCGGTTAAGCGATTTTAAACCAATTGAGTCGTTGGGTTGGACTCCTATATTTAACTACACGTTGGGTTGAATTTATTTCAACCCAATTTAACTAAACGCTTTGACCCTATTTGGGTCGGAGCAGTTTTAGCCACGTGGTTGGGTTAAAATATGCACCAATAGGGTCAATTTCAACCCAATCATTTTTCTCAGTGTGGGGACACTTGCTTCTCTCAGACTTTTATCACCCCCTGACATTGGTACATTCCTGCACAACTGGATCCGTCACATTTTTGTTCGTTTCGCAAATCTTTCAGGTTACAAAGTTTGGTGGGATACCCTGTATATTCCCACATACGACCCAACCATGACATAATGTTCACTACTTCTATTATCGGTTGTTGGCTCAACCCAACCATTTCATGTTCCCCGACTTGACATTGCCTCAATCACTCTAGCATTGATGCATTCCGAGTGATGCCTGTTGCCGGAATTTTCTTTTTCTGAAGCGAGTGGCTTAACTATATTAGACTTGTCTGGATGTTCATGACCAGTGTTGCCAACTTTGGAACACGTTTTTCTTTTCGACTCTAGGTACGTCGGTTTCCTGCATATTCGGTGCTTCTTGTTTTGTTCATTCTAATATGCACACCTCGTGATCAAATGTGGCCATTATGGCCAACTCTGTCTTTTCCGTATTTTTCGTACTTCTGTTTTTTCTATTTTCTTTTGTTACATTGTACCACTGATTATATCTTATGTTCTAGATGACAGGTTAACACTGAATATTGCACTCACTTCATATAGTGCTCTTTGCAAAACATGTACTTTTCATTGCAGTTGGCAACACTGTTAACCCCATTGGTGGCCTTCATTTGTTCCCTATTGTGGCAAATCTCTTTCTATACATCACTAGTCAGCATTGTATTTTGCCATGCCCCCCCCTTTTTTCGGAATTTGCACTTTTCCTCCTTGTCCAATCTTGCTGTTTCCCGAACTTCCACCCCTTATATTTCCTGAACCTATTGCTATGGGCAGCTATTTTTTTGGGAATGCTCATCTCTGTTACAGGTCTTTCAATTGGCATAGGCCATATCTTTCATTGCAACTATCATTTTCGGAAGGTTCCCTTGTTAGCCCCAACCAGGGCCGTGCCGTGCGGAGGGGGCGAGCGGGGCGACGGCCCCGGGCGCCGAAGTAAGGGGGCGAAAAATTCGAGAGAGAAAAGGAAAAAAATAGGAAAAATTTCTTTAAATATATGTATGGGGGCGCTGTCGAATACTCTTGCCCCAGGCGCTGATTTTCCACAGCATGGCCCCGGCCCCAACTGTTCTTTGTGAAACAAGATATCACTCCAACTTTACCTTCAAGCAAACTTTTCATAAGGCATAGCTGACAAACGATGCCTTATTTTTGTTTCTGAAGGGTCCAGACAGGGGTCAACAAGTAGCGATTTACGACACCAGACCTTAAAGTTATTTTTAACGTTGGCGGCACGCATTAATAACGTCATATTATTTAAAGTGAGGTTTTTCAACCTGGAGATCACGAGAGGAGTAATGGAGTTGGACATGTTCTCTTAATCGAAATACCAAATAATTTCGCAACTAAAATGGTTTTAAAATGTATAAAACAACTAGCAGTTTCATAGTGTACACCACGAGAAGGAGTTTGGTTTCTACAAAGCTAAAATTGAAAGTTGTAAAAAATCTATTTTAGAGAAAAGTGCAGGTTGTAATACAAATTTAAAATGCATGCCGCTTCCAGTCTTCTCTTTACAATATACTTCAATTCAGGGCACGAAATTTCCGGTCACCAGAACGCCATTGCCGACTAGAAATTTAGAGTTGGCGACCAGTGTTCAGTGGTAATGGTTTCTGCCTAAACTCACAGGTGTGCACAGTTTCTGTTTCGCACGAAACTATCTTGCCACTGAGTGAGAGAAAACACGGAACGTGATGTCTTCACAACGTAGGAGTCTACATGGAGAGTGAAGTCTGCACAACTTTTGGTTTCTTCGTCAAACCAAAGGCCCTAAAGGGTGAAGGAGGGAACCTCTCATAATTTAAACGTGAGAGATATTGACGACCATCATTTTTGGATTGGCGAGTGCGTCAGACTTCGAAATTTTGCGCCCTGCTTCATTCAGCTACCATTTCCCGCTCAAAACCGACTTTTTATTTTTTTTTTCCATGACAACCGATATTTATTACATTTAAGGTTCACTAGTTGCATGGGATTTTGCCAAATCAAACCGAAAATGATAGCAAATTTCTACCATTATCAGATTTAGTCGAGAGGGTAGACATTGAATAATTGAAAAACTTAATTGATTACAAAAACAAAGTTTATCACTGTGTATTACAATTTTTACTCTATAGCACGAGTCCTCAGCCTTTTCATTTGGTACCACCAAAGCATATGAATTATTAATATCATCATAAGTCGTACATACAAACAACGCCGGGTAGTGTGCCACCAGTGTTCTGCGTGCCACTGGTTGAGAAACCCTATTCTATAGAGATCTAAGTTGAAACCGGAAGTGGTTTTCTTCCATTTCCTGCTTGAATAAAGAGTTTAGAGAGAAGATAGTACCTATTCTTCGAACGATAAATCGCTTTAGGAAAATGCTTTGCTACCTTTTATTGTTTTTGCTACATATAGATCAATATTGAAACCGGAATTTGTTGTGGATTTATACCACTTCCGGATTTAGTATAAACGTAAGGATCCACAGATGAAATGTATTCTTGGAACCCTTAATCCACTGCCGGAAAGCACTTCTCGCTATCTATTATTGTTCTGTTATTATGGTGCTCAACATTTAAACAGGAAATAGTTAATTTCTAAAACTACCATTGGATAGATCACTTTCATAGCGCGCTATATTTCTAACTTTTCATCCCCTACTTCCATCGAATAGGTCTTCAGAGATTTGTCTTCCGGACGGACACTCGGACATACAGTGGAAATAACTATTAAAATGTTGCTTTTCATATACAGGGTGTTTTAGAACAACACCGACAATGTTTGGGAGGTGGATTCCTGACACACAGATAAGACGAAAAGTATAGACCAACCTGGGTGCACAAATGCTTCCTTTCGGAGTTATAGGCTGCCAAAAAAAATGAAAAATTGAATTTTAAAGGGTCATAGCTCCAATACTATGGCTCCTACCGTAGTCGGGTCAAGACTTCACTTAGGAACTAGTATGTGCCCTATCCAAATATCCACGTTTCAGAACCCTGCGGTAATTTTGCAACATTTTTTATAAAGATAGTTGGCGAATACTTCAAATTATATGCCCGTAGCCAAACTCCCTCTACAAAAATTGTTTCGTGAGTATCTTAGGATTCTGAAACATGTATTTTTGGATAGTTGTTAAGTGAAGTCTTGACTCGACTGCGGTACGCCCCATAGTTGTGGATCTATTGACCTTTAAACATTTTTTCATGTTTTCGGCAGGTTATAACTCCGAAAGGAATCATTTGTGCACCAGTGGCGGCTCTAGGCCGGGGCCGGGGGACCTGGGCCCCCCAGTTTTTTGCTGTGAAGATAAACTAATATCCTCAATTGTCTTTCAATATTTAGGATAATTAATATTTATTTCGCAAGAAGTATAATGTTATCGATTCTTGAACATGCAATGAAGTGTATAGTGATAAGTTTTTTCTATAAACATGGGGTGGGAGAAGGAATCAGTATGTTAGAAACTGCATTTTGTTGAATATTAAATGATTTTGTAGTTCTTAGAACAAGTTTCAAGTAGTTATTTTTTTGTGTGTGTTTTGGTTATGTAACACAGTATTTCTTCTTTTTAAAACATTGTAGAAGTCTTCACTATCAACAACTTTGTTTTAAAGGGAAGACCACATCATCTGAAAATTTCTTTTATTGCTTATACACAATGCGGTGTTATATCGAAATTATACCCCTAGCTTATACTAAAAACGACAGAACGCTAATCATTGTCCGACTTACTGCTTATCATAAAAATAATATAGGAAATTCTAGGCTGACCTACAAATAAAAAGTAGAAATCGAAGTTGGCGTTTTTTAAATCATCTAAACTGGTATTAAATTATACCAATACATCCAGTGTGGTATTTATAGATTCTTGTGTGTGTGTAGAGGGAGGGACTCTTAATGCCGTTTTATGTAGTGTAAAATCCAATCAAGTCATTTTATCCAGTGTAAATTTGGCAGTTAACTATAAGTTTCCGTCTGTAAATCCCATGAATTCCATGTACCGATGAGCTTCTCTGTAGCCTGATGGTTAGGGCACCACAAAAATAATAGATGTAAAATAGACTTTCATTATAAAACAATGTTCCCTCCATTATACTGTCCCCCCAAATATAAAAAATCTTATATTTGAGAGGGATAAAAAGTAGGCAAGGGGAAATTTTCCCTTTCCCTCCGCTAAATTTCACCTTGAATATTCACTTTGTTCTTTCGTTTTTATGAAATTTGATTTACGTTTTATAACCACATTGTACTGTACTGTTTGGCAGCAGAAATCTACACCGTGTATAACGAGAGAGAAAAATATAGTATTCAAAAACACATCAACAATGGGGCTTTGCTCTTTGAGACCTTATACCGCCTTGAAAGAAATTACCAATTAAAAAAATCAAAACAACACGGTCATTCGCTGAATTAAATTCTACTTCTTAGTGTAATAATCAGTTTTTCCTTTGCTGTGTGTCTTTGCGGGTGATGACAGTGTGTGCTCGTAATGCTTTGGTAAAATGTCTAAATTACAAAGTACAATAATTAAATATTTTGCGAAAAAGCGTGCAATTACAGAAAACTTAGTTTCATATCCTTTTTCGAACAATTGTGAGTCTCCTGACTGTAAACGATCCAAAATTGCTTCAGAGACTATGAGTGATGATCCTAATTCAAATATTTCAAATTCAGAGAAGTATTCTATATCAAATATATCAGTTCCAAGTGATGCAAGTGGAGTGGTGTTGGATGGGAATGAACAACATGAACTATTACCAGAATCTGTGTGCAGTGATCTAACAAATAGTGTGAATGAAGATAGCCCCGTTCCACTTATACATGACTTGAGACAGTCAGTGTATGATGTACCTTCTCAGCCTCGAAGGACTATTCACAAGCAAACTACAATAAATAATAAGGTAAGAAGTTTTAATAGTAGCTGGTACGATAGATACAAGTTTATAGAATATTTGGAACAGGGAGACGCAGTATTCTGTTTTTCTTGCCGCCATTTCCCACCCACCTCTGGAATATATATATTCGATATTGAGAGCTGCCCCCCAGTTTTTTCTTCTAGAACCGCCACTGTAGTGCACCCAGGTTGGTTTATACTTTTCACTTTATCTTGGTGTCTGAAACAGTGTTGTCACATTCCTAGCTCTGGAGTGGGCTGAAAAATAGTACCAAATCGACAGAAAAAGGGCTGAATTCATTATTTTATACCAGTGCAATGCATGGATCTATAACACGAAACTAAAAGAGGTAAAGTTCTAGAACCCCCCCCCCCTCTTAAAACAGTCCAAATCAAAAACGTGCTCTTTTAAAATATCACTTTTTAAAAACATCCAAATAGGAGGATCTCGAACAACCGTGGAAGTACATGAAACTTTTCTCGCAGTAGGAAGTATAAAGGTAACCAAGAAAGTTCTTCCACTTTTTTTGCCCACCACATTCAGACATCGATATGTTACCTAACATGTAAATGGAAGATTAAAAATAGTTCCCATCAGCATCGACGACCTTCTGCCAACGTTCTGGAAGGCTATGGATTCCATCGCGGTAGAACTTGATGGGTCGTGAAGCGAAGAAGTTATCAACTGTATTTTGCACGGCGTTCTCCACGATGATTGTCCAAAAAATAGAACAGGTGATAATCGAACGGCGTAATGTCTGGGGAGTATGGAAGATGCAATAGTGTTTCCCATCCAAGGCGTAGAATGGTGTCCCGGGTCATCCTAGCCACGTGGCGCTTAGCGTTGTCCTGTAACAGAAGAACCATTTTGCGATTCAGAAATGCTGGCTCCAGAGTTTTGAGTTTTTCTTCAACAGGGCTCGACTGCTGACAGTACACAGTTACATTGTCAGCTCGCAGCAGTTCCCGATGCACCATGCTGCGAACAGTCCAACAAACACACAGGAGGTCCTTCTTCTGGTGCAGTGCTGATTTCGGATGTTTTGGAACCGATTCATGGGATGCTAACCAATAGTGACAGCGCCGTGGAGCTTTCGTACAGGACCCACTTCTCATCACATGTCAACATCCTGTCCAGAAATGGCTCCTTCCTCAGACGAGGCAAAGAAACACAGGTATCCGCTCGCGTTTCCTTCTGGCATAGGTTTGAATCATGTAGGACCCATCGACGCAAGTTGTAGTGCTTCCCAAGTTGATGAAGGTGCTGCCGAATGGTTTCTCCACTCATACTGAATTGCAATCCCAGTTCCTCACATGTGTGGCCACTGTTCGCCTCAATTGCTGCTTGAAGATCTTCATTTTGTACATGTGTTGTTCTTCCGGCACGTGGTGTGTCTTCGAGTGTTTCGTCACCGTCCTTTAACTTGTTAAACCACCGCTGCCACAACCATGTAGTATGTTGGATATGCCTACACCAACAACTGACCTTCGCCTTATCTCCATTTGCATTCAACTCACGGTGTCAGGGCCAATTGAACACAAACCTCTACAAAAAGCGACATAACTTTCTTGGTTACCTTTATATAACAGAGACCGCAAATTAAAAGGGAAAACAGTTATGATCTTTGGTATATATTATAAGGAAACCAAACGCGCCTCTATTTCAAATTGAGCAATAAACCAAAGCGGTATTATTTCTATATATGAAAAGATATATAAAACGGGGAACAAATCAATCATTCTTAGTTCGTGCTCGCTTATTTCATGACTTAAGGAGAATAATAGACTAATATTTGTTAAATGGTGCTGCATTGGGTAGAAATGTACCACATTTTGCACAAAAGGGGCTGAAAATGCCAGGGTGGTACCAACGGGCCGATGAATGACAAAAAGGGCTGAATTTGGTACAATTGTACCAAGTGTGGCAACACTGGTCTGAAAGCACCTAATAAACATTGTCGGTGTTTTCAAAAACCCTGTATTAAATTCTTTAGTAAAGAAATTTAAAAGTTATTTAAAATAAAACTTAACAATAATAAATTTTAAAGCGTTATTACAAAAGGACTTAGCAGGATATGTGATATATCTTTTTATTGTTGTACTGTTATACTTACAACATATACCTGTTACCAGTGGCGTATTTAGGGGGGGGGCTTCCGGGCTTAAGCCCCCCCCGAAATCTTACTTACTATAGTAAAGTATATGAAATATCTTGCCGAATTTTCACATTTTCAGGCAAAGCCCTCCCCGAAAGTTAGCAAAGCCCCCCCCGAAAGAAAATCGTAAATACGCCACTGCCTGTTACATTTCTACACTGTATGCAAGTTGTTTGCTCGACTCGATTCACCTAATGATTCAACGAAATGTTTTGATATCTACGTATCGCTGGCTGAACAGAAAGCATAAGTTCCCAAAGTTCGAATAATCCTGGGAAACAAAACAAACCTTAAATTATATATATTCAACCAGCATAAATTGTAGTCTGTCCTGCCATCTATTAAATCGATATCAAAATATACATGTGCGCTATCCAAAAATACATTTTTCACAATCCTGTGGTAATCACACAACAATTTTTATAGAGGGAGTTTAGCTATGGGCATATAATTTGTCACCAACTACCTCTATAAAAATTGTTGCGGAAGTACTGCAGGATTCTAAAACATGGATTTTTGGATAGGGCACATATTAGTTCCTAAGTAAAGTCTAGACCTGATTACGGTAGGTCAAATAGTTTTGGAGCTATGGACCTATAAAAGTTCGTTTTTTTTCCATGTTTTCGGCAGTATAACTCTGAAAGGAATCATTTGTGCACCAAGGTTGGTCTATACTTTTGTCTTATCGTGGTGTCAGGAATCACCTCTCGAATATTGTCGATGTTGTTTTGAAACGCCCAACATTCAGTTCTATGCTAAATGCAATCTAAAGCATAATTTTCAATCCCTTGTAACTTAATTTCTAGTTTTTAGAAATGTATCATATCACGGCCACAGTATTCGATATTACGGTACCTCCGATGTTGCATTGACAAGTACGTCTTACTTGAGTTATAACTATTGTAGAGGCCTTCAAAAATATATATAATTTTATGTTGAATTGATAACATTGTTACTTGGGTATATTTTGGAGTATGTCAAGCAATGCCTTCGTCCACTTTTTGGTATTTGGATGTAGCAAAAGTTCATCGAATTGTATCATGTAACTTCAATTTAAAAGTCACAAGGTTTTCAAAGATAAATGGTTCACACACACACACACACACACATACATACATACATACATACAATATATATATATATATATATATATATATATATATATATATATATATATATATATATTATATATATATATATATATATATATATATATATATATATATATATATACGGTGTTTAATAAGTAATGGTCATAAATTAAACCGTAGATAGTACATGTAGATAGTCCACCATTTTGTATCTTTTCGAGCTTTCGACCTGGTACCACGACTTATGAATTACTGGTGGATAGACTCGCACTCGATGTTCATCTCGACCCCCCTTTCCTTGGACAATTTTCCGGGAATCCCTCTGTTTCTTTAGGGGAATCCCTTGCGCGCGCATTCCAGAGTTATCAACCATGCATTTCTGTATAGCGCAGGTCTGACTTCGATAGTCATTCATTGGACCGGCCTCTGCCCGATTTATACTTTTTGAGATATTCGTCTCTAAACTTCATTTTCCCACACTTTCGACAGCTCCTATCTCCGTTACGAAGCGTTTGCGGACACATGTTTACTAAGCCTTTTTTGTTAGTTTTGGCGTGTACTATCTACGGTTTAGTTTATGACCATTACTTATTAAATATATTGTAATATCCTGCATGGCTGTGTTTATATTTACTAGCATCAACCATGTGCGTCTTACTACGGATTACTACAGCTGCAGACTATAGGGACACCACTGATCATGTGACGACCAAGGAACATGAGCGCCACCTCCTCACTTGGAGTACCTATATAACCGAGAACATTTCAGCGACAAGCATCAGTATCCGACTTGTTAGATCTGCTTCCTTGGCTTACTGTAGAGCTCTGGAAGTACCTCACCTAAACAAAAGCCTCTAGCTTGCAGTGAAGGTGTTGGGTTCCTTTTCCTCCTGGCTTGTAGTGGAGCTTCGTGCGAATCTTTACCTTTCTCTCTCTGCTAGCAGCGGGACATTGGCAGATTCCTTATCACAGCTCAGCCTTGGCTTGCAATGGAGCTCTGTACAATAGAATCCCGTATAACCGGTTTTAATGGGACGGGTAGCGTTTCGGTTAAACCGGAGTAAGGATTTTTTAAAAAAATATACAGTAGTACTGTATACTTGAAATACGATGGAGGCTCTCTAGTAAAAGCTGTTTCTAGTGATTCGGTTAACCAGGAAATTTTGTTCATCGGAATTCCGTTAAATTGACGCTTAAGGGCGCTTAATGCGGCTTCTATCGGTAGCACGGTCCACCCCCTGACTGCCCTCAAGCATATTCTATTATCATGTAAATCTAGTATAACAATATTATTTTTTATTTTCAAAAAAGGAAAAAAAATCGCTGCACTTCAAAAATGTATTTGCTCCTGCACTTCCCCCTCAATAAATTAAAGGTGGCGTCGTCATTGGAATACAGGGTCTCATCAGGGGGTGATTCATGACACCAAGATAAGACAAAAAGAATAGACCAACCTGAGTGCAGAAATCCTTCCTTTCGGAGTTATAGGCTGCCAAAACGTGAAAAAATGAACTTTAAAGATCCATAGATTCAATACTATGGAACTTACCGTAGTCGGGTCAAGACTTTACTTAGGAACTAGTAAAGGTATATGTCCTATCCAAATATCCAAGTTTCGGAATCATGTGGTACTTCTGCAACAATTTTTATAAGAGGTAGTTGGTGAGTACTTCAAATTATATGCCCGTAACCAAACTGCCTCTATAAAAATTGTTACGTGAGTCCCTTAGGATTCTGAAACATGCATTTTAGGATAGGACACATATTAGTTCCCAAGTAAAGTCTTGACCTGACTACGGTAAGTTCCATAGTATTGGAACTATGGAACTTTAAAGTTCATTTTCTCATATTTTCAGCAAACTATAACTCCGAAAGGAAGCATTTGTGCACCCAGGTTGGTCTATACTTTTTGTCTTATCTTGATGTCAGTAATCACGTCCCAAACGTTGTCGGTGTTCTTTTGAAACACCCTGTACATGCATACTCAGTCACTCTTCTGCCATTAAGATTTCTAAATGTTACATTTTTTCTATTTGTGTGATAAAAAAAAATACTGTTCAGTATAGAATTGAATGAATTAGATTAGGCAACGTGCAAAACTTACGTAGATTCAGTGATGACGCTAGGAGAAGGAAAGGGGGTAATTGCCTCCCCGATAGAAACATTTACCCCTGACTGCCTGCCGCCAAGACATGTTGTGCTGCAATGTAGGTCAAGTATGTACACAAAAATATAGTGCAGCTGCATAACAAAAAAATATCATCCTCTCTGCTTGCCCCTTTCCCCCCTCCCTCCGAAGAAATTGAAGCTGGTGTTGTCACTTCATAGACCACTTCCTCAGAAATTCTGAAATCACCAATACTGTGTAGGGAATTTCCTACACATGAATATCATCAGGGTCTTTTCCAGTGATGTTTTGGAGATCTAATAAGAAATAAATCCTCTTGCTAGGTACAAGTTAATAGGCTTAGAAGATTAATACTGGTAGTACGAGAAAGGCTACAATATATATATCATATATACCATATATATGTATAAATCTCACCCAGTAAGTTGTAGCTTTAACCACGTACCCAGGTTACATCCTAGGAAACTAGGAAACAAGCAACCGTCAAATTGGGTGAAAATCCTCTTTTGGAACAAATACGTACCAAAGATGGCGAAACCGTTTATCTGCTTACTGGTAACTCC
Source organism: Thermobia domestica (assembly GCF_964235325.1). Lineage (NCBI taxonomy): Eukaryota > Metazoa > Arthropoda > Insecta > Zygentoma > Lepismatidae > Thermobia > Thermobia domestica. The sequence goes on along the minus strand of NC_137469.1, from coordinate 21,740,780 downwards.
CTTCTCCACCATCCTCACACAATTTCTCTCTACTTAACACATGTGAATGCAAAAGGTACTGAAGTATTTTTTTCTTTCTTTTTCATGTTTGTTTCTTTTAGTGTTCTGTCACCAGTTCATCCTGTATGCTTTCGATGGGATTCGTTTTGAGCGGAGGCGTGGAAACAAATAAAAATAGAAGTGACTACAAGACCCAAATCCCGTCCGTGGATGATTTCTCTTGCGGCATACAAGCCGTGGAGAGGTTGATCCTGTTAGGAAGATTTCAGGAGACACATACAGTACGAGCGACAAAGAGATTCGGGGGGGGGGGGGGGGAGTGTATGAGTGTGTTGTGTGTGATAAAGAAAAAAATCTCCCGTACGTGAGAACTAGCGGAGAGAGGTATTTTCAAAGCTGCCAAACCACACGTGAGCTGCATTATTTCAATAGACTAGCTCTCGCCTGCAGTGGAAAAAACACTAACGTAAGACGTCACAGAATGTATATGAGTATTAAGTTATAAAAATATCCACTCAAAATCTTGTGTCCTATAAAATATCTATTTTCTGAAAACGTTCCGCATAATTCCTTCACTTATTGTGTGGTTTTCACATATAAACATGTATTATATATATAAAAAAATTATAATAATTCTTGTTCCCTCTGGATTTATTCAATAATTGAGGCGTGGATAAAACTACAGCGATCACAATGAGTCGTAAAGCTTAACCTAGATCTACCAATTTCACCACCTAATAGAACGCGAGAATTTGTCCCAGTCGTCAACGCCCACCAATCAAATTTTGCCACTGTTGTTTATCGCGCTATACAAAGAACATCTGCTGAGAGTGCAGTGTTGTCGGATTGCCGTTAATTTTCGTTTTATTATTATTATCGTTGTTGTTATTATATATTTTACTATTATTATTGTTAACATTTAATTCGATTATTTGTTGGTATTCGTGTTATAGTTCTTTTAAGTGCTGTTTTTATTTTCGCTCGTTTGCCATGTTTCCTAAATTTGGCAACGTTGTTGATTGCACCGTCCGTTAAACTACCAATCTGCACCCGATTTTTTTTAAAAAACTTGTTGAACATTTTAGGCAACTATAAAATTTCGTTGGTTGGAAGATGTGTTAAGTATCAGGAGATGTTATTGAATTCTTGGGTAGGACAGTTTTGGAGTTAACAATGTTTGAGATGGACAAATTGTTTGTTGAAACCAAACTGCTATGGTCAAGCAATCTACATGAAACTACAAAATTGTTTTCTTCTTTTGTGTTACAGAAAAAAACTGGACAAATAAAATGCAAAAATTGACTTCATGCTCAGTAGCACCAAGTGTTAATTCCTTTAGAGCTACAAAAAGGAAATGTAAAAAAAATAAATAAATAAAAATAAAACAAAAAAGGCAGAGCTAAAACAAAAGGATGAGTACGCTTTATTTCACTTAATTTTTTTTACTATCCTTTTTTTCCAACAAATAAAAACTAAGTATTCTCTTTTCCTTCATCCCTTTGTTGTTGAAGTTTCAACAGAATACATAACAAAAGAACAAATGTTTAGAATAATAGTAATAGAGTACTCCCTGGAAATGGATCCTTTAGGAACCATCTTTTCTACCTCAGACAGTATGAAATATTTCTTGATGTGGGCATTCATTGGATGAAAAAAAAGTAAACTTTATATTTTCTGCTTTTCCCTTCGTCTTTCCTACGTTTTGCTTAACAAAAAGGAGATATCAACAGAGGTAGAGCTCATAAATATACAGCAGATGAGGAAACAAAAGGCGGCCGCGTTGTTCACCTAGAGACCACATACAGCACCTTGAACATGGAGAGTGCAGATAAGATGATGGACGGAAAGAATAGGGAAGGAAAGGAATGAAAATATGATGAAATAGAAAAGAAAAGAGGAGAGATACTGACGAAATGTTCAACGAAAGAGAGAGGAAGTGAATACAATTAGAATTCATTATAAATAGTAGATGTATTCTTTTGTGGTGAAAATTTGTTTAAAGAAAGTTATGATACGTAGTGAGATGGTTCCTGTACACCAAAAGTACGTGCCGTTTTGTTCTAATTACCAAGAACGATTAAATACCAGGAACTAATCTATGTCTGTTTCTCAACAAACTCTTCCTCTTTGTTGGTAGCATAGCCATCTTTGGGAATACATTCCAGAAAAAAATGAAATCTTTAAGCTTTACATTCCACGGTTATGCTGGCTAGCCTGAAGGAGACGGTGATGATGAGAAATGAATGAAATGATAGAATGAAGAAAGTGAAAGAAAACAGGAAAATACCGAGAAAACCCCCGCAAACGGTGTTTATCCACCACAAAGTTCACTTGGCGCGAGCTGGGATCGAACTAAGGCTCCCGTGCACCAGAGATGAATGTTCTACCAGTGAACCACCGTGGCCCAGGGGTATGTACCCAGATACTGGAAAATAGCACTTCCTATGGACGAACTACTGGCAAAATTTCGTCCATGAAGAGAAAACTTGAGTTTTGGAAACAACTAGAAGTTATTCGGGGCTAAATCTGGTGAGTAGAGTGTATGTGGCATAAGTTCAATGCCGTGGTCAGCCAAGAATGAGGTCATAACATTACCACGACGTTGCGGTGCATTGTCCATGTGAAGGATCAAACTGCTTATTTGCTATTTGTGGTTGTTTCTCAATCAATTTTGGCAAAAATTCAGTATCCAAAAGTGTACGAAAATATTTACCAGTAATTGTATGACCTTTCGTAACAGGGTAGGACAATATCACTCTCTGGGAATCCCAGAAGACAACGTACTGCACCTTTCATTGGATATTGCCTTACGAAATTTTTGGAATGAGGTTAATTTGCGTGTTTCCACTGCATCGAAATCACTTCACTGCACTTTTTGTTTCTTGGTTGAGTAATGGAATCTGTGTTCACCCATTATCGCAACGATTTCCAACACTGTCTGAACGTTTCACAATATTCTACCACTATAAGTTTCTGTGGTTTATATTATACAACAAAACTCACTTGTTCATTATTTGCATTCTTTTCTGTCACTCTGTAGGTAAAATAAACCTTATCATGAATTTTTTCTCTTCTCGCTTGACCTTCATAATCTATCGCATGCATCGTTCATTCAATCTTCAATAGGGGAAAGGACCCGATTATCGTTCCCTCTCCGTATACAACCCCTTATGGGATTGGCGTTTTAACGTGCTACCAACTACCAAAAATAGGAGAGCACATCAGTGATTGTATTGTGGAAAATAAGTGTTTCACTGTTCTCAAAAATTTAGGAGTACTGTGTTCATGTCCACCGCACAACAGAAAGTTAGGTGTTTCACTTTACCTTAATTTACTACATCAAGATAGAGGTTGCAATGTACAGTTATATGTATTTGATAGGTGGTTTCTTGTATCATTTCTTGTTCAATTACGACGCTATAGTGCTCATAGAATGGATCCAAATATCGCCTCCTATGTGTGTGTTAGAGATGGTAGTCGGTACAATATTAGGCTCCCACTTACATTGCGCTTTTGTCTTTCTAGATGTCTTCAGATTTGACAAAACGAAGGAAACAGTGGGATACAGAAGCTATGGTTCGAAGCGCGGAAAGAGTCCCTAAGAAAGAAATCTGCAAAACAGTTTGGTGTTTCAAGAGCTACGTTAAAAGGTTATGCACATAACAGTGAAAAAGCATCTCACGAACTTACTGCTGTGCCTCTGGGAAGAAAAGTGTTGCCTTCCTACATTGGAAAATACATTGATAGATTACTGTTTGCAAATGAACAAACATTACTTCGGTTGAAGTTTCCGAGACGTGAAACGAATGGCGTTTCAATTAGCTCTTAGGAATAATATACATACACATTTTCCTCAGACAAAGAAGCATGAGGTAAACATAATTAACTAAAATTAAAAATTAAATAATATAAATAAGTCCAGTCAATGAACGCTCAAAAGGGGAGTGTAGGGGACATGTTGGGAACAGAATTTTTTACTTCAGGGCTGTGTTTGGAGTAGTTAAGAGGTAAATATACTAAAAGTCCCCGGAACTATGAGCTGAGCGGGCGGGGGGCAGGAGGGGCGGAAGAAGGTCACTTTTTCCGGATTTTCGCTTATATCTTGAACACGGTGCGTCATAGCAAAAACGCTTTTATGTTCAGAAAGAAAGCTGAGAAAATTTCCTACAAGATTGTTTCTATTTGCTTTTCTATTGTTTCTAATAGTTTTCGAGTTATCCGCTTGCGAAAATTGCATTTTTTTTAAAATTGCTTTCTACTCCCTTACTTTCATAGACAAATTTTACCTTTCAGCACTTCGTCCTCCAACTTCAGCCAAGTCCACAAGGATAAAAATCGTAGAACACTAAATTTTCTTTAATTATTTAATATTTTATCTTCAGAAACTATAGATAAAACTATTCATACGAGAATTTTGTTGTTTTGACTCTCTTGGAACGGAAGAGTCCGGCAATTGGCTCAGGAGGTGGCTCATATTGGTCATCTTCATCTATATTTTCTTCCACTTCAGTTTGTACTTCTTCCAGGGATTCTGCCTCTTCAGCCTCATCTTCCTCATTGTCCAATGCAGGGAGCCATTGGAACAATTTCTCAGACAGTATTGACATAAAAGAGAACAGTTCCATGAATCTTTTCTGCATCCACATTTGCCACTACAGTCTTTCGTTCACCGGCAGAAAATCCTCTTCAAATGTTCCTCCGGTGCTAAGAGGTCTTTCCTCTGCATAGAGGTGAGCTGGTTGTCTGTCTTGCGCTCCCAACCCCACAGTTCAAGTGGTAGCTCGTTTCCTAACCAGTGCTGGACATGGTGATATGTTATGGAGGAATGCTCCTTGGCTGTCCCCTCAGTTGGTGGGAGAGAAGAGATGTCAGGTTTGATGTTTCCTACAGACTTGACAAACGATAGAGATTAAGGGTTCTCTCCGATGTAACCACCTCAAGATACACTTGCGACCAGCTTCCTCAACTTCAACTTGTAATGAGAAAGGGCTCGAGGAGACTTCAGCTGCTTTACGAATATCTGGGTGTTTCTGGTAAAGTTTGATGAAACCAGCTTTAATTTTCTGAAATATTGCACTCGTTGTGTCTCAGCCTGTAAAGGCATGCAGGAACAAAATGTCCTTTAGTCCTAACTGCTGCATCTGTTGAATGGAATATACGCTGCTCTTGACTTACTCTCGGCCAGGTTTTACAAACAAAATATATCGGTTAGCTGGAGCTTCTTCCATTACACTGTCAGGTCAACGTCTTCGACAATGACAGCGACACTGGTTGTTTTTAATTTTTCAGTGGCTCCTGTAATAAAATCAACACGTCGGCATCGCCTGGTGCTTGAAGAGTCTCAATCTTATTGTCGTGGAGTTTTGATTTCAGCAGGTCAATCAGCTTCATTTTGTTGTACTCAGTAAAAAGGAATTGGTCTTGCTTCACTGTTATTTCTGTGTTCGAATTGAAATTAATGTCGACAGACTTCTTCATTCGATAGCGTCGTCTCTGTTCAGCTGTTTCTGTGCTGTTCGCTAAATTTGTGTACCCATCGAACACAGCAGTGTAGCCCTTCCCAGAATAGCGGTTCTTTCACATATCATTCACGAATGGTGGAAACTGAAGGTCCTCTTTGCCAAATTCCTTTGTGCATGAGAAATCCTTCGTCAACAATTCCGTCAAAGTTTGGCAGATGTATGTTCTTGGTGGTTGGATCAAACAATGTGTATAGTACTAATTTCTTGGTTTTCCTCATTCCACCTTCACTATACAAAGCTAACGGGAATGGGGCCAATTCACATTAAAAAAAATCTTCAAGTCTTCACCCGTTTTCTTCATTACTGACATCCTTTGAAAAGCAGGAAAGGATCCATTTTTTGGAAAGGATCCACTTATTTATCGTTGATTTTATGGATTAACTCAAAGAGGAAAGAGAGACTGTTCTATCTTTGCGTGACAGCTTGATATCTGAAAATGGTAATTCTTCCATTTTAATCATTATTTGCTTACCAACTGTAACAGAATCGTAGCATTTGACTGTAGCATCTCCCACCATCCCTGTAGCTATCGACATGACTTCATGTCAGGGAAAGGAGGATGATTTTTCAAACCATTCTGTGAGTTTAGCAATATCAGCCGCATCTTTAGTTCTGCCGGCTTCTCCAAAGCCCTCGTGCTGTTCAATTGAGTTAAAGAGAACTTCTCTAGCGATGTGAAAATGTCATTAGTTGCACACATCCCCATGATCCATTTGCTTATTACATTATTTGTAATGCTCCGCCCGCCCATGTGTTAGCCCACCACGGGTTTTTGAATCTTCGCATACGAGTAGTCTCGATAGTCATATCTGACCAAACACCTGACCAAAAGCAATCAGAGTGTCCTGTCCACTCCTCCAAAAGTACTTTTTATCGGGGGGGGGGGGGGGATTCTCGCCACAAACAATAAAAGCGGCTGTTCTTTAAACTCCGTTATTAAAACAATGCACATTTCATTCACTTTTCTTACACTGGTTTCCGTTTTATTTTTATTTATTTATTTATTTATTTTTACTTTTTTATTGCGATACTCAGAATTAACAGGACTGTAGTCGAATAATGTTAGCCGTTACACGTCATATAGTCAGGGGTGCCCACAAGGGAGGCTATGACGCAAACTGCGTCATTGAAATATTTGAGGGGTTAAAAATCTATATAAATATGTTTGAGGGGGTGTAAAAATTAATCGAAAAGATTTTTTTTTCATGGAAGAACACCTATCGATAGACAATTGCGGGGGGGGGGGGGGCGGAATGCGTCATGGACATAAAGGGGGGTGAGCACCATTAATATAGTTCTATGATTTTTTTCCTGAGGACTTGCTGAAGGTAAGGGATGAGGTGCTAAAAGGTAAAGTTTATCTAGAAAAATGAGGGGAAAAAGTGACTTTTGAAAATTTTCAGTTTTCATAAGAGGATATCTCGAAAACTTTAGGAACAGGGAAAAAAAAGAATAGAGACAATATTGTAGGAAATTTCCTCAGCTTTCTTTCTCAGCATTAAAAAAAAAAACTTTTTCGCTACGATGCACCGTTTTCGAGATACGAGCTTAAACCTAAAAAAAGCGACCTCTCACCGCTTCTCCTGACCTCCGCTCACCTCACAGGTCCGGGGACTTTTAGTATGTTTACCTCCTAACTATTCCAAACAGAGCCATGAACTGAAAAATTTTGTTCCCGACCATGTCCTCTACACTACTTTCATTGACTGGACTAAAATAAGTAAAAACAAGAAAAAAAAAATGGCTTCGCGATTTTCTTTGAGAACACTATCAATTATTGTTGAAAGTCCCGTTGTGTTTCTATAGCACAAATCAAAGGGTTTACCAAAGAAATCTTTAGTAAAATCTTCGAGATTTTTTGAAGATGCATTTCAGAAAATAAACTACAACTCACATAGATTAACGTAGATAACATGGATATTATTGTGGTACAGGCAAGAAAACTAAAGTAATATAGGCAAAGTCTGCTGAGATCGTTTCTACTACAGAAAGGTGAGCACTTGTTGTAGTAGTATGCTGTATGAGTGTTACTGACTTTTTTTTTTTTGCCACCATTGCTTGTAGTATTTCCGCCGGCGCCGAATAACATGAAACAAGCATTATCAGACAGAGCAAATGAGTGGACACAATAGAGTCTTTTACAGAGTGGTTTCAGCATTTTGTTAACTTTGTAAATGTCACTCTATATGATCCAGTCGTCTTAATTCTGAATGGACATTGCTCGCACACTAGAAATATTAATATCATCGATCTAGCTAGAGAAAAGAAGGTGTTTCCATAGTGTACTTGCCATTCTGTTGCACCCATAAAATGCAACTTCTTGTTATCGGATTCATGAGCCCTTTAAAACGTATTATGCTCAAGAAATTGAGATGTGGTTAAAACAGACCGAGTGTGTGGGTAGAGTTATAACTCGTTATCAAATAGCATGTCTAATGGAAATTGGAGAAAACAGGAGTACCCCGAGAAAACCTGCGGACACGATGTTGTCAACCACAAATTGACATGGCTAGGGATCGAACCAAGGACACCACGTAGCGCGTCTAATGAGTAACATATATTTCAAGGCAACGTCAGGCTGTAAATGAACTCAAAAAAGCAGACCTTTTTCCAATAAATAAATATATTTTTCAAAAGCAGGACTTCCTACAAGATAACGAAACAGATGACACAATCAGAACAAAATTAAGCTCCTCCATCTTCCTTTGTATCGCTATCAGACATAGTTCCTGTGCTTCAACTGAAGACGAAGTTAACTGAAAGAGAAAGGCCATCTTGTCTAGACACTGCTACTCTTGAAACCGGATATCGCTAAAAACTAAAATTATATTTGATTCTGAGAAAACGAAATCTCAACCGGATATAAGCAGAACACTTAAATTTGTGCGGTCAAAGGAAATCCCAAAGAGGAGAAAGGACATCAAATACCCATCGAAAACTGAACTTAAACTTATAAGCACAGAACTTCCAAGTACAGATAATGACAATAGCGATGGTGATTATACCTAGGTAGAGTCGGAGACGAGGATTACGAAGACAGTGAAGAAGATGCCGTGTGCTTGTATTATGACAGTTTATTTTCTGCCAACAGAAATGGTGAAAAATGGATGTAATGCTGAACTTGTAAAAAATGGTGCAATGAAAACTGTGAAGCCACTTATTCACTTCACCAGTTCATCTGGTTTAAGTGATTAAATAACAATTAGTGTTTTTATTTTCAGTCCAATGTTGTACAGCTTAAGTTTTCCTCACTATGTTTGCGATTCTTTTGTACTCTGGGACGATTCTTTTGTATCTTCGTGCATATAAGCACCTTCCAAAAACTAATTTTCACAGGTGTTTTGTATGTTATTTATATACAGGACACTTATGTAAGAAATGCATATATTTTACTGAATCATGTTTTCCATTTTTGTACTTAGCTTTCTCAAATAAAATTTCAGTCTTTTAGAAAAGGGACGATATTCGAGTGCTTTACCCTAAACTCTGCTGAAGGCAGTAAAGAGGATTACGTGATTTTATGTATGGGATATGGTGTATTTGTAGTAAAAAAAAAAAAAAAAAAAAAAACTACATTAACGAACTCAGCCAAGATATTTGCAATATAAAAACATGCTTATCCTTATATCATATGCAACCAACATTTCTTTGCTACTGTGTAGGTTGCATAGAAGCTAGGCAATGTTATGGATTTTAGAGATATGGATAGTCACCGTTTCAGTCACGATGCCTTGAAAGGTTTTGATGGATGATTTTGTTAACGAACTCATTCGAGATAATAGCTCTATTTGTGAAAATAAGATTTTTTAAAAAAATAATTTCGTTCCAGAGTTATCGTGTGGAGCATCAGACGGATGAACGTGTTAACGTTACAATCTTACTTGTATAAGGCTTACTTGCGTAATCATAACAAGACGTGCCAGTTATATTATATGTTGCCACAGTGACGTAAGCACCAAAGTGACCACCTTCTAATTCTTTCTTTCCTTGTTCCACTGTAGCTCATAAGTATACAGTGTATCCCTCTTGTCTACAATATTGTCACAAACGCTATTCCACTTAATTACTAAACTTTTGACCGTAATTATATTTTTAATTCATTACTCTTCACATAATTTACAACAAACAATAAAAAAAATTAAATATTTTAAAACTCAATTGTAATTAATAAATGAGTTCTTTTATCTATAAAACTCCCATATAAATCTGCGTTTTAAATTGTTTCCAAACACGATTTTACCACAAATACAAAAAATAATCCATAACCTCAGCTAAAATAAAAAACAAAAACTACTCCACCTTGTAAAATCAGAAATAATTGAAACAAAACCTCAAAAACATCATATCTACAATTTAAAATCAATCTCACCATTAGTAAAACACATCAACCAAACTGCTATTTTACATCATAATTCTAAAATATATATATACTAGTTTCATAGTTGTCAATGCCTAATCATGAATCAATGTTTACAAAATTTCAACAAACACAAGTGAACAAAAAATTACATGAATTAAATACATTACCCTAACCCACTATTCTTTCATTTCATCATAAAGAAAATGTTCATAAATATTGGTATAAAATTATCAATATCTAAACTTCTAAAAAATATATCAAAACTTTGTGTGATAACAACTTATATAGTAATATGAGGCGTTGGAGTGGCAAAGTGGCCTAAGTCATTATTTTTTGAAAATGAGACTAAGTCATTTCCGTGAACTTGAAGTTATAACCTGTTGGATGGCAAAGTTACGCATCTCAGAAATGAAATTTTTAAGTTTTATGTCACACGGTTATGCCGGCCAGGCTAAAAGAGACGGTGATGATGAGTAATGAATGAAATGGTGGAATGATGAAATGGTGGGAGAAAACAGGATAACCCCGAGGAAATTCACGCATATGGTGTTTGTCCACCACAAAGTTCACGTGGTGGGAGCAGGGTTTGAACCCGGGACCCCATACAACAGAAGTGATCGCTCCACCACTGAGCTACAGCGTGGGTTCTCAGAGTTAAAAGACCAGGCCATAGGCCAAAAGATGGCAACACAGAGAACCGATTTTGTCCGCTTTTTTTTTTTTCTATATCCATTCTAATAAAACTGTCAACATCTCAAAACTGAGTTACGCCACGTTGGCATTCAACGAATCATATGTCAGTACCAACCAGTCAGTACCAGTCAGGATCTAATGTACAAGGAACGTTTTACACACGGTGTTAAAGAATTCCGTATCTTAAATTTAGTAGGTGTTTTCCTGCATCAAATGAAAGAAAAAGTTTTAATAAACATAAGTCCAAAAATTTCTCCTTTCAGCTATGAACTGCCGAAAATGCAAAACATTTTGGAATATCGTAACTTGAAAGTGGTGGAATCTATCGCAGATAGTTAAAATAATTACATAGAAAGCAGTAGGGTTGCCAACCGTCAGGTATTTTATAGCTCAGCTCGCGAGTCTCTGCCGCGGTTGACGGCAAGAAAGAATTAGAATCGTGGCAGAGATTCGTGAGCAAAACTCTACCGGACAGTTTGGTTTTTGACCTAATAGTCCGGCACGACTTCGAAACCGGACATTATATGTCCTATAATTTTTCCTCGTACTAGTCCTATCCTCTGTTCTATTCAGATTATTTGGGCGTGACGAAAGGAACGTGGTTAAAGCAGAGCTTATAATTAGTATACCTTCGATATTGACATGTCGTCGGGAACGGAATTTAATGATGAGTTGAAGGCACGAAAATTTACTGAACTTATCAAAACTGCTAAAGGTCAACAAAAGTACATTTTTAAGAGTACAGCTAGCATTGCTTCATTCTCATCTACATATTCCAATTAAATAATGCTTCCAGATCCAGTAAAATTATACAGGCATTACCGAGACATTACCAGCCCCAGCGAAGCTGGTAAGACTTATTTTTCAAGTATATTTTGTGCATGCTATAATAATATTGTCTATTGCATTAGCTTTTATGTTTTAAATACTATGTATTATTGATGGTAGTCTTCAAAAATTACATGTCCCGACTCAATCAAAAACTGGAATAAGTTAGTTTAATAAATGCTTCAAAAGTAACTAAAGTTATTAAATTCGAACCCCGAATCGCTCAATTTTATGTAAAGTAACCATTTTCAGGCTGTTCACGTTTTCGACTAGCGATGATGTCACAATCTTAAGAGTATATATGTACTCCAGAGAGATGTCAGGTATTTCCATTTGGAAAAGTTGGCAACCCTAGGAAGTAGTACAATCTCTAAATATAAGTTTCTAAATATACGTTGTTGTTTTTTTTAAATCGTCTGGTACCCACGTGACGATTATTGAATTAGTACTTAAGTAAGTGTATTTCCGTACCTCCAACTTACCTTATACACTTCTTTACTACTATCCTTACGGTTGTGAAACAGGATATTTAGATAGAGAGCATTACAGTTAATGACAATTCCTTGAACCGTTTGCAAGAGGTCAGATAGTTTTAAAGCCAGAATGTTTAAAAACGTAATATTTTGTAATTTTCGGTGTTTACTGACCGATTTATATTGGAACCTTTTTCTATCATTTGATATAAGAACTTATCTCCTAAATTTATGAAACAGTGTTTATTAACACCCTGTATATCAAACACAAATAAGTTTATCCACGCGCCTGTGAACAAAGGTAGAGATGCAAGACCAAAAATAGCATGTGACGTTTAAGATCATACGTAGATATAGTCCTGTGTAGTAGATCAGTATGTACATCAGGTTCTAGGTTTTTACAAAGTGGTAGAGCACCTATCGATAACAGAATTATCCCATCCTACTTGCTGTTAGCGTCGAACCGTTTTTCTTTGTTTCTTTTTTTTTAAAAAAAAAAGGTAGCGCAATTTATGGAGTCAAGATGGCAGCCCATAGGAATTAAAGCGTGAACATCTCTGATTAAATGAAGAAAATTCTGTGATTTCCTTGAATAATTTAAAATTTGAATAGAATAAAAGCTGATTTTATTTTAAGTGCTGCTCTCTGCTTCCTGCTGCTTAAAATAAAATACAAAAATACTAACCGAACTCACAACCAACATTATGAATAGCCAAAGACTAGTAGTTAGCGCTATTGCATCACAATCGAAATGTTTTGTTTCAACTTGGTGTTTCACTATCCTGGTTAGTGTTTCCTCAAGGTAATGCCTGTTCCGTCAGGCAAATGCCGAGATAGTTTTGAAAAAAGACCTTGACCTCCGTCCTACCGGTGATACCAACCTGAAACAATATGAAATCCCATGTCGAGAAGCAAAAAATCCCATTTTACGCGTGAATTTCCCACGTTATTCTAATTAAAAATATGCTATAATATTAGAAATTAAATTTCTCTGTGTTAGTCACTTTTTACAAAATCTAAGTGAATAAGCAGTAAATTTCAATCTTCTCGAACAATCCCATATATGCTGCTTATTATCCCTTTCCGAGAAAATAAGGTCAAAAACTCCTACAATATGGGATTTTTGACACAGGTTGGCATCACTGCTTCCTACCACTTTATTTCCCATTTGTTATTGATTGTTAATGTATCCATTATAAATTAACCTTGAAGGATGCAATTGGAAGTACGAATGACGTCACCTTTAATTTCTTCGCGGGAGGGGGACAGAAACATCTTTTGGGGAAAGGTGATTTTTTTATATGGAAAATTATAATTTTGTAATTTTTTAGCTATATTACGAGGGGGAGTCCAAAAATAAGTTTTCCCTCTCGTTTTCCCCAGGAAAAAAAAAACAGCAAATGGAGAAAACAAGACAGCGGTTGCACACGCAACACACTTAGACACAAGTTCACCCGCGATCCTGCAGATGGCGCCGTCGCAGCTTCTGCGCATAGCGGAGGCGAGTCTCTCAGTCTCAGCCTGGATCAGTGATGCCAACCCATGAGGAAAATCCCAGATTGTGGGATATTTGACAATGATTTCTTGAAAAATGGGATAAAGGGAATTTTCGTACAAATTGGCATTATTTATGGGATTTTTAAAAATATATCTATTCCACTGACGCCAAGAAAATTGTTTACGAGCGAGAAGTAGACAAATAAATCTTCAATAAGCTTCAAATTAATACTAATTGTAAAATTTTGTTACTGTAAAATGCATGCTAAAGTGTTTTAAACATCTTAAAGTGACTTGTTAATCTCAAAAAAGCAAGTGAAAAGGAACGTTCATTGTACTCTGGTATTTACCAAAAAAAAAAAAAAAAAAAAAAAAAGAGAGAGAGAGAGAGATATGAATGAAAGAACATAATTAACGCAAGAAAGTAAAACGAGAAACGTTCCAGTTCCAAATCGTTCCATATGAAATGACTGAAGAATGAACCTTATCTATTTTTATTAGATTTAATAGAAGATTATGGTACAAAGGCGTGTTAGAAGCAAGTGCACCGATTTCTCTGTAAATTTTTTTTTGGGCGGGCATTCAGCTGCAGAAGGTATATATATATATATATATATATATATATATATATGGGGATTTTAAGACAAATTGCATGCAAATTATGCCAAATATTGTATATTCATAAATACAATAGGGGCCCCATATGAGCTGCCCCACAGGATCGGCGCCCTTGGATAGAAGTACTAAACTCACAATAAAATGTACTCATTTTCAGCAGCATTTAGAATTGCCTCTTTTAGGTAAAGTAAATACTTTGTTCCTAAACTGTTTGATAAACGTACACTGTTGGAATGTTTGAATAATTCACTCATATATTGAAGAAAATTACTGATACACATATTTTCTTATGTTTAGAAAATTTTGTTATTAGTATAACATGGAGAAATTCAAGAGCAAAATGGGAATTTCTGCCTTTCGAGATGGGATTTTATAACATTTCAAGTTGGCATCACTGAGCCTGGTAACTATGGAGAAAAGGCTCGTTTTGACGTCGTGGTCAAAGCAGGAACGTCCGAGCGATTGTCCGCTATGAATGGGTACTTGACTTATCAGGAGAAGAAGTCCATAACCGCCTCATGGAAGTCTATGGGCCTGATATGAAGTGGAAAAAGATGGTGCAGAGATGGTGTTGCTTTGGGTGGAAGCGCCTTGCCCATAAGCCATACAGTCCTGATTTCGCACCCGGTGACTTCAATTTGTTTCCGGCTTTTAAGAAGAACCTCGGCTGTAGGTGCATTGGAAGCAATGCTGAAGTCACAGAAGCTGCTCGAAGGTTATTCTGTATGCAGAGCCCTGAATTTTTCGTGGTAGAGTTTCTGAAGCTTATAGACCGGTATGGCAAATTTACGTGGTACTTATGTGGAAGACAAAAAGAAGGTACGTCTGATCTTGAACGTCACATGTTATTTTTAGTCTTGCATCTCTACATCTGTTCACAGGTAAACTTATTTTCGGATTCTCCCTCGTACAATACATGGCTGTAAGGGCAACACAATCTTACGGAGGCGTGTTTACCTTCTCACCCTCTCTAGCGTGGCCACTGTTTAGAAGGTTGTTACATAAACAGTTTGTAGTGAGTGCTGTAAGAAGCATAAAATGTTAGAATAAACTTCACGTTTAATGGTCAAATAGCAGTTTACTCCTACTTATTTAGCTTAAATTGAATCTTAAAACAGTTTAAAATTTTCCTTCTGGCCATTTCTTAACAGTACCATCACGCAGAGTATGTTTTTAAAACTCATACCTACAGAAAATCTTCTAAACTCAGGATATTAAAAAATCCATTAGCTAAGCTTAATATAAACGTAACGGAATTATACGTTTAGAGCACATTACTTAAACAATATATAAGAGGATGGAGAGAAAGAAAATTTCATACGTCCATAAACACCTTCATAAAAGCACTTTAATTCATGTTATTGGCTGCTAGTGTTGAAAGACATATAAATTAAGGATATAGAGAACCTATATTTATTACCTATTTCCTCGAGAATTACAGTACAGTTTCACGCATATAAAAATCCATTAATAGTGTCGTATGTTACTATTGGATTATGCTTTTTCTTTCTTCCGAATAAGATCTTTCAGATAAATTGTCGATATACAGATAGCAGCGAAGAACAGCATACCGCCCCTCCACGTGTTTTTATCAATAATCTAGGAACAAATGACGTAATAAGAGTTCCATTTTATGCACACGATTATGTACAAGACCATTGTATCATATGATCTCAATTGTTCAAATATTATACATAAATAAAAGATAATATATTGCAATATTTTCTCTTGTATTATTATAAAAGTAGTGTCTTATAAAATTTATAGTCCTTGTAAATAATACAATATTTATAAGATATTTTACAGTGTGGAGATACAACTTCAGCACACGAAAAGTGGATTCATATTCAAACGGTGAAAATGTCCTTGCCCACATCGGCGTCGGACGGTGATTCAAAGGATATCTCCCTTACTCATCGCAGTTTCAGGAGATAGTGTAGTTAAGGATTACCCTTTTACTCATTGCAGCCTTCGGAATAGGTAGTTATATGAACATTCTTTTGCCCATGGCGGCTTCAGGGAATTGGGATTTAAGGAAATCTTCGTAATCCAGGCAGTCTAGGGAGATACTTAAGGAAGGTTAGCGATCAACACTGGAACTGATGCGTCTGTCGCACTTGAGGTCCTCTTTTATGGATGTCCTCGAAGGGGAGGTCCGTGAGGAGAGGTTCGGCCATCTTCGGTTTCCTTCGAAATCAACTTTGTGGCTTCCTAGTATCCTCCTTCCATCGTCTGCTGATGACTATGTTTCGAATATAATGACACGTGTTCGTGATTTGAAGCATGTGTTTATAGTAGCTCCTTACACGTGAGAGTATGGAACTTTACAATACACAGTAAAGTATAGTTTAAAATCTGGGGGTCTTATTGGAATGAAACGAAATGAAATCTTTCAGTTAAATATCAAACCATTATGCCCTTTAGGCTAAGGGAAACGAATGATTAAGGCGGGAGAACGATTATGGAAGAATTAGCGGAAAAAGAATGTTGGAGGAAACGGAAGTACTCCGAAAAAACCTACGGACACAATGTTGCTGGAGGCCATATATATAACCCTTATCGTATTGTAATACGCACTACAGAAATATGACATAATCCTAAACATCTTTTTTCTCAATGTACTTGTTCGTGACAGATTGGGTAAACGTAGTGCTTCCTGACGCATGGTACCTAGCTCGATATCCTGCGATGATACTTAGCCTTGGTTACAAAGTCCAAGCGTTCAGACAGTAGAATACGCCTCACATAGCATTACTTCTGTAAAGATACGTTCAGATTCTTACTTTACTGCACTATACTGCGGTTTTGTACATACAACGACAAAAATTCTTTGCGTTGTATGTATCAACGGAAAGAACTTTCGTCGCTGACTATAGAAGAACTACAGTTTAAACTTGTATGTAATTTTGTTGTAAGTTTGATTGATGATGACTAGTAACTTTAAAGTATACTTACTGCAATTTCGTTATAAGTTTGGTTGTTTATGACCACTAAGTTTAAAGTAAACTTGCTGCAATTTCGTTGAAAGTTTAATTGATGATGACTAGTAAGTTTAAAGTAAACTTGCTGCAATTTCGTTGAAAGTTTAGTTGATGATGACTAGTAAGTTTAAAGTATACTTACTGCAATTTCGTTATAAGTTTGGTTGTTTATGACCACTAAGTTTAAAGTAAACTTGCTGCAATTTCGTTGAAAGTTTAATTGATGATGACTAGTAAGTTTAAAGTATACTTACTGCAATTTCGTTATAAGTTTGGTTGTTTATGACCACTAAGTTTAAAGTATACCTTCTGCAATTGTCTTGTAAGTTTGGTTGATAATGACTAGTAACTTTAAAGTAAACTTGTTGCAATTTCGTTGAAAGTTTAGTTGATGATGACTACTAAGTTTAAAATATACTTTCTGCAATTGTGTTGTGTGTTTGATGATGTCCATGAATCTTACATACTTGCGATGCAAGATAGTGAAATTGCACCGCGAACTTGCTATTGATTTGTAACATGGTCATCATGCTATCTGAACCCATCTTTGATCTATTTTCTGCTTCTTTTAAGCCCAGTAACCTGAAACTTTATACTCATAATACTATTTAGACGATACTTTTTATTCATACCTCAACTTGTTTTATGATTTATCTCCTTTTCTGGTATGCTCTAGGAAAAATAAGCCTTATTGTGCGCTCTTTGTTTGCAAACATTCAACTAATCAAGGGGGCCGCGCTGGCTCAGTGGTAGAGCGTTTATCGCTGGAGCATAAAAACCCGGGTTCAAACCCTGCTACCATCAAGGGTTTCCTCGGGGTTCTCCCGTTTCCTCCCACTTGCTTTATTCCACCATTTCATTCATTACTTATCATCACCGTCTCCTTTAGCTTAGCCGGTATAACCGTAGGACGTAAAGCTTAAAAATTTCCTTTCATTTTTTCAACTAATCAATACTTTCTCAAATCCTCTTCTATGTTTATTTGAACTGATTTTCAGAATGTGAAATCCAGAACAGATTCTGAGAATTATCCAATGCATTGTCTTATCACTTTTAAAAATATAGAATTTTCTCACTTTGTCATGTTGTCGTCTCTCAAAAAAGTCTACATTACAATCCACGTATAGAAATTCTGTCGTTAACGTGCGCTGTAACATAATCCGAAATCGCCTATTTCAGAATGTTTTATTACTTAAAATTATTTCGTATAACATATTTGTGTAAAATTTCTGCAGACTAAACAGATCTCTGGAAACGTTGAAGCGTGTACAAAAATTAGTATATTATTATGTCTAGGACTTCTTTGCGGAGTCAATCGGTAGATGGCAGTATAATATCTATTGAAGAAACTTACTTTCCGATCACTCCTCGACCTCGACCTTGAAGAATATCTCCACATTAAACCTGAGTCCTTGAGAGGGTTTAGATTTCTGGGCTTTCGGCATCTATGGCCATGTTAGCCCGTTATGTATGAGGGATGAAGTCCCTCGGCGATCACAGTATCCGAGGAAAGGGAAGGAAAGAAGCAGCCTGGGACCTATAAGTTAGGTACCACCCCGGCATTTACCTGGTGTGAATGAGAAAAACAAAGGAAAACCTCATTCAGGATGTCTGGCCTGAAAAAGCCTTTTTAACTTTTTCGACCAAATTCCCCCACCGGGAATCAAACCCGGAACCGTTCGCATCAAAGGTATGATGTGTGCGACTACGCTACGCGGGGCCACCTGAGTCTTCGAGTTTCTTGTAATATATAAATCATCACACTTACACAATTATGTATTGTATATATGTATATCTGGAAGTGCTAGTACAAGTTCATTTCACTATAATGATTATTATATTATTTAAGTACGGTCAGTACTTATTTGCGGATGTCAATCGCTAGATGGCTGCACTAGTTTCTACTAAGGAAACGTACTTTCCGATCACTTTTCGGCATGTATTGAAGAATATCTGGACAAGGTTTAAGAAACGTAATTGGTTATTCAATATATAGCGTGTTTACAAGTAAATTTGACTCTTGTAACGCCTTGTGATATATAAATCATTACTTTATGTTCTTTCTTATCTTCTTCTTCTTCCCAAACTGATTATTACGGGGTTCCACTTGTTTCATGTTCCCCGAACAAATGAATACGGCAAGCTGTTTGGGGAAAGGGGATCTAATGGATGGCTATATTTATCTAATCCAATTTGCTTGCTTGCACATAGACTATTATCCTGATATATGGCAACCCGCACCACATGGGAAGGTAGAAGGAGGACTGATAGGCTTATGATAATGAAATATCGCTACAAACGCTCCTAAATAACGGGTTATAAAATATCTTTCTGAATAGCTACTTTTAATGAAGGAAAAAGTAATCCCGATTTAACTGCATAAATCATGATCAGAAACCAATCCAGCATATAGTGGCTGGACCATTTATCTTTGCTATGCTCTTTTAATTTTTAAATTACTTCACAACAGACGCTGAGACTTTGCACCATGCAAATTCGTCAGAGACACATTGTTTGGCATACTCTATGATATCACAAGGTTAAGAGTGTTGCCAACCCAGTATAAAGTGTATTCTTTTCAAGTGGTATTATACCGGATTATTACATATTTCAAATCTACAGGGTGGTCCGGTAGTGTGTGTAATCCGTTTAGTTTACGAATGTTTGTACACATCACCTTGAAGTCTTAAGAGTTATAAACATCGGTATGATCAACATACATGTCGTAACTTAGCTGAATTCTGCGCCAAGTTCTTGCAGATGTTTTAGGGAGATACTCAAACTGTTACCAAGCAGAAAACAAACGAACATGGATAGCAATGTTGCCAGACAATGGCAAGTAATGTTACCGGACAATGCCAAGCAATGTTATCAAACAAATGTGAGTAAAACCTAAAACTGTCATAATACACCAATTCCGCCCACTTCCGTACCACCCTGTACATGTAAATCGAATACATACGATACCACACTTGTAATGCATTGTTGCAAACTAAGTACGCTGTAGTATCACAAACGTCAAAATTTTGGTGGCTTCTGCAGCAGTAATAACGAAAATAAGACAGATGAGGCAATGCGCATACAAATTACATTAATGTCTATTGCCATGATCATGATATGATGGACTTTGAATGACTACGAAGAAAGATACAAGCATTGGAAAATTTGAATTAGATCTAGAAGCGACAGTCCTATTAGGGATAGAAACTGTTATCTGTTCTATGGGCGACCGCTTCATTTACATTGAGATGATGGAAGATATGATTTCCTCTCGTGAAATATGATTCCCTCTAAAAACAACCTTGCTATGAAAAATGTACGTACCACTAATACTGTTCATCAAATATATCGCCCTTTATTGTCAATACAAATAGGACATATTAACTTTTTTTTTTCACAAGGCTTTCATTCCCATCCGTGGATGGGCGGGCCGCAGACGGTTATGCCGTCTCTATGGCCAGTATTTAGGTTTGACATAAAACATATCAAGTAACAACGAGACAACAGGGGTATTTCCATAAAAACAATATTTCTATGTAATATGTTATTGTAAATCCAATTGTAATATCCCCTTTCTTCAAAGCTCTGATTTCTGTACTTAATTTAATTCTAATCTAATTACTCAGTAAGCAAAGCAATATATTTTATTTTGGAAAACTTAATCTGTAATAGTTTTGCCACCTATCTACTTTTTAGACTTCCTAATACTCTATGAATAACATGAGAAAAACATTTCAGAAACATTACCCGCCCCAAGCCTAGATAAAGTGTGAAATGTAGTTAAGGGAAAATATTATTCATATTCTTTAATAGTTTGTTTTAATACTTGCATGAAATCCTAATTAAAGAACGCCTTATGAATGTAAGGGTAAGGTTACATCTGAAATTTACTATGATTAAGCAGGGGGCGCGGTGGCTCAGTGGTAGAGTGTTCACCTCCGGTGCTTGGGGTCCCTGGTTCGATCCCAACCGTGTGGACTTTGTGTTTGGACAAACACCGTGCTCATGGGTTTTCTCGGGGTTCTTCCGTTTCATCCCACTTTCTTCATTCCACCATTTCACTCATCTCTCATAATCACCGTTCCTTTAGCCTAACCGGCATAACCGTGGGACGTAAAACTTAAGAATTTCATTTCATTTTACTATGATTAAGCAAGAAAAATGTTAAGGGTGTATGTTCCTTGTAATTGTGATACGGATGGAAGAAATGAGACCTCTAGGAACGTAAATTTTTCATAGTGCATTTTGTTAGATTCTAAATCACACTAGCATGAAAGAAGAAGAGAGAACTTTATCTTCTTCCATTATCTTAGTATGAACGAATCGGTGGCTCATAGGCTAGTTAACAGAACGAATCGGTCGCTCATACGACAGTTAACAGTTCCTGTCGCACATAAGACTGTCGCAAGTAGGACGACACCGGAAAATTTGATTTTAAAATATAAAATGATTTTTTTTTAATTTAGCGTCCCACGATTGTGCCCTTTAGGCTAAGGGAAACGATAATTGAGCTAAGTGAATGGTGATGGAAGAATTAGTAGAATGAGAATGTGGGAGGAAACGGGAGTACTCCGAGAAAACTGACGGATATTATGTTCACCACAAACTAAATTGGCCGGGGATCGAACCAGGAACCCCACGCACCAGAGGCAAGCACTCTGCCACTGAGTCACAGTTCCCCTATATGAATGATATCTCACCGTTCTCCCTATATGAATGATATCTCACCGTTCTCCCTATATGAATGATATCTCACCGTTTTCCCTATATGAATGATATCTCACCGTTCTCCCTATATGAATGATATCTCACCGTTCTCCCTATATGAATAATGATATCTCGCCGTTCTCCCTACATGAATGATATCTCACCGTTCTCCCTATATGAATGATATCTCACCGTTCTCCCTATATGAATGATATCTCACCGTTCTCCCTATATGAATAATGATATCTCACCGTTCTCCCTATATGAATGATATCTCACCGTTCTCCCTATATGAATGATATCTCACCGTTCTCCCTATATGAATGATATCTCACCGTTCTCCCTATATGAATGATATCTCACCGTTCTCCCTATATGAATAATGATATCTCACCGTTCTCCCTATATGAATAATGATATCTCACCGTTCTCCCTATATGAATAATGATATCTCACCGTTCTCCCTATATGAATGATATCTCACCGTTCTCCCTATATGAATAATGATACCTCACCATTCTCCCTATATGAATGGTATCTCACTGTTCTCCCTATATGAATGATATCTCACCGTTCTCGCTATATGAATGATATCTCACTGTTCTCCCTATATGAATGATATCTCAATGTTCTCCCTATATGAATAATGATATCTCACCGTTCTCCCTATATGAATGATATCTCACCATTCTCCCTATATGAATGATATCTCACCGTTCCGGAGATATACCGTAGATACTAGGTATTCGAGAATATAGCCTTTAGATGACAGTACTGTACAGTCATCTTATATGAAACGTAACAATCTGTGCAGATAATTATCCCTTTGAACATTTTCTCTTCGAAAACGAATACAAAACCACGAGTTCCCAATTTCTTTAAAATATGATTATGAAGCTCTTAAAATTCGACTTCTCGAGGTTGTAATTTTTAAATATTCGACTTGTAGAGGTTATTTTAACATTGAGTGTTATAGAGAGTTCAAGAGAATATGAAAAAAATTCGAGTTATCAAGAAATTCGAGGTATCGATATCCAACTACATTTTTTAATACAATTTATATTTTGGAACTTACTTTATTTTGTAGTGGTCTATGCATTTTTTAAATAATATATGGACATACCTGGTATCAATGTATTTATTATTTACAATTTATATACTGTGTAACAATTTATTATTTAGTGCAGGCAGATTCGTGGTTTTGCTCGCGCCATTTTCGTTGCAAATTGTACCGTGACTAAACAATATCTAGTGCAACATAATTTAGTGGAATGATTCAATTATGGGACAAAAATAGTGGTGGTGAACTATAACATTAAAACTACATTGTGTTTATTGAATGAATGAATGAAATTTATTCAATTATCTGTGGGATTTAATGAAGTTGTTAATAAGCAATATTTCTGAGTTATACTTAATCTAATTGTGTGGTCGCGCCCATCGTTTCTACCAACGAGAATTACTTTTTGTGGCTTACAGCAATCTCCAAGGTTGCACTAGAAGCTTCCAAATTGTCTAGCTAGGGGACTGGACAAGAAATTCATAACAGCTTCGGTGTCTGTGGAGATATTTGAGAACGAGAAAGAGCTCGCAGCGTCGACAGTATCAAAGGGAGTCGGAACAGCTCCCTGCGGACAGAATCAAGGAGCGAGGACAGTATTCCGGAAATGTTGAAGCTCTGGATACCAGTCGTAGGTATCCTTTTCCCAAGTCTTCCATTTTAACCCGCAAGCCAGACACATGAGAATAGATCTCTAACAGTTTTCCTTTCCTAACGTTGTTCCTTGAATATGTTCTGTAGTTAAGGATTAAAAGTGAAGGTATTTGTTTTGTGAGTTAGTCAATTCCCTAGTAGAAGCTATTTCCTGTCGTAAACTATTACTTTATAGCATAGTTTGAAGTTCAAAATTAAAAAAAAAAAAAAAAAATGAAAGCACGGTGACTCGGTTAGCAAAGCACTCAGGATTGGTGAAAAGAATCCCTCATTCGATCCCAGCATATGACTGGGAGCTTGTACGAGACTGGGACTGGGAACTATACATTATTCTTGGACAATTGGTTGTCTCTTACCGTTTTAGCTCAATGAACATTAATATTGAAACCGGAAGTAGTAGTGGATTTTTATCACTTCCGGTTCCCGAAGATGAATAAAATTAGAGGTGGAAATACTCTTGTAATACTCAACTGATACCAAGAAAAGGCGTTCCTCTATCTACTACTGTCTTTCCACTAAGAATATCAGTGTTAACCGGTTTGAACACAGGGATAAATGTTGAAATGGAACATTTTTTTTTTTTGAGACGTTGAATGCATAGAATACAGACATTTCTTTCTATCTCTTAACAATTTGCTCTATAAAAAATGACATTAAAACCGGAAGTTGTAGTCGATTTTTATCACTTCCGGTCTTAGTAGAGGCTTGTTGGTAGGTACAGAATATCTACTTTGAATGCTGAATCAATTGTAGTAAACTGCTTCTCGCTGTCTAGTATCGTGTGTTGCTCTATAGTGATCATCGTTGAAACCGGAAATGGTTGATTTCTACCTCTTCCGGTTTGATTCCAATATTAAGGAAGTAGATGTAATCCATTCTTGGAACGGTGAACCGATTTCGAAAAAGCGTTTCTCGCTATCTCTAATCGGTTTTTGACCTCCCTCGTGGCTAAGCGGTTAACTTACATGCCTTTGGTATTGAAGATCAGGATTTGCTTCTAGGTGGGAGCTCATGTGGTTTGGATCCCACGTTTAACTGTACACCCATGTCTCATTTAGCCTCAGTGCTGAACGGGACGCTAAACGGAAATCAAATCAATTCGAATCTTACCGGTTTTCCTGTAATACTCATCGACACACAGTTCTATATGATTTCCCATAGCTGCTTATGCATAGAATAGTTTCGAAGTCGAGCTAGCATTACTTTTCATTTTGAGATATTTTGAATATATCTTATGAATAAAGTGGGATAAATGTTTGATTCAGAATGACAGGTCTAATAGAGAATGAAACAAGAGGAAGGTTAGAATGGGAAAAAGAAAAAAGAGAGGTTTAACATTGAAAGGCAGGTACATGATATTTCAGTTAGACTGTTAGACACTGGTGTGCCACAGGCAATTTCCTAATGAAACTTGTGTGTGAAAGATAAACTTC
The DNA here is from genome assembly GCF_964235325.1 of Thermobia domestica. Classification (NCBI taxonomy): domain Eukaryota; kingdom Metazoa; phylum Arthropoda; class Insecta; order Zygentoma; family Lepismatidae; genus Thermobia; species Thermobia domestica. Next base: position 21,715,954 of record NC_137469.1, on the reverse strand, counting down.
TCACTCGTTCAGGTTTCTCTCTTCCCTTCTCTGCCAATGAAACCCTGCAGCCTGCCTATCATCGAAAATTCGTTCGTTTCGTAGGAGATCGTGAACGCGCTGTTTCTCATTAACGCACCAAGGCAACTAAAAAGAGTGTTGCCACGTTAACACAAATTATTATACAGACGGAAAAAAATACACAGTATGTATTTTATTGAAGGGTAAAAACAACTCATTATTATTTCAGGAGCCGTTAATAACTAACACTGCAATTAAGTAATCAAAGGAACAACAACTCTTTGTTTTAAATATCTAATTTATTATTCAATTCTGGAGTTTTCTACAAACTTATATGTAACTGTACCCAGTGGCATATTTACGATTTTGTTTCGGAGGGGGCTTTGCTAACTTTATTCCTCGAAATATGAAAATTCTGCAATATGTTTCATTTACTTTAGAACAGTTTGTTAAATTTCGGGGGGCTTAAGCCCGAAAGCTCCCCTTAAATACGCCAATGACTGTACCTTCGTATACCTCGCTATCCGTGAAATGGAATCAATTCTTTTAAAATGAACTAGTGATTTCTTGTTATTTTTGATGTGCGACAAGGAATCACTTCCTTGGAGGAAGTTTGTACCAATCTTGGAAGAAAAACGCTGATCGAAAGATAACGAGATTTGCTGGGTCCACAGTTGAGTAGGACACCTGCAAAATTTCTTATCTGATTGCTTTTAACATTTCTGGGTTGGTTGAGCACAGGAAAGACAATCTGCTCTCCTATTGAAGGTTGAAAGATTTGATAACATGTGATCCATTGATATAGCTTTTAACCGAATTCTTTTATACATTCACTCTAAGAGAGAGAGAGAGAGAGAGAGAGAGAGAGAGAGAGGGAGGGAGAAAAACTGGGAACAAGTTGATGGATCAGGATACATTTTGGCCAGGATTTAGAGTCAAACGTTGGAAATCTAGCTCCTTGATGCAGAGGATATTCAATTTGTTGGTAGAAATCAACCACTTCCGGTTTCAATTTTAATCACCATATAGTAGAAATGTTAATAGATAGTGAGATGTAGTTTTCTTCAATCGATTAAACATTCAAATAATACGTTTCATTTTCAACCTTATCTGTTTACTAAAACCGGAAGTGACATAACTCCATTATAAATCCATTTCCGGTTTCAATATTGACCTGGCATTAGGATTAGGATTTAGATTTCTGGGCTTTTGGTACCTAATGCTATTTAACCGTCACGTTTTGAGGGATGACATTCCTGGGCGAGCACACTATTCGGGGAAAGGAAAAGAAGAAATGATTGAGGAGGGAAGGAAGCGGCCTGGGACCTATAAGTTCGGTACCACCCCGGCGTTTGCCTGGTGTGAATGAAGAAAACCCATGAAAACCTCACTTAAAGTGGCTGGCCTGAAAAAGCGTTTTACACTTTTTTTGACCGAGTGGCTCCACCGGGAATCGAACCCGGGACCACTCGCAATATTGATCTACATAGAGCTAAAAGAAATATCAAGAAACACTTCTTTGGAGTGGAATAAATATTCTAAAACTAGGTATTTCCTATTTCCTAAAACTATTATCTCCTTTAACCATCTATTCGAAACCGGAAGTAGCAGAAATCAAGTACTTCCGGTTTTTACGTTAACCGCTAGATAGTAAACACGGAAATCGGTGGCTAGGAACTGGTTTTCGGAATCAATTTAGAGTAGATGAGAGTAGGTACCATTCTAAGAGTAGGTACCATCTTTTTATTAAAACCCTCTGTTCCAACCAGAAGTAGTTGTAATCAACCACTTTTAATTTTAACGTAGATCACTATAGAGTACAAACGGTATTAGCTAGAAGCTGTTTTCTGCAATCCATGTACTCAAAGAGTATATTTCATCTCCTCTGGAATCTCTCTAGTCAAGCTGGAAATGATGTAAATCTATTAAATTTACAGTTTCAATATATAATGTCACGCCTTAGAAACCAAAGTTTCGCTGCTTGTTTTCCGTTTCCAGCGTAATGTTACGCCTTCTCTTCGGAAATGAAAATTTCTTTTGTATAGGGTGGTTCCGTAAGGTATGTTCAAATTTCAACACGCAGTTCTTCCAAGGACAGAAAACGAAATAATATACCGGTATATGAATACATACGTGATATCTCACCGTTTCGGTATTCGAAACTATTGTCTCTAGATGATAGAACGCACATCTTACAGGAAACGTGACAGTATCGTGCAGATAGTGATCTCTTTGAACGTTTTCTCTGTTAAGTTTGCACCCAGCGTAGAAGTATGTTCCTGTCACCTCCCGAGTGGCGTGTATCGTTAACGTGATAGCATTAATTAAAAGTTGCTGCTAGTACTCGTTATATAATTTCATCTGCCTTCCTTTAACTAGGCATACAGCACAGTGGGTGTCAGATTCTATTGAATACTATTAGCACTTTCTAAATTTCTGGTAACAGAATTCAAATAGCTTACACCAGGCACGTAGCTAGAATTTCGTAATGGGGGAGGGGTCCGAGACATGCGTACTATCATTGATTATCATGATGAACCATTATTACCTATATTCATAATGGAAATTGAATCTTTCCCACAGTGCAACAACAGTGACTGCGACACTACCGGCTAGAGTTGTAACTAACTGTATCGTCTGCTACTGGTAGTAGCTAAGTGTATCATTGGCTAATTCTATCAGACTCACGCGCTCTGAATGATTTGATTCGTTCTTGCTTTTAGTAGTTCGTAAAACCAAACTTCCTCTAGTGGCGGCGCCACAGTCTCTACAGTTTCAGCGGGAAGAGCACCTGAAACCTCTTATGCTATATTATTACTTTATGAATACTATGGTTATCACACAAAGGGTCCGATCATTCTAAACTAGTTTACTGGCAATATATGTCGGTTCGTGTAGCCAGAATTTCGTTAATCGGGGGAAGGGGGGGGGGGGGAAGGAGTTGACGTGAAATACTATGGTTATCATATTAGCGGCTTTATCAATCTAAACTATTTTACTGGCAACATACAAATATTGGTTTGCTAGCACAATAAAATGAGGATATGTTAGTAAGTATTTTAATAACAAACTAAGAAAAAATCTCTAATAAAAGAATATAAAATAGTATTGGAAAAGATTTTAAATATCTACGTTCCTTCCTCTGGTCATTCAAATATAACCATTTTCTTTTCATTGTGATCTCAACTATTTAAAAAGTACATATCCAATAATGTCGCCAAATATTTTACAATATCTGCGTTCCTTTCTTTGTTGAATCAAATATTAACAGTAATTTCTTTCTGCATAACTTTTTGTTTTTATTATACCGTCAACTACTGTCAAATGACAAGTTAAAGGATCAGTAGAAAACCAGAGGTGACCACTTTGACCTAACCTCACTCAACCTCACGCTCACAAACTCATTTCGACCTCACACTCACTCAACCACGCTCACCTCACCGGTCTGACCTCACGATCACTCAACCTCACGCTCACAAACTTATTTCGACCTCACACTCACTCGACCTCACGCTCACCTCACCGGTCTGACTTCACACTCACTCAACCTCACGCTCATATCACCAGCCTGACCTCACGGTCACTTCGTGAGGTTGAGGTCGAGTGAGCGTGAGTTCCAAACTCGTGAGCGCCGACCTCATGAGTTTGGACACCTTTGTAGAAAACTATTTCTGAAATGACATATTTCATACTGCAGAGAAGCTATGATGAAAAATTAGATAAGAAATATCCACACTGTTACAGAACGGCACCATGTTTTCGAAAGCTTGAAATTTCCCTGACTAGTATTAGAAATTCTGAGAATTCCGTAACTTTTCTAGAAATTTTAAATTCCCTGACCTTACGAGCATATCCTGCTCATTCATCACCATGTATTGCAAGTTATTCGGCTAATGCATTCCTCGTCAGGCTGGAGGAAACAATGAGATGCGATAAAGCTTGAGAAACCCCGTCTTCATAGTACGGTTTTAGCTTTGTGATTATTTCTGTTCATTCTGGTTTGCAATGGTTTGGAAGTAGCATTTGAATTTTTGATAAAAACTCCTTATTTTGGCTGAACCTCTGTTCCAGATGAGTCCATCAACATAGGGTAAGAATCAAGGGCGCCCATGTTGTGGTTTCCAAGGGGGGCAAGTACAAGCGACGTTTCAAATATAGTTTCAAATTTAGCTGTAACTAATGTAAAAATTCTATTGGATTTTCAATATTCCCAAGTACAATTTCCTCTTAGGGGGGGCGAGCGCCCCACCTTGCCCCCCCTGATGGGCGCTCTTGGTAAGAACACTGATCTTTTGTAAAACTCTTCGGGGGAGCCTTGAGACTGGTTGTTCCTTTTTGTCCGTTGCTTCGCTTGTCTTGGAACATCAAGTCCATATCAAAGGCAGTTTCAGCAGCGCCTACAGTTTTTTAAAGATCTTATGCAACTCACCCTCATTTTCATTAGCAGCCCGAAGACGTTTCAATGTATGAAAAATGTCGTTATTGAATTTCACCGCACAAGCCACTTCGTAATGCGGATTTGGAAGGAATAACGATTAACTATAGGGGCAGAGTAGCTTTTCTTATCTTTAAGGCTGATTTTTCTTTTTCTCGTTTCTTTTTGTGTCATCCTTCTTTAATTTTTTTCCATTTCTCGTTTCAGAGGGAGTCTGGACCCCCTTCCTCCTTGGCTACGTACCTGACCAAAACGAACTGTGGAAACCGAATAGCGATGCAGGCCCGTATCCACGGGGGGCAAGGGGGCCGGGCCCCCCTAAACTTTTGCTGGCCCCAAAAAAATTTCACGGTAGGCTTGCAAATGAACTATAATATAGTGATGAAGTATAATATGATTGGGTCGGGTCCCCCTAACTTCTACCTGGCCCCCCTAACTTCTACCTGCCCCCCCCCCTAAATTTTTGGGCTGGCTACGGGCTTGTAGCGATGTACAAGTGATGTTAGTAAAAGTGATGTTATTGTAAAAGTGATGTTATAATAGCTACTTACTTAGGCTTTCGCCTAGCGATGTAATAAACCAGTTCCTTTGCTGGAGCTAGCTCATTCAATCTGGCACTTCAAGAGAAGTTCAAGGTGCCAATTCATTTTTGAACTGGTTGTCGAATTCGGTGTTGGGAGCTATGTTGTCATTTATGGCATCATTGCATTGCCATTATGGGAAAGAAGCCTTTTCGTTCAATGAGTTCCCATGCTTTCTAACAGATGACGTAGGATCATATTCATACACTTGTTTTAACGAAAATGTATCTCATGATCATATCTTGAGAGTAGAATTGTTGATTTATAATTCAATTTAAGCAGGATTTTAAAATATAGATTTTCTGTAAGAAAGTCTTGATGAAAATTACATTCTGATCTTGTTCATAAATACTTTTCAAGACAAGTTTTGCTTCTTGCTAATTCATAGTCATAACCAATGGATAAAGTTAATCCTTTAAATTCAATTAATTCGGCTTAACATTTGTGCCAGAGGCTGTAACCCTCTAATGGCTGGGTGTGAAAAATCTCCTCCCTAAAAATTGATGCTCTAAAAATGGCGAATAAAGATTTCTTTTATAACTTTACTCCCTGACCGAAAAAAAAGTTAACAACACAAAGAATCCGATATTTTCTATGAAACGACGCTAATATCAGTCTTGGGTTATGTTTAGCAGAAGGGGTCCAGAAGCACGTAAAAAACAAAATTTACAGGAGAAATAGATGATACAAGTACTTAGGCTTAACATAACATAACATAATCTAAACTAAGCTAACCTGAACGAACCTAAACTAACCTAATATAAGCAAAAATAAGCGAAATTATATCATTTTTTTTGAAAATTATGCTGGACCCCTACAATAATATAATCTAACATAAACTAACATAACCTAACCTAAACTAAACTAACAAAAGCTCTCCTAAACTAACCTAACCTAACCTAAACTACCCTAATGTGAACATAAATTAGCTAAATTGTAACTTTTTAAAGAAACAATTGCTGGACCCCTTCTGCTAAACATTAGCCCCAGCTTTGACCAAGAAACATTTTCTCAAGATTAAGTTTTACTTATAACATGATTTGAATTATGATTGGACATCATCTATGAATACGGACCATAGATGTCTCCTTCCTACTAACTTCAACGGACGGTTGCTTCTTGGCCCTACAGATCTCTATATCAAGAAAAATCTTGTCTGTGCAACAGATAGTGGCAGGCCGGTACCCAGCCCAAAAATGTAGGGGGCCGGTAGAAGTTAGGCTTACCCGATACAACCATATTATAATTTATCACCATATATTTGATTTGCATGCCTACCGCGAAAATTTTAGGGGGGCTCGGCCTCCTAGACTCCCCTGGATACGGGCCTGGATAGTGGTCCGTAGTCTGGGTTGCCAGGTCTACAGATTTACCTGCAGATCTGCAGTTTTCTTTTTATATAAATACGAAAAAGAATAATTTTTGTTTATGATCTATACATTATCATTATTGTTGTTGTGTTAGCAAATAGTGCATTCATTCAATACGTATGTTTATGTTCAAGTCGAATCGTTCCTAAAATCGTAAGCCTATTACTCTTGGTTGTCTTTCATTCTCTAGTTATCTTTTCCACATTGTTA